>NC_053038.3:84528454-85153454 GCF_002575655.3 Aegilops tauschii subsp. strangulata
AAGTTCATCAGTTGTCATAGAGACAATGTTGTTCTTCAGGAATTTCTCCTTCCTATACTGTCTTTTCTTGAGCTGCCTGGCCTTCTCAAATTTCCATTTTTCTTCTTGGATGAAGGCAGTCAGCATATGACTTTGGCTAGGAGTCAGCTTGAAGTTAGGCATAGGAGTGTTTGGGTCCTTGTGCCAGAGATCAATGTAATCAAGGATCAACTTTGGATCCAAAAGCAGAGGCACATTTGTGCCCTTGGCTCTAGTGGCCCTGACTTGCCTATCTCTGATGATTTCAGCAAGTTCTTCATCATCAGCTTCGTCTTCTTCAGACGGCACTTGGAAGGCGACCTGCTTCTTGTGAGGACTTGGGCGAGAGCCTCGTCCAGCAGTAGTCTTAGTCTTCAGCAGAGAGGGTCCTGTTGAAGAATTTGGTGCAGCTGAGGAACTAGCTGAAGCTCCTGAGGCAATAGAGATGCCTGTAGTCCTTTGGCACGTGGCAAGATGCACAGGTGCTGAGGATTTGGTCGGAGCAGCTGAGGACTTTGGAGGGGCAGGAGCAGCGTGAGGAATTGGCCGTGAGGGCTTAGCTGAGGAAATTGGCCATGAGGGCATTGAAGAAGAGGCACTTGGCTTGTGCGCAGGCTTCTTTGCCATGGATTTCTTCGGCCTTACAGAGGCCTTAGCGGCAGCAGTAGCAGAATCGTCATTGAATTTCTTCACTGCATCTTTTGCCTGTTTGGCCAGCTTGGCCTGGCGCTTGGCCCATTCTTCAGGAAACTCCTCACTGCGTTTGATGCTAGTGGGATCTGCTTCTTGGCCAGGTGCCAATGGTGGTCTTGAGCATGGAGGAGTAACAGCGAATTTCTTCATGTACTTTGGAGTCACATATCTGTACTCCCTCCACTCTCTTGCCCATCTCCTCTCAATCTTTTGAATGCGCACCTTGCGCTGATTTTTATCCTCCTCAGGGGGTGTGCAGTACCCAGCATAGATGTCCTCAGGGATTTCAAAAGCAGTGTTGACCTCAGGCCTCTTTCCTCCTTTCTGTGCCTTCTTTCCATCAGTCATTTTCTTCAGATGAGGAATTTGGACAATTGAATTTTCTGAAGAAGTATGCAACTTTTCTTCGAGGAACGCTACAAATGAGTTAAGTTGATGAGTACCTAGTGATTCAGCAGCAGACATGAGTACCTGTGAACAGAGTATAGTTGCGAGGAATTTGGAGAGGTCATATGCGTTCTCAGAAGGTTTTTCAAAAATAATAAGTTTGAGGAATTTGACCAGATGAGTCTTGAAGAATTTCACTAAACGTTCTTTGTCTTAGGTTCCAAAGTTGTATAGGTCGAAGATCCACACAATTGAGGAACCTTGAAGAAAAATGATGCTTAGAGAAACGAATCAAGAACAGATGACATGTGAGGTGTTTAGTGTGTGAAGAATTTGAAGAATAAACACCTTTGAAGATTTTGCAGAAATCATTTGAATCAAAGAGGGCAGTAAAAGTGACTTTTAATTACCCTGAACGAAGAACACGACGAACTGTGAGGTGGAGAAGTGAAGTTCGTCTGTGCAGATCTTCTACGCCCTATCTCGGCGGAGGAAGACGGCTACGGCGGCGGCGGAGTGAAGATTTCCGCGGCCGGCGCGAGTACGGCAGCGACGAGGTCGAGGTAGTGAAGCTCTTCCTCACCGGCGACGATGAAGTAGCGGCGGCGCTAGGGTTTGAGAAGCTTGAGCTGGAGAGAGGCCGAGCAAAGTAAAGGCAGTGAGGAAGCGGCGGCGCTAGGGTTGTTGAAACTTGTGAAGAACCTTGTGAAGAACGTTGTTGAAGACTGTAGGTGTGCGGTTCGATGAAACTAATGGCTCGCAAAGAGAGCACCTACCTTCTGTGATAGATGAACCAGCACCTAAGAAATCTATCAAGTTCAAGGCCAGGCCGCTTCCTCACTGCCTTTACTTTGCTCGGCCTCTCTCCAGCTCAAGCTTCTCAAACCCTAGCGCCGCCGCTACTTCATCGTCGCCGGTGAGGAAGAGCTTCACTACCTCGACCTCGTCGCTGCCGTACTCGCGCCGGCCGCGGAAATCTTCACTCCGCCGCCGCCGTAGCCGTCTTCCTCCGCCGAGATAGGGCGTAGAAGATCTGCACAGACGAACTTCACTTCTCCACCTCACAGTTCGTCGTGTTCTTCGTTCAGGGTAATTAAAAGTCACTTTTACTGCCCTCTTTGATTCAAATGATTTCTGCAAAATCTTCAAAGGTGTTTATTCTTCAAATTCTTCACACACTAAACACCTCACATGTCATCTGTTCTTGATTCGTTTCTCTAAGCATCATTTTTCTTCAAGGTTCCTCAATTGTGTGGATCTTCGACCTATACAACTTTGGAACCTAAGACAAAGAACGTTTAGTGAAATTCTTCAAGACTCATCTGGTCAAATTCCTCAAACTTATTATTTTTGAAAAACCTTCTGAGAACGCATATGACCTCTCCAAATTCCTCGCAACTATACTCTGTTCACAGGTACTCATGTCTGCTGCTGAATCACTAGGTACTCATCAACTTAACTCATTTGTAGCGTTCCTCGAAGAAAAGTTGCATACTTCTTCAGAAAATTCAATTGTCCAAATTCCTCATCTGAAGAAAATGACTGATGGAAAGAAGGCACAGAAAGGAGGAAAGAGGCCTGAGGTCAACACTGCTTTTGAAATCCCTGAGGACATCTATGCTGGGTACTGCACACCCCCTGAGGAGGATAAAAATCAGCGCAAGGTGCGCATTCAAAAGATTGAGAGGAGATGGGCAAGAGAGTGGAGGGAGTACAGATATGTGACTCCAAAGTACATGAAGAAATTCGCTGTTACTCCTCCATGCTCAAGACCACCATTGGCACCTGGCCAAGAAGCAGATCCCACTAGCATCAAACGCAGTGAGGAGTTTCCTGAAGAATGGGCCAAGCGCCAGGCCAAGCTGGCCAAACAGGCAAAAGATGCAGTGAAGAAATTCAATGACGATTCTGCTACTGCTGCCGCTAAGGCCTCTGTAAGGCCGAAGAAATCCATGGCAAAGAAGCCTGCGCACAAGCCAAGTGCCTCTTCTTCAATGCCCTCATGGCCAATTTCCTCAGCTAAGCCCTCACGGCCAATTCCTCACGCTGCTCCTGCCCCTCCAAAGTCCTCAGCTGCTCCGACCAAATCCTCAGCACCTGTGCATCTTGCCACGTGCCAAAGGACTACAGGCATCTCTATTGCCTCAGGAGCTTCAGCTAGTTCCTCAGCTGCACCAAATTCTTCAACAGGACCCTCTCTGCTGAAGACTAAGACTACTGCTGGACGAGGCTCTCGCCCAAGTCCTCACAAGAAGCAGGTCGCCTTCCAAGTGCCGTCTGAAGAAGACGAAGCTGATGATGAAGAACTTGCTGAAATCATCAGAGATAGGCAAGTCAGGGCCACTAGAGCCAAGGGCACAAATGTGCCTCTGCTTTTGGATCCAAAGTTGATCCTTGATTACATTGATCTCTGGCACAAGGACCCAAACACTCCTATGCCTAACTTCAAGCTGACTCCTAGCCAAAGTCATATGCTGACTGCCTTCATCCAAGAAGAAAAATGGAAATTTGAGAAGGCCAGGCAGCTCAAGAAAAGACAGTATAGGAAGGAGAAATTCCTGAAGAACAACATTGTCTCTATGACAACTGATGAACTTGTGAAGATCCAGTCTGAGATCAAAACCCTCAGCGATGTTTTCAATGCTTACTATGCTAATTGGAATGGAGCCAAGGTCAGGTTTGTTAAACTGACAAAGATGTTTACCTCCAATGTTGCAGCCCCATCGCAACAAGAAATTCCTCAGGCTGAAGCATCTGCTCAGCCAACTGAAGAACATGCCAGCACCGCTGATGACAATCAGGCTGCTGAAGAAAATGTGAGTTCCAGGGCTGATGCTGCATTCCAGCCGCTGATGAAACTGCCAGGGCGCCCACTAGTGGTGCGCCTGAAGAAAATGAAGAGGTCAGGGCAACTGCATCAGTTGTGCCTGAAGAAAATCAACCACATTCCTCTGCTCCTCCTGTGCCTACTCCAACTCCAATCCTTCCATCTACATCAGATGTGAAGAAGACCAAGGCTGCAGAGCGTGCAGCAGTGAAGAAATGGAAAGCATCAGCTCCTTCAGATTCTTCAGCACCAAAGAAGATGAAGAAATTGACAAGCTCATTTGCTAATCCAGTTGATGTTGTTCCAGTTTCCTCCATGCCATCAAAGGAAATCGTCCCTTTTGATGAAGAATATGTGATCCCTAGCGGATCTGATGAAGAAAATCCTTCTGCTCCTTCGTCAGAGCAGATGGATGAAGAAATTGAAGTGGATAAAATCGCTTCAACCCCCACAGTTTCTTCGCCTATGCCTCAGTTTACTGCTGAAGAGGCCAGCGTTGAAGAAATGGAAAATGAAGATGTGGACATTGGCTGCACCACACCGGTGATGAATGATGACTTTTGGGAAAGTCGGCACCCCAACTCTCCACTCTTCACACCATTGCAACAAATTCCTCAGTCCCCAGCAACTGTAGTTCAAATGGGATCTGATGAAGCTCATGAACAAGTTCCAACCACTAGTGCTGAAGAAAATGAAAATGAAGAATTGAAGACCCAGGCTGCCACTGAAGAGGAACCAAAAATTCCTCAGCCTGAAGAACCTAAGATTGCGATTCCTGAGGTTGTCATGCAACTGACTGACACTCCTCTGCCCAAGCCAAAGGATCCATTCTCAAGGAAGAAAAAATTCAAGGCTAATGATTTCTTCGGCGAGCACGTATTCTTCACTGACTACAACCCCTATGACTCGGCTCGCATTAGGAAGAGGCGTTTCTGGACTGCCAGCCAGGCAAATTTTTATTCCTCAGTGTTGTTCAACAAAGACAAAGTCTTCGATCATGAGCACATTCCTCACGTGGATATGGAATCTCTGCCGTGCTTCGGGCCAGTCCTCAGTGTTCTTTACGACGCTGGACTGTTAAATTTCTGCACTGACATATGTGATTGGAATGAAGAACTCATTCTTCAATTTTATGCAACTCTGCACATCACCGGAGACTCTGAAGATGTGAATTCATGGGTGTTGGACTGGATGTCTGAAAATACTCACTACAAAGCACCACTACTGAATTGCTTCGGGATTTGCCTCTCAGTCCTCCCCTTGAAGCTGCTTGTTGCGTCTACAGTGAACCTGAGCTTACAGATCACTATATGCAAGTGCTGATGAAGCCTTTGAGGCCAGGTCAGGCCCCAAGAACAAAATTCCTTGTGAAGGAGTTGTTATATGTGCCTCGGACTGTCTATCGCATTCTGACGAAGACATTGAGTCCTATCAAGGGCCACGACTCGAAAAAGAAGAAGAAGTCGTTGGCATCATGAAGAATCTGCTTTTCAATATCATTCATGGCGTTCCTGTCAACTTCCATGATTTCTTCATGAGGACTCTGGCCAATGTCGCAATGTCACCGTTTGAGTTGAAGCATTATGCTCCGTGGATTATGTTCATCAGAACAAGGTCTTCACTCAACTACAAAGCTGATACACTGAACCATTGCAGCTACTTGCCCCCGATTGAAGTCCTCAAACGGACATTTTCCTCAGCTGGTGAAAAGGGCAAGGCTACTGCTGTCATTGATGAAGGCATTCGTCCATTGGATGGTCAATTTCGCAAGGCTGCATCCTACTCCACCAATGATGACTCTGCCACCCATGACTCTGCCGCCAATGCAACCAAGCCAAATCCTCAAGGCATAGCTCCCAGGGTGATGACTGACCATGAGCTTCTCCTCAGACTTTTTTTTGAGGGAGAACGACAGTGGGAGAGGCTCCCACTGACTTTGTATTACTCACAAAGGAACAATTACATATGTGTTACAAAGGGTTTTGTGGCCCCCCGGCCATGCGAGCTATCCACGGTCTTAGTGGCCCAAGTTTACAATGTAATCAGACAGGAAAGGATGAAGATCCTCCCGGCAGTTATGTGTTAGCAGCTCCAAGAGATGCTTGAATCTAGCTAGCCATGCTCCATGGGAGTGCTGAATCCCTCTAAAGTGTTGATTGTTTCTCTCCATCCAAAGACTCCAAGCCGCCAGGAGAAAGATATCCATGAAGAGAGGTTGTCTCCAATTACCCCTACCTCCATGCAGAAGAGTCAATCTGTTGTTAGCTGTCGGCCATGTCACTCCAATTACATCCCAGCAGTGTTGACTAAAGGGACAATTGAAGAACCGATGTTCCACCGTTTCCTCTGGAGGGTTTTGACAGAACATGCATGCATAGTTGCCCCCACGACAACAAAATGTCTGCGTTTGAGCATGTTCCTGGTATTCAGGCGATCAACTAGGAGTAGCCATCCAAACATCTTGAATTTGATCGGGCTTTTAGCTTTCCAAAGCCATCCAAACGCCTCATCTGCCACAACCTGTTTGTAGCAGTGATTATAGAATTTCTTGGACAAAAAACGCCCGAGCAAGCATTCCCAGACATCACTGTTGTCGGCGGTCAGTCGATTTTGCGGCAACCCCTCCTGGATCTCTTTGATTTCTTCTCTCGCCTGGGTCGAGAGAGGTAAACTAAAAATCATGGACGGATCAGTTGCAGTAAGAACCTTAGCAATGGAATCGTCCTCATTCAGACAAAATGAAAAGGCTCGTGGGTATATATCCATTAATGGGGAGTCTTAGCACTATCAAACCAAGCATCTTTCCAGAACAGAGCACTAGAGCCATCCCCCGGGGTGACTTTAGTGATCCCTCGGAATATCCCACTGAGTTGCATCACATCTCTCCACCAGAAGGAACCCGCCACCTCAGATGCATGCGGTATCTTGTTTCTGTAGTAGGCATCCCAAACAAGCTCCACCCAGGGAACATCTTCATGATTGTAGAATTTGAAAAGATACTTTAGGAGGAGGGCTGCATTCTGCGTTTTAAGATCAATAACACCAAGGCCTCCGCAGCGTTTTGGGCGGCATACAAGCTCCCAGGCCGCAAGAGAGTTATTTTTGACCCCGTCGTCAGAGTTTTTAGCCCAGAGGCAATGTCTACGCAGCTTGTCCAGATGTTCAATCACCTTTGGGTGTATCTTGATCGTGCACATTGCATATATCAGCATCGAAGTCACAACTGAATTGACCAAGGTTAGTTTAGCTCCGGATGACATCAGTGACAGAGCAGTGGATGTCTTCCGTTCAACTGCATGAACCAGAGGCATAAGATCAAGGACACTGGGCCTCGTTGTGCCCATTGGCAGGCCGAGGTATGTGAAGGGCATGGAACCAACCGAGCAACCAAAAACCTCAGCCAGTTCACAGGCACGTCGGTGATCAATGTTAATGGGTATGAGAGTTGATTTCTGAAAATTGATCTTCAGTCCAATGGAAGTAGCATAGTCTTCTAGGATAGCTTTCATACGGGCAGCCTGCACGGGACATGCCTGCATAACTAAAATCGTGTCGTCAGCGTATTGGACAACCGGGAAATCACCCGCCCTGTCACGAGGGAGAGGAAGATCAAGCAGCCCTCGAGTAAAAGCATCGTTAACTGCTGCTTGGAGGAGATCAGCCGCAAGGACAAAGATCAACGGTGAGAGAGGGTCCCCCTGGCGCACTCCACATTTACAGTTGAATTTTCGACCAGGGACTCCATTAAGGAGTACAGAAGAAACCCCCGAGCCAAAGATCGTGTTCATCCATCCAAGCCATTTGTCATCAAAACCCATGTGTTTCATAATTTCCATCATGGGGGCGTGCTCAATAGTGTCAAACGCCTTGGCAAAATCTAGCTTAAGGAGGATGTTTTCCCTTGCTGAGGTATGGCATTGATGGATGTATTCAAATGACCATGCTAGGCAATCCTGAATAGTCCTCCCTTTGAGAAAACCGTACTGATTTCTGTGTATGATCTTGAGGATGACTTTCTGTAGCCGATTTGCCAAGATCTTAGTTATGATTTTCAGACAACAATTCAGTAAAGTAATTGGTCTATAATCATTTGCAGTTTCTGGAGAAGAGTTCTTTGGGATCAATGTGATATACACCTCACTAATACTGGTTATATCTAGCCCTCCGGCATGAAAGGCATGACACAGTTCATAGAAGTTCGATTTGATGATCGGCCAGCAGCTCTTAAGGAAGCAACCATTAAAACCATCAGGACCTGGAGCCCGATCACTTGGCATTTCCTTAATAACAGTGTCAATTTCTTCATTGGAAAAAGGTGCCAACAAGTGCTCCAGTCCCTCAATCCGACGGATGATTCTGGAAATATCAAAGCGCATGTGGGTGGGTTTAGAGGAACCCAATCGTTCCTTATAGGTTCTGAACAACACCCCTTCCTTGCCAACATGGTCATGCATTTCCACATCGCCATCACGAAGCATGGCGATAGAGTTATGTTGGTATCTCTCCGTGGCCAGAGATTGAAAGAGTTTGGTATTTTCATCTGCAAATCTGAAGAGCCTGATCGTGCATCGTTTCCTCCAGTATTCATTCTGAAACTGTAACAATGTCTGCAAGTGAGATTTCAAAATTTTCCGGATGTTTGATTCCTGGATAAATAGAGGTCTTTCGTCCTCGAGATTATCCATCGTAGCTAAAACTTCATTACAGTTTTGAATGATGATTTTCAGCTTTGAGATATCCCTGCTCCATCTCTTGAGATCATACCGCAGATTTTTCAGTTTTTTACAAATGCGGGCGGCAGCGTTCGGTGCATGGCATGCCTTGGACCAAGAAGCTGCCACTACCTCCATAAACCCATAATGGTTAATCCAAAAGTTCTCAAAACGAAAGAGTTTGGACTTGGGGATAGAGGACTCAATTGTAACCACACAGGGAATATGATCGGACACTGGTTTTCCTAG
Organism: Aegilops tauschii subsp. strangulata; assembly: GCF_002575655.3. NCBI lineage: Eukaryota > Viridiplantae > Streptophyta > Magnoliopsida > Poales > Poaceae > Aegilops > Aegilops tauschii. The sequence goes on from NC_053038.3 coordinate 84,537,341, forward strand.
TGGCAAGACCATTGTATTCGGAAACGAAGTGGTCCAGCAAGATGAGGAGAAGAACCAGTCAAGCTGTTCAAGTAAGGGGTCGTCTTGCATATTGCTCCAGGTATATGTTCGGCCCTTCACAGGTAACTCCATCAGAGACTGCACTCTAATGATTTCATTAAAAAGCAACATGTCCGCAGCGTCACCCCCAGGTTTTTTTCTGTTAGTCGTGGAACGAATAAAATTGAAATCACCGAGGATCAACCAATTCTCATCATCAGGTATATGTAGGTCAAATAACCAATTAGTAAAATCCACCCGACGCTGACCAGAACATGGACCGTAGACATTGATCAATTTCCACGAGTCACTGGACTGTGTAGCAACAAAAGAGACACCCACAGCAAACGAATCAACGTACCAAGGAGTGCCCACAAACACGGAACTATTCCAGATAATAATAAGACCACCCGAGGCACCCACAGATGGAGCAAACACAAATTTATCAAACCGCTTAGGGCAGAAAGTTTTAATAAACGCCAGATCAAAAGATTCACGCTTTGTTTCCTGGATACATACCACAGAGCAACCACTAGTATCGATAGCATTTCTGAGAGCCAAAGTTTTAGCATCAGAGTTGATGCCCCGGATGTTCCACGACAAAACATTCCACGATTTATTCATGAACCAGCAAAAGTTCAGTCTCCAGCTCCCGTGGACGAGCGCTGATCATCCAGCAGCTTCTCGGGGGAAAGAGCCTCCTGCGCAATCCCGCAGCGTTTGCCCATCTGTTGAAGATCTTCAATCGTCATGGGAGGGGGGCAATCATCCGACCGCACCTGCACAGGGGCAGCAGCCAAAGAAACAGCTGTGATAAAAGAAGTTTCGCGTGGTTTCACCCGTGACTTAGAGCGTTTGATGTCAGAGACGTGGTTGATCTTGAAACCATCATACTTAGTAGAACGAGTACTTCTTCTGACAGTGGTTGTGTCAAGAGGCACAAACACATTCCGGGACTGAGATGCAGTATAAAGAGAATGAGAAGCAATCACCTGAAGGGCCGATTCTTGAACAGACAAGGGCACTGGATGTAACGCTGCATCTTGGGGGCAAGTCTTGAAATCTCCTTAAGACCAGGAGAACAAGCCACCCTCCCCCACTCAGTGTCAAATGCTGAAGATCTGCATTCAGTGGCCTCCTGCAGCCTAGACGACGGGATGATGGTTGCCCCCATCTGAAAGATTGAACTGAACACCTCTGTCAGAACATCCCGCTCTGGGACTATGCCCTCCAGCCAGATAGACACAGCAGCATTCAACTGGTTCTGTATAAACATGAAAGGATTGAGGGGAAACATAACAGCCTCAGATGTCTGAAAGGTTAGGGCTGGCGTGTATATGCGTTTAAGCATCCCTCCCATCCAGAGCAACAAATCTTGATCGACAGTCATAAAGAAATTAACTGAATTTCCTCCAGCTCTGACGAACGCAAGGCGTGCCGTAGGATTCCCAAGCACAAAACCATCCGCCAGAGCTTCCACCGCTTGAAACTCTAAATCAGAAGACCAAACATCCGACAGATTATCCTGGATATTGATTTCAGGATCCACCCCATCCATCAGAGACGGTCCATCGTACTAGAAGAACGTTCTGAAGCTGAACCCTGTGTATGGTGGAGGAACCACAGGCCACAAAGGCCAACCATTATCCTGGATTTGCACCTGGGCCGGTACTGGGGCGTGCCATGCCGCTTCATTCAGAGCCTCCTGGGCAGCCATCTCATCAATTCGTGCTTGCTGCATGAGGGTGTAGTAGGGAAGCTCATAAGGGTGGGGTGATGCATTCAGAAGCGGAGGAGCATCTTCATTGCCAACTAAATTAGGAATAGTATTCCTACCATTCAGAACATACACTGGTACAGACCAGGATCGAGCAAGCCCTGGCAGCAAACCAACCCTGGTAACCAACAGACTATGTGGCACTTCAGCTACATCTTTGATATGGCATTTAACCAGAACTCGAGCTTTGTTGAAACCCGGACGTGGCCACACAAGGAGCTTTCCAAAGTTAGAGACGGCCTTGTGGATATAGTGCTCAGTCTGGTAATCCATAGGGAAAGCTAGTAACATAACCCAAACCTCATATTCAAAAGCAGGCATGCGCATATTGAGACCTTCATCATGGGGTACCAAAGAAAAAGTAGAATCCTCAGACAGAGCGTGAGGTCCCTCCCTAATTGCAGCATCCCGACTCTCCATATCCGCAAAAACCACACAGCCAATTCCTAACGGGTAAATAAAATCATCCACCAAATCATACTCTAGATCCCCAGTAATGATGCGACAGACCTCGGCCAACCAGAGCTCCTTTTGATGATCAGGGACAGGAGGATGGACTGTAACAATGGCATACCTGTCATGGTTGAGGGGCGGATCATCGACCACCATGACATGGCGCTGAACGCGATGAGCAGGACCACGGTCAAAGGTCGATCCAACCGGGGCGAAGGTGAATGGGCGCACTGGAAAGTTCGCCATGGCTAGAGCTGTCGGAGGTGTGGAGTCCGCCGAGAGAGGAATCGCCGATGACGGACGGCAAGAAATCGGTGAGAGCAGGGGCAATGAAGGTTGGGGTGGTGAGCTCGAGGACGCCGGCTGACTCGATTGGGGTTTTTGGCAGGCTGAAGTGACTACACCCTGACCAGGGAGGCGTATCGTCAAGCGTTGAGCGGTGGGCACTTCCGAGGAGCGTGGGATTTTCTGTTGCTGTTTCCAAATCCAACGGGTCCGCGTATCCCTCGCCACACGGGCCATACCAACAACCATAGAATTACCAAACACAGACGCCTCCAGCTCACCCCGAGGCAGGATCCTCTCAGATTTTGTTACTGGTAAAGATTTTTGTGCCCAAACCAAATGAGGTAAAGCATTGCAATAGCTGGGCTTACGGGCCACATGACCCAAACAGTGGCAGAACCGGCATCGACAAAGCCCAGGACAAAGGCTAGTCATGTGATCCATTGCAGAACACGCGTTGCATGGATGGCCTAGAGGGTCTGGGCCCACCTTGCATGGCATACGAAAGTTGGACTTACGTGTAGAAACACAGGATCCATGCACTGAAACATCCCCACAAGGCTGAGAGAAGAACCCATTGCAACCATCCGCAACATGACCAAGCCGATCACATAAAGAGCAAAGCTTAAGCCGCTTGTATATATAATCTTTGGTGGGAACTGAAGATATTCGTACCATTTGCTGAACACTGTCGTTATCATAACCAGCCTGCCATCCATCCAATATGGAATAAAGAATATCATCCGGAATGGACTCCCATAAACCCCGAACAAACAACTCACCTCGAAAAGAAGGTAACTTGGCCGGAATATCGGAGGAAATAGGTACGGATATGGATCCAATCCGAAAATTATCCTGAGAAACCGGAGCCCGAAAACTACCAAAAGAGAGCACGGTCGGGGGCTCGCCGGAATGCAAATCCGTCAGCGGCGGGATCAAACCCAATTTCTAAAACACTGGAATAGATTCAGGATCCATAGACCTATTTTGTTGAGATGATAACCATTTAGATTTGATCGCCGGACCAGGTGAAGAAGCCAAACCAGTCAATTCAATATCCGTATGCCAAGATTGAATCCTTGGGCGCTTGTTCATATCACGATGCAAATGAAAATGACAAATAAAGTCCGGCCAAATACGGTCCCGTAGCCCAAAGATAAAATGTCCCACTCAATTTGATGCCACAGAGAACCGAAAATGACGATCACCCAAGCGAACGACATTGAAACCCGCACCAAGCCCTCCAATACAAGACTGAAGAGCAAAACCAACCGAATCCACCGAGAGGGGAAAAGAGGCCGAGGAGAAGGAAACTTCAAGGAAGAATTCCTTGGAGCCGGAGTTGGGGACGAAATGGACCGTAGATCCAAACCGTGCACGCACCTGTGCCTCGACCTTAAGGCCGGGGGAGAAGTCCCAATGGAGGAGGCCATCCATTGGGATCGCCAGGAGGAGATCGTAGGGTTAAACCCTAGAATCGCCATCGTAGTCGCCCGAGGTGGAGAGGAGAGAGGTGGGAGCCATTCCGACTGTCGTTGGTTGATTCTCCCCTTCTGATGGCATTGACTGCAGATATCTTCTCCTCAGACTTCACCAGAAGGTTGATCGTAATCACAAATGGGTCAAGCGTCAGTTTGGTTCAATTCTTCACAACATGACTGCTAATCACAATGCAGTGAAGAAAAACCATTACTACCTTCATGAAACCCTCAACTGCACCTGGGTTGTTCTGTCGCACATATATGGTGAAGAAGATCTGAAGAAAATGGGTCTCAACAAAGATTTTGACTGGGCTGCACCTCCTCCGAAGAAGTACAAGAAGGTCAAAGTTCCTTCCTTGGTGGCCAGCTCCTATTCTTCATCACGTGACACTGATGAACATGAAGACTTGGACGACACTGCGGCAGGCCCTACTCCACCAAACAACCCCAACAACGCTGGCGCTCCTTCATCAACTTGATATTCTTCAGGGGCGTTAGTCCTCATTTTCGAACCTTTTGGTCATTCGATGACAAAGGGGGAGAAATTTGAGTTAGTCTTCAAGCGGGTCTATCTTATATGGGCTTTTTTTTCTAAGTTACAACTCTCGTTCTTCTGATGACTTTGTTGGATCAAGTTGTAAACTTAAAACTCTATGGTGGCCTGATACTTTTGCTGATTCTTCTGCATGCTTATTCCTCATTAATGTTACTGCACGCATGCTGAATTACATCAGTCACCATATTTCATCATGCATTTCAAATTCTTCATATATTATGTCAAATGCGTATATGAATTACAAGATATAGGGGGAGATCTCCATGATTCAACTCTTCAAGTGTGCATTGCTTCAAAAGCAAATTCCTCACTATGCACATATTCAGGGGGAGTTCTTCTATATCTTGCAATCAAATTCCTCAATATCAGTATTTACACTTCATATGTTTATCCCCGTTGAAAACTTAACCTATATTGTCATCAATCACCAAAAACGGGGAGATTGTAAGTGCATCTAGTGCCCCTTAGTGATTTTGGTGTATTGAATACTTATAGGTTAAGGGACTAATGTGTTTATGAGTGTACACAGGTCTATAAGTCTATGAGGAGTTTGATATTTACAGAGAAAGTTGACCCCTAAAAATGAAGTTCTTCGACTGAAGACTTTGGATTTCTGAAGACTTTGAAAGTGAAGAAATTGGTGTGACCTTGAAGACTTGGTATTCATTTGAGGAACATGAAGCGTGAAGACTTTTGTTTTCGTAGTTTCATATTCTCTTTCTTGAGTCATAGGAAACACCGTACTGTAAAAGGGGGTCGAGGAAATACTAAGGAAAAATTTCCATGTGATGCTCAACTCAAAATCCTACACCTACCAATCCCTTCGAGTGAAGCCATTGGAAATCTCAAACAGTTCAGTCATATTCTTCAGTGACAGAGACGAAGTTCTTCTGGTCTCTGAGGAATTTGTTCTGACTGAGGAGTTAGGAATTCGCCAGTGCGGATTGCCTACACAGTGAGGAACATGATAGCCCTGAGGAATTTGATACTCAAATTTCCGACCATTGTTGTGCTATGCGCCAGCTGTCCCAAAATATCTACCCACCTAACGGTCATATCATTGAAGGGCATTTATGTCTTATCATGACGGGCTGCTCCCTAGGCTATAAATAGCCACCCCCTACAACCACTAGCTGGTTGGCTGCTCCGAGAGAAACTGACACTTGTCATTTGAGAGCATCCCATCCTCCGAGGACTTTGAGCGAAAATCATCAGGTGACGAAAACCCAAACCCAAAACACCCACAAACCCAAAGTGATTGAGCATCACTGAAGAGATTGATCCTGTGTGGATCCGACGCTTGTTACCTTTGAAGATTGTGCTTCTTCCAGACGGTTAGGCGTCATGGTCTAGAGCATCCAAGAGGAAATTGTGGATCGCCGAGTGACCGAGTTTGTGAAGGTTTGGAAGTCACCTGAAGACTTACCACGAGTGATTGGGCGAGGTCTGTGTGACCTTAGCTCAAGGAGAATACGGTGAGGACTGTGTGTCCTCAGGTTTAAATACCTAGCCGCTCCAACCAGACGTACAACTAAGACAACAGTTGGAACTGGTCTACCGAATCATTATCTTCACCAAGCCTATTGGTTCTATTTCCTCAACTCTTTCATTTCCTCATAACTGTGTTGTGCACTTGTTTATATCTGTGTATGAAGACTTTGACTGAAGACTTTCTCAATTTCCTCAGTTCAATTTCTTCAGTCTGTTTGTCTTCATCCTGTGCTATCCTGTGTTTACGCTTTCTGTACTCTGTGCTTGTCCTCATTTCATCATGATGACTATGCTTGTGTTCTGCTATGCATACTTTTGAGTACTTATTCCGCTGCAAGTAGTTCTTCGCTAAGGAATTTCCTCAGCCACAAATTCCTCAGTGAAGAATTCATAAAAATCGCCTATTCACCCCCCTCTAGTCGATATAACGCACTTTCACTAGAGATATAAAGGGTGTGTGAGAGAATCCCATAGAGAGAAAGACAAATTGAAAGACGAGTGGAGACTGTGTGTGTGGCGGTGAAAAAGAAAGCTTAGGTACCTAGTGATACGAGAGAACGGTAGAGACGTGAGAGATAATGAAAACCGTGTAATGTATAATGATTGGGAGAGTGTGACACTTCTCAAGGGAGACGTCGAGAGACCATGCTTGCGAGGATAGGAGAAACATGAAGTGAGCGTGCGGGTGAGCTGGAGAAAAGAGAGTGATAGCTACATGAAGGAGCATGCATGCGAGAGAGATGGGCGTGAAAGGAGTGAACATAAAAGGGACTCAAATATTTCAATTCGAGATGATGATACATGTAATCCATACTCGAACCAAAATTGATCTATCAAACATGCATACTCATATGAATTCACGCGCATCTATGTTATTTAATATGTAGATATTACTGATCCATACATTTTAGTAGAACATAATTTGGTTTAATTTTTTGAATTCAACCTTATGATTTTGAGATCATTGTATTTGTAAATCATATTATACATATAAAGGAGCAGAATTCTTTGTTGTGCTTTTGAAAGTATATAAAAAAATGATGTATATAGAATTTTATTCCAATCGAAAATGGATCCCGCCCGAAAAAAATAGAATACAAACGGGATTCGAATTGAGTTGGCACGGTAAACGTGCACTCTGCAAAATTTGAACGAAGCGGGGAAAGTCGCAGTAACCGCCCGAAACCAAAATCTGCAAGATGGAAATTACTACTGCCTATCCCTACCACGCAAAGCCTATCTGCTCGATTTCTATAGGTTTCGATAGGGGTAGGTTTGTAATTTCACTCAAACGTGACATAACCGCCTCTCACCCGGATTCATACACGGTGGGCGCCAAAACACAGTGTGTCCTCGGCCGAAATCGACTCCCTCCCCGATTCATACACGGTGGGCGCAAAAAACAAACTCTCGTCGGCAAATATTCGGTGTATGTGAGATTACCGTCCTATCCCCAACCGACTAATATTGTTGTGATGTAGAAAATTTGAAACGGGGGCTAAGTTTGTAAATTTCCTCGCATTTGAGACAAGCGCGCCCTGAAGACATGGTTCCCCCTTCCTCTCCACCTCCATTTCCCCATTCGTCCTCCGCGGGCACCAAAACACCCTCTCCACCCCATCCTCCTCCGTCCGCCACCCCATCCACCGCCGTCCTCCTCCACCATGCCGGAGTTGATACCCCGACGCCGCCGTCCATTACAAGAGATCGACCTCTCTCATCCACGGCTTCGGACTGGGATCCTTGCATCCCGTCCTCTCGCTTCATCCCCGCCGTCGTCCACCTTGCCGGCGCTGCTCCTACGACCGTCTCGTCCACCGCGCCCCGCCGCCACCGTCTACCCTCCTAGATCTGCTTCCACGCTGCCGACAGCCATCACTACCGCAGCACCGTCAAATTCTCAGCAGATGCATACACGGCGCCGCACCAGAGGCGGTACTCTTTCGTATCTGCTCAACTTATTTATCGTAGCAAGAAAATAGATCGCCACTGCTTTACTCTGATTTCTTGTCCATCACTTACTTGCTAGTTGAAAGCAAACATTGGTTGCGAAGTTGCCTTTGTCCGGTTTGCACCTTCAGATCCGCCATGGCACGCTCAACACTATACTCCTAATGCTTATGGTTTTCCCCTTTTATATTCCACACTAGTTAAATCACTATTTCAAAATTGGGTCAGTCGATTTTTTAGAGCTCGCCTGAGTTCACCGATGCGAATGAAGGGGCTCGGGTGGGGACTTTGGTTGTGGGGGCGGTGGTGGGGCCTCGCCGAACGAAGAAAACTCAACGCGGGTGGGGGCGGGGCTGGGGGGTGGGGTGGCGAAGGAACACAGGCGGTGGGGGCCGGTGGTCCGGCTGGCGGCCCGTGGGGTGTGCTGTATGGGAAGAATCAGAGACGAGAAAGAAGAAGGGTTAGGACGTAGGATCTTCATCCAACCGCCTGAAATGGTCGACTGACCCAAATGACAAAAGTCACACGACTTTCATGCAGACATGCCTTTATATATAGTACCATCATCGTACCTGCTTAGCACTGCTCCTGAATCCATCAAGCTAAACAACATGCCACTCATAATTCCAAACCTGTTGCTCAAGTACGAATCTGATATGATGCTGATATTACTAAAACAAATAACATTTAATTGGTCAGCTAATGTTCCTACTTTACTTTCGAAAAAGCACGTGCACCACATATAGAGAGACAGCACGGAGTTGCTTTCTTAATGCGCTCTGGTTCATCATGTGTGGGCACTACGCAACGAACATTTTATTATCCAAAATCTGCTTGCTCTTCTTTAGCATGTTCCTCTTCCATTCTTCTCTAATAAGCACTCTCTCCGTTCCTAAATACAAGTCTTTGTATAGATTCCACCATGGACTACATATGGAGCAAAATGAGTGAATCTACACTCTAAAATGTATCTGGATACATCTGTATGTGATCCATAGTGGAAATCTCTACCAAGACTTATATTTTGGAACGGAGGGAGTATGATAGTAGTACAGTATGTTCCTTGTAGAGAAGATGAGCAGGGACATTTGCAGTGTAGAGGTCTATACGGTCGGTTGGTATGGACACTTTGAACTCTTCGGGCCTCTTTGATTCGTAGGATTTTGTAAACATGGGAGTAGGATTTGTAGTGGCCTGCCCACTTGAATCCTATAAGAATAGAAAGGAAATGCGGGGAGCTGTGTCGCCTTTGAGAGTTACACTGATATTAACAGTACTGCACCTTCAATTGAAGAGAGCTGGTATCCGAAGCCTTTCTAGCCGTACCGGCAATACTAGCACATATATTCCAGCAAGTTCCACTTTGCTGATTTTACTCTGATGCTTACGGTTTTCCCGTTATATCTACACTATGATCTATATAGCTGCTTTGTGTCGCACTAGCAGCAGTCCACTCTTGAAGCTAAACACCGCAATGACTTACAAAATTGGCACCAAGGCATTGAGTGCCATTCTGGATGCAATGAAACTCATACGCTCCCCACCTGTTGATTCTTGTTCAGAATATGATCCTAATGACTATTCTAACCTCGAGGAGTCAAAGGCAGATGGCCTGTCATGTTCACCCATCAAGGTGCGTGTTCTAATTTGGAAAGGTTTTATTGATTTCGCGTATCTTGCATATGTTGTCTTGCATTTCTTCTACTTTGTTGCACCGCCATCTGCTTAGTTTACTCATCATATATGTCGAGATGCCATGCCCATCCATTATAAATACATTTTCCATCCGTCATCATACCATGTTTTTCCACTCAAATGATGTTCTTGTGCATCAGACATTAAAAAGGAAGAGGGTGATTGCCGAACCTGAAGGAGCACCAGCAAAGTCCTTGAAAAACATGGTTGTGCCGGAGAAATCAGACAGCACCCCACTTATATTGGTTGTACAACCAGTGACACAAAATGTAGGACCGACTCCAGCAGACTGTACCCATACTTCACTGGCCGCACCACTAGCCGCACCACACAGGACCTGCACTCCAGCAAAAGGTATGCCAATTTTAGTTGCCATAGCACCAGCCGTACCACAGAAAAATCCCACTCCAGCAAAAAGTACAGCAAGTCCACCGGCCGAAGACCTATCTCAACTGTAGAGACGGCCAATTCCTGCAGATTGGAACACCATTCCAGTTATTCCCAGTTTAAAAGACAATGCTTTCAATGTTGTTAGGGACTACGTGCATATATTCCCATCATGGGAAGATTATAGTGAAGACAAACACCATTTTCACATCTTCCCGTCCCACTTACATGTAAGTGCTATTATTCATGGTGATTATTTTCCTGTTTTCTGCTGATTGAACACATCAATGATTTACATTACATTGTTGTAAGTAGGCGAGGGTCAATCTGGATAGTCATGACGAGCAAAGCTTGCTTGCGCTTTTCAAGAAAGCATTGCAGCAGTATTGGTGTTACCTGAGGAAATCACACTTTGATGGCAAGTCTATAAACGAATTTCTGGTGAAGTCTCCTATGCTAAATTTAGAAGACATTGAATGGAAAAACCTTGTTATGCACTAGTCTCGTTCCGAGGATGAGGTACTGTCTATGATATCGCATGACAATTTGAACTTCTACTTTTCCGCATGTGCCTTACGGATCTTTTTTGTAGGAAATCTGCTCGAAAAAGAATTCCGGTTTGAAAAGAACGACTGGATATCGCAAATATGCTGCCCGCAGCTTTGCTCTTGTTAGTACCTGTTGTCCTGTATCACTGTACTTGCATACGTACCTGGTTCATTATGTGACAGCAGTATGCATGATAGCTTGCTTATCAATTGTTCGCTCCAAATTATCTGATCTGTATGAATGGTTACATTAGTGTAGAATATATCCAATGCCGATGAATTTTTTTAGCTCTGCATTGTTCTTGTAAGTACCTGCTGTCCTTTATCAGTGTACTTATATTGACAGGTAGTTGTTCATGTACCATCACTCTGCAGCTTATTTTCCTTTGCCCTCCATTTTCTACACATAAGATCTATATTTACTCTTACCATAAGGTTGGATAACACCGATGGTACTGAAGAAGTTTAGCTCTGCATTGCTCTTGGCTGTACCTTTTGCCTGTATCACTGTACTTACATTTATAGCTACTTGGTTATGTAGCATCACTCTTCATCTTATCTTAAATATTCTCCATTTTTTTCTTATATTGTCACATCTATATTTACTCTTAACAAAATGTAGAATAAAGGCAATGCTTATGAAGAAGATTCTGGGGTAAACTTCTTGAATTGGCCCCCCATCAGGATGGACAAGGGCTTTATAGAGCGTGCCTTCACCAATAATGTAAGTTTGTCCTTCTCAAGCCTTCAAACTTTGTTGTGTATATTTGGTTAGGCATGACTGCAACAGCTGTTTATTTTTGGTGTTTGCATTAAATTGCATGTTTAAATTTTATTATGTAGTTCATAAACAAAAGTTTGTCCTTCTCAATTTAAGTTTTCAGTTGTACAACCAAGTTCCTTCTTCATACCATGTAAATTAAACTATACAGAGCAAGTGATCTTCTTTTGCACTGCATGTATGCTTCTGTTCTTGATCCGTAATCCAGTGGTGTGGTGAACCTACCCACTACAGCACAATGTCATATTCTGCAATGTCTTAACTATGAACAATGTCATATCATTCTACTATTATTTAAACCATCTCTTTATTTGCCAATCTGAAATGAGATAAATTGACAGCACACTAACCATTGATACTTATGAGTTCTTGATCTGTAATCGAGTGGTGTCGTGAAGCTGCCAACTCCTTCACAATGTCATTTCCTGCCATGTCTTGACCTGAACAATACCATATTGTGTTAATGCAATTTTAAACTGTGTCACTTTATTGGTCAGTAAGAAATGTGATGAATTGTCAGCACTGATACTTTTATGTGCAAAACCTGTCATCTGTCTTCTTGTTTATCTTTTAGAGTGAGGAGGATGTAAGTGTTAAACAAGCACAGTCTCATCAGCTTGCTCAGTTGCTTGCGCTGCAGCTCCCCAGCAGGGCTGGAGTCCGGGTCGGTCAAGGCCCGTTTAGGTCGGTTGACTTTTTTAAAATAATCCTGACGTGGAAAAACTAATAAAAGAAATACTAAACGGAGTTCAAAAATCCAGAAATAAATTTTCACGATCCTATAATAATATTGTGGACAACGTGAAAATTTATTTGGGCCTCTAATGCAATTTTTGAAAAATGCATATTTTTCCTAATTCAACTAAAATAGCAATAAAAGTCCAAATAAAATACTTATTTGATTTTAATATTTTTCCTCCAATATTTGCTTATTTGGAGAAGTCATTTTATCCCCTCTCTTTTATTTTTCATATTAGAAATATTTGAAGGGAAAAATAATTAAAACCAAATGATCCTCTTTTCAATATTTGAGAAAAACTCAAATATGAAAATAACGAAATTCCCAACTCTCTCCGTGGGTCCTTGAGTTGCTTAGAATTTCTAGGATCAACCAAAATGCATTAAAATATGATATGCAATGATGACCTGTGTATAACATTCCAAATTGAAAATTTGGGATGTTACAAACCTACCCCCTTAAGTTGAATCTCGCCCTCGAGATTCGGGTTGGCTAGAAAATAGGTGCGGGTGGTCCTTGCGTAGATCTTCCTCTCGTTCCCAGGTGGCTTCATCCTCGGTATGGTGGCTCCACTGAACATTGCAAAACTTAATAACCTTGCTACGAGTAACTCGGCTGGCAAACTCGAGAATCTTGATTGGTTTCTCCTCATAGGTCAGATCACGGTCCAACTGAATTGCTTCCAGGGGCACTGTGTCTCTCAGAGGGATATCGGCCATCTCTGCATGGCACTTCTTCAACTGGGAAACGAAAAACACATCATGAACTCCTGACAGTCCTTCGGGTAACTCCAAGTTGTAGGCAACCTCTCCCATACGTTCCAAAACTCGTTATGGTCCTACAAATCTCGGGGCTAACTTTCCCTTAACTCCAAAACGTTTAACCCCTCGCAGAGGTGATACTCGAAGATAGGCTCTGTCTTCGATTTCATAGACTACCTCCTTGAGTTTCGAATCTACATAACTCTTCTGCCTGGACTGAGCTACCTTCAGTCTGTCTCGAATCAGCTTAACCTTCTCTTCGGAATCCTTTATTAAATCTGGTCCAAACAACTGACGGTCTCCAACTTCGTCCCACATCAATGGGGTTCGGCATCTTCTTCCATACAATGCTTCGAAAGGTGCCATCTTCAAACTGGCCTGGTAGCTGTTGTTGTATGACAACTCCGTGTAGGGAAAGTTATCATCCCAACTAGATCCGTAATCTAGCGTACGAGCTCTCAACATGTCCTCCAGAATCTGATTGACTCTCTCGGTCTGTCCATCTGTCTACGGATGAAAAGCTGTACTGAATTCTAGCCTGGTACCCAAAGTCTGGTGCAGCTGGTGCCAAAACTTTGAAGTAAACTGTGTTCCTCTATCTGATATGATGGTCCTCGGAACTCCGTGCAGACATACGATCCTGGTCATATATATCTTGGCCAACTTCGCACTTGTATAGGTGGTCTTCGCTGGGATAAGTGAGCCACTTTAGTCAAGCGATCAATACTACCCATATAGAATCATATCCCGATCGGGTCCTGGGTAAACCGGTGATAAAATCCATGCCAAGCTTGTCCCACTTCCATTCGGGTATCGGCATAGGCTGCAGTAATCCTGCTGGCTTCTGATGTTCTGCCTTCACTCTCTGACATACATCACATACGACTACATACTCGGCAATATCCTTCTTCATACCAGTCCACCAGAAACGCTCCTTCAAATCCAAATACATCTTGGTATTTCCGGGGTGTATCGAGTATGGCGAGTCATGTGCTTCCTGTAGTATCAATTTCCTGATCTCTGCCTTATTGGGCACATAAACACGGTCATCAAACCACAAGGTGTCGTGCTCGTCCTCACGAAAACCCTTGGCTTTTCCTTTGCTCATTCTCTCCTTTATCTCAGCAATTTCTTTGTCATCCTTCTGAGCTTCTCGAATCTTTCCCAATAATGTAGATTGAACCTCCATCGCTGCAACAAAACCTCTAGGAACAATCTCCAAACGAAGTTCCCTGAGATCCTCTTCTAACTCCTTTGGAATTCCTCCGCTTATGAGGGTATTAACATAACTCTTCCGGCTCAAAGCGTCTGCTACGACATTGGCCTTTCCTAGGTGATAATGCAGCTTCATATCATAATCCTTTATGAGCTCCAACCATCTCCTCTGCCTGAGATTCAGCTCCTTCTGAGTGAAAATGTACTTCAAACTCTTGTGATCCGTGTACACATCACAACGATTTCCAATAAGAAAATGTCTCCAGGTCTTGAGCGCATGCACTACAGCTTCTAACTCCAAATCATGCGTGGCATAATTCAACTCATGCGGTCGAAGCTGACGTGAGGCATATGAAACAACTCTTCTGTCTTGCATAAGTACACCTCCAAGTCCTAAGCGAGAAGCGTCGCAATACACTTGGAAATCCTTGCGTATATCTGGCAGAATCAGCACCGGGGTCGTAGTCAAACGTTTCTTCAACTCCTGAAAACTGGCCTCACATTCTTCCGTCCATTTGAACTTGGTGTCCTTCTTCAACAACTCCGTCATGGGCTCCGCGATCTTGGAGAAATTCTCGATGAATCTCCGGTAGTACCCTGCAAGTCCAAGAAAACTGCGAATTTCTCCAACTGAGGTGGGTGATAGCCAATCAATGACTGACTTAACCTTGGTGGGGTCTACTGCTATACCTTCTCCTGATATAACATGTCCAAGGAATCCAACTTCCTTCAACCAAAACTCACACTTGCTGAACTTGGCATACAACTGGTGTTCTCTGAGCTTCTTGAGAACAAACCGTAGATGTTCCTTGTGCTCCTCTTCATTCTTCGAGTATACCAAGATATCATCAATGAACACCATAACAAACTTATCCAAAAACTCCATAAATACCTTATTCATCATACTCATTAAATAGG
Source organism: Aegilops tauschii subsp. strangulata (assembly GCF_002575655.3). Taxonomy (NCBI): domain Eukaryota; kingdom Viridiplantae; phylum Streptophyta; class Magnoliopsida; order Poales; family Poaceae; genus Aegilops; species Aegilops tauschii. Next base: position 84,552,417 of record NC_053038.3, read on the forward strand.
CAAGGGCGTTAGTCAATCCAAATAACATAACCGTATACCCGTAAAGCCCGTACCGTGTGGTGAAAGTTGTCTTAGGTATATCCTTTTCTTGAATCTTCAGCTGGTGGTATCCTGATCGCAGATCGATCTTTGAAAACACTTTAGCTCCTTGTAACTGGTCAAACAAATCATTGATCATCGGCAGTGGGTACTTGTTCTTAATCGTCACTTCATTCAGCACACGATAATCAACAACCATCCTCAACGATCCATCCTTCTTCTCAACCAAGAGCACTGGGGCTCCCCATGGTGATGAACTTTGTCGGATGTAACCTTTCTCCAGTAACTCCTTAATCTGCTTCTTGATCTCTTCCAGATCATTCGCGGGCATCCGGTATGGTCTCTTTGATATCGTCTGGTGCCTGGCAACAACTCTATCAAACTCGATGTCTCGATCTGGCGGCATGCCTGGTAATTCCTCTGGGAATACATCTGGGTAATCCTTCACTACAGCCACTTCCTCCTGAACAACTCCTGTGAGGGAATTTGCTTGGGTTCTCCTTGGTGCATGCCTGGATACATACTGGATCCTTTTTCCCTCCGGGGTGGTGAGCAGAATTGACTTACTAGTGCAATCGATGTTTCCTCCATACATCGATAGCCAATTCATGCCTAGAATCACATCCAATCCTTGGGACTCTAGAATTATAAAGTCTGAGGGGAAGGTATGGCTACCTATGGTTAATGGCATCTGAAAACATCCACTGCTTGCCATATACTCAGCTCCGGGTGAGGTCACTAACATAGGTGTCCTAAGAACTTTGGTGGGCAACTTATACTTATCCACAAATCCCCTTGAAATGTATGAATGCGATGCACCAGTATCAAAAAGAATGAGAGCGGTAAATGACTTAACCAAAAACTTACCGATAACTGCGTCTGGCTGCTCTTCAACCTCCTCCACGCTTACGTGGTTCACTTGTCCCCTGTTGAAAGGGTTGGGCTTCTTCCCAGAGCTTCCATTGCCATTTCCATTCTTCGCTTCAGGGCACTCAGTGGCATAGTGTCCAGTCTTCCCGCACTTGAAACAAGTAATGTGACTTAGGTCCTTCTTGGCGGGGGTGGCTGGATTGGAGCGGTTCTGATTGCTGCTTGCTCCATTCCCATTCCCATTCTTGGGGCCATTGTGATTATGAGAACTTCCTCCATTATGGGTGCGGCCTCCATGGTTATGGGTGTATCCTCCCGAGTTAGGGGTAAAACGAGGCTTCTGCTGAGCTCCTGAATTGTACTTCCCTTGTCCATACTTCCTCTTGCGGCTCTCAATTTGTTGTTGCTTCCCTTCAATCATAAGAGCCTTGTCTACCAACTCCTGGTAGTTGTTAAATGTTGCCACCATTAACTGCATAATCATCTCATCATTCAGCCCTTCCATAAACTTCTCTTGCTTTGCAGCATCGGTGGCCACATCATCAGGGGCATAGCGAGATAACTTACTAAACTCATCTACGTACTGAGCCACAGTACGGTTCCCCTGGCGTAAGTTGCAAAACTCACGCTTCTTCATGCTCATAGCTCCAGTTGAGACATGGGCTGTGCGGAAAGCTTGCTGAAACTGCTCCCAAGTGACATTGGCTATAGGGAAAGTGGCTGTGTAATTCTCCCACCATGAGGCCGCTGGTCCATCCAATTGATGTGCGGCAAAACGCACTTCTCAGCATCTGTGCAACCTGCGGTGGTCAACTCCCTTCTAATACGGCATAGCCAATCATCAGCAACTATCGGCTCGGTGGTACTGGAAAACACCGGCGGCTGCAACCTCAGAAGACGGGCTAAATTGTCAACTGGAGGTGGTGGCAGTGGGTTGTTGTTGTTGTTGCCTTGGTTCTGAGCTAACAACTGCATCAAGGTATTCTGCTGCTGGATCAACTGAGTGAGCTCCAGTGGGAAGACAAATCCGGGGTCACGTCTCGGAGGCATCTGATGGGTTTAGAGGGGAGAGATTAGAATAGAATGAGGTCTAAGGGTAAAATCACTACCCATATGCACATGAGACAAACACAATCATATCACACCAAATCAATTCGAACAAAGGGCATACAATCGATCTAACTATCGTTACAGTGCTCGGACTACTAATATATACATGGGGGAAATACTACTGATCATATGGTGGTCTACTAGAAATTTTGATTGGTGGAAGACTCCATGATATCCGCTCCAGCTTCGTCTTCGTAATCATCATCACTATCGTCGGGGGCGGAGTCGGTGTTGTCGATGATGATGTAGTCTTCGGAACGAATCTCCTTGGGTTCGTCGTCTTCTCCTCCTAGCGCGGGGTCTCCCATGAATACTCCTAGCTTCCTTGTCAGGTCGTCATCCTTCTCCACTAGTATTGCGATTTCCTCCTCGTATCCGTCGCATGTAGACTTGAGTTCCTCTTCTAGCTACATGTTTGTAACACCCCGGATGTAACTTTCCATATTGGTAACTCCAACTCTTGCCATTTCCGGCTATGTGTTATGATATTCCCTTCGTGGTCGGGTTTTGTTTGTCGTTTTGCATTTTGTTCATGTCATGCATATCATATCATGTCATCATGTGCATCTCATTTTGCATACGTGTTCGTCTCATGCATCCGAGCATTTTCCCCATTGTCCGTTTTGCAATCCGGCGCTCCCATCTCCTCCGACGCACCCCTCTTGTTTCTTTTCGAGAGCGGGTGTTGAACGTTCTCGGAATGGACCAGGGCTTGTCAAGTGGCCTTGGTATACCACCGGTAGACCACCGGTCAAGTTTCGTTCCATTTGGAGGTCGTTTGGTACTCCAACGGTTAACCGGGCATCCGCAAAGTCCGTTTGTGTGTTGCAGAAAAAAACCCCTCAAAACCAGCCCAAAACCCACCAAACTCTCTTCCATACTCTAGGTCGTTCGTTCACGATCGTGTGGGCAAAAACCGCACCTCATTTGGACTCTCCTAGCTCCCTCTAGCTATATATACACCTCCCCTCCCGAGACATTCGCAGTCCAAACCCTAGAATCGCCTCCGGCGCCGCCGAACGTGTCCGTACCGTGCCGGACAATCCCGCCGCCGCCTCCAGCCACCCACGCGCTGCCACGTGGCGGGCCATACGCCGGCCGCCGCCGAGCCCGCGAGGCCCGCAGCAGGCCCCCGCAGCCCGGCCTTTCCTCGCCTGCGCCTCCCGCGCCCTGCGCCGCCGAGGCCCGAGCGCCGCCGTCGCCCGCCGGCGCCGGCGCCACCGCCTCGCCGTCCTTCCTCGTCGCGCCGCCGTTCTTCGCCGCCGCCGCCCTCCGCCGCCGCCTCCTCTCGCCGCGGCCCCGCCGTCCCCGGCCGGCGCCGCCCTCCAGCGCCGCACGCCGCCCCGCCGGCGTCCCCGAGCTCCAGCGCCGGCGACGAACCCTAGCCAGATCCCGATCCAAAAGAACCCTAGGTTGACTTTTCCCGTATCCCGAAATTCTCCAAGTCTTTTATTCTTACAGTACATGTGCCCATGTTCATAGCATCGTAACTCTCTGAATATAGCTCCGTTTCGCGCGTGTAATATATCGAATTGTTCGCCTCGTGATGCTCTTCATTTTGTTCAATTGCACCATGTTCATTAGAGTCCATCTTGATGCTCAAATCTCTGGTGCAAGAGTGCTAGTTGCTGTTGTCTGATGTTACTTAGCAGAACTTGAGGATTTGTTATTTTTGTATCATTTAATCTGTGCATCTTATGGGCATGAGCTCTACATGTGTATTGTTGTATGCCATGTCAACTTTACAGAGGTATATGCCATGTATTTTTGTGATCTCCATGGTGACTAGCACAAGCATGCAAACTAGGCTCCGTAATGTTTCTGATTTCAGGGACGGTATTTTCTGTCTCTGTCTGCTGTTATTTTGTTGCCATGTAAACTTGATGCTACAGAGAGATCCATGCATATTTTGGAGATGTTTAGTAAGGATGTTTTGTAGCTATTGTTGTAATGGATCAATTTCTTCCCTTGTTTACATTTATGGAGTGCCGTAGCATGACTCAATCTTGCTCTACTTTTGCTATAAAATATTTCTGGCAGATTGTTTACGTGTTATTTAATTTTGCCAAGCTTGTTGTAGTTGTTTCATCCATGCTATATGTTTACTCTTTCCATGGATAGCTTCATAAACATGCCATCTTGCTGTAGATATGCTTGTTTTGTCATGAATTGCCTTGTGGTGAGTGCATCAAGCTCACCAAGATGCCTTCATATTATTATTTCTGACATGCTCTGTTTTCTACTAAGTCTGAAACCTGTTAACGAAACTTGCTATGATTACTTGGTTGCCATCATATCTTCTGGTCCTTTTTGGCTTATGGTCAATAAGGGACTTTTGTCATATGCATTTAGTATAATACTTCCATTCCTTGTTTTGCCATGTTAAGTTCCTGTAGCATGTTGATTTCGTGCTCTGAACATTGCTACCTGATGCTGTATCAGGCATGTCCAGTAATTTCACCAAGTCTGTGATCCTGTTATCTTTTGCACTTTTGCCATGCTTGTTTGAACCTGCTGTGATGTGATCTAGCTGTAGCTCAGTGTTCATCTTTTGTCAAGCATCTCCTATATATTACTGCCATATGCTTTGTTGCTATGTTGGAGTGTTGTAGCATTGTTACTTGTTGCATTCTAAGTGTTATCGTGCTGTTAATCGCAGATTCGTGTCATTTTTGTTTTGCTTGCCATTTGCAAACGTGCATCCGTTTCCGGTGATCTTTATATCGATTTCAATTGAAATCATCTCATCTTTCCAGTGGCATGCTTGGTTTGCCAAGTTACTGCCTTGTTCATCATTTTTCTTCCGGAGCACGCATATGCATCGCATATCATATCTTACATATCATACATGTTTTGCATCATGTTGCTTGTGCATTTCCCGTGATTGATTGTGGTTCCTTTGCTTGTGTTCTTGTTTTGGGTAGAGCCGGGAGACGAGTTCGTGAACAGGAACCTGTTGAGTACGCTTTCGAGGATCAAGCTTTCGACAACTCTGAGAACCTTGCAGGCAAGATGACCACCCCTCGAAATCACTTCTATTTTTGCTTTGCTACTTGTTCGCTCTATTGCCATGGTGCGCTACCTACCACTTGCTATATCATGTCTCCCATATTGCCATGTCAGCCTCTAACCATCCTTTCCTAGCAAACCGTTGTTTGGCTAAGTTACCGCTTTTGCTCAGCCCTTCTTATAGCGTTGCTAGTTGCAGGTGAAGTTGAAGTTTGTTCCATGTCGCAACATGGATATGTTGGGATATCATAATATCTCTTATTATATTAATGCATCTATATATATGGTAAAGGGTGGAAGGCTCGGCCTTATGCCTGGTGTTTTGTTCCACTCTTGCCGCCCTAGTTTCCGTCATACCAGTATTATGTTCCTTGAGTTTGCGTTCCTTACGCGGTTGGGTGATTTATGGGACCCCCTTGACAGTTCGCCTTGAATAAAACTCCTCCAGCAAGGCCCAACTTTGGTTTTACCATTTGCCACCTAAGCCTTTTCCCCCGGGTTTTCGCGAGCCCGAGGGTCATCTTTATTTAAACCCCAGGGCCAGTGCTCCTCTGAGTATTGGTCCAACCTGTCAGTCGCCGGAGGCCACCAGGGGCAACTCTGGGCTCGCCTATCGGAAGCTTGGACAATCTGGTGTGCCCTGAGAACGAGATATGTGCAGCTCCTATCGGGATTTGTCGGCACATTCGGGTGGCTTTGCTGGTCTTGTTTTACCATTGTCGAAATGTCTTGTAAACCGGGATTCCAGACTGATCGGGTCTTTCCGGGAGAAGGTTTATCCTTCGTTGACCGTGAGAGCTTATGATGGGCTAAGTTGGGACACCGCTGCAGGGTATTATCTTTCGAAAGCCGTGCCCGCGGTTATGAGGCAGATGGGAATTTGTTAATGTCCGGTTGTAGAGAACTTGTCACTTGACTTAATTAAAATACATCAACCGTGTGTGTAGCCGTGATGGTCTCTTCTCGGCGGAGTCCAGGAAGTGGACACGGTTTGAGTTATGTATGATGTAAGTAGGAGTTCAGGATCACTTCTTGGTCATTACTAGAAGACGACCGTTCCGCTGCTTCTCTTCTCGCTCTCATTTGCGTATGTTAGCCACCATATATGCTTAGTGTCTGCTGCAGCTCCACCTCATTACTCCATCCTTTCCTACAAGCTTAAATAGTCTTGATCTCGCGGGTGTGAGATTGTTGAGTCCTCGTGACTCACAGATTCTACCAAAACAGTTGTAGGTGCCGACGATGCCATTGCAGATGATGGGATCGACCTCAAGTGGGAGTTCGACGAGGAACGTGGTCGTTACTATGTGTCTTTTCCTGATGATCAGTAGTGGAGCCCAGTTGGGACGATCGGGGATCTAGCATTTGGGGTTATCTTATTTTCATTTGGATCTTGACCGTAGTCGGTCTATGTGTGTATTTTGGATGATGTATGAATTATATTTATGTATTGTGTGAAGTGGCGATTGTAAGCCAACTCTTTATCCCATTCCTGTTCATTACATGGGATTGTGTGAAGATGACCCTTCTTGCGACAAAACCACAATGCGGTTATGCCTCTAAGTCGTGCCTCGACACGTGGGAGATATAGCCGCATCGTGGGCGTTACAAGTTGGTAATCAGAGCCATCCCCGACTTAGGAGCCCCCTGCTTGATCGAATCGCTGGCGTTGTTGAGTCTAGAACAAAAATGTTTTGAGTCTTAGGATTATATATATCGGAGAGTAGGATTCTTTTTACTCCTCAGTCCCTTCGTCGCTCTGGTGAGGTCTCCTGACGTAGAAGTTTTGACTCTTCTCTCCTCAAATTTCACTAAAAAAATTTAGGATCACGCGGGTATCTTGGAATCGTTCCGATGGTTTTGTGACGAGAACATTGTTCTTGGTGCCTCCTGACATTTAGGGGTTGTGGCAGTGTCCCGGGGAGTTGAGCTCCGAGGTGTTGTCGTCACAATTTTATCGTTGCAGTTCTGGAATACCTGAGTTTCGCCGACATCGAAATCTCTTTTATGCAGTTGTTGGTGAGATCACCTCGACGCCACCCAGTACTGGGGCGGGAGTTCGGGAGTATTGCCATAACTCGTATAACGGATGCTTTTCGAAGGTTGAGGTACACGATTTCCGAAGGTTTCTTGGTTATGTGTTGACGCCACCTGGGAACGCGAGGACCATCTCCGTTCCGAATATCCGGAGTTCTTTCAGTCCTAGATCTCGGGACGAGATCCTCTCGTAGTGGTGGAGTGTTGTAACACCCCGCATGTAACTTGCCATAATTGTAACTCCGACTCTTGCCATTTCCGGCTATGTGTTTTGTTTTTCCCTCCGTTGTCGGGTTTTGTCTTTCGTTTTGTATTTTGTCATGTCATGCATTTTCATATCATGTCATCATGGGCATTGCATTCGCATACGTGTTCGTCTTGTGCATCCGAGCATTTTCCCCGTTGTCCGTTTTCCAATCCGGCGCTCCTATCTCCTCCGGTGCACCCCTCTAGTTTTTCTTTCGTGTGCGTGTGTCAAACTTTCTCGGAATGGACCGAGGCTTGTCAAGTGGTCTTAATATACCGCCCGGAGCCTACCGGTCAAGTTTCGTTCCATTCGGAGGTCGTTTGGTACTCCATCGGTTAACCGGGCATCCGCAAAGTCCATTTGAGTGTCCAGCAAAAACCCCCTCCAAAACCAGCCCAAAGTCCACCAAACTCTCTTCCATGCTCTAGGTCGTTCGATCACGATCGTGTGGGCGAAAACCGCACCTCATTTGGAGTCTCCTAGCTCCCTCTACCTATAAATGAGTGGGCATCCCGAAAAACGAAATCTCAGACGAAACCCTAACCCTCTCCCTCCGCGCCGCCGGACGCGTCCGTACCCGCCGGACACGTCCGCCGCCGCGCCCCGTCCAGTCCGGAGCCGCCACGTGTCATCGCCAGCGCCGCCGCCGAGGCCCGCCGGCCCGTCCCCGGCCCTCCGGCCCGCCTCCGCGCCTGCCCGCCGCCGCCGCCAGCCCCGCCGCCGGCCGGCCCAGCCGCCTCCGCCGCCGCCCGACGCGGGCCCGCCGCCGCCCGCCGCCGGCCTCCTCTCCGGCCACCGGCGCCGGCCTCCCCGCCGCCCTCCGGTGCCGCCCGCCGCCGCCCTCCGGGCCCCTCCTCCACCGGCGCCGCTCGCCACCGCCGGCTCCTCTTCTTCCCGCCGGCGGCCCGAGCTCCTCGCCTGAGATCCCGATCCGCACAGTACGCGTTGACTTCTCCCGACCTCGTTTTTTTTCCTAAGTCCCAGAATTCCATCAGCAAGTGCCTATGTTCGAGATGCGATAACTTTGTGCATGTAGCTCCGAATCGCGCGTATAATATGTCAAATTGTTCATCTCGTGATGCTCTTCATTTTGTTCAATTGCACTATTTTCATTAGAGGTCATCTTGATACCCAAATCTTCGTTGGAAGAGGGCTAGTTGCTGTTAATCTCTGGTTCTTATCAGAACTTGGAGATTTGTCATTTTTGTATCATTTATTCTGTGCATCTTATGAGCATGAGCTCTACATGGGTTTTGAAGTATGCCATGCCATCTCTCTAGTGGTATAGTCCATGTATTTTTGTGATCTCTGTGGTGACTAGCACAAGCATGCAAAGTAGGCACCGTAATATTTCCGATTTCAGGGACTTAGTGTTTTTTCTAAGTCCTTATCTGCTGTAATTTTGTTTCCATGTAAACTTGATGATACAGAGAGATCCATGCATATTTTGGAGATGTTCAGTAAGGATGTTTTGTAGCTATAGTTGTAATTGATCCATTCCTGCAATTGTTTGCAATTTTGGAGTGCCATAGCATGACTCAATCTTGCTCTACTTTTGCTATAAAATATTTCTGGCAGATTCTTAACATGACATGCATTTTTGCCAAGCTTATTGTAGTTGATCCATACATGCTATGCAATTGTTCTTGCCATGGATAGCTTCATAAACATGCCATCTTGCTGTAGGTATGCTTGGTTTGTCATGCATTGCTCTGTAGTGAGTGCATCAAGCTCACAAAGAGGCCTACATATTAATATTTCTGTCATGCTCTGTTTTCTGCTAAGTCTGAAACCTGATAACGAAACTTGCTATGTTTACATGCTTGCCATCATTTCTTCTGGTCCTTTTTGGTTTATGGTCAGTAAGGGACTTTTGTCATGTGCATCTAGTAGAACACTACCATGCCTTGTTTTGCTATGTTAAGTTCCTGTAGCATGTTGATTTCGTGCTCTGAACATTGCTACCTGATGCTGATTTCTGCCATGTCCAGTTTTTCACTAAGTCTGTGAACCTGTAATCTTTTGCACTATTGCCATGCTTGTTTGAGCTTGATATGTTGTGAACTAGCAGTAGCTCAGTGTTCATCTTTTGTCAAGCATCTCCTGTAGATTACTGCCATGTGCTTTGTTGCTATGTTGGGGTTCTGTAGTATTGTTACTTGTTGCATTTTAAGTGCTATCTTGCTGTTATCGCAGATTATTGTCATTCTTGTTTTGCTTGCCATTTGCAAACCGTGCATCCGATTCCGGTGATCTTTATATCGATTTCGACCGAAATCATCTCATCTTTCCAGTGGCATGCTTGGTTTGTCAAGTTACTGCCATGTTCATCATTTTCCTTCCGGAGCACGCATATGCATCGCATATCATAACTTGCATATCATACATGTCTTGCATCATGTTGCTTGCGCATTTCTCGTTGTTGATTGTCGTTCCATTTGGTTGTGTTCTTGTCTTGGGTAGAGCCGGGCGACGAGTTCGTGAACGAGGAACCTGTCGAGTACACTTACGAGGATCAAGCTTTCGACAACTCTGAGAATCTTGCAGGCAAGATGACCACCCCTCGAAATCACTTCTATCTTTGCTATGCTAGTTGTTCGCTCTATTGCCATGCTCCGCTACCTATCACTTGCTATATCATGTCTCCTATTTCAGCCATGTCAGCCCCTAACCATCCTTTCCTAGCAAACCGTTGTTTGGCTATGTTACCGTTTTTGCTCAGCCCCTCTTATAGCGTTGCTAGTTGCAGGTGAAGTTGAAGTTTGTTCCATGTCGGGACATGGATATGTTGGGATATCACTATATCTCTTATTTAATTAATGCATCTATATATTTTTGGTAAAGGGTGGAAGGCTCGGCCTTATGCCTGGTGTTTTGTTCCACTCTTGCCGCCCTAGTACTGTTATACCGAGATTATGTTCCTTGAGTTTGCGTTCCTTACGCGGTCGGGTGATTTATGGGACCCCCCTTGACAGTTCGCCTTGAATAAAACTCCTCCAGCATGGCCCAACCTTGGTTTTACCAGTTGCTACCTAAGCCTTTTCCCCCGGGTTTTCGCGAGCCCGAGGGTCATCTTATTTTTAACCCCCCCGGGCCAGTGCTCCTTCGAGTGTTGGTCCAAACTGAGCAGACTGCGGGGCCACCTCCTGGAAACTCGAGGTCTGGTTTTACTCGTAGGATGTCTCATCCGGTGTGCCCTGAGAACGAGATATGTGCAGCTCCTATCGGGATTTGTCGGCACATTCGGGTGGCTTTGCTGGTCTTGTTTTACCATTGTCGAGATGTCTTGTAAACCGGGATTCCGAGACTGATCGGGTCTTTCCGGGAGAAGGTTTATCCTTCGTTGACCGTGAGAGCTTATGATGGGCTAAGTTGGGACACCCCTGCAGGGTAATATCTTTCGAAAGCCGTGCCCGCGGTTATGAGGCAGATGGGAATTTGTTAATGTCCGGTTGTAGACAACTTGTCACTTGACCCAATTAAAATACACCAAGTGCGTGTGTAGCCGTGATGGTCTCTTCTCGGCAGTATCCGGGAAGTGAACACGGTCTGTGCTATGTTTGACGTAAGTAGGTGTTCAGGACCTCTTCTTGATCAATGCTAGATGACGCTCGTTCCATTGCTTCTCTTCTCGCTCTCATTTGCGCAAGTTAGCCACCATATATGCTTTTGCCGCTGCAGCTCCACCTCTTTGCACCTCTTTGTCCTATAAGCTTAAATAGTCTTGATCTCGCGGGTGTGAGATTGCTGAGTCCCCGTGACTCACAGATACTTCCAACACCAGTTGCAGGTGCCGACGATGCCAGTGCAGATGAAGGCGTCGATCTCAAGTGGGAGTTCGACGAGGAACGTGGTCGTTACTATGTGTCTTTTCCTGATGATCAGTAGTGGTGCCCAGTTGGGACGATCGGGGGATCTAGCATTTGGGGTTGTCTTATTTTGATCTGGATGTTGACCGTACTCGGTCTATATGTTTGTATTTTGGATGATGTATGAATGATATTTATGTATTGTGTGAAGTGGCGTTTGTAAGCCAACTCTTTATCCCATTCTTGTTCATTACATGGGATTGTGTGAAGATGACCCTTCTTGCGACAAAACCACTATGCGGTTATGCCTCTAAGTCGTGCCTCGACACGTGGGAGATATAGCCGCATCGTGGGCGTTACAAGTTTCAAGACGATGGGCCGGAGATGGGCTGAGACCCGGATATCGCTTAAGGCCTGTAGTTATAATTATTATTATCGTAGAACTTGTAGCGTAAGGCAAGTATAGTCTAGAGTCCGAGCCGGATACTCTTATAAGCCGGCCGGGACTCTAAGGGTTGCTGGGCGTCAGCCTCCTTATATAAAGGGACGACCCGGCAGCGGATTGAGGGCGACAACAATCTGATCGAGAGCCGGGGATAGTTGTTTAACTCCTGGCGATCGTAACCCTAATCAATATCGCCCCAAACTGGACGTAGGCTTTTACCTTCACCGTAAGGGGCCGAACCAGTATAAACCCTCGTGTTCCTTATCCCGAATAACCCCTTCAAGCTTCCTACTTGCGATGGCTCCACGACTAAGTCCTAGCTCAAGGACATCTGCCGTGACAATTCCACGACAGTTGGCGCCCACCGTGGGGCCTGCGCACGGTGGATTTGAGTTCTTGAAGGGCAGCTTCGAAGGGATCAAGGGATACGCTGTGGGCCGGATGACCAAGAGTCATCGCGGCAAGCTCTACATCGACGATGCGGACTGGGGCCCCGACGCCGGATCAGTTGAGTACGGATACCGGGTCCCCTTTGGCGGAATTCATGTCTTCATTGGCAAGATTGGTGAGCCGGGCCCCGAGCCGGATCTCTGTGCCGATCTCATCGAAACGGCTCAGCGCGCGCAACCCGCCCGAGCCCGGCCCGCCTTAAGGCGCGCTTTTGTGGGATGCATCCATGGAGGGCCCTCTGATCCATCTGGGTCTGGTGATGAGGCGGCCGCCGGCTCTGACGGCGAGTCGGCCACCAATGAATCAAACTCATTGTACCAACTTCAAGATGGCAGGCTCATGGGTTGTTCCGATGGCGACAGTATTCCGGACCTTTTTGAGCCGCCAAGTCAGGTTGGAGTTTTTATGGCTGGTGCGCAGCCTGTTCAGAACCCCGCTGCTGGATCGGGAAACCCGGTGCCTTCTCCGGCTCAGGTGCTGATGGATCTCACGGACAAGATGACGGCCCTGTTAACCGCCACGGTTGACCCGGCGAACCAAGCTCAGCATGATGCGGAGGTGGCACAGTTAAAATTGGATTTGATAAAAGCTAAAGAGGATCTTGCAGCGGAAGGGATCAGGCTGGCTGTGGAGCGGGCGGCCCTCGACGCCCGGACTCAGCTGATTCAGGCGCAGTCCTTCTAGCTCACGATGGATCAGAACGCGGCCAACGAGGTCATGAGAAGGAGGCACCAGAAGGTCCAGTCTCGACTCCCACCGGTTTACGACCCGCGCAATCTCTTCAACACGCCGGGTGTAGGGTCTAGTAACCCGCCAGGGGTCATTGCGCCCGGGTCTGGACCCCTTATTCAGCCACGAGTGATGGGGCCTCCCCAGGTGCCCCCTGCCCCGCCTCAGTATGTGCCAGTACCGCCGGGTCATTATGATAACCCGCTGGAGAACATGGTGGCTGCGGCAGCACGACTGGCGGCTCTCCCGTTGACGGCGACTCTCCGGCGACCATCGAAACCCGCCGGGTCAGGGAACTCCTGCAGACGGCATTAGCGCAGCAAGAGGCGTACTCCTACAGCCGCGACAGGATCCACTCGACCCCTCGTCCGGGCCAGAGCCCGAGTTACAGCCGGCACATGGTCTCAGCAACCGGCTCAAGTAATGTCCGACGCCGTGACCCGCCCCCTGGCCATGGCCCGGCTCATAATGGAGCCTTCTACGCAGCAGACCAAGCGCGGCAAGAGGCGGAGCAGGTGCCTCAATTGACGGCTTACCAGACCCCCCCCCCCGGCTTATCCGACGACGTCCGTTGATGTGGGTATTTCTACCAGGACCGGGGGTGTCCCTTGTTTGGTACCAGCCATCCGTAATGAACGTCTGCCTAAGGACTTCAAGGGCCCTAGGAAGGTGCCTAACTATACAGCGGACTTACAGCCTGCAGCCTGGATTGAGAGTTATGAGATGGCTATGGAATTGCTGGAGGTCAGTGAGGCGGCCATGGCCAAATATTTCACCATGATGTTAGATGGAACTGCCCGCACGTGGTTGAAAGGGCTGCCACCGAACTCCATTGGGTCTTGGGCTGAGCTGAAAGCCCGGTTCATTCAAAACTTCAAAGATACCTGCAGGCAGTCTATGTCAATTGTGGATCTGACTAACTGTAAGCAGCAGGAGGGTGAATCCACGACCCATTGGGTTCGCCGGGTCAAGGAGATCATACATTCATCAGATAAGATGGATGCCGGCTCTGCAGTCTTAATGTTGGAACAGAACTGTCGCTTTGTGCCCCTTAAGATGAAACTCGGGCGGCTTAAACGCGACTGCACCGATATGGGTACCCTAATGGCGGCTCTTGTCAAGTATGCCGATTCTGATGGTACCAAGGATCCCCCTTCAGACGATGAAAGGACAGGGAAGGGAAAGAAGAACGGCAATGGCAAGGGTCCTCAGTTTAACCCGGGGAACCAAGGAGGAGGCAAGCGTAAGGCCGATGGCAGCCTAGAGTTTGTAGCCAACGCCAACTCCCAAGGTAGTAACCCGCGACGCAAGGGGAGGCCCCCTCCCCGAGGCGGCGGGTCAGGTCCAACGCTAGAGCAGCTCTTGAATGAACCTTGTCCAAGGCATGGCTCTAGAGAGAAGCCAGCGACTCATCTGTGGAAGGATTGCGCGATCATGAAGGCCTTTAAGAGCTACAATGGCCCGGGCGGCGGCTCAAATTCCGGTCCTCAGAACGGTCAAGGGGGCTTTAATCAACAGTCTGGTCAGGGTCATCAATAGCAACAGGGCGGTTATCAGACCAACCCAAAGCAGCTTAGCGGTGGACAGTATCATGTGTTCACCACTAGTTTGTGCAAACGATATCAAAAGCTTCACAAGAGGGCTATGAATGCTGTTGAGCCGGCGGTTCCACGCTACTTGCGGTGGTCTGAGCAGCCTATAGTGTGGAGTAGGGAGGATCACCCTCCACGGGTGGATAACCCGGGCCACTTGGCCTTAGTGGTGGCTCCTCAGGTGGGAGGTTATAAGTTCACAAAGGTACTCATGGATGGAGGCAGCAGCATCAACATCCTCTATTATGAGACTTTTCGCTGTATGGGGCTGGTTGATAAGAACCTCAGCCAGTCAAACACTATCTTCCATGGTGTGGTACCTGGTAAGTCGGCTTATCCAGTCGGCAAGATCGAGTTAGAAGTGGCTTTTGGTGATGAGAACAACTACAGGGTGGAGAAGTTGACCTTTGAGGTGGTCAAGATAAGAAGTCCATACCATGCTATATTTGGACGGCCGGCTTATGACAAGTTCATGGCACGGCCGTGTTACGTGTACTTACAGCTCAAGATGCCGGGTCACAATGGGACCATCACGGTTCACGGCAGCCGAAAAGTGGCTCTCGAGCGTGAGGAAGGTGATGCAGCTTATGCAGAGTCTGTTTGTGCAACATAGGAGTTGAAGTTTTACAAAGACAATGTTGACCCAACAGACATGACTTCTCTAAAGAAGCCGACTACGGAGGCTGAGCCGGCGATGAAATTTAAGTCGGCTGATGAAGCTAAGCTTGTTGATTTTGTTCCAGGAGATTCATCTCAGCAGTTTAGCATCAGTGCCAATCTGGATCCAAAATAGGAAAGTGCGCTCATCGAGTTCATCCGTGAGAATAGGGACATCTTTGCGTGGAAGCCTTCTGACATGCCAGGTGTACCTAGAGAACTCGCTGAGCATACTCTCAATGTTGATCCGAAATTTAAGCCAGTCAGACAGTTCCTTCGACGGTTTAATGAGGAGAGGCGGAAAGCCATTGGTGAGGAAGTGGCCCGGCTCTTGGCGGCCGGGTTTATTGTTGAAGTTTTTCACCCAGAATGGTTGGCTAACCCGGTGCTCGTACTCAAGAAGAACGGCACCTGGCGGATGTGTGTGGACTACACGGACTTGAACAAGGCGTGTCCGGCTGATCCTTTTGCTCTCCCCCGTATTGATCAAATCCTTGATGCTACGGCAGGTTGTGCATGCTTAAGTTTCTTGGATGCCTATTCCGGGTATCATCAGATTAAGATGGCAGTTAAGGACCAGGAGAAGACGGCGTTCATCACTCCCTTTGGAGCCTTCTGCTATGTGTCTATGCCCTTTGGACTCAAGTGTGCACAGGCGACTTACCAGCGTTGTGTACAGAATTGTCTTCATAAACAGATCGGGCGCAATGTTCACGCTTACGTGGATGATATTGTGGTGAAATCCATCAAGGAGGAAACCCTGATAGATGACTTAAGGGAAACCTTCGATAATCTCCGGGTCTATAAGATGATGCTTAACCCGGCCAAGTGTGTTTTTGGTGTTCCTGCAGGCAAACTATTGGGCTTCTTGGTTTCTGACAGAGGCATTGAGGCTAACCCGGAGAAGATCAAGGCCATCACCTCCCTAGCCAAACCGGCGTGTATAAATGACGTTCAGCGTTTGGCGGGTCGCATCGCTGCTTTAAGCCGGTTTATAAGCCGTTTGGGTGAGAAGGCTATGCCCTTATATTAGTTGATGAAGAAAACTGATAACTTTGTCTGGAATGATGCAGCTAATACCGCTTTTGAGGATTTGAAAAAGCAGCTGGCAGAGCCCCCAGTCCTTGCTGCTCCGGTTGATAAGGAACCCTTGCTACTGTATGTGGCGGAAAACGCGCGAGCTGTCAGCGTGGCTATTGTGGTGGAGCGCAAGGAGGCGGGTAAGGAGCATCCGGTTCAGCGGCCGGTTTATTATGTTAGCGAGGTGCCCATTGAGTCCAAACAGCGGTACCCGCATTGGCAGAAGCTCGTATATGGTGTGTTCATGGCGAGCCGGAAGCTTAAGCATTATTTTCAGGGTCATCCCATCACTGTGGTCAGTTCTGCCCCTCTTGGCGATATTATTCAAAACAGAGAGGCCACAGGGAGAATTGCTAAGTGGGCTATAGAACTTGGACCTCATGGCCTCAGATATGTGCCACGCACTGCTGTTAAATCTCAGGCTTTGGTGGATTTCATCAACGATTGGACAGAGTCACAAGTGCCTGAGCAAAAACCAGATAACACTTATTGGACTATCCACTTTGATTGGTCCAGACAGCTGGAGGGCTCGGGGGCTGGTGTTGTATTGGCTTCCCCTAAAGGTGACAAGTTCCATTACGTGCTACGGTTGATGTTTCCTTGCACTAACAATGCGGCTGAATACGAGGCTTTGATCCACGGTCTTCGGGTGGCTAAGGAGATGAGCTTAAGCCGGGTAAGGTGCTTTGGTGACTCAGACTTGGTGGCTCAACAAGTATCAGGCACCTGGGATTCTAAGGATCCTCTCATGGCGGCTTATCGCCGTGAGGTTGATGCCATTGCCGGGCACTTTCAGGGATACCAAGTGGAGCACATTGATCGCAGGAAGAACGAGGCGGCTGATGCTTTAAGCCGGCTAGGCTCTCAGCGAAAACCGGTGCCGCCTAACACTTTCTTGGATGTCCTGTATAACCCTTCGGTTAGGTTGCCTACAGAGGAGGACTTGGCTATCCCTGACCCGGAGGCACGACTGGTGGCGGCTCTTCATGTCATACCAGACTGGGCAATGCCATATCTAGCTTATATAACCCGGGGAGAGTTGCCTGAGGATGAAACTCTGGCCAGGCAAATAACCTGGCGGGCTAAATCAATGATTGTTATCGACGGCGAGTTGCACCATCGCATTGTTTCAGGGGCATTTCAGCATTGTATCTCCCCTGAGGAAGGTCAAGAGATCTTGCGCGAGATCCATGAAGGGGATTGTGGCCATCATGCCGGCTCAAAATCCCTTGTGGCCAAGGCTTTCCGTCATGGTTTTTATTGGCTGACGGCTCACGCTGATGCAGAGGACTTGGTCAGTAAATGTGATGGTTGCCAAAGGTTCTCACGACGGGCTCATGTGCCGGCTCAGGAGTTGAGGATGATCCCAATCACTTGGCCCTTTGCGGTCTGGGGGCTTGATATGGTTGGGCCTTTTAAACGGTCCAAGGATAAGAAGACCCACCTCTTGGTGGCAGTTGACAAATTCACGAAGTGGGTGGAGGCTGAGCCAGTTGGCAAGTGCGATGCAGCCACGGCGGTTCAATTTATGAAAAAGGTGATTTTCCGGTTCGGCTTTCCGCATAGCATCATAACTGACAATGGCACCAATCTATCCAAAGGCGCTATGGAAGAGTTTTGTCAACGAGAGCATATCCGACTTGATGTTTCCTCAGTGGCTCATCCCCAATCCAATGGTCAAGCTGAGAGAGCTAACCAGGAGATTCTGAAGGGCATCAAGCCCCGGCTATTGGTCCCTTTGCAACGGACGCCGGGTTGTTGGGTGGAGGAGTTGCCCTCCGTCTTATGGAGCATCAACACTACTCCTAACAGGTCTATAGGCTTCACGCCTTTCTTCATGGTTTATGGAGCAGAAGCAGTCCTCCCCAGCGACATCTGTCACGATTCACCTCGCGTGGCGGCTTATGTTGAGACGGATAATGAACAGGCGCGCCAAGATGCTCTGGACTTGTTGGACGAACAGCGTGATGTAGCAGCCCGTTCAGCGATTTACCAACAAGACCTGCGCCATTGTCATAGCCGCCGGGTCAAATCCCGGGTCTTCCAGGAAGGCGACCTTGTGCTCCGGCTCATTCAGGATCAAACAGATGCACACAAGTTATCCCCACCTTGGGAAGGGCCCTTTGTGGTCAGCAAGAACTTGCACAACGGGTCATATTACCTCATTGATATTCGGGAGCATAAAGATCGCGTAAATCTGAGGAGGAGACCCGTCGGCCGTGGAACATAGCTCAGCTTCGGCCTTACTACACTTGAGCTACCGGCTCTCGTGGTGTACATATTTATCTCAGACATGTATATATTATGATAACCAATAAAGCAGGACCTCTGTCCTTTTTTCCTCCAAATAGGCGTGTGTTGTTTTTTACATGCTGACTTAAAGGAGGATCCGGCTTATGATCGTATTCGAGTCTAGCCGTAATCAGTAAGGTCACTTGGGGGCTTCCTGTTCAAACATGGGTCGTATTCGAACCAAAGAGAACATAGCTGTCGATACCCACTTGATTGGCAAAGTGCCGAGCTCATTGGGAAGTTGCCTTTGGTCATATTTGAATCACAGTTTAACCCCTCTGAGAACCGACGTGGATCGTATTCGAATCAGCGTCGTTAAACAATTTTAAGAATCATTTGGGGGCTTCCTGTTCAAACATGGGTCGTATTCGAACCAAAGAGAACATAGCTGTCGGTACCCTTTTGATTGGCACCGCCACACCCACTGGGGGCTATATGATCGTATCCGAATCTTAGCTTAACCCCTTGGGGCCGGGTCTTTGGTCGTATTCGAACCGGAAGCCCCTAAGTTCTTCTGCTTTTTCACAAGTTTATTCTGAGGTATGCATGGCCGGGTCTCACTTGCCGGTTTAACTTTGGTTTACAGTGTTAGTTGCACGTCATGGGTGTCATTAAAGCAAGTAAATCAGAGTTAAGGTGTCAACCTCACTGCCCGGGTTATTTGAACCGGAAGCTGTTTACAGGCTGTTAAGTGTGTTATTCTGGCTATGTTCAGAGTATAATTAAGGACCAGTCTTTTTTGATTCATATTCTGGGTTATTTATCTCAAACACCTGATTCTCAGGGCGGTAAGCCGCCTCGAGACTTGTGATTTGCCCTTTCTATGCAGATACTTAAAGGCATCTTTTGAGGTTGAGAAAAACAAAGGGATGATTATGACCCGGAGAAACATCAAAGAGACAAATTCAAAGGGCTTTTGCATTCAGAACGTGCACGATGACACGGCAGAGATAAATTGTTGCACTTACTCTATTACAATAATTTTTCAAGTCTAAAAGATGGAACAATGTTTGATAAGCCGCCAGCTAACTTATGATGCCCGCTGAGTTGAAGTCCCCGGCTCATTCCTGTCTTCTCCTCCGGTTGATCCCAAGACCTCGAAGGTTGATGATTTCCAGTCGATGCCGCTGAGAGCTTCGAACTGGGCTTCTTCGTCAATTAACCCGGCCGGGTCAATCTCCGGGGCGAAGGTGTGCTGACGAGCCGGAGGGATCAGATTGAGGGCTTCATAGCGAGGGGTTGGAATCCTTTGATTCTCCGCATCATAACCCGGCTGGTACTTGGTCAAGTCGGTGTCGTTCCCGATGAGGGTGGCCACCGGGCGTACAACCTTCACACATGCCGCGAAGTCCTTCTGGTCGAAGGCCGAGCCGTCTTCCTTCAGGCTTGGGTAACCCAGGGCGATGTCTGCCGGGTCTAGCTCCGGCAGGAATGCTTTGGCCCGGCTCAGCGCGGCGATTGCTCCGGCTCTCGCGGAGGCCCGTCGTAACTCCTGGATCCGCTGCGGCAGAACAGCGAGCCGGCGCAGGACTTCGGCCAGATGAGCTGGCACCTCGTTGGATAGGGCCACCACAGCTAAGGCACGCTGTGACCCGGTGTAGAGCTGTTCCACCAGGGTGTACACGGCCTTTAACTTGGTGACCACGCTCTGGTTGAGGTTGGCACTCCTGGGACCTGTTTAACAAGATCAGATAAGCCGATGACAAGGATGAATCATGACATATACAGACTTGATGAAAGCCGGTGAGGCGACTTACCGAAGATAGCAGCCACCATTTGGGAAACCTGGCGCTTTAAGCCGGAGAGCTCAGCGGTCTTCTCAGTGAGGGCCTTCTCCGCCTGTTCCGCCCGGGTTACCAGTGCGGCCTTCTCTTCGACCCAGGCTTTCCTCTCAGCATCAAACTCGGTCTTCAACTTTTCTTGAGTGGCGATGCTGGATACAAACTTGGCGTTTGCCTTCCGGGTCTCCATCTCCTGCATCTTTAGCCGGCTCTTGAGATCCGCAAGGTCCGCCTCTAGTTTCTTGCCAACAGCCTGCATGTATTTCCGGGTTAATTAACAGTTGTTATATAAGTCCCAAGCGCTTTCCAAGCAAAGGCACTTGGCACTTGGGGGCTAATGCATATTGAACGTCTCTATCTACGTACTGCCGGCTCAGTTGAGTAAGCCGGAACCTAAGTCTACAACATATTCAAGTATAAGTCATCGACTTGGGGGCTAGCATGGCAAAGGTAATTATGCAGTAAAGTAAGAAGACGGCAGAAGGGTACCTCGGATTTTTGTTGGATCTGGTTGACCATGGCAACCTCGGCGTCCCGGCTCTTGTGGACTTGGCTGATGTAGCCAGAGACGAGCTCTCCAATGCTCAAGTCGGTGTAGCCGGAGAGGTCCAGGTTCACCCGGTGGGGCTGCAGTAACTCCCCCTTCGCGGAGCATTTGGCCAACGCGGTTGGTCTCCCCGGCTCAACGAATTCCGTCCGGGTGATTACCACGTCCGGGTCGTCTGCTGGTGGGGCTGAGCCGGAGGCCTCCGGGTTAACCGACGCTTCGGTCGTTGTCTTGGTAGTCGGGGCAGGGGCCTCAGGCGCCGTGTCCATTGGAATGGTGGCTTCGGGGGCGGAGGTAGCTGGCGGCTCTTGAGCCGTCGCCTCCGGGTCAGGCAAGTCTGGCACTCCGGCTGACCTGGTTTTCTTTGCTCTTTTGGTGAGCTTTGCCTGGGCACTGAAAAGACAGAAGTGTTAGGCACACAAAGAGTAAGTACAGACAGATAATGTAAGGAGATTGTTATTACCCGGGTGCAGTCTTGAAGGCCGGCAGACTTGACTGCATGGAGTCACCCGAAGAGGGGGAGGTCTCCTGATAATTGGAGTCAGAAGAGTTGAGTGGCTGACGGATAACACCCGCCAACGGATGAAAAGGGTACAGGTGAGAAAAAACCTCAGTGCGACGCTTCCTTGTTGCGTCGGGTAACCCGGCGGAGAGGTCGATGTCCTTGCGGGCCCGAGTGTGACGCCGGCTTTCGTGAACCTGCTGCTTCAAAAGAAATTGAGGGTCTTGATGAGCTAATGGATGTGAAAAGCTTACTTTCCGGGTTACTCTTCGGACTTTCAGCTGTGGCAAAGGCTCCGAGTCGGAGGAAAGTGACATTACCTCTTCAACCACCGGGTTACTGGCGCCGGTGTCATCCTGTCAATAAGCAAAGTGTTGATAAGGCGGACAGCAACAAACAAGAAATATAGCAAGAATTTAAAGGTTTAAGGATTACCTCTGACTCGGAGCTGTCGCTTAATTGCAGTAGCTCCGAAGCAGTGGGTCTGCTTCCCTTTTTGCGAGGGGCGGCTTTCTTGGCGGCTTTCTTTGCCTTCCTGGCCTTCTTGGCCGCCTCATGGTCATATCTGACCCGCCAGAATTTATCATCAGCCTGAGAGATACAATGATTGATTCTTAAAACGGTTCAGTTGAAGGTTATATGCAGATGAAGATAAAAGTTAAAGTCAGCGGCTTACCGCTGGGGCTGGATTGGTCTTGCAGAAGGGGGCTAGCCCGGTTCTTCCGCAGTCTGCCAAGCTCTCATTTAGAAGAGCCTTGGTCTCTTCCTCTGCAACGTCTTCTGGAAGATCATTGCGACTGTGCCTCTGCGGGTCATCCTTTCGCCCGGTGTACTCACACATTAAGCCGGGGCGGCGGCTCAATGGGATCACCCGCCATGAGATCCAGACCCGGACCAGATCAATTCCGTTCAGACCGTTGCCTAGCAGGGCCTTGATCTTATTGATCGTTGGAAGCAGAGGCTGGCGTTCCGCGGCAGTCAGTTTGTCGGATAGCGAATGAGTCGGCTCTAGGCGCGTTGGGCGAAAGCCGGGCAGCGGGTTCTCGTCAGCCGGGGACGTATCTTGGCAGTAGAACCAAGTCATATTCCAGTCCTTAGGGTGGCTCGGCGGCTCTGCGTAAGGGAACAGACAGTCCCTACGCCGCTGGATGGAGATGCCACCTAACTCTAGACTTGGCCCGTTGGCACACTCATTTTGGCGGTTTAAGTAGAACAGTTCTCTGAAAAGCAGCAAACTGGGCTCTTCTCCAAGGTACACTTCGCAAAAGACTTGGAAGTTGCAGATGTTGGATACGGAGTTGGGTCCTATATCCTGAGGCCGTAGGTCAAAGAAGTTGAGCACGTCCCTGAAAAACTTTGAGCCGGGCGGTGCGAAGCCCCGGCTCATATGGTCTACAAAGATCACTACCTCCCCGTCCCTTGGCTGTGGTCTCTCTTCCGACGGGTCAGGGGCACGGTAGGACATGCTTTCCTTCGTAGGCAAGTATCCGGACTTAACGAAATTGGCCAGGGTTTCGTCGGTGATGTTGGACCTCATCCAGTTGCAAGTGATAGGAGCCTTGGGAGGCATGGTGAAGGTTGGTGGTCTATGATAAAGAGAAAGGTGTCCGGGTTAATTGTAAGCCGGAATCTATCGTTCAAATTAAGGTGGAGGCTTATGAAGGGGACTAATGATATATATTCAGATACGGTGGGTTATTTAAGCCACGGGGGGATTCAGAGTAAATTGGTTATTTACGGCTTTACTACAGTTAAGCCGGAGGATTCTACAGAGCATGGCTCTCTTTAAGCCGGAAATGTAAGCCGCCAAGTTTCAATGGTTGCAGTTTTTACTAAGTGTGGTAGAACAGGTTTTCGCATACTACCATAACTTTTTCGGATCAAAATGGTCGGAGCAAAGAAAATTTTCTAGACCTAAAATGCGGACGCAGAGAAGTTCTTGAGCTCGAATGAGGCATCTATACAGTGGAAGGAGTTCTACTGGTACTTGAAATGAGGCTTAAACAGCTACCGCACTAACTCTATGCAAGGTTAAAGATCGATTAAGTACAGTGACTATGAGAACTACTGAGGTTTGTGGCAATGGCGATGAACGCGAAGAACATCGACGAACCCTACGGTAGATCTATCTGACAGGGCAAAGGAGACTCACCGGAGTTGGAGAAGAGCGGAAGTCGCCGCCGTTATCTGGTCCGAGTCAGGGTGATGCAGCGGCCGGGTTGATGAAGACCAGGGGCGCGACGGCGGCGGCAGTGGCAGAGCTCTGGCAGAGGAGCGACGGCGCGAGGAGGAAGAAGAGGGCGTGAGAAGGACCCGTTGGGCCGGCCTATTTATAAGGCGAGGTCATAAGTGGGTGCGAGATTCAAGGAGACCGTGGCGTGATTATCTCCCCCCCACGACGCCTCGATTTTCGGAATGACAGTAAAGCAAAGATCCGTTGCGGATCTGGCAGAGTAAAAACGGACTTAATGGAGGATGACGTCATGGCGGATTATCCGGAGTCCAGAGGATGACGTCACTCCGGGTTATGGCCTTCACATGAATGGTAAGCCGGAGATTTTTTCTGTCAGAAGAGTTGAAGATTGACATGAGCCGGCTCAAATCAATCTGGGGCCTAATGTTGAGGATATGGACCTTAGAGTCACCCGCCAGGAGGGGCTGGGTTACTCGTACGGTTGTTGCCAGAAGCCCGGAGCCGAGTTTCAAGACGATGGGCCGGAGATGGGCTGAGACCCGGATATGGCTTAAGGCCTGTAGTTATAATTATTATTATCGTAGAACTTGTAGCGTAAGGCAAGTATAGTCTAGAGTCCGAGCCGGATACTCTTATAAGCCGGCCGGGACTCTAAGGGCTGCTGGGCGTCAGCCTCCTTATATAAAGGGACGACCCGGCAGCGGATTGAGGGCGACAACAATCTGATCGAGAGCCGGGGATAGTTGTTTAACTCCTGGCGATCGTAACCCTAATCAATATCACCCCAAACTGGACGTAGGCTTTTACCTTCACCATAAGGGGCCAAACCAGTATAAACCCTCGTGTTCCTTATCCCGAATAACCCCTTCAAGCTTCCTACTTGCGATGGCTCCACGACTAAGTCCTAGCTCAAGGACATCTGCCGTGACAATTCCACGACAGTCAGTAAGGGACTTCTGTCATATGCATTTAGTAAAATACTGCCATGCCTTGTTTTTCCGTGTTAAGTTCCTGTAGCATGTTGATTTCGTGCTCTGAACATTGCTACCTGATGCTGTTTCAGGCATGTCCAGTAATTTCACTAAGTTTGTGATCCTGTTATCTTTTGCACTTTTGCCATGCTTGTTTGAACCTTCTGTTTTGTGATCTAGCCGTAGCTCAGTGTTCATCTTTTGTCAAGCATCTCCTGTAGATTACTGCCATATGCTTTGTTGCTATGTTGGAGTTCCGTAGCATTGTTACTTGTTGCATTCTAAGTGTTATCGTGCTGTTAATCGCAGATTCGTGTCATTCTTGTTTTGCTTGCCATTTGCAAACCGTGCATCCGTTTCCGATGATCTTTATATCGATTTCACCTGAAATCATCTCATCTTTCCAGTGGCATGCTTGGTTTGCCAAGTTACTGCCTTGTTCATCATTTTTCTTCCGGAGCACGCATATGCATCGCATATCATATCTTGCATATCATACATGTTTTGCATCATGTTGCTTGTGCATTTCCCGTGATTGATTGTGGTTCCTTTGCTTGTGTTCTTGTTTTGGGTAGAGCCGGGAGACGAGTTCGTGAACGAGGAACCTGTTGAGTACGCTTTCGAGGATCAAGCTTTCGACAACTCTGAGAACCTTGCAGGCAAGATGACCACCCCTCGAAATCACTTCGATTTTTGCTTTGCTACTTGTTCGCTCTATTGCCATGGTGCACTACCTACCACTTGCTATATCATGTCTCCGATATTGCCATGTCAGCCTCTAACCATCCTTTCCTAGCAAACCGTTGTTTGGCTAAGTTACCGCTTTTGCTCAGCCCTTCTTATAGCGTTGCTAGTTGCAGGTGAAGTTGAAGTTTGTTCCATGTCGCAACATGGATATGTTGGGATATCACAATATCTCTTATTATATTAATGCATCTATATATATGGTAAAGGGTGGAAGGCTCGGCCTTATGCCTGGTGTTTTGTTCCACTCTTGCCGCCCTAGTTTCCGTCATACCTGTTGAGGATATAACCATTAGATTCACCCGCCCAGGAGGGGCCGGGTTACGTCATAATGATCATCACGTGAGGATGGCGGATCAATGATGGGCTTAAGACCCGGAGGCGGCTTAAGGCCCGTAGTGATAACCCGCCGTTATGGCAAGACTTGTAATGTAAGGCAAGAGTAGTTAAGAGTCCGAGCCGGATACTGTTATAAGCCGGCCGGGACTCTGAGAGCCGCGGGGCGTCAACCTCTCTATATAAAGGGACGACCCGGTAGCGGTTCAGGACGAGAGACAACAGATCGAGAGCCGGGCATAGCGATTAAGCTCCCTGGTCATCGAAACCCTAAGTAATACCACCTCAACTGGACGTAGGCTTTTACCTTCACCGTAAGTGGCCGAACCAGTATAACCCTCGTGTTCCTTGTCCCGTTTAACCCCTTTAAGCTCCCTAGCGGCGATGGCTCCATGACTAAGTCCTTGCACGAGGACATCTGCCGTGACAATTCCACGACAGTTGGCGCCCACCGTGGGGCCAGCGCACGGTGGATTTGAGTTCTTGAAGGGCAGCTTCGACGGGCTCAAGGGATACGCTGTGGGCCGGTGACCAAGAGTCGTCGCGGCAAGCTCTACATCGACGATGCAAATTGGGGCCCCGACGCCGGCTCAATTGAGTACGGGTACCGGGTCCCCTTCGGCGGAATCCATGTCTTTATTGGCAAGATTGGTGAGCCGGACCTCTGCGCCGATCTCATCGAGACGGCTCAACGTGCACGACCCGCCCGGACTTTGCCTGCCTTGAAGCGTGCTTTCATGGAATGCGTCCATGGAGAGCTCTCTGAAGGATCTGGATCTGGTGATGAGACGACCGCTCGTTCTGACGGCGAGTCATCCACAGAGGAGACCGATTCGTTATACCAACTTCAAGATGGCAGGCTCAGGGGTTGTTCCGATGGCGACAGTATTCCGGACCCCTTTGAGCCGCCGAGCCGGGTTGGAATCTTCATGGCTGGCGCACAACCTGTTCAAAACCCCACCGCCGGGGCAGGAAGTCCTGTGCCCTCGCCGGCTCAGGTGCTGATGGATCTCACAGACAAGATGACGGCCCTGTTAACCGCTACGGTCGTCCCAGCGGATCAAGCTCAGCATGACGCGGAGGTGGCACAGTTAAAGCTGGATCTAGCAAAAGCCAAGGAGGATCTGGCAGCGGAAGGGATCAGGATGGCTGCGGAGAGGGCGGCTCTCGACGCCCAGACTCAGCTGATTCAGGCACAGTCTTTCCGGCTCATGATGGATCAGAACGCGTCCAATGAGGTCATGAGAAGGAGGCATCAAAAGGCCCAATCTCGACTCCCTCCGGTTTACGATCCTCGAAACCTCTTCAACACGCCTGGTGCAGGGCCCAGTAACCCGCCAGAGGTCACGACACCCGGGGCTGGGACATCAATTCAGCCCCAAGTGATGGGGCCTCCCCGGGTGAACGCTGCCCCGCCTCAGTATGTGCCAATACCACCGGGTCATTATGCCAACCCGTTGGAAAACATGGTCGCCGCGGCAGCACGACTGGCGGCTCTCCCAATCGATGGTGACTCTCCAACGGGGGTTGAAACCCGCCGGGTCAGAGAACTCCTTCAGACGGCTCTGGCGCAGCAGGAGGCATATTCTTATAGCCAGGACAGGATTCATTCAACCCCTCGTCCAGGCCGGAGCCCGAGTTATAGCAGACACATGGTCTCAGCGACCGGCTCAAGCAACGTCCGACACCATGACTTGCCTCCTGGCCACGGCCCGGCTCATAACGGAGCCTTTCACGCGGTAGGCCAAGACAGAGCACGGCAAGAGGCAGAGCAGGCGCCTCAGTTGACGGCTTATCATCCACCCCCGGCTTATCCGACGGCTTCTATTGATGCGGGTATACCTACGAGGACTGGAGGTGTCCCTTGTCTGGTGCCGGCTCTCCGCAATGAATGTCTGCCCAAGGATTTCAAAGGGCCTAGGAAGGTGCCTAATTACACGGCTGATTTACAACCCGGAGCCTGGATCGAGAGTTACGAGATGGCCATGGAGTTGCTGGAGGTCAATGAAGCGGCAATGGCCAAGTACTTCACCATGATGTTAGATGGAACTGCCCGCACTTGGTTGAAGGGACTGCCACCAAACTCTATCGGGTCTTGGGCTGAACTAAAAGCCCGGTTCATCCAAAACTTCAAAGATACCTGTAGGCAGTCTATGTCAATTGTGGATTTGACTAACTGTAAGCAGCAGGAGGGTGAATCTACAACCCATTGGGTTCACCGGGTCAAAGAGATAATACATTCATCTGATAAGATGGATGCCGGATCTGCAGTCTTAATGTTAGAGCAGAATTGTCGCTTTGCGCCCCTGAAGATGAAGCTCGGGCGGCTCAAGCGCGATTGCAACGATATGGGTACGTTGATGGCGGCTCTGGTTAAGTACGCCGACTCTGATAGTACCAAGGATCCCGCATCGGATGATGAAAGGACAGGGAAGGGAAAACGGAATGGCAATGGCAAGGGCCCCCAGCATAACCCGGCGAACCAGGGAGGTAACAAGCGTAAGGCTGATGGCAGTATGGAGTTTGTGGCCAACGCCAGTTCACAGGGTAACAACCACCGGCGCAAGGGGAGACCACCTCCCCGCGCCGGCGGGTCAGGCCCGACGCTTGAGCAGTTGTTGAATGAGCCTTGTCCAAGGCATGGCTCTAGGGAAAAGCCGGCCACTCATCTGTGGAAGGACTGCGCAATCATGAAGGCCTTTAAAAATTCCAATGCTTTCAATGGCAACGGTGGCCCGGGCGGCGGCTCAGGCGCTGGCGGCTTTCATGGCCCGGGCGGCGGTTCAAATTCCAATTCTCAGAATGTTCAAGGGGGCTTTAATCAGCAGTCCGGCCAGGGTCATCAGCAGCAGCAGCAGGGGGGATACCAGACCAATCCAAAGCAGCTCAATGGTGGATAGTATCATGTGTTTACCACCAGTCTGTGCAAGCGAGATCAGAAGCTTCACAAAAGGACGGTGAATGCTGTTGAGTCGGCAGTTCCACGCTATTTAAGATGGTCTGAGCAGCCTATTGTGTGGAGTAGGGAAGATCACCCTCCCCGGGTTGATAATCTGGGTCACCTGGCTCTAGTGGTGGCTCCTCGGGTGGGGGGATATAAATTCACTAAAGTGCTCATGGACGGAGGCAGCAGCATCAACATCCTCTATTATGAGACCTTCCGTCGTATGGGGTTGATTGATAAGAACCTCAGCCAGTCCAATACTATTTTCCCTAGTGTGGTGCCTGGTAAGTCGGCATATCCAGTTGGTAAGATCGAGTTGTAAGTGGCTTTTGGAGATGAGTACAACTACAGGGCGGAAAAATTAACCTTTGAGGTGATTAAGATAAGAAGTCCGTATCATGCTTTATTTGGGCGGCGGCTTACGCCAAGTTCATGGCACGGCCGTGTTATGTGTATTTGCAGCTCAAGATGCCGGGTCAAAATGGGAACATTACGGTTCATGGCAGCAGAAAGATAGCCTTGGAGTGTGAGGAAGGTGGCGCGGCTTATGCAGAATCTGTTTGTGCAACAGAGGAGTTGAAGTTTTATAAGGACAATGTTGACCCGGAAGATATGACGTCTTTGAGAAAGCCGACCACGGAGCATGAGCCGGCAATGAAATTTAAGTCAGCTGATGAGACTAAACTTGTTGACTTCGTTCCAGGTGACTCGTCCCAGCAGTTTAGCATCAGTGCCAATCTGGATCCGAAATAGGAAGGCGCGCTCATCGAGTTCATCCGTGAGAACAGGGACATTTTTGCATGGAAACCTTCTGACATGCCAGTTGTACCTAGAGAACTCGCTGAGCACACTCTCAATATTGATCCGAAATTTAAGCCGGTCAGGCAATTCCTTCGGCGGTTTAATGAGGAGAGGCGGAAAGCCATTGGTGAGGAGGTGGCCCGGCTCTTGGCGGTCGGGTTTATTGTTGAAGTTTTTCATCCAGAATGGTTAGCTAACCCGGTACTCGTGCTCAAGAAGAACGGCACCTGGCGGATGTGTGTGGACTACACGGACTTAAACAAGGCTTGTCCGGCTGATCCTTTTGCTCTCCCCCGTATTGATCAAATCATTGATGCTACGGCGGGTTGTGAGCGCTTAAGTTTTTTGGATGCTTATTCTGGATACCATCAGATTAAAATGGCAGTTAAGGACCAGGAGAAGACGGCGTTCATCACTCCCTTTGGAGCCTTCTGTTATGTGTCTATGCCCTTTGGACTCAAGAGTGCACAGGCGACTTATCAGCGTTGTGTGCAGAATTGTCTTCATAACCAGATTGGGCGCAATGTTCATGCCTATGTGGATGATATCGTGGTTAAGTCCAGGGAGAAGGAGACCCTGGTGGATGATCTTAGAGAAACCTTTGATAATCTCCGGGTTTACAAGATGATGCTTAACCCGGCCAAGTGTGTTTTTGGTGTTCCCGCAGGCAAACTCTTGGGTTTTCTGGTTTCTCACAGGGGCATTGAAGCTAACCCGGAAAAGATCAAGGCAATCACCTCTCTGGCTAAGCCGGCATGCATAAACGACGTCCAGTGTCTGGCGGGCCGCATCACTGCTTTGAGCCGGTTTATAAGCCGTTTGGGGGAAAAGGCCATGCCATTGTACCAGTTGATGAAGAAAACAGATGACTTTGTCTGGAATGATGCTGCTAATGCTGCTTTTGAGGATTTGAAGAGACAGCTGGCTGAGCCCCCAGTTCTTGCTGCTCCGGTTGACAAGGAGCCCTTATTACTGTATGTAGCCGCTAACACACGAGCCGTCAGTGTGGCTGTGGTGGTGGAGCGCAAGGAAGAGGGTAAGGAATATCCGGTTCGCCGGCCGGTTTACTACGTCAGTGAAGTGCTCATTGAGTCCAAACAACGGTATCCACATTGGCAGAAGCTTGTTTACGGGGTGTTCATGGCAAGCCGGAAGCTTAAGCATTATTTCCAGGGTCACCCTATCACTGTGGTTAGTTCTGCTCCACTAGGAGATATCATCCAAAACAGAGAGGCCACAGGAAGAGTGGCTAAGTGGGCTATAGAGCTTGGGCCTCATGGTCTGAGATATGTGCCACGCACTGCTGTCAAATCTCAAGCATTGGTGGATTTCATCAACTATTGGACAGAGCTGCAGGTGCCTGAAGAGAAACCGGATAATACATATTGGACTATTCACTTCGACGGGTCTAGGCAATTGGAGGGCTCGGGGGCTGGAGTTGTATTAACTTCCCCTCGAGGTGACAAGTTTTGTTATGTGCTACGGTTGATGTTTCCCTGCACTAACAATGCGGCTGAGTACGAGGCCTTGCTCCATGGTCTTCGGATGGCTAAGGAGATGAGCTTGAGCCGGGTAAGGTGCTTTGGCGACTCAGATTTAGTGGCTCAACAAGTGTCGGGCAAGTGGGATTCCAAGGACCCTCTCATGGCGGCTTATCGCCGCGAAGTTGATGCCATTGCTGGACACTTTCAGGGTTACCAAGTAGAGCACATCGATCGCAGGAAGAACGAGGCGGCTGATGCATTAAGCCGGCTGGGCTCTCAGCGAAAGCCGGTGCCCCCTAATACTTTCTTGGACATCTTGCATAACCCTTCTGTTAAGTTGCCTACAGAGGAAGACTTGGCTGTCCCTGACCCGGAGGCACAGTTGGTGGCGGCTCTCCACATTACCCCAGACTGGACAATACCATACTTGGCTTACATGACCCAGGGAGAATAGTCTGAGGATGAAACTTTGGCCAGACAAGTAACCCGGCGGTCTAAGTCAATGATAATTATCAATGGTGAGCTGCATCGTCGCAGTGTCACTGGAACTTTCCAGCGTTGTGTTTCCCCTGAGGAAGGTCAAGAAATTCTACGTGAGATTCACGAGGGGGATTGTGGCCATCACACTGGATCAAAATCCCTTGTGGCCAAGGCTTTTCGTCATGGCTTTTATTGGCTGACGGCTCATGCTGATGCGGAGGACTTGGTCAGTAAATGTGATGGTTGTCAGAGGTTCTCGCGACGAGCTCATGTGCCGGCTCAGGAGCTGAGGATGATTCCAATTACTTGGCCGTTTGCGGTTTGGGGGCTTGATATGGTTGGGCCTTTTAAAAGATCCAAGGATAAGAAGACTCACCTCTTGGTGGCGGTCGACAAGTTCACAAAGTGGGTTGAAGCAGAGCCAGTTAGTAAGTGTGACGCAGCCACAGCGGTTCAGTTCATGAAAAGGGTGATATTTCGCTTCGGTTTTCCACACAGCATTATAACTGACAATGGTACCAATCTATCTAAAGGCGCCATGGAGGAGTTTTGTCAACGAGAGCATATTCGCCTTGATGTTTCATCAGTGGCTCACCCTCAATCCAATGGTCAAGCTGAGAGAACTAATCAGGAGATCTTGAAGGGTATCAAGCCCCGGCTTTTGGTCCCTTTGCAACGGACGCCGGGTTGTTGGGTGGAGGAGTTACCCTCCGTGTTATGGAGCATCAATACTACTCCTAACAGATCTACGGGTTACACGCCTTTCTTCATGGTTTATGGAGCGGAAGCAGTCCTCCCTAGCGACATCCGTCATGATTCGCCTCGAGTGGCGGCTTATGTTGAGGCGGATAATGAGCGGGCGTGCCAAGATGCTCTTGACTTGTTGGACGAACAGCGTGATGTCGCAGCAGCTCACTCGGCGATTTACCAACAAGACCTGCACCGTTATCACAGCCGTCGGGTTAAGTCCCGGGTCTTCCAGGAAGGTGATCTGGTGCTCCGGCTCATCCAAGATCAAACAGATGCACACAAGTTATCCCCGCCTTGGGAAGGGCCCTTTGTGGTCAGCAAGAACTTGCACAACGGGTCATACTACCTTATCGATGTTCGGGAGCACAAAGATTCACGTAAGTCGGAGGAGGAGACCCGTCGGCCGTGGAACATAGCTCAGCTTCGGCCTTATTACACTTGAGCCACCGGCTCTCATAATGTACATATTTCTATATCCATGTATATGTTATGATAAATAATAAAGCAGGACCTCTGTCCTTTTCTCCTCCAAAGGTAAATGTGTTATTTCCATTACAACATTACATGGTCACTTGGAGGTGGGTCCGGCTTACGATCGTATCCGAATCTGGCCGTTACCAATATGATCACCTGGGGGCTTCCTGTTCAAACATAGGTCGTATTTGAACCAAAGAGAACATAGCTGTCGATACCCACTTGATTGGCAAATCGCCGAGCTCATTGGGGAGTTTTTCTTGATCATATTTGAATCATAGCTCAACCCCCTTTCGGAACCGACGTGGATCGTATTCGAATCAGCGTCGTTAAACAACTCTCAAGGTCATTTGGGGGCTTCCTGTTCACACATAGGTCGTATTCGAACCAAAGAGAACATAGCTGTCGGTACCCTCTTGATCGGCAACGCCAACGCCACTGGGGGCTATATGATCGCATTCAAATCTTAGCTTAACCCCTTTGGAACGGTTCTCTGGTCGTATTCGAATCAGAAGCCCTTAAGTTTTGATCTTTTGGTTTGCAACAAGTTGTTTTGATCATATCAACAGTGTGCAAGGGTGGTTCTTGCTCCGCCGGCTTAACTTTGATAGCACATAGTAAGCATTATCGATGCTGGTGAACCGGAGTTGAGTTCTCAACCTCATTATTTGGGTTACATAAACCAGAAGTATACTTGAAGGCTTGTAAGTGTGCTATTATGGTTACATCGAGGATATAATTGAGGGCCAGTCTTTGGTGACTTTGGTTCATATTCCGGGTTATATATAAAGTATATGACTCTCAGTGCGGTAAGCCGCCCAGGGACTTGTGATTTGTTTTCTATGCAGGATGATTAAAGATAGTTCTTTAACTTAAGGAAAGTAGACGGTCAAACATAACCCGGAGGAATATAAAGAAGCAGCTTCAATAGAGTTAAGCATTCCACACGTGCACGATGGCACGACAAAATTAAGTGTTTGTCCTACTCTATTACAAGACTCCCCGAGTCCAAAAGGTGAGGCATTGTTTTTAAGGTGTAACCATGAGCCGCCTAAAAAATGTGCTTGTTGGGTCGAAGCTTCCGGCTCATCCCTCTCCGCTCCTCCGGCTGTTCCCATGACCTGGAAGGTTGATGATTTCCAGTCAATGCCGCTCAAAGCTTCAAATTGAGCCTCATCATCAATTAACCCGGCCGGGTCAACTTCTGGGGCGAAGGTGTGCTTACGAGTCGGCTGGATCAGGCTGACTGCTTCATAGCGTGGAGTTGGGATCCTCTGATTCTCCGCGTCATAACCCGGCTGATACTTGGTAAGATCTGTGTCATTCCCGATCATAGTAGCCACCGGGCGCACGCTTTTCACATAGGCGGCGAAGTCTTTCTGGTCGAAGGGGGTCCCATCTTCCTTCAGTCTGGGGTATCCAAGAGCGATGTCGGCCGGGTCTAGCTCCGGGAGAAAAGCCTTGGCCCGGCTCAGAGCAGCTATAGCTCCGGCTCTTGCAGAGGCCCGT
The DNA here is from genome assembly GCF_002575655.3 of Aegilops tauschii subsp. strangulata. Lineage (NCBI taxonomy): Eukaryota > Viridiplantae > Streptophyta > Magnoliopsida > Poales > Poaceae > Aegilops > Aegilops tauschii. Next base: position 84,586,300 of record NC_053038.3, read on the forward strand.
CTTAGCTCTTGGAAGCGCTGAGGAAGAACGGCAAGCCGCCTGAGTACGTCCACCAGGTGAGTCGGAACCTCATTGGACAGAGCCACAACGGCTAAAGCACGCTGTGACCCGGTGTAGAGTTTCTCCACCAAGGTGTACACAGCCTTCAGCTTGGTCAGAACATTCTGATTAAGGTTGGAGCTCCTGGTGTTGGGGAACGTAGTAATTTCAAAAAAATTCCTACGCACACGCAAGATCATGGTGATGCATAGCAACGAGAGGGGAGAGTGTTGTCCACGTACCCTCGTAGACCGACAGCGGAAGCGTTATCACAACGCGGTTGATGTAGTCGTACGTCTTCACGATCCGACCGATCAAGTACCGAATGCATGGCACCTCTGAGTTCTACACACGTTCAGCTCGATGACGTCCCTCGAACTCCGATCCAGCCGAGTGTTGAGGGAGTGTTTCGTCATCACGACGGCGTGGTGACGATGATGATGTTCCACCGACGCAGGGCTTCGCCTAAGCTCCGCAACGGTATTATCGAGGTGTAATATGGTGGAGGGGGCACCGCACACGGCTAAAATATCGTATATCAAGTGTGTTTAGAGGTGCCCCCTGCCCCCGTATATAAAGGAGCAAGGGGGAGGCCGGCTGCCCTAGGCGCGCCAAGGAGAGGGGGGGAGTCCTCCTCCTAGTAGGAGTAGGACTCCCCTTTCCTAGTCCAACTAGGAAAAGAGGGGGGGAAGGAAAGAGAGGGAGAGGGAGAGGGAAAGGGGGCTGCGCCCCCCTCTCCTAGTCCAACTAGGATTCCTCCTAGGAGGGGGCGCACCACCTCCTGGCTGCTGCCCTCTCGCTCCCCTCAAGGCCCACTAAGGCCCAATACTTCCCCGGGGGGTTCCGGTAACCCTCCGGCACTCTGGTTTAATCCGAAACTTCTCCGGAACACTTCCAGTGTCCGAATATAGTTGTCCAATATATCAATCTTTATCTCGACCATTTCGAGACTCCTCGTCATGTCCGTGATCACATCCGAGACTCCGAACAACCTTCGGTACATCAAAACATATAAACTCATAATATAACTGTCATCGTAACTTTAAGCGTGCGGACCCTTCGGGTTCGAGAACTATGTAGACATGACCGAGACACCTCTCTGGTCAATAACCAATAGCGGGACCTGGATGCCCATATTGGCTCCCACATATTCTATGAAGATCTTTATCGGTCAGACCGCATAACAACATACGTTATTCCCTTTGTCATCGGTATGTTACTTGCCCGAGATTCGATCGTCGGTATCTCGATACCTAGTTCAATCTCGTTACCGGCAAGTCTCTTTACTCGTTCCGTAATACATCATCCCGCAACTAACTCATTAGTCAATGCTTGCAAGGCTTATAGTGATGTGCATTACCGAGTGGGCCCAGAGATACCTCTCCAACAATCGGAGTGACAAATCCTAATCTCGAAATACGCCAACCCAACAAGTACCTTTGGAGACACCTGTAGAGCACCTTTATAATCACCCATTTACGTTGTGACGTTTGGTAGCACACAAAGTGTTCCTCCGGTAAACGGGAGTTGCATAATCTCATAGTCATAGGAACATGTATAAGTCATGAAAAAAGCAATAGCAACATACTAAACGATCGGGTGCTAAGCTAACTGAATGGGTCAAGTCAATCACGTCATTCTCCTAATGAGGTGATCCCGTTAATCAAATGACAACTCATGTCTATGGCTAGGAAACATAACCATCTTTGATTAACGAGCTAGTCAAGTAGAGGCATACTAGTGACACTCTGTTTGTCTATGTATTCACACATGTACTATGTTTCCGGTTAATACAATTCTAGCATGAATAATAAACATTTATCATGATATAAGGAAATATATAATACTTTATTATTGCCTCTAGGGCATATTTCCTTCAGTCTCCCACTTGCACTAGAGTCAATAATCTAGTTCACATCGCCATGTGATTTAACATCAATAAGTCACATCACCATGTGATTAACACCCATAGTTCACATCTCTATGTGACCAACACTCAAAGGGTTTACTAGAGTCAATAATCTATTTCACATCGCTATGTGATTAACACCCAAAGAGTACTAAGGTGTGATCATGTTTTGATTGTGAGATAATTTTAGTCAACGGGTCTGTCACATTCAGATCCGTAAGTATTTTGCAAATTTCTATGTCTACAATGCTCTGCACGGAGCTACTCTAGCTAATTGCTCCCACTTTCAATATGTATCTAGACCGAGACTTTAGAGTCATCTAGATTAGTGTCAAAACTTGCATCGAAGTAACCCTTTACGGCGAACCTTTTGTCACTTCCATAATCAAGAAACATGTCCTTATTCCACTAAGGATAATTTTGACCGTTGTCCAGTGATCTACTCCTAGATCACTATTGTACTCCCTTGCCAAAATCGGTGTAGGGTATACAATAGATCTGGTACACAGCATGGCATACTTTATAGAACCTATGGCCAAGGCATAGGGAATGACTTTCATTCTCTTTCTATCTTCTGTCGTGGTCGGGTTTTGAGTCTTACTCAATCTCACACCTTGTAACGCAGGCAAGAACTCTTTCGTTGACTGTTCTATTTTGAACTACTTCAAAATCTTGTTAAGGTATGTACTCATTGAAAAACTTATCAAGCGTCTTCATCTATCTCTATAGATCTTGATGCTCAATATGTAAGCAGCTTCACCGAGGTCTATCTTTGAAAAACTCCTTTCAAACACTCCTTTATGCTTTGCAGAATAATTCTACATTATTTTTGATTAACAATATGTCATTCACATATACTTATCAGAAATGTTGTAGTGCTCCCACTCACTTTCTTGTAAATACAGGCTTCACCGCAAGTCTATATAAAACTATATCCTTTGATCAACTTATCAAAGCGTATATTCCAACTCCGAGATGCTTGCACCAGTCCATAGATGGATCGCTGGAGCTTGCATATTTTGTTAGCACTTTTAGGATTGACAAAACCTCTTGGTTGCATCATATACAACTCTTCTTTAATAAATCCATTAAGGAATGCAGTTTTGTTTATCCATTTGCCATATTTCATAAAATGCGGCAATTGCTAACATGATTCAGACAGACTTAAGCATAGATACGAGTGAGAAACTCACATCGTAGTCAACACCTTGAACTTGTCGAAAACCTTTTTGCGACAATTCTAGCTTTGTAGACAGTAACACTACTATCACTGTCTGTCTTCCTCTTGAAGATCCATTTAATCTCAATGGCTCGCCGATCATTGGGCAAGTCAATCAAAGTCCATACTTTGTTCTCATATATGGATCTTGTCTCAGATTTCATGGCCTCAAGCCATTTTGCGGAATCTAGGCTCATCATCGCTTCCTCATAGTTCGTAGGTTCGTCATGGTCAAATAACATGACCTCCAGAACAGGATTACCGTACCACTCTGGTGTGGATCTCACTCTGGTTTACCTACGAGGTTTGGTAGTAACTTGATCTGAAGTTTCATGATCATTATCATTAACTTCCTCACTAATTGGTGTAGGTGTCGCAGAAACTGATTTCTGCGATGATCTACTTTCCAATAAGGGAGCAGGTACAGTTACCTCATCAAGTTCTACTTTCCTCCCACTCACATCTTTCGAGAGAAACTCCTTCTCTAGAAAGGATCCATTCTTAGCAACGAATATCTTGCCTTCGGATCTGTGATAGAAGGTGTACCCAACAGTCTCCTTTGGGTATCCTATGAAGACACATTTCTCCGATTTGGGTTTGAGCTTATCAGGATGAAACTTTTTCACATAAGCATCGCAACCCCAAACTTTTAAGAAACGACAACTTTGGTTTCTTGCTAAACCACAGTTCATAAGGCGTCGTCTTAACAGATTTTGATGGTGCCCTATTTAACGTGAATGCAGCTGTCTCTAATGCATAACCCCAAAACGATAGTGGTAGATCGGTAAGAGACATCATATATCGCACCATATCTAATAAAGTACGGTTACGATGTTCGGACACACCATTACACCGTGGTGTTCCAGGTGGCGTGAATTTGTGAAACTATTCCACATTGTTTTAATTGAAGACCAAACTCGTAACTCAAATATTTGTCTCCGCGATCAAATCATAGAAACCTTATTTTCTCGTCACGATGATTTTCTACTTCACTCTGAAATTCTTTGAACTTTTCAAATGCTTCAGACATATGTTTCATCAAGTAGATATACCCATATCTGCTCAAATCATCTGTGAAGGTCAGAAAATAATGATACCTGCTACGAGCCTCAATATTCATCGGACCACATACATCTGCATGTATGATTTCCAACAAATCTGTTGCTCTCTCCATAGTTCCGGAGAACGGCGTTTTTAGTCATCTTGCCCATGAGTCACGGTTTGCAAGCATCAAGTGATTCATAATCAAGTGATCCCATCAGTATGGAGTTTCTTCATGCGCTTTACACCAATATGACCTAAACGGCAGTGCCACAAATAAGTTGCACTATCATTATTAACTTTGCATCTTTTGGCTTCATTATTATGAATATGTGTATCACTACGATCGAGATCCAACAAACCATTTTCGTTGGTGTGTATGACCATAGAAGGTTTTTATTCATGTAAACAGAACAATAATTATTCTATAATTTAAATGAATAACCGTATTGCAACAAACATGATCAAATCATATTCATGCTCAACGCAAACACCAAATAACACTTATTTAGTTTCAACACTAATCCCGAAAGTATAGGGAGTGTGCGATGATGATCATATCAATCTTGGAACTACTTCCAACACACATCGTCACCTCGCCTTTTACTAGTCTCTGTTTATTCTGCAACTCCCGTTTCGAGTTACTACTTTAGCAACTGAACCAGTATCAAATACCGAGGGGTTGCTATAAACACTAGTAAAGTACACATCAATAACATGTATATCCAATATACCTTTGTTCACTTTGCCATCCTTCTTATCCACCAAATAGTTGGGGTAGTTCCGCTTCCAGTGACCAGTCCCTTTGCAGTAGAAGCACTTAGTCTCAGGCTTAGGACCAGACTTAGGCTTCTTCACTTGAGCAGCAACTTGCTTGTTGTTCTTCTTGAAGTTCCCCTTCTTCCCTTTGCCCTTTTCTTGAAACTAGTGGTCACGTCAACCATCAACACTTGATGTTTTTCTTGATTTCTACCTTCGTCAATTTCAGCATCACGAAGAGCTCGGGAATTACTTACGGCATCCCTTGCATACTATAGTTCATCACGAAGTTCTACTAACTTGGTGATGGTGACTAGAGAATTCTGTCAATCACTATTTTATCTGGAAGATTATCTCCCACTTGATTCAAGCGATTGTAGTACCCAGACAATCTGAGCACATGCTCACTAGTTGAGCGATTCTCCTCCATCTTTTAGCTATAGAACTTGTTGGAGACTTCATATCTCTCAACTCGGGTATTTGCTTGAAATATTAACTTCAACTCCTGGAACATCTCATATGGTCCATGACGTTCAAAACGTCTTTGAAGTCCCGATTCTAAGCCGTTAAGCATGGTGCACTAAACTATTAAGTAGTCATCATATTGAGCTAGCCAAACGTTCATAACGTCTGCATCTGCTCTTGCAATAGGTCTGTCACCTAGCGGTGCATCAAGGACATAATTCTTCTGTGCAGCAATGAGGATAATCCTCAGATCACGGATCCAATCCGCATCTTTGCTACTAACATCTTTCAACATAATTTTTCTCTAGGAACATATCAAAAATAAACACAGGGAAGCAACAACGCGAGCTATTGATCTACAACATAATTTGCAAAATACTATCAGGACTAAGTTCATGATAAATTTAAGTTCAATTAATCATATTACTTAAGAACTCCCACTTAGATAGACATCCCTCTCATCATCTAAGTGATTACGTGATCCAAATCGACTAAACCATGTCCGATCATCACGTGAGATGGAGTAGTTTTAATGGTGAACATCACTATGTTGATCATATCTACTATATGATTCACGCTCGACCTTTCGGTCTCCGTGTTCCGAGGCCATATCTGCATATGCTAGGCTCGTCAAGTTTAACCTGAGTATTCCGCGTGTGCAACTGTTTTGCACCCGTTGTATTTGAACGTAGAGCCTATCACACCCGATCATCACGTGGTGTCTCAGCACGAAGAACTTTCGCAACGGTGCATACTCAGGGAGAACACTTTTATCTTGAAATTTTAGTGAGAGATCATCTTATAATGCTACCGTCAATCAAAGCAAGATAAGATGCATAAAGGATTAACATCACATGCAATCAATATAAGTGATATGATATGGCCATCATCATCTTGTGCTTGTGATCTCCATCTCCGAAGCACCGTGTTCGTGATCTCCATCTCCGAAGCACCGTCATGATCACCATCGTCACCGGCACGACACCTTGATCTCCATCGTAGTATCGTTGTCGTCTCGCCAACTAATTCCTTTTACGACTATCGCTACCGCTTAGTGATAAAGTAAAACTATTACATGGCGATTGCATCTCATACAATAAAGCGACAACCATATGGCTCCTGCCAGTTGCCGATAACTCGGTTACAAAACATGATCATCTCATACAACAAATTATATCACATCATGTCTTGACCATAACACATCACAACATGCCCTGCAAAAACAAGTTAGACGTCCTCTACTTTGTTGTTGCAAGTTTTACGTGGCTGCTACGGGCTTAGCAAGAACCGTTCTTACCTACGCATCAAAACCACAACGATAGTTTGTCAAGTTGGTGCTGTTTTAACCTTCGCAAGGACCGGGCGTAGCCACACTCGGTTAAACTAAAGTGAGAGAGACAGACACCCGCCAGTCACCTTTAAGCAACGAGTGCTCCAAACGGTGAAACCAGTCTCGCGTAAGCATACGCGTAATGTCGGTCCGGGCCGCTTCATCTCACAATACCGCTGAACCAAAGTATGACATGCTGGTAAGCAGTATGACTTATATCGCCCACAACTCACTTGTGTTCTACTCGTGCATAGCATCAACGCATAAAACCAGGCTCGGATACCACTGTTGGGGAACGTAGTAATTTCAAAAAAATTCCTACGCACACGCAAGATCATGGTGATGCATAGCAACGAGAGGGGAGAGTGTTGTCCACGTACCCTCGTAGACCGACAGCGGAAGCGTTATCACAACGCGGTTGATGTAGTCCTACGTCTTCACGATCCGACCGATCAAGTACCGAACGCACGGCACCTCCGAGTTCTACACACGTTCAGCTCGATGACGTCCCTCGAACTCCGATCCAGCCGAGTGTTGAGGGAGAGTTTCGTCAGCACGACGGCGTGGTGACGATGATGATGTTCCACCGACGCAGGGCTTCGCCTAAGCTCCGCAACGGTATTATCGAGGTGTAATATGGTGGAGGGGGCACCGCACACGGCTAAAATATCGTATATCAAGTGTGTTTAGAGGTGCCCGCTGCCCCCGTATATAAAGGAGCAAGGGGGAGGCCGGCTGCCCTAGGCGCGCCAAGGAGAGGGGGGAGTCCTCCTCCTAGTAGGAGTAGGACTCCCCTTTCCTAGTCCAACTAGGAAAAGAGGGGGGGAAGGAAAGAGAGGGAGAGGGAGAGGGAAAGGGGGCTGCGCCCCCCTCTCCTAGTCCAACTAGGATTCCTCCTAGGAGGGGGCGCACCACCTCCTGGCTGCTGCCCTCTCGCTCCCCTCAAGGCCCACTAAGGCCCAATACTTCCCGGGGGGGTTCCGGTAACCCTCCGGCACTCCGGTTTAATCCGAAACTTCTCCGGAACACTTCCGGTGTCCGAATATAGTCGTCCAATATATCAATCTTTATGTCTCGACCATTTCGAGACTCCTCGTCATGTCCGTGATCACATCCAGGACTCCGAACAACCTTCGGTACATCAAAACATATAAACTCATAATATAACTGTCATCGTAACTTTAAGCGTGCGGACCCTTCGGGTTCGAGAACTATGTAGACATGACCGAGACACCTCTCTGGTCAATAACAAATAGCGGGACCTGGATGCCCATATTGGCTCCCACATATTCTACGAAGATCTTTATCGGTCAGACCACATAACAACATACGTTGTTCCCTTTGTCATCGGTATGTTACTTGCCCGAGATTCGATCGTCGGTATCTCGATACCTAGTTCAATCTCGTTACCGGCAAGTCTCTTTACTCGTTCCGTAATACATCATCCCGCAACTAACTCATTAGTCGCAATGCTTGCAAGGCTTATAGTGATGTGCATTACCGAGTGGGCCCAGAGATACCTCTCCAACAATCGGAGTGACAAATCCTAATCTCGAAATACGCCAACCCAACAAGTACCTTTGGAGACACCTATAGAGCACCTTTATAATCACCCATTTACGTTGTGACGTTTGGTAGCACACAAAGTGTTCCTCCGGTAAACGGGAGTTGCATAATCTCATAGTCATAGGAACATGTATAAGTCATGAAGAAAGCAATAGCAACATACTAAACGATCGGGTGCTAAGCTAACGGAATGGGTCAAGTCAATCACGCCATTCTCCTAATGAGGTGATCCCGTTAATCAAATGACAACTCATGTCTATGGCTAGGAAACATAACCATCTTTGATTAACGAGCTAGTCAAGTAGAGGCATACTAGTGACACTCTGTTTGTCTATGTATTCACACATGTATTATGCTTTCGGTTAATACAATTCTAGCATGAATAATAAACATTTATCATGATATAAGGAAATATATAATACTTTATTATTGCCTCTAGGGCATATTTCCTTCACCTGGGACCTGTATAACAAAGTCAGGTGAGCTGATGGCAATGGTGGGACTTATAAGACATAAAGAATGTAAACTTGTTAAAAGCTTGCAGAATGACTTACCGAAGATTGCGGGGACCATTTGTGACACATGGCGTTTTAAGCCGGAGAGTTCGGCGGTTCTCTCAGTCAGAGCAGCCTCCGCTTGTTCGGCCCGGCTGAGCAAGGCAGTTTTCTGCTCGGCCCAAGTCTTTCTTTCTGTTTCAAATTTCTTCTTCAGTTTTTCTTGTGCAGCAACACTGAACTCAAATTTGGCATTGGCCTTCCGGGTCTCAGTTTCCTGAGTCTTCAGGCGGTTCTTCAGCTCAGCGATTTCAGATTCAAATTTCTTGCAGACAGCCTGTACAAATTCCGGGTTACAGTTTGAGTAATTATCATGCAACATTAAAGTCCCAAGCACTTTGCAAGCAAAGACACTTGGCACTTGGGGGCTAATGTATGCTGAAAGATTCTATTTATAATTGTCGGTTCATGAAGGTAAGCTGGAAGTTAAGTCTACAACGTATTCTATCATAAGTAATAGACTTGGGGGCTAGCATGGTAAGGATGACTATGGAGTAAGCAAGAGAGTTGTACCTCAGATTTTTGCTATATCTGCTTTACCATGTCAATCTCCAGGTCCCGGCTGTTGTGCACTTGACCAATGTAACCAGAAACAATGTCTCCAATGCTCAAGTTAGCATAGTCAGTGATCTCCAGTCTGGCCCTGCGGCGCTCCAACAGTTCTTCTTTGGCAGAGCATCTGGCCAGCACAGTGGGTCTTCCCGGCTCAACATATTCGGTCCGGGTAATCACCACATCCGGGTCATCGGCCGGTTGAGCTGAGCTGGGAATCTCTGGGTTATCAGAACCCGCCATGGTTTGTTCTTTAGTTGAAGCGGCGGTTTCCGGAGCTGGTGCAGATGGCGGCTCAGAGGCAGAGGCGTTGGGTTCAGTTAAGTCCGGCTCTTCGACCGGTTTATTTTTCTTTGCTCTCTTGCTGAGCTTGGCTTGGGCACTGAAAGTCAAAAGGTTAGTACAAGAAACATAAATAAGATAAGCACAAAATGAGATGATTATCATTACCCGGGTGCAGTCTTGAAAGCCGGCAGGTTAGATTGCATAGAGTCACCGGAGGAAGGTGAAGTTTCCTGATAGTTTGAATCAGACGAATTGAGTAGTTGACGAGTGACGCCCGCTAAAGGATGAAAAGGGTATAAGTTGGAGATAACCTTAGTCCGGCACTTCCTTGATGCTTCAAGTAAGCCGGAGGAGAGGTCTGCATCCTTGTTGGTCCGGGTGTGTCTCCGGCTCTCATGAATCTGTCGCTTCAAAAGAAATTGAGGATCTTGATAAGCTAAAGGATGTGAAAATCTTAGTTTCCGGGTTACTCTTCGGACTTTCAGCCTTGGCAAGGGCTCCGGGTCAGAGGAAAGTATAGTTACCTCTTCAATCACCGGGTTACTCGCTCCGGTATCATCCTGCTGATAATCAGTGTCAATAAGGTGGTTAAAAACGGACGAAAAACAAAAGAAGAGCCTGAAGAATCAAGGGCTACCTCTGACTCGGAGCTATCATCCAACTGAAGCAGCTCTGAGGCGCTAGGCTTACTCCCCTTCTTGCGGGGAGCGGCTCTCCTAGCGGCTTTTTTAGCCTTCCTGGCTTTTTAGCAGCCTCATGGTCATACCTGACCTTCCAGAACTTATCATTGGCCTGAAAAAATGCAACAAAGGTTTCCTTGAAGCTAAAACGAAAATTGTTAAAATGGAAAGTAAAGTGCTCAGATTGGTAGCTTACCGCCGGAGCCGGGTTAGCTTGGCAGAAGGGGCTTAAGCCGGTCCTCCCGCAGTCTGCTAAGCTCTCGTTCAAGAGGGACTTGGTCATGTCGTCAACGACGTCCCCAGGTAGGTCGTTGGGGCTGTGCCGCAGAGGATCATCCTTCCGGCCCGTGTAATCACACATTAAGCCGGGGCGGCGGCTCAAGGGAATCACCCGCCAAGCAATCCAGACCCGGACCAGATCAACGCCGTTAAGGCCATTTCTCAGAAGAGCCTTAATCTTATTGATGGTGGAGATCAGTGGTTGATGCTCAGCTTGAGATAGTTTGTCTGGCAGGGGGTGATTTGGCTCCAGACGCAGGGCACGAAAGTCGGGCAGAGGGTTCTCATCAGCCGGAGAAGTATCTTGGCAGTAGAACCATGTCTGGTTCCAGTCCTTTGGGTGGCTTGGCGGCTCAGCATAAGGAAAGAGGCAATCTCTCCGTCGTTGAATGGAGATTCCGCCAAGTTCCAAGCTAGGCCCGTTGGCACATTCATTCTGGCGGTTCAAGTAAAATAACTCCCTAAAGAGTAGCAGGTTGGGTTCCTCTCTAAGGTATACCTCACAAAACACTTGAAAGTTACAAATGTTCGACACGGAATTGGGTCCAATGTCTTGAGGTTGCAGATCGAAAAATTTCAGAACGTCTCTGAAGAATTTTGAGCCGGGAGGAGCAAAGCCCCGGCTCATGTGATCAGCAAATACCACAACCTCTCCGTCTCTTGGTTGAGGTCTTTCTTCGGACGGGTCAGGGGCACGATAGGACATGACCTCCTTTTTAGGCAGGTAACCCGTCTTCACGAAATCATCTAAGGTATCATCAGTAACATTGGATCTCATCCAGTTGCACGTAATGGGTGCCTTGGGAGCCTTGGGCGGCATTGTGAAAGACGGAGGCCTATGACAAAAGGAAATGTCCGGTTCAAATATAAGCCAGAGGAAGATTACAGTTCAGTATTCAAGATGGCGGCTTATGAAGGGGCCTAATGATATATGGCTAATTGTGTCGGGTTATGTAAGCCGTTGTGGGCATCATGAGTGATTCAAGTTGTTTAAAACTCTATCATAAATGAGCCGGAAATTTCACAGCGCATGGCCTCTTTTAAGCCGGAGATATGAGCCGCCATAGCTAACAGATGCAATTTTTTACTAAGTGTGGCACAAACAAGTTTCACAGATCGCAGTAATTATTTTGGATCAAACGATCGTCTAGAAAGGAAAAATTTCTAGACCTAGAAAGTTGATGCAGAGAAGTTCATAAGCTCAGAACGAGGTCTTTTTTGCGCCAAAGGGGATCTACTAGCATAAAAATGAGTGAGAAACTACTACCGCAGGGAGTCTATACCGTTTTTAGATCAAAGGGAACCTCGGTGGCGGAACTGTGAAGAACTTGAGATGAACATCGAAGAACAGGGGAAGAACGACAGAACCCTAATGCGGATCTACTGTAGGGAGGTGCAAGGACTTACCGGCGCTGATGAGATGCGGAGGTCGTCGCCGTTTCTCTGGACCAGCTCAGGGTGATGCAGCGGCCAAGGTTGAGGAAGACAAGGGGCGCGGCGGCGGAGCTCGAGCTCTCGGGCGTCAGAGGAGGAAGACGATGGAAAAGAGGAGTGAATGAAGGCTTATGGGCCGGGCCTATTTATAGGGGTGACTGATAAGTGGGCGCGAGAAACGAGGAGGCCAAGACGTGATTATCTCGCCACAGAAGCGCCTCGATTTTCGGGATGGTCATTAAAGATAAGATCCGTTGGGATATGACAGAATAAAAAATGAATTTAATGGAAGATGATGTCACGGCGGGTTACCAAGAATCCAGAAGATGACGTCACGGCGGGTTATAACTTTCGCACAAGCAGAAGCCGGAAGATTTTCTTTCAAAGGGATTGAAGATTGACATGAACCGGTTCAAATCAATCTGGGGCCTAATGTTGAGGATATAACCATTAAAGTCACCCGCCCAGGAGGGGCCGGGTTACGTCATAATGATCATCACGTGAAGCCCAATACCAAGCTTGAGGATGGCGGATCAATAATGGGCTTAAGACCCGGAGGCGGCTTAAGGCCCGTAGTGATAACCCGCCGTTATGGCAAGACTTGTAATGTAAGGCAAGAGTAGTTAAGAGTCCGAGCCGGATACTGTTATAAGCCGGCCGGGACTCTGAGAGCCGTGGGGTGTCAACCTCTCTATATAAAGGGACGACCCGGCGGCGGTTCAGGACGAGAGACAACAGATCGAGAGCCGGGCATAGCGATTAAGCTCCCTGGTCATCGAAACCCTAAGTAATACCACCTCAACTGGACGTAGGCTTTTACCTTCACCGTAAGGGGCCGAACCAGTATAACCCTCGTGTTCCTTGTCCCATTTAACCCCTTTAAGCTTCCTAGCGGCGATGGCTCCACGACTAAGTCCTTGCACGAGGACATCTGCCGTGACAATTCCACGACAATACCGGTATTATGTTCCTTGAGTTTGCGTTCCTTACGCGGTTGGGTGATTTATGGGACCCCTTGACAGTTCGCCTTGAATAAAACTCCTCCAGCAAGGCCCAACTTTGGTTTTACCATTTGCCACCTAAGCCTTTTCCCCCGGGTTTTCGCGAGCCCGAGGGTCATCTTTATTTAAACCCCCGGGCCAGTGCTCCTCTGAGTATTGGTCCAACCTGTCAGTCGCCGGTGGCCACCAGGGGGAACTCTGGGCTCGCCTATCGGAAGCTTGGACAATCTGGTGTGCCCTGAGAACGAGATATGTGCAGCTCCTATCGGGATTTGTCGGCACATTCGGGTGGCTTTGCTGGTCTTGTTTTACCATTGTCGAAATGTCTTGTAAACCGGGATTCCGAGACTGATCGGGTCTTTCCGGGAGAAGGTTTATCCTTCGTTGACCGTGAGAGCTTATGATGGGCTAAGTTGGGACACCCCTGCAGGGTATTATCTTTCGAAAGCCGTGCCCGCGGTTATGAGGCAGATGGGAATTTGTTAATGTCCGGTTGTAGAGAACTTGTCACTTGACTTAATTAAAATACATCAACCGTGTGTGTAGCCGTGATGGTCTCTTCTCGGCGGAGTCCGGGAAGTGGACACGGTTTGAGTTATGTATGACGTAAGTAGGAGTTCAGGATCACTTCTTGGTCATTACTAGAAGACGACCGTTTTGCTGCTTCTCTTCTCGCTCTCATTTGCGTATGTTAGCCACCATATATGCTTAGTGTCTGCTACAGCTCCACCTCATTACTCCATCCTTTCCTACAAGCTTAAATAGTCTTGATCTCGCGGGTGTGAGATTGTTGAGTCCTCGTGACTCACAGATTCTACCAAAACAGTTGCAGGTGCCGACGATGCCATTGCAGATGATGGGATCGACCTCAAGTGGGAGTTCGACGAGGAACGTGGTCGTTACTATGTGTCTTTTCCTGATGATCAGTAGTGGAGCCTAGTTGGGACGATCGGGGATCTAGCATTTGGGGTTATCTTATTTTCATTTGGATCTTGACCGTAGTCGGTCTATGTGTGTATTTTGGATGATGTATGAATTATATTTTATGTATTGTGTGAAGTGGCGATTGTAAGCCAACTCTCTATCCCATTCCTGTTCATTACATGGGATTGTGTGAAGATGACCCTTCTTGCGACAAAACCACAATGCGGTTATGCCTCTAAGTCGTGCCTCGACACGTGGGAGATATAGCCGCATCATGGGCGTTACAATGTTCCTAGTTAATGCCTTCTTCAAATCTATCATGCTTGCGCACATCTGATTCTCCTGTCGACGAATGTGCTGGTTTAGCTCCTGGATGAAAGCTGCAATGGACCTGTCCCTCCTGGTGCTGACTATCTCCCATTCCTCATCTCGGCGCCCACATATCTGATAGATGGTGTCCTTAAGCTCCTTGTGATAAACTTCGCCAATGCGTCCCATGGCGATGTGGGCTGCCATGCTCTTTCCTAGACTCCAGGTTGGTGCATGATACGTCTCCGTCGTATCTATAATTTTTGATTGTTCCATGCCAATATTATACAACTTTCATATACTTTTGGCAACTTTTTATACTATTTTTGGGACTAACATATTGATCCAGTGCCCAGTGCCAGTTCCTATTTGTTGCATGTTTTTGTTTCGCAGAATATCCATATCAAACGAAGTCCAAACGGGATAAAAACGGACGGAGATTATTTTTGGAATATTCGGAGAATATGGGAAGAAAAATCAACGCGAGACGGTGCCCGAGGGAGGCACGAGGCAGGGGGCGCGCCCTACCCCCCTGGGCGTGCCCCTGACCCTCGTGGGCCCCCCGTAAGGCGGTTGATGCCCTTCTTCGGCAGCAAGAAAGCTAATTTTTAGGAAAAAAATCACGGCGAAGATTTTAGTCCAATCGGAGTTACGGATCTCCATATATATATATATATATACGAAACGGTGAAAGGGCAGCAGAGCAGAACGCAGAAACAGAGAGAAACAAAGAGACAGATCCAATCTCGGAGGGGCTTTCGCCCCTCCCATGCCATGGAGGCCAAGGACCAGAGGGGAAACCCTTCTCCCATCTAGGGAGGAGGTCAAGGAAGAAGAAGAATGAGGGGCCCCCTCTCCCCTCTCTTCCGGTGGCGCCGGAACGCTGCCGTGGCCATCATCATCACCGCAATCTTCACCAACAACTTCACCGCCATCATCACCAACTCTTCCCCCCTCTATGCAGCTGTGTAACCTCTCTCTTACCCGCTGTAATCTCTACTTAAACATGGTGCTCAATGCTATATATTATTCCCAATGATGTATGGCTATCCTATGCTGTTTGAGTAGATCCGTTTTGTCCTATGGGTTATTTGATGATCAAGATTGGTTTGAGTTGCATGTTTTATTATTGGTGCTGTCCTATGGTGCTCTCTGTATCACGCAAGCGTGAGGGATCCCCGCTGTAGGGTTTGCAATATGTTCATGATTTGCTTATGGTGGGTGGCATGAGTGACAGAAGCACAGACCCGAGTAAGTAGGTTGTTTGCGTATGGGATAAAGAGGACTTGATACTTTAATGCTATGGTTGGGTTTTACCTTAATGATCTTTAGTAGTTGTGGATGCTTGCTAGAGTTCCAATCATAAGTGCATATGATCCAAGTAGAGAAAGTATGTTAGCTTATGCCTCTCCCTCATATAAAATTGCAATAGTGATTACCGGTCTAGTTATCGATTGCCTAGGGACAAATAACTTTCTCGTGACAAAAAGCTCTCTGCTAAAACTAATTTAGTTGTGTCTTCATCTAAACAGCCCCTAGTTTTTATTTACGTGCTCTTTATATTCTTGCAAACCTATCCAAAAACACCTACAAAGTACTTCTAGTTTCATACTTGTTTCCGGTAAAGCGAACATCAAGTGTGCGTAGAGTTGTATCGGTGGTCGATAGAACTTGAGGGAATATTTGTTCTACCTTTAGCTCCTCGTTGGGTTCGACACTCTTACTTATCGAAAGAGGCTACAATTGATCCCCTATACTTGTGGGTTATCAGTGCATCAAAGGAAAACTCTATGGGCTCAGTGACTGGCGTGAATGTCCTTCCTGGAATTTGAACTCAAATCATCCAACGCTCCTCTTCTGGTAAGGTGGCGGTGTAGGTCCCGGTAAAGCTTGGTATTCTGATGTTCAGGTACCTAGTGACTTCCTTCAAGTGTCGTCCAAAAGGTGTGTCTTCATCCGATTGTGCAGACTTGTTCCTTGAGTCCCCCATCCTATAGAGTAGAAAATGGAGAGGAGTCAGAAATGAGTAGAGAAGAGTGACCTATGGCTCATCTTAGTGGTCGTGTTCTACATTCAGCGTGTGCTCTGATACCATCTTGTAGTGACCCGATCTTAGACGGTCAAGTCTCTGTGCTTCAGTGTCATCCCTGGATCGGTAATGCTGACACACACAGTACTCGAAGGATTTATAACAGAGTAGCAATCACACACTTATTACATCGAGTGTCTCAAAAGAGAACTCATTACAATAAATATGGCTTAAGGCCATCTAAATAAGATAATAGCGGAAGGCTTGGAAGATAAAGTGAGTCCATCAACTCCAACGGCATAGCTGAGTGCACGACAACGACCTAGCGCACCTTACTCTTCGTCTGAAAAGTCTACAACATGATACGTTGCAGCCCGAAAACGGGTCAGCACATGGAATATGCTCGCAATATAACACAGTAGAGCAATAAACAGATAAATGCTAACACTACATGCATATATGGCTGGTGGAGGCTCTATGGTTATAATGTTTTGCGCAAAGCCAATTTTTCCCTACAACAAAGGAATATGATTTATTTAACTATCATGGTGGTTGAAACATTGAGAAGGTTCCTCCAACTCAATCCCAATTAAAAAGTGTACATTAACAACCCAACAAATTAATTTAGAGTGATGAGATCCATATGATAATCCAAGAACCAGATACTCAAGATGTCCATAACCGGGGACACGGCTAACCATGATTAGTTTGTACACTCTACAGAGGTTTGCGCACTTTTCCCCACAAGACTCGATCTCCTCCGTTGGATTTCTCGCACTACATGGTGTTTGAGAAACGGATGACCGAGACACGGTCTTTCATAAGCACTAACTCTTTACTCTGGATGGACAGTTACACCTACTTTCCCCTACATTTGCTAGCCCACCACTGAAAGAGGTCATGCAACATACTCAACTATGCTAGAGCCCATAATAGCTTGTGGCTGCACACGGAAGTTTCTAGCATGAATAATCTTATGATCCCTTTGAGCCTGGGTGGCGAACCATAGGATGATCACACGGGTACTCCGGGATATCCTAGGACAACACTGGATTCTCCAGGTGCCCACAAGCAATCCACCTAGATGTGTATTTAAGTAGCCACCTTAAGTTAACCATTAATTAGAAATCTCACATCTGTCATGGATCTCTCAAACCAAACCACATCTACGAGCATAGCATAGCAACACAAGCATAACGTAGAAGTAACTCCCAGGGTTTGATAAAAAAACAGGGCAATAGGTTCTACCTCATTATCTACTTCCCAATACCCACAAGTTAATCACATCCTAATCATGCAGTGTTTGAGGATTGTAACTAATGCATAAAAACTGGGTATGAAAAGAGTATGATCAATGTGTTACTTGCCTTGCTGACGATCCGCAAAGCCTACTGACTCGTAGTAGCACGCTTCGCACTCTGGGAATTCTATCGCAAACAAACAATAGCATACATAATCACTGAAGCAAATATGCACGGGTAAAACTCAAATAAGAAGATCTAACCAGAAAGTTCAACTGAAGAACTCCGGTTTGCAAAAAGAATCAAATCAAACGGAGCAACGAAACTCAAACTACGAAAGAAACAAGATCCATTTACTAATCTGGACTAAAGTCAAATTTTACAGTACCAAAATCTTGTTCAAGTTGGTTAAACAGAAACAGGGTTTTGAGACGAAGTTCTAGGCGCTTGTTTCACTTGATTTGGATAAACGAGCGAAAAGATAAACTAAAACGAAGATCAGGGCAGAAATCGCGATCGAAAATAATCACGGAAAAACCCTGGAAAAAAAGAGATGAACGGGCTAACGAACGAACGTTCGCTGTCTGCGGCTAACTGACGAACAGCATTCGTTAAAACAAACGTACGGACGAACGTCCGCTATTTAACTAAACCGAAGAAAACCGAACAAAAACCGATCTAAATAAAAAACGATCTAGGGTTTTCTAAAAAAATGACCGGTCAAATGGTCAACGGCGGCGGCTCGGCGAGATCCGACGCAGCGGCGGCGGTCGGCGGCGATGGGCGGCGTGGCGGCGCAGGCAACAATGGCGGGCGGTGGCGGCTGTCGCGGCGGCGGCTTAGGGTTTCGGGCGGGGCGCGGGTGGCTTGGTGGGCTGGGGTGGCCTCGGGCGGCGGCTTATAAAGCCTGCCCGACAGGAGTCCGGGTCGGTCACGGCCCGTTGAGGTTGGTTGACTTTAAAAAAAATCCTGACGCGGAAAAACTAATATAAAAAATACTAAACAGAGTCCAAAAATCCTGAAATAATTTTTCGCGGTCCTCTAATAATATTGCGGATAACATGAACATTTATTTGGGCCTCTAATGCAATTTTTGAAAAACGCATATTTTTCCTAATTCAACCAAAATAGCAATAAAAGTCCAAATAAAATACTTATTTGATTTTAATATTTTCCTCCAATATTTCTTTATTTGGAGAAGTCATTTTATCCTCTCTCTTTTATTTTTCATATTAGAAATATTTGAAGAGAAAAATAATTAAAACCAAATGATGCTCTTTTCAATATTTGAGAAAAACTCAAATATGAAAATAACGAAATTCCCAACTCTCTCCGTGGGTCCTTGAGTTCCTTAGAATTTCTAGGATCAACCAAAATGCATTAAAAAATGATATGCAATGATGACCTATGTATAACATTCCAAATTAAAAATTTGGGATGTTACAAATAAGAACGATGACGTGATGTAGACAAGATCCGTTTATCTATATGGCGGTAGATATAGATCTCATCTTTTTATCCTTAGTAGCAATGAATCATACGTGTCGGTTCCCTTTCTGTCACTAGGATCAAGCACCGTAAGATCGAACCCACTACCGGGCACCTCTTCCCATTGCAAGATAAATAGATCAAGTTGGCCAAACAAAACCCAAATATCGGAGAAGAAATACGAGGCTATAAGAGATCATGCATATAAGAGATCAAAGAAACCCAAATAACTTTCATGGATATAAAAAGATATGATTGATCATAAACTCGAAGTTCATCAAATCCCAACAAACACATCGCAAAAGAGTTACATCATATGGATCTCCAAGAGACCATTGTATTGAGAATCAAAAGAGAGAGAGGAAGCCATCTAGCTACTAACTACGGACCCGAAGGTCTACAAAGAACTACTCACGCATCATCGGAGAGGCACCAATGGAAGTGGTGAATCCCTCCGTGATGGTGTCTAGATTGGATTTGGTGGTTCTGGACTCTGTGGCGGTTGGATGAATATTTCGACGATGCTTATAGGGTTTCTGGAATATTGTGGTATTTATAGAGCAAAGAGGCGGTCCGGGGGTACCCGAGGTGGGCACAACCCACCAGGGCACGCCAGGGCCTCCTGGCGCGCCCTGGTGGGTTGTCCCCTCCTCGGGACTCCCCCCAGGTGCAACCAGGGCCCATCTGCTTCCTTTTGGCCCATAAAAAATCATCATGGAGTTTCGTGGCATTTGGACTCCGATTGATATTGATTTCATGCGATGTAAAAAACATGGAAAAAATAGCAACTGGCACTTGGCACTATGTCAATAGGTTAGTACCAAAAAATGATATAAAATGACTATAAAATGATTATAAAACATCCTAGATTGATAATAAAACAGCATGGAACAATAAAAAATTATAGATACGTTGGAGACGTATCAGTGGCTAAACCAGCTAGCAAATGCTTGATCGAGCCAAACTTATGACTCTCAACATCCTTGGGAGGGATTCCCTTGTACATGTTTGCCATTGTGTTGTGGTCCATCCCGGGCTTCCCGTACACATCAATATATTCTCTTCTTCCTTAGGGGCACCAAGGAGTGCAGCCCACTCTGAGATGGTTAACTGGTACTTGTGTCCCTCATTCATCCATGCAATCTTCCCATCTGAATAGAAATGAGCTGTGGAGTAAAATTGCATGATCATCTCATCGTTCCACTTGGTGAGCTTCTGACCAACAAACTTGTCAACACTTGTAAGCCTAAAACTCTCATGAATGTGGGGGAAATAATCTTCATTGGCATCAATGTATTTCCAGTCCACCCAGTTCATGTCACTGACAATGGGCTTCTTATCAAGCAAAACTGTTTCATAGAAGTCTTTGTTCTCTTGTGTGAAAGCGGTAATCACAGGCAGTCCTCCTTCTAACAGAGTAGGGATCAAATTTCCTCCACTCCCTCAATCCCTTATCCTTCCTGAGCATCATGTTTTCTGCAACAGGATGAGCATTATCATGATCTGGGATCTTGGGCTTGAGCTTCCCGGGCACTAGTGGCTCATCACCATCCTCAACCTTAGGAACTGGGCCTTATTTTTCTCAGCAGTTGGGATGTTTCTTGTGGACCTTTTAGGAGTTGAAACCTTGGGCTTGGACTTGGGCTTGGTGGGAGCAGCTGTCTTCATGGCATCCGACATGAGTTTTTGTGCCTTTGCTGGAGGTGCTTCAGCAGGTTCTTCCTCCTCCTCACCATGATCATCTTCCCTCATGGAAGGTCTGCCAAAAACTGTAGCAGTAGTCTTTCTAGACCTCTTCATTTTCTTGCTGGGATCTGGTTCTTCATCACTTGGCTCCTCAAGTGTGAAGGTCATAGTTTCCTTTGGAGCTAAGGCTTTGCTTGCCTTTGACAGTGGCACTTTTCTGACAACAACCCTTTCCTTGGCACTTGTCCTTGTACTAGCTGCAGAGCCATATTCCTTCCTCAGTACTACCTTTTCTTTGATGTGGCCTCACTGGCCACAAAGTCTTCATCCTCACTGTCTGAGGTTCTCTTCTTCTTTGTTCTAATAAAAAACTATCTTGAAGACAATGAGACAACCCCAAAGTCCTGTCTTGATTTAGTGTTCGAGTTACTGGCCACTACTGCTGGCACAAGCTCTTCGAACTTGCTGCCTGAATCAGTTCAGCTTCTTGAGTCTCAACTTCAAGTTGAAAGACATCGATCAGATGTGCTGCGACACGAAGCCGAAGGACTGAGGAAGTCCCTACAAAATTCAGATGCATACCTTCTGGTGCAACAACAAGCGCTAGAGGATTTAAGCGCCAAACAAGAGAAAGCTAATAAGCTTGCTAAGATTCTTGCCAGCACGGTGGGTACCCAGGATATGGTTTCTTGACCTCTTCTGAAGTGGTTTCAGTTCTGAACTTGTTTTGCTACGGTGTTTATTTGCACTGGTCGTCAACTTTGACAACCAGTGTATGTAATATGCTGCTTTGTTCCCTATATTTGCACTGGTGGCAAACTTTGATGCCCAGCGGATGTAATATGTGTAATCGCCATAATATCCTAGCGTTAGTTGCTTGCTTATTTATTTTCTTAGTCTTATTTATTTGTTTGCTTGTAGTTCTGCACTTCTTTTTCCTCGGTTCCCTAGTGGCCGCAATAACAATGGTCCACATATGGGCCATTGTAACCATGGCCCTCCTACAGGCCGTAGGATCCATGGTCCTCCTTCGGGCCATATGATCCATGGGCCTCCTACGGGCCTTAGAATCCTTGGGCCTCCTACGGGCCTTAGGATCCATGGGCCTCTTACGGACCGTAGGATCCATGGGCCTTTTACGGGCCACAGGATCCATGGGCCTCTTACGGGCCGCATGATCCATGGGCCATACTGATCGTGGACCACTGTTTGAACGTGATTTGGGTCGTAAACGGGCCAGAATGAACAGTCTGTTTATGGGCTCAAGCCATAATGGGCCGTTAACAAGCCGTAAGGCAGCGCATGCTGAACGGGTCGTTGATGGGCCCGAAATACATGATAGGATGAATAAGGCCCAAAGGTTTAACGGCCCACAGACGGGCCGACTGTAACCACGGGCCTCATTTGGCCCATTAGCAGAACATGCCAGTAACGGACCGCAAGTAGTCGAAGGCCTAAAATGAGCCCAAGAATATATAGGCCTTAGAAGGCCAAAAGATAACACTGGTTGGAAACGGCCCAACTGAATCATGGGTCGTTAATGGGTATAAAGCAAGTTACTATATATTATGGGCCAGAGTCACCACGGGTCGTTAAAGGCCTAAAGAAATAAAAAGGCCTCATATGGGTCGAAAGATGCCATGGGCCATTTATGGGCCGAAAGTGAGAACAGGCTCAAATTATATTGGACTGCCCACAAGACGCTAATGGGCCGAATTCGAAAAGGCCATAATGGGCCGTAAATGGGCTATACGCGCATATGCCGTTAACACGCTTTCGATGGGCCGACTCATTAACTTTTAACTAAGTCAAACGGGCTAGCCTTTTTAACCTAAATGGGCCACTGTTGGGCCAGGCCACGTGTCAACGTATCATAGGCGCGTTCCGTCCATTGTAGGGATAACATCTGTCCCAACGCCGAGCTGACACGTGGAATCATCCGGTGAATGAGAATTTTACACATGGAGAATCCCCATTGGTCCGGGTTGTTAACGGGTTATCATATCCAAACCGGAACCCAATAGCTTAACGACGACCTGTTACGGTGGATGCCACATGTCGGTTACCTTGACGAAAACACTTCCATGATGTGCCATTTTTCGTCATGGAAGTGGACACTTCCGTGATGATAATTTTGGTATTGTCATGGAACACTTCTACGACAACACATGTATGACTATCTTGATTCTGTCAGAAATCGTCATGGATGTACATGCATGACAGAAAATGTGACCTACTGTGACAAACACGTATCATCATGGAAGTGTTTTTTTGTAGTGCGAGCCGTCGCAATAAGGCGCCGCTAGAAGCGATCTTGATCGAAAGGATCTTCGGGGACGACGTAGTCCTCGGTACCGAGGCTTTCGTCTTCCTCGGATTCCGGCATATGTAGTTGTCGTCGCCCCCCTCAAAGAGGTCGTCAGGATCTAAGTCCTTGAGATGTCCTTCAGGTGTGCTGTTCCGCACTCGGGAAGCTTGATGGTCCCCCTCAGGGTTGTCGGCATCGGCTGTTGCGTCGCAGTCGTCGGCGGTTGCGTTATTGCCGCTAGGTTCCCCATTGTTGCCTCTTCCGCGTCTACGTCGACGTCTTGGAGGGGTATCGGGGGTGTGCACCATGTAGACATCGCAACCAGATGTAGCAGTCCACCTGTTGGTGTTTACCAGAGGCTAGGTGTCTTCTGTGGGGCCATCGACATCTTCATCCATGTTCGTGGCCTCATCGTAGTGAAGCACGTCGGTTAAGTCATTGATCGTGGCGACTAGGTGGGTGGTGGGTGGGATGTAAATTTCCCGATCATCGACTTTAAGTCCGGCCTGATCATAAACCGAAGTCATGCCGTCCGAGATGGACATGCTCTGGATGCGGTCAAGCATCTTATTGAGGTGAGACAGCTCTTCGGGATTCATCGCTGGGTTGTAAGCGGGGCTGACTCGAAGTATTCCCGGCGTATAACTTAAACGCATCTTCAGCGCAAAGGGGGTCTGGGAGTGATTCCGGGTCCTACGCCAAGGTCAGTTCTATCCCTGACGTAATTTTAGAGGTGGGAGCCGGATCTATGTCCGGACTGGAGATCGGCAGGGGACCGCCCGGAGTGGTTACGTCGGGGGTCTCTGGTGATGCCGCGACGGAGATCGGTCCCGAAGTCGAGCCTCCGGAACCGGACGAGTTCTCAATTTGGCCGGGGGCCCATCCCGACAAGACGAGTTCGCCGCGGGAATCCGCGGTGTACTCGAGGCCGCCGAAGGTTACAATCCGACATGGGGCGTAATTCTCGACAAAGGCCAGATGGCCCGTCGAGTCGGCGCAAAAGACCATGCTGTCGAACACAAAAAGCTGGCCAGGGGCGTAAATGCCCCCATGGCCGTTGGCGCAGTTGATCTGCAGATGAGCCATCGATCCTTCTAGTGATCGCACAACGGAACTCTCAATGAAAGCACCAGTTTCGGTGCCAAAACCGGCAGACCTCGGGGTAGGGGGTCCCGAGCTGTGGATCTTGGATCAAGGGTAACAGGAACGAAGGACACGATGTTTACCTAGGTTTGGGCCCTCTCTATGGAGGTAAAACTCCTTCTCTTATTTTTATATTGATGACGATGTATCGAGTACAACGTTGATCTACCTCGAGATCGTAATATGTGGTTTAACTCTAGGGCTAGGTGAATGATATTGCGTTAATCTCCCCTCTACGGGCTAAACCCTATGGCTTATATACACGCCAGGGAGGGTATCTAGGGTTACAAGGTCGGTATCTAGGAGCAAGGCGACATGAGAGATCTTGGAGTATACGTCAAGTCTTCGGTGGACATAGTCTTGATCACGCCTCCTGCGTACAGCTTATGGAGTCCATCTTGAGTACGAGCGAGGCCCATCGGCCCGACCCGAGGAGCATGGACCGACTAGGTTAGTACCCCCTTATCCAGGACACCGCCAGGCTGGTAGAAGTGCAGCAGGCTAGGTAGCCAATCCCCATCAAACATCACTGAACAACTTCATAAGGATTGTCGGTTAGTGATGACATCCTTATACATGCCCTTGATGAAAGCTCTTTTTCTACACGCGAAATGTTCGTATTAATTTGAACGTTGTAGAAACTAATACTAATTTAAGAAACAAACATCTTGTAAGACATGTGGTGCAACTAAAACCATCTTCTTCCACGCTTGAAATTTTCATAATTTTCGAACGTCATAGAAACTAATGCTAATTTAAGAAACACACGTCACCTAAAAAGATAAATGGTGCAACTAAAAGTATCTTTTCCGCGAGCGAAATGTTCATACTAACATTTAGAACATTGTAGAAACTAACACTAATTTTAGGAACACATCACATAAGACATCCATCTTTTCTGCAAGGAAAAGATGAACAAAACGTAAACTTCATGTGTGATAAACCTCATGTGTTCCATCAGTCTGTCCCTTTTAACTCATCAATATTTTTTTTCTTACATGAATGACAACTACTTATAAAAACCTCTGCATTGTTTAGATGCTTTTATTTACTAGACTAGAAAAAAGTCGACCTAGTATAGTGTACTAAAGAAAGTCTGACTCGGAGTTTACTAAAGCTCCCTCCACCTGCGTTTTCATCACAACGTGCGTGACAAGAGGAGGATATCCCCGGGCGGTGCCACACCGTTGGCCATGGCATGGGCACGGAGCACGCGCTCCATTGACTTCTTTTAACCTCAGCAGCGCATCACACAACCAAAACCGAAAACAAAACACCCAAACAGAAAGAAAAACACCATCCTAATCAGACCCAGCTCCACCGCGCCCACCCACCCACCCTCTCGCCGCCCCGCGGGGCCCCCGCGGCGCTGGCCCCACGCTTCGGCGACCGGAGCATGGAATCCTCGAGGTCGCGGCCCACGGATCTTAATCAAATCGAATGGGAATTTTGACGTCCGCAAGGACAAAGCCTCAGAATTTTCTGCTTGCGCCTCCTCTCCCCTTTCTCTCTCCTGTTTCGTCTCGCTTTCTCTCTCCTCCTCGCTCCGCCTCCTCCCTCCCTCCTCCAGTCCACAGACCCAAATCCCGTCGCTCGCACACAGGGACGAGAGGGAAAGATTTTTTTAACGAACTGATTTTTTTTATCCCGCTGTTATCTCCCTCCGAGCGGCAGCGCAGCGGGGGCGGCCTAAACCCTAGCCGGAGCGGAGCTTATCCGGCGCGGCGGCGGCGGTGGTGGCAGTGCTGCTCCTCGCGGCAGTGCACGGCCGACGGCGCGTCCCTGCGGGCCTCGCCGCGCGATTTGGCGCGGGTTCGAGCTCTGGATCGCCGGATTCGGGGCGGACTGGATTTTGCTGGCTGGTCGCGCCGGTGAGTGGCGTCGGGTTCCGGCGTGTTTCGCTCCGTGGGTTTTCGGTGGCGAGGTCGCTGTTGATGCTACTGCTCCTTAATTGTTTTCTCATTTTGCGTGTTTGGGCTCGGGATGCTGCGATCTAGTCGGGGAGTTGGGGTTGCTTAATTCTGCTCGTGTCTGGTGCCTTGCTCGTTTTTTTGGGGGTGGATTTGGTGCTGTTTTTTTACTTTCCTCGTGGCGGATTTGAGGAGTACAAGTTTGCTTTGGATGCTCGTTTATGCTGTTTCTATGGTTGATTTTGGGTGGTGTGGATTGCTGTTCAGTAGATTTGTGCTGGAGATACCACTCTAGATCCAATGCTTGTGTTCTAAAGCTGTAGTCTCTGGTTGTTTGCAGGGTTTGCTGCCTTGTGCCTGCTCAATTTTGGCGGATCTTGCGGCCGTTCCGTGCTGAAAGGATGGCGAGGTGAGCGGTGACGCACTCGATCTTGGAGTAGTTTCTGCCGAGTTCGTAGCTCTCCCATTGCCTGCAACGATGGTATCGTCAGGGCCGCCGAACCCAATGGGGCCTGGGCAGCCAGCAGGCGGTGCCTCACTTCTCCGGACAAGTTCTAGCCTGCTCAGTGGTGGCCAACAGGGAATGGGTGGGGGTGGCGGCATGCTTCAGTCGCAGTCCCCGTTCTCATCTCTTGTCTCCCCAAGGTCTCAGTTTGGTGGAAATGGCTTGCTGGGAGCAACCTCTAATGTCTCCTCCCTGCTTAACCGGTCATCGTTTGGAAACGGGAGCCCTGTTCCAAGTCCAGGACAAATGCCAAACGGTGGGCTTCCGATGAACACCCTTCAGCAGAGAGGGGGCCTTGATGGCGCTGGTGATTTTACTGGCACTGGAGGATCCGATCCTATGTCGTTTCCATCCTCCTCCTCGCAGGTTAGTTTGGGCAATCACCTAGGTTCAGATATCCTGCAGCAGCAGCAACAGCAGATGGATGTGCGGGATTTGCAGCACCAGCAAGAGCAACAGCATCAACAACATCAACTGCCGATGTCTTACAACCAGCAGCAGTTGCCGTCACAGCAGTCGCAGCCGCAGGCTGCAGTGAAGTTGGAGAATGGTGGCAGCATTGGTGGAGTCAAATTAGAACAGCAGATGGGACTGCCTGACCAGAATGGCCCAGCCCAGATGATGCGCAATGCTGGAAATGTAAAATTTGAGTCGCAGCAGTTGCAAGGGTTGAGGGGTTTGGGCGCAGTCAAGATGGAGCAGTCGAGTTCGGACCCATCAGCATTCTTGCAGCAACAGCAGCAACAACAGCAGCACCATCACCACTTGTTGCAACTCACGAAGCAGAACCCTCAAGCTGCTGCGGCTGCCCAACTGAACCTCTTGCAACAGCAGCGTCTTTTGCATATGCAGCAGCAGCATCAGCAGCAACACCAACAGATTCTAAAGAATCTGCCTTTACAGAGAAACCAATTACAACAGCAACAGCAGCAGCAGCAGCAACAACAGCAGCAGCAGCAGCAGCAGCAGTTACTTCGTCAACAGAGTCTAAACATGAGAACCCCAGGAAAGCTGGCTCCTTATGAGCCAGGTACCTGTGCAAAAAGATTGACCCATTACATGTATCATCAACAGAACAGACCACAGGTAAAAGATTTTGTTTGTCTGTTTGTTTGTTTCAAACAAGTAATTTTGTGCTCCAAGCAAAAGGCATGTGCTTATAACTCAGGGCATTTACCCATTCCTTTTGATGCAGGATAACAATATAGAGTACTGGAGAAACTTTGTCAATGAGTATTTTGCTCCAACTGCTAAAAAGAGGTGGTGTGTATCTCTCTATGGAAGTGGTCGTCAAACTACTGGAGTTTTCCCTCAGGTGGTGTCTTGCTCCGACTGCTAAAAAGAACATGCATCTCTTTCTCTTCTGTTCTCCTATATTTGATTTATGCAAGTAAATTCAGTTCTATTAGTTAGTCATAGCCTTAGAGAATTTGGAGTAACACATAGGTGTTTTGAGTATAATTTGCCTTTTAAATTCTTATTTATAACTTTCATTATGGGTTTGCACCTCCAGGATGTCTGGCACTGCGAAATATGCAATCGAAAGCCTGGCCGGGGCTTTGGTAAGCATCATTTAATTTTGTGCATCCTCCTCTCTTACTCGTGTTTCTGGTTTGATCTTATGTTCTTATCTTTACAGAGACAACAGTAGAGGTCTTACCGCGACTATGCCAAATCAAATATGCGAGTGGTACATTGGAAGAACTATTGTATATTGATATGCCACGCGAATCCCAGAATGCATCTGGGCAGATTATTTTGGATTATGCAAAAGCAATCCAGGAAAGTGTCTTTGATCAATTGCGCGTGGTACGTGAGGGGCATCTAAGGATAGTTTTTAATCCAGACCTCAAGGTATTGTTATTCAATTTTGTACTTTGTTCTTCTTCCTGTCATTAGATCAGTTCTTTTTATGATACTATTCTTGAATAAGTGGTGCCTTTTGAACTAACATATATTGCACAATCCTGTACCATTTCCTTCGATTGAAGATTGCATCTTGGGAGTTTTGTGCTAGGCGTCATGAGGAACTGATTCCGCGGAGATCAATAATACCTCAGGTATGATTTTTTTATTGTTTACACATTTATATTGTTATTTATTCCGCGGTCATGGATCTTGTTATTTATCTTCAATTTGTTGAACATCTGATATATTTTTGCACTGTGGTGCTTAATTCAGGTTAGTCAGCTTGGCACGGTTGTACAAAAATACCAGGCTGCTGCTCAAAGTTCAACGAGTTTAACGACCCAGGACATGCAGAATAATTGCAACTCGTAAGGAGATCGGCTCTGATGTGCTTAATATTTTTCATCTGAAGTTCTTTCCTGAATTCAAATTTACATATTCTCTTGTCATTTGGTTTAGCCAAACTGATGCTGGTGCTATCTATTATATTTTCGTTAATGGTTTGTCCACTTCTTTTCTTCATGTATATGTGTCTGTTCTGTTAAAATTTATCATCTACCTTCCCTGTAAAGGAGCCATTTGTTCGGTGGAGCTAGTTTGCACAGTGAGTTGTTTTAGATGCATTGGCCGTCATGGCAAGGTGAGAGCCAAGATAATGCGGACCTTAGTCCAAAACAAGATATTGCTTGTCAAGAAAAACGGGCATAGTTGACTTGGTTTTTAGCATATCACCATGTATACATGTGCTAACTCCTCTGAGCCATTCAGTATTTTTTGACTGCCATAGTTGACTTGGTTTTTAGCATATCATCCTTTATGATCAAGCCAAACCAACTGGATTTACTGTTTTAAGCAAAACAGGATGAAAATGCTAGTGCTGTGTGCAAGCTTGTCTCAGGTCCTAAGGGCTTACAGAAGTTGTCAAATAAGTTCCTCTTGCCAAATAGGCACATGACTAGTAAAGTGTGCCCGGTGAGCTTTGCAAAAGTAAAGGAGTTAGTAATTCACCTCAGTCTTGGCGATGAGCACCCATGATCCAAGTGTTTGAAAGGGAGGACGACTACTGCAAACCTACATGCTATAGCTAGGTGCTACAATAACCCTTATCATTTGCACACGGGCTTCATCTGGCTAAAAATCGCATATTTTAGGAACCGAATAATTGATCATTATGATTATTTTCTATATTAGATATTTTTATTTTCATTTGTCAAGAAAAACTTTCTAAATATGTGCATTCTCTTGCTTGATGCGATGGAGGGGTTACCTATGGTTTAAACCGTGACCACTACCACAGCTCAATGATGAGATCTCAAGCACCTGGGCCTGTCTGACACAGCAGCAATAAATCAGGCCATAATGTAGAAAACTAGAAACACCACGTTAGAGATTATAATGATTTGTTTCTATATTAGATATTTCCTTTTAGTTAGTTGCTATCCTTTTAGTTTCCTACTGAATAGTCTGTCGTTTGGGCCATGAATACCCGCGGCATTGAGCTTCGAAGGTTTTGCCATCCTTTGGGCCATCGGTTATAGTTAAGTTTCATACACCGACCAACCCTCTTAAAAGTTAAGCTCTTAGGGTAATGCATGCATTTTATTCAAGCTTAGGCTCATCTTCAGCCCTATATATAGATTAGATATGGTGACGTTCCGTTAAGTGACAAGTTCAGTTCAGGCACCATTCCAGAAGGTGCTGGAATTGCAAGCACATGCTTACTTTAATTTCATAAGCACCACCCTTCCTAATAATAAAATGGGCATGTTGAGTTTTGAACTCGGTACATCAAATGCAACATCATGCACCAACCAACTCACCGAAGACCTTATGCTGTGAGGGCATGGCCATTACTTTACTTATGCTCATTGGTTGTGCATTTATTCCCTAAAAAGGTAATGTCTAAAAAAAACTCGGATCAACCAGCGGAGGCTGAACCTCGAACGCAGGTCGGTGGGTTCAGCCTGC
Organism: Aegilops tauschii subsp. strangulata; assembly: GCF_002575655.3. Lineage (NCBI taxonomy): Eukaryota > Viridiplantae > Streptophyta > Magnoliopsida > Poales > Poaceae > Aegilops > Aegilops tauschii. The sequence continues at coordinate 84,616,832 of NC_053038.3, forward strand.
TCAAGCTAGCCAACTGGTCGATGCCCAGTTCTGGTAGGCATGCTCTTTTCACGTATATCTTTATAACCTGTAACGGGCCAGATCTTAATTGTACTTGGTTATTAATGCATTGAAAATGGGATTCTAGTTGAAAATCACGAGGATTGTTGGAATGTAGAACGGATCGAGAAACATCCAGTTGCCATGAATAGAAAAAATCTCATTTTAGGTAAGTGGACAACTTGGAGTACGTGCAAGGTACTGGATATTATGCTGTATTACTGATATTACGTGCAAGGTTCTTGTTGTTCTAGAAGCATAAAATGTCCGTTAGCAAATATAACCTTATACGCGCATTGCTTGCCCTGTTTTGACCTGATTTGCTTGGTTTCTTTTGCTTCCATTGTTATAACTCATCACTGATAAAAATTGTGATGTTTAACAATGTGATTGGTAGCACCTAAACCACATTGTTGTTACTTTTCTTGCTGACTGTTTCTTTGAGTAACTATTACCTTTCACCAACTCCATCAATTTTCATTGTACTTTTCAAGTTCATGCTATATAACAGAACACTTGTTCTTACTTAACTTGCTGACTGTTTCTTTGAGTAACTATTACCTTTCACCAACTCCATCAATTTTCATTGTACTTTTCAAGTTCATGCTATATACTTATATTGCAATCTTGTACAATTAGGTTTGTTGCATGTGCGCGCCAACTGGCTAAAGCCTTGGAGGTGCCTTTGGTAAATGATTTAGGATATACAAAAAGATATGTCCGCTGCCTTCAGGTACACTCTAATCTGCTGTAGTTTCCATTCACGTGTTATATTTTCTAAATTGTTTCATAAGTATGCACTTTTTTCTGACCATAAGCCCTAATATTTTCATGCAAAACGTTGATACTCTCAGATTGCGGAGGTGGTAAACTGCATGAAAGATCTGATTGACTATAGCAGGCAGACTGGATCTGGACCAATCAGTATGACATCTTAATCATTTTACTTTGTTGATTTATCTCATCTCATATCATCAGGATGGCGCAAACTCCCGCATACCACTCTGCACTCACAACACCTGAATTAGTGTTCTTTGGGCTCTATTTTTAATTACCATTATTTATTTAGTCAAGTTTCCTTGCGGTACATTTTCTACATGTGTAGGCATGCCTCTTAAATACTCCCTCCGTCTCAAAATGCAAGACCATTTTTGACACATAGTGTCAAAAATGATCTTATATTTTGGGACGGAGGGAGTACCTTAGGGCAGTTATAAGGTAGGTGAGCATTCGGTTTTGGTGAGAAATCACTGTAACTATCGTTTCATGTTGCCATTATTCCATCCATCACTATAAAAAGGCTACATTGGTATGCCTGGGAAAGAGTGGTGCCTGGCTTCAGCCCGTGATGTTGATTATTTTGCCTTGACCCATTAACTGGATTAGCCTGGGGTATAAGTGTTTGTTTGGTGAGTTAAAGTCCAGTTTGGTTAAAGTTTGGTTGATCAAGGAGTCTAGTACAGTCAAGGCTGTCTGACAAAGCGAGCTGGCATTGTGAATGTTGGATCAATCAGTAAGATAGCAAAACTTCTCAAGACCCGGAGCCTCTCTTCCATGTCAGGGACGAGAGAGATCGAGTGCTCTATCCCCTGTCTTTGGACCCTTTAACCTGCCCAATCAATCCACAATACCAACTCTAATGGCTCATAAACATCCTATTGACCCAAGCATAACGAATAAAATATCCCCAACTACATCAACATGCGGCATGAAGAAATCCCAAATCTGCAGTATAGGCATCAGTGGTGGGCCAGCCTCTTGGTGGCCGGATGGTCTCTCGTCGCAGCCTCTTGATGAGTGCTGGAGCTAGTATGCGGCAAAGGCAGGCCCGATAACGACATAGCTTTGATGCGCTGGCGGCACACAGCTTGCTGCCATTGCTCATCTCTCCCATCTGCCTTTGTTAGGTCGGTATTAGCTCCCAGGCTGCAGCTGCTGCACTCAAGGTGCTCAAACTCCTCAAGCACCTGAGCCAGGCTATCCAGGTCACCAACCAAACACCTCCCACGCAGGTCCCATGGATGCTCTTTGCAAGGCATGACGTGGCCGGTGATTTCAAGTTTTCCAACCACTTCCGCAGGAAGGAAACTGTAATCACCTGATTACCATAAACTATATAGTTAACATTGCATCTCTGGTAGGAAACAACTTCTAAATACTCCTAGACCGTTGGTGCCTGCCCCTGATCCTCATGGGAATGGCTGGGGAACTGAGTTGCCTGGTTCCTGCTGATTTAGTTCCTAGTCACACAAAACACAGTAGCATGTTGGTATGCGATTCAGCAGCCTGTGATTTCTCGTCGTATTATGGCCTTCTATTTGCTAATTTATGTTTGTTTGTCCACATGTAACACTTGCTGTTATTTCTATTTCAGATAGCCTTCATAACTTTCCTCGGAGGAGTCCATCAGGTATTAACCCTCTTCAACCACAGCAGCAGGCGCCTGAAGAGCAGCAATCTGTTCCCCAGAGTTCAAACCAGAGTGGCCAAAATTCTGCTCCTATGGCTGGTGTGCAGGCTTCTGCCTCTGCCAATGCAGACGTGACATCAAATAATTCTTTGACGTGTGCACCCTCTACATCTGCACCCTCGCCATCTGTTGTTGGGCTCCTCCAAGGTTCAGTGAATTCTAGACAAGATCATCCAATGGGCACCGTAAATGGTCTGTATAACAGTGGAGATGATGGCGTAATTCCCAAGGTGAACTCTACAAGTTCGTTGCAGTCAAATCCGTCTCCCTCTTTCTCTTCCCAGGTGCCCACATCATCCAATAACAACATGATGCCCGCCCCTCAGAACACAAACCAACTCAGTTCCCCAGCAGTATCATCATCAAATTTGCCTCCAATGCAGCCACCTGCAACTCGGGCTCAGGAACCTGAGCCAAGTGATTCCCAAAGCTCGGTTCAGAGAATCTTGCAAGAGATGATGTCATCACAAATGAATGGTGTTGGCCATGGAGCAAATGACATGAAGAGGCCAAACGGACTTGCCCCTGGTATTAATGGGGTTAACTGCTTAGTTGGTAATGCGGTCACAAATCACTCAGGAGTGGGAGGAATGGGATTTGGGGCCATGGGTGGATTTGGTTCAAATAGTGCAGCTAGTGGACTGAGAATGGCAATGGCAAACAATGCAATGGCAAACAGTGCGATGGCGATGAATGGCAGGATGGGGATGGGGATGCATCACAGTGCACATGACCTATCACAGTTGGGCCAGCAGCAGCAGCAGCAGCAGAACCAGCACCAGCACCAGCAGCATCAGCAACAGCATGACATAGGAAATCAGCTGTTGGGTGGACTTAGAGCTGCAAATAGCTTCAATAATCTTCAGTATGACTGGAAACCCTCTCAATAGATTGATCGGAAATACAAGTTCAATATGATGATGATGCAGCTGCCCTCACTGGGCTCATTGCTTATGGAGCGTCAATTGCTTGCTGTGACCTCTCTTGTGTCCAAGCATTGGTGCTTTTGCACCAAGGGTGCCATGGAAAGGAATCATAGGCGATGGCAAGCATCTGAGCTCGCGGCTGTATGTTGCAACAGTAGTTGGTTCCCTGTGTATTATGCAACTATGGTACCGGGCTACCTGCCTCGGTTATCTTACCGAAAGCTAGAGTTAAAAGATTAGAATCTGCCTGCACTGGGCATGGTCGGTGTCAGTGTTTGGTGTTATTTCTCACCCGGAAAAGAAGTTTTCCCTCCTTTTTTTTTCCTTAACGGATGACATCCGAACTGTAATTTATCACCGCCCTTGCCGTAGCAATCATATGTGCTGATATCTTCGCCTGAGAATTCTCTCTTTGTAGCCTTACTGTACTCTGTATAAGCTGTCATATTGACTCGTGGAAAAAGTATCAAGAATGTGTCTGTCGGGTAAAAGGTGCACTCTTCTATCCCAGATGTTTCTGTTAGTGATTTGTTCTTGAAATAAGTAGGCTCCACCATTTTAATTTGTTATGGCATCAGGTAGCTCGCTGAACACCTAGCGTGGTTTTCTGAATATTGTCTGGCGTGTTTGACAGCACGGGATGTATAAGTTTTTTTTCTTGAATTGCGGGGCATAATGAGAGCATCCCCATATCCTTCCCAAACGTCCACCCTGGGGCAAATCTAGTCCAAACCCCAAATGTCCGGGCTGACCAACAATTCTCATACCTGATTCAACAATTCTCATACCTGATTCATATGTGGGGCGGATATGGGGACGTCGGACATGACCGCCGCAAGGCCCGCTCCAATTTGCTTCAAGATGCCCCCTCCTTGCCTAACCTGCATGTTTCTCTTGTATTTTCTTCCTCGTCTGCACAACCGCCATCGTTGTTGGTCCGGCGCCATCCCCAACACATACCTTCGCCATCGGACGCCCCAATCCACAATGCCGTCAGCCGTCCCGCCAATGGCCGCCGCCCTGACATGTCCAACTCCTTCGGATATACACCTTGCAGTCTATGTGTTCGATGAAATGTTCAAGCAGTTTTTTGATTCTTTTGGTCATTTGTAGGTCACCGATGAATTCGTGGAATGAAAGCTATGGAAACACGAACCTTGACAAATTCATATTCAATGAGTTCAACGGTTCATCGGGTTTGGACGACGAAGATGCTGAAATGATGATGATGATGATGTGCATCCAAGAGGAAATGAAGAAGGCAGAAGAGCACGTACTGAACTTCAAGGGTTCCATGAAGGGCCGAAGAGTTATTCACTCGGATAGGATTGTTGGCGCAAGACTTCTGTACATGGACTACTTCACAATGGAGCCAACATACCATGAAGGTTTCTTTTGATGTCGCTTTCGGATGAGCAGAGATTTGTTCTTGCGCATCGTGACTGTCGTGGAGAAGGCTGATGACAACTTCAAGCTAAGAAAGGATTGTTACGAAAAACTTTATTTCCCCCCTCTGCAGAAATGCACGACCGCTCTTAGGATGCTTGGTTATGGTAACGTTGCAGATGCCATTTATCCGGATGGGAGAGACCATGGTCTTGAGCGCCACCATGCAATTTGCACACACTATGGTGAAGATGCTTGGAGCAGAGTACCCAAGAGAGGCAACTGTGAAGTACATAGAAAAGGCAATTGGAGCATTAAGAGGATTCTCATGTATACTTGGTTTAGTTGATTGCATGCACGGACAATGGAAGAACTGCCTAAAAGCTTTGTGTGGGCAGTACCAAGGTCACGTCAAAGAAGCCACCATCATACTTGAAGCAGTGGCATCGAAGGACTTGTGGATTTGGCATGCTTTCTTTGGCACGTCTGGTTCTAACAATGACGTCAATGTGCTCCAATGATTTCCTTTGTTCAAGAGGCTTTGTGATGGGGGACCTCGGCCGTGCAATTACACCGTCAATGACTACAACTACAACATGGGATCCTCAATGGGCGGCTTTTGTGAAGACGATATCAGATCCTCATGGTAATAAATAATGTCTCTTTGCACAAGCGCAAGAAGGTGCTAGGAAGGGTGTGGAGAGGTCATTCAGAGTACTCCAAGCCTGTTGGGGTATTGTTCATGGAGTTGCAGTTATTTGGAAACCGGAGACACTTTGGCAGCTCATGACATGTTGCATAATCTTGCACAACATTATTGTCGAGGATGAGGGTGAAGAGGCAATCCGGCACACATGATTTTGAGAAGCCCGGTGTTCAAGTATGCCTCCCTAAACAAGAGGCAGAGTACATTGCCAACCTTTTAGAGATACATCGACAACTTCAAGATCAACATGTGCATATGCAACTTCTCAATGATCTTGTGGAGTATATGTGGATCCACATTGGATATCACTGAACTTTTCTTTTTTAGTTTCAACTATGCATTATGAACATTTTTTGTGTTCGGACTATGTTTCGATCGTGTATTCTTAAGTACGAATAATTTGTATTTGTGTGCACTAACCATTGTTTGGCCGCGATGATTAGTGTGCATGTGTTTGCATGTATTTGATGTTTTGAAAGTAGGGGTTGTGGTTGCAAATGAGGTCATTTGACTGCCGACCGGGCGTTGTTCGCAGGCGCATTCGGGCGCATCCGCGCACGTATAGAAGTCTGGATTTGGCAACTCTGATTGTAGGTGCTCTAAGTAAGTTGTTCCAAACCCACCCTAAATTTGTATGTAGTCTATAGGAAAATAGAGATCGTTGTGAAAGTGTTGAACTCTTCTCAGTGTAAAGTCATGTATTACTGTGCTGAACAACACTAGAAGGGATTTTCTGTCTAAAAAAATATCGAAAGGGATTACGACAGAATCGGGGTTACACTTGCAGGGTTCTTTTGTTTCAAAAAAGAGACTAAACAAGCAACTGACAGTGGGCGCAATGATGCAAGGCAACACCTTCAATAAGGAATCACACTACAAGACAACACCTTATATAAGGAATCGCCTGCGCGGTGATTTTGGCTGGTCCAGCTGGATACTAGACCAATGGCTATTGCCCCCGAAGCTGATCTTCGAATCAACACCTTCAACAAGCCAGCAGGCAAGAACATGGGTTTTCAAGCCTGTTTGGATTGCAGCCGCCGCTTGCCCTGCCAATTTTTTGGTCGTTGACTGCTACCGCGGCCTTCGTCTGGATCAACGCCGATGAATCGCAACCACGCCAATTTTTCAGTCGGCCCGTTCAGATTTTCTGCCCACGTGTTGGCGAGATCGGGGCGGCGAAAACCTTCGCCAATTTTTTGGTGAGCCTATTTTGGTGGGGCTGGCTGGGGCGTCATACAAACAACCCCTTCATCTCAAGAGAATACATCCGCGTTGATGCCGTCATAGTCACCATCCATCGCTCTATCGGCCCGCTCACACAAAAATTGTAAAAAGAAAAGTCTTTGGAAGACCATCATGCCACTTCTGATCATTGCCGCATCACCATTTCCCTGATGGTTATCGTACGTGCCAGAACCACGTCACTACAAAAAAGAGACATCCGTGACATTCTGGCCCGAACGAATTTTTTTCCTGTCATGGATATGACACTTCTATGACGATAATTGTGAAAAAAACACGTACCATCATAGATGTGGTGGGCTCCTACTTCTATGACAAAAAACATGACAGAAAATGGATTTTTCATCCTGGGCGGGCCGGAGAAGCACCTGCATGACATTCTTTGGGCCGTCCATGACGTAAAAAATCATGGTAGAAGTGAGGACAAGGAAAATTTTGGGGAGTTCCCGGTTATGGTTGGTAGTCGGGCCTGAGCGATTGATGCAGTGTGGTTTACGCGTTTCTCTCGTACGCGCGTGTGTGCGAGGCGTTCGCTAACTGAACCCGAGCGAGGCGTTCGCTTACTGAACCTAAGCAATTGCACTAGCTACGTACTGAACACGAGCGATCGATCCCACTATGTACTGAAGCTGATCGATTGATCCCTTCGCTGCTAACCGAACCCTAGCGATTTCTTCGCTGCTAACTGAACCCGACCGATCCTTCTCGTTGCTTACTGAAGCCGATCGAGCCCCCGTGCGAGACGTAGCTAGCCGGTGTTGGGTTGCCTCTCGATGAATAGTGTCCGTTGCTGCCGCGCGCGTGATACGCATAACGAGTTGAGACGTGGTGAGTCGAGCCGGTTGGTTGGCTGTGGATGAATAATTCCCATTGCTACCGCCCGCTCGTACATCCCAACCCTGCCGGTGGGGGTTGGATGAACAAGACCCCGTGGTAGTAGGCGGTTGCCGCTGGATGAACAGGATGCCGAGGAGGCCGCCACACCCACACCTGGTTGGGGGTGGATGATCAGGACCCCATGGAGGATGGATGAACAGTAGCCAGTGGAGGCTGGAGGAAGTCGATGGTGGATAAACAGTAGCCGGTGGAGGCCGTAGGTAGTAAACGATGATGAACATTAGCCTGTGGAGTTGTGTTTTGCTGTACGCCACACCCCTCCCGATGAACATGACCCCTTTCGACTGTAGGTGCTCGAAGAGAAGTCCGTTTCCTCCGTTTTGTGGTACACCAGCCCCTCCCAATGAACATGACCCCGTTTCGACCGTACGCGATTGGCGAGAAGTCCGTTTCGCGGTACGCCACACCCCTTCCGATGAACATGACCCCGTTTCGACCGTAGGCGGTTGAATAGAAGTCCGTTTACTCTATTTTGTGGTACACTAGACCCCTCCTGATGAACATGACCCTGTTTCGGCTGTTCCGTGCAAGCCGGTTGGCTCCCGATGAATAGGACGCATTCCGACCCAGTCAGTTGCCTCCCAATGAACGGGATGCATTCAGACCCAGCCAGTTGGCTGCCGATGAACAGAATGCCGTTGCTGCCATTCGTTGCCTCTTCATGTACACGAGCCTTAGCCGTACGTATGCGCGAGTACGCGTACGAGACCCTCCCATATGTACGTATGTGGCTGTACGTATGTGTACATAATTTAGACGGGACTGCCTGAACTGCTACGTCGGGGGCTCTACTACGACACGTGCCACTACTTACTTGGCCACGGTTCATCCTTGCATAGAGACCGATCGACCAGTATGTACGTACACGTTGGCGACCAGACAGACAACGCTACGTACGCTTCGACCAGGTGGGTCTCAGCTGCCAGGGAGGATAAGGACGCACTTCCTTTCATGCGAAGATATAGCTGCTGGGTCCCAGCTATCAGGGGAAGGAATCATTTATTTGCGCGTAATAAGGAGGCACTTCCTTGCGTGCGAAGATGTAGCTGGTGGGTCCAGCTGTCAGCCTCACCGCGTACAGTCCTCTCCTGATGGCTGTCGTTCGTTGATCACGTTGACCACGCTGCATCGAGAGCATGTGGACGACGGTGAGGCCTAGGAAGGGAACAACGTGGAGCCGGGGAAGACATGACAGTGGATGCCCACACGGTGGGGAGTACGAGGGCTGACTGATTCGACTGCGGTGTGAGGCTGTCATTGCCGGAGAATAACAGGAGGTGTGGGTGAGTAGAGGGAAGGCCTGACTAGCATGGGAGTAGGGTGGGCGGTGAGGCCTGAGCGGAGGCACAACAACCACGGGAGGCAGGAGCAGGCGGTCCCGCCGGCGTTGGTTTGGGCTGCTGGAGCAAGAAGATCACAGATTGAAGAAGCATCCAACGGTCACTGCTGCTAGAATCGTTTGTTAACTAAGTTGACAAAGCCTTGTGTATGGGTCAACTTAGTAGGGCCACAAGCCAGCCTCCAAATCTGGTGGGTCGTAGCCGTCACGGGGAGGAATAATTTTTTTCACGTAATAAGGAGGCACTTCCTTCTGTGCGAAGATATAGCTGGTGGGTCCTAGCTGTCAGGAGGAGCAATCATTTTTTCACGTAATAAGGAGGAACTTGTTTGCATGCGGCCATGGACCATGTGGGCCCTTACTGTTAGCATCACCACTTACATCCCTTTTCTGATGGCCGTCGTTTGTTGACCACGTTGACCACGTTGCACCGAGAGCACCAACACGGTGGACGACGATGAGGCCAAAGGGAATGACCCAGAGCCAGTGAAGCCACAACAGTGGATGCCCACGCTGAGGGAAGTACGAGGGTTGACTGGTTTGGCTGTGATGTGAGGCATGTGTCGCCGAAGAATAACATGAGGTGTGGGTGAGTAGAGGGATGGCCTGGCCAGTGGTGGGAGTAGGAGGGGGCAGTGAGGTTTGCACGACAGCACAACCGTCCACGAGAGGCGTGAGCAGGCAGTCCCGCCGACGCTAGATTGGGCAGCTGGAGCAAGAAGATGGGAGATTGAACCAGCACGACAACCGTTGGATTGACATCCAATGGCCACTTCTTCTAGAATCATTTGTTAACTAATATATAATAAGTAAAAAATTCTTGCATATGCGTCAGCTTAATAGGCCCACAAGTTAGCCTCCCAATCTGTGGCGGACAACATACAACCTGTTGAGGATATAGACCTTAGAGTCACCCGCCAGGAGGGGCCGGGTTACTCGTACGGTTGTTACCAGAAGCCCGGAGCCAAGTTTCAAGACGATGGGCCAGAGATGGGCCGAGACCCGGATATGGCTTAAAGGCCCGTAGTTATAATCATTATTATAGTAGAACTTGTAGCGTAAGGCAAGTGTAGTTTAGAGTCCGAGCCGGATACTCTTATAAGCCGGCCGGGACTCTAAGGGCTACTGGGCGTCAGCCTCCCTATATAAAGGGACGACCCGGCAGCGGTTTGAGGGCGACAACGATCTCATCGAGAGCCAGGCTTAGTGGTTAACTCCTGGCGATCGTAACCCTAATCAATATCACCCCAAACTGGACGTAGGCTTTTACCTTCACCGTAAGGGGCCGAACCAGTATAAACCCTCGTGTTCCTTGTCCCGCATAACCCCTTCGAGCTTCCTAGTTGCGATGGCTCCACGACTAAGTCCTAGCTCAAGGACATCTGCCGTGACAATTCCACGACAGTTGGCGCCCACCTTGGGGCCAGCGCACGGTGGATTTGAGTTCTTGAAGGGCAGCTTCGAAGGGCTCAAGGGATACGCTGTGGGCCGGATGACCAAGAGTCGTCGCGGCAAGCTCTACATCGATGATGCGGACTGGGGCGCCGACGCCGGCTCAATTGAGTACGGGTACCGGGTCCCCTTTGGCGGAATTCATGTCTTCATTGGCAAGATTGGTGAGCCGGGCCCCGAGCCGGACCCCGAGCCGGACCTCTACGCCGATCTCATCGAAACGGCTCAGCGCGCACAACCCGCCCGGGCCCGGCCTGCCTTAAGGCGCACCTTTGTGGGATGCATCCATGGAGGGCCCTCTGATCCATCTGGGCCTGGTGACGAGGCGGCCGCCGGCTCTGACGGCGAGTCGGCCACCGATGAATCAAACTCGTTGTACCAACTTCAAGATGGCAGGCTCATGGGTTGTTCCGACGGCGACAGTATTCCGGACCCTTTTGAGCCGCCAAGTCGGGTTGAAGTTTTTATGGCCGGTGCGCAGCCTGTTCAGAACCCCGCTGCTGGATCAGGAAACCCGGTGCCTTCTCCGGCTCAGGTGCTGATGGATCTCACGGACAAGATGACGGCCCTGTTAACCACCGCGGTTGACCCGGCGAATCAAGCTCAGCATGACACGGAAGTGGCACAGTTAAAATTGGATTTGATAAAAGCTAAAGAGGATCTTGCAGCGGAAGGGATCAGGCTGGCTGCAGAGCGGGCGGCTCTCGACGCCCGGACTCAGCTGATTCAGGCGCAGTCCTTCCAACTCACGATGGATCAGAACGCGGCCAACGAGGTCATGAGAAGGAGGCATCAGAAGGCCCAGTCTCGACTCCCACCGGTTTACGATCCACGCAATCTCTTCAGCACGCCGGGTGCAGGGTCTAGTAACCCGCCAGGGGTCATTGCGCCCGGGTCTGGACCCCTTATTCAGCCACGAGTGATGGGGCCTCCCCAGGTGCCCCCTGCCCCGCCTCAGCATGTGCCAATACCCCCGGGTCATTATGATAACCCGCTGGAGAACATGGTGGCTGCGGCAGCACGACTGGCGGCTCTCCCCATTGACGGCGACTCTCCGGCGGCCATCGAAACCCGCCGGGTCAGGGAACTCCTGCAGACGGCACTGGCATAGCAAGAGGCGTACTCCTACAGCCGGGACAGGATCCACTCGACCCCTCGTCCAGGCCAGAGCCCGAGTTACAGCCGGCACATGGTCTCAACAACCGGTTCAAGTAATGTCCGACGCCATGACCCGCCCCCTGGTCATGGCCCGGCTCATAATGGAGCCTTCTACGCAGCAGACCAAGCGCGGCAAGAGGCGGAGCAGGTGCCTCAATTAACGGCTTACCAGACCCCCCCGGCTTATCCGACGACTTCCGTTGATGTGGGTATCCCTACCAGGACCGGGGGTGTCCCTTGCTTGGTGCCAGCTATCCGTAATGAACGTCTACCTAAGGACTTCAAGGGCCCTAGGAAGGTGCCTAATTACACAGCTGACTTACAGCCGGCAGCCTGGATTGAGAGTTATGAGATGGCTATGGAATTGCGAGAGGTCAGCGAGGCGGCTATGGCCAAATATTTCACCATGATGTTAGATGGAACTGCCCGCACGTGGTTGAAAGGGCTACCACCGAATTCCATTGGGTCTTGGGCTGAGCTGAAAACCCGGTTCATTCAAAACTTCAAAGACACCTGTAGGCAATCTATGTCAATTGTGGATTTGACTAACTGTAAGCAGCAGGAGGGTGAGTCCAGGACCCATTGGGTTCGCCGGGTCAAGGAGATCATACATTCATCAGATAAGATGGATGCCGGCTCTGCCGTCTTAATGTTGGAACAGAACTGTCGCTTTGTGCCCCTTAAGATGAAGCTCGGGCGGCTCAAGCGCGACTGCACCGATATGGGTACCCTAATGGCGGCTCTTGTCAAGTACGCCGATTCCGACGGTACCAAGGATCCCCCTTCAGATGATGAAAGGGCAGGGAAGGGAAAGAAGAATGGCAATGGCAAGGGTCCTCAGTTTAACCCGGGGAACCAAGGAGGAGGCAAGCGTAAGGCCGATGGCAGCCTAGAGTTTGTAGCCAACGCCAACTCCCAAGGTAATAACCAGCGACGCAAGGGGAGGCCCCCTCCCCGAGGCGGCGGGTCAGGTCCAACGCTGGAGCAGCTGTTAAATGAACCTTGTCCAAGGCATGGCTGTAGAGAGATGCCAGCGACTCATCTGTGGAAGGACTGCGCGATCATGAAGGCCTTTAAGAGCTACAATGGCCCGGGCGGCGGCTCAGGCGCCGGCGGCTTTCATGGCCCGGGCGGCGGCTCAAATTCCGGTCCTCAGAACGGTCAAGGGGGTTTTAATCAACAGTCTGGTCAGGGTCATCAACAGCAGCAGGGGGGTTATCAGACCAACCCAAAGCAGCTTAGCGGTGGACAGTATCATGTGTTCACCACTAGTTTGTGCAAACGAGATCAGAAGCTTCACAAGAGGGCTGTTAATGCTGTTGAGCCGGCGGTTCCACGCTACTTGCGGTGGTCTGAGCAGCCTATAGTGTGGAGTAGGGAGGATCACCCTCCCCGGGTGGATAACCCGGGCCACTTGGCCTTAGTGGTAGCTCCTCAGGTGGGAGGTTATAAGTTCACAAAGGTACTCATGGATGGAGGTAGCAGCATCAACATCCTCTACTATGAGACTTTTCGCCGTATGGGGCTGGTTGATAAGAACCTCAGCCAGTCAAACACTATCTTCCATGGTGTGGTACCTGGTAAGTCGGCTTATCCAGTCGGCAAGATCGAATTGGAAGTGGCTTTTGGTGATGAGAACAACTACAGGGTGGAGAAATTGACCTTTGAGGTGGTCAAGATAAGAAGCCCATACCATGCTATATTTGGACGGCCGGCTTACGCCAAGTTCATGGCACGGCCGTGTTATGTGTACTTACAGCTCAAGATGCCGGGTCACAATGGGACCATTACGGTTCACGGCAGCCGGAAAGTGGCTCTCGAGTGTGAGGAAGGTGATGCAGCGTATGCAGAGTCTGTTTGTGCAACAGAGGAGTTGAAATTTTACAAAGACTACGGAGACTGAGCCGGCGATGAAATTTAAGTCGGCTGATGAAACTAAGCTTGTTGATTTTGTTCCAGGAGATTCATCTCAGCAGTTTAGTATCAGTGCCAATCTGGATCCAAAATAGGAAAGCGCGCTCATTGAGTTCATCCGTGAGAATAGGGACATCTTTGCGTGGAAGCCTTCTGACATGCCAGGTGTACCTAGAGAACTCACTGAGCATACTCTCAATGTTGATCCAAAATTTAAGCCGGTCAGACAGTTCCTTCGACGGTTTAATGAGGAGAGGCGGAAAGCCATTGGTGAAGAAGTGGCCCGGCTCTTGGCGGCTGGGTTTATTGTTGAAGTTTTTCACCCGGAATGGTTGGCTAACCCGGTGCTCGTACTCAAGAAGAACGGCACCTGGCGGATGTGTGTGGACTACACGGATTTGAACAAGGCGTGTCCGGCTGATCCTTTTGCTCTCCCCCGTATTGATCAAATCATTGATGCTACGGTAGGTTGTGCACGCTTAAGTTTCTTGGATGCTTATTCCGGGTATCATCAGATTAAGATGGCAGTTAAGGACCAGGAGAAGACGGCGTTCATCACTCCCTTTGGAGCCTTCTGCTATGTGTCTATGCCCTTTGGACTCAAGTGTGCACAGGCGACTTACCAGCGTTGTGTACAGAATTGTCTTCATAAACAGATCGGGCGCAATGTTCACACTTACGTGGACGATATTGTGGTTAAATCCATCAAGGAGGAAACCCTGATAGACGACTTAAGGGAAACCTTCGATAATCTCTGGGTCTACAAGATGATGCTTAACCCGACCAAGTGTGTTTTTTGTGTTCCTGCAGGCAAACTATTGGGTTTCTTGGTTTCTGACAGAGGCATTGAGGCTAACCCGGAGAAGATCAAGGCCATCACCTCCCTAGCTAAGCCGGCGTGTATAAATGATGTTCAGCGTTTGGCGGGTCGCATCGCTGCTTTAAGCCGGTTTATAAGCCGTTTGGGTGAGAAGGCTATGCCCTTATATCAGTTGATGAAGAAAACTGATAGCTTTGTCTGGAATGATGCAGCTAATACCGCTTTTGAGGATTTGAAAAAGCAACTGGCAGACCCCCCCGTCCTTGCTGCTCCGGTTGATAAGGAGCCTTTGCTACTGTATGTGGCGGCAAACGCACGAGCCGTCAGCGTGGCTATTGTGGTGGAGCGCAAGGAGGCGGGTAAGGAGCATCCGGTTCAGCGGCCGGTTTATTATGTCAGCGAGGTGCTCATTGAGTCCAAGCAGCGAGACCCGCATTAGCAGAAGCTCGTATATGGTGTGTTCATGGCGAGCCGGAAGCTCAAGCATTATTTTCAGGGTCATCCCATCACTGTGGTCAGTTCTGCCCCTCTTGGTGATATTATCCAAAACAGAGAGGCTACAGGGAGAATTGCTAAGTGGGCTATAGAACTTGGACCTCATGGCCTCAAATATGTGCCATGCACTGCTGTTAAATCTCAGGCTTCGGTGGATTTCATCAATGATTGGACGGAGTCACAAGTGCCTGAGCAAAAGCCGGATAACACTTATTGGACTATTCACTTTGATGGGTCCAGACAACTGGAGGGCTCGGGGGCTGGTGTGGTATTGGCTTCCCCTAAGGGTGACAAGTTCCATTATGTGCTGCAGTTGATGTTTCCTTGCACTAACAATGCGGCTGAATACGAGGCTTTGCTCCACGGTCTTCGGGTAGCTAAGGAGATGAGCTTAAGCCGGGTAAGGTGCTTTGGTGACTCAGACTTGGTGGCTCAACAAGTATCAGGCACCTGGGATTCTAAGGATCCTCTCATGGCGGCTTATCGCCGCGAGGTTGATGCCATTGCTGGGCATTTCCAGGGATACCAAGTGGAGCACATTGATCGCAGGAAGAACAAGGCGGCTGATGCTTTAAGCCGGCTAGGCTCTCAGCGAAAGCCAGTGCCGCCTAACACTTTCCTGGATGTCCTGTATAACCCCTCGGTTAGGTTGCCTACAGAGGAGGACTTGG
Source organism: Aegilops tauschii subsp. strangulata (assembly GCF_002575655.3). Classification (NCBI taxonomy): domain Eukaryota; kingdom Viridiplantae; phylum Streptophyta; class Magnoliopsida; order Poales; family Poaceae; genus Aegilops; species Aegilops tauschii. The sequence goes on from NC_053038.3 coordinate 84,632,350, forward strand.
CTATCCCTGACCCGGAGGCACGACTGGTGGCGGCTCTTCATGTCATACCAGACTGGACAATGCCATATCTGGCTTATATAACCCGGGGAGAGTTGCCTGAGGATGAAACTTTGGCCAGGCAAATAACCCGGCGGGCTAAGTCAATGATCGTCATCGATGGCGAGTTACATCATCGCAGTGTTTCGAGGGCATTTCAACGTTGTATCTCCCCTGCGGAAGGCCAAGAGATCTTGCGGGAGATCCATGAAGGGGATTGTGGTCATCATGCCGGCTCAAAATCTCTTGTAGCCAAGGCTTTCCGTCATGGTTTTTATTGGCTGACGGCTCACGCTGATGCAGAGGACTTGGTCAGTAAATGTGATGGTTGCCAAAAGTTCTCACGACGGGCTCATGTGCCGGCTCAGGAGTTGAGGATGATCCCAATCACTTGGCCCTTTGCGGTCTGGGGGCTTGATATGGTTGGGCCTTTTAAACGGTCCAAGGATAAGAAGACCCACCTCTTGGTGGCAGTTGACAAATTCACAAAGTGGGTGGAAGCTGAGCCAGTTAGCAAGTGCGATGCAGCCACGGCGGTTCAATTTATGAAAAAGGTGATTTTCCGCTTTGGTTTTCCGCACAGCATTATAACTGACAATGGCACCAATCTCTCCAAAGGCGCCATGGAAGAATTTTGTCAACGAGAGCATATCCGACTTGATGTTTCTTCAGTGGCTCATCCTCAATCCAATGGTCAGGCTGAGAGACCTAACCAGGAAATTCTGAAGGGTATCAAGCCCCGGCTTTTGGTCCCTTTACAACGGACGCCGGGTTGTTGGGTGGAGGAGTTGCCTTCCGTCTTATGGAGCATCAACACTACTCCTAACAGGTCTACAGGCTTCACGCCTTTCTTCATGGTTTATGGAGCAGAAGCAGTCCTCCCCAGTGACATCCGTCACGATTCACCTCGCGTGGCGGCTTATGTTGAGACGGATAATGAACAGGCGCGTCAAGATGCTCTGGATTTGTTGGACGAACAGCGTGATGTGGCAGCGGCCCGTTCAGCGATTTACCAACAAGACCTGCGTCGTTATCATAGCCGCCGGGTCAAATCCCGGGTCTTCCAGGAAGGCGACCTTGTGCTCCGGCTCATCCAGGATCAAACAGATGCACACAAATTATCCCCACCTTGGGAAGGGCCCTTTGTGGTCAGCAAGAACTTGCACAACGGGTCTTATTACCTCATTGATATTCGGGAGCATAAAGATTCGCGTAAATCTGAGGAAGAGACCCATCGGCCGTGGAACATAGCTCAGCTTCGGCCTTACTACACTTGAGTTACCGGCTCTCGTGGTGTAACATATTTATCTCAGCCATGTATATATTATGATAAGCAATAAAGCAGGACCTCTGTCCTTTTTTCTCCTCCAAATATGCGTGTGTTGTTTTTTACATGCTGACTTAAAGGAGGATCCGGCTTATGATCGTATTCGAATCTAGCCGTAAGCAGTAAAGTCACTTGGGGGCTTCCTGTTCAAACATGGGTCGTATTCGAACCAAAGAGAACATAGCTGTCGATACCCACTTGATTGGCCAAGTGCCGAGCTCATTGGGAAGTTGCCTTTGGTCATATTTGAATCACAGTTTAACCCCTCTGAGAACCGACGTGGATCGTATTCGAATCAGCGTCGTTAAACAATTTTAAAGAATCACTTGGGGGCTTCCTGTTCAAACATGGGTCATATTCGAACCAAAGAGAGCATAGCTGTCGGTACCCTCTTGATTGGCATCGCCACACCCACTGGGGGCTATATGATCGTATCCGAATCTTAGCTTAACCCCTTGGGGCCGGGTCTCTGGTCGTATTCGAACCGGAAGCCCCTAAGTTCTTCTGCTTTTTCACAAGTTTATTCTGAGGTGTGCATGACCGGGTCTCGTTTGCCGGTTTAACTTTGGTTTACAGTGTTAGTTGCACGTCATGGGTGTCATTAAAGCAAGTAAATCAGAGTTAAGGTGTCAACCTTACTGCCCGGGTTATTTAAACCGGAAGATGCTTACAGGCTGTTAAGTGTGTCATTTTGGCTATGTTCAGAGTATAATTAAGGACCAGTCTTTTTTTTTCATATTCCGGGTGATTTATCTCAAAACACCTGATTCTCAGGGCGGTAAGCTGCCTCGAGACTTGTGATTTGCCTTTTCTATGCAGATACTTAAAGGCACCTTTTGAGGTTGAGAAGAACAAAGGGATGATTATGACCCGGAAAAACATCAAAGAGACAAATTCAAAGGGCTTTCGCATTCAAAAACGTGCACGATGGCACGGCAGAGATAAACTGTTGCACCTACTCTATTACAATAATTCTTCAAGTCTAAAAGATGGAACAATGTTTGATAAGCCGCCAACTAACTTATGATGCCCGCTGAGTTGAAGTCCCCGGCTCATTCCTGTCTTCTCCTCCGGCTGATCCCAAGACCTCGAAGGTTGATGATTTCCAGTTGATGCCGCTGAGAGCTTCGAACTGGGCTTCTTCGTCAATTAACCCGGCCGGGTCAATCTCCGGGGCGAAGGTGTGCTGACGAGCCGGAGGGGTCAGATTGAGGGCTTCATAGCGAGGGGTTGGAATCCTCTGATTCTCCGCATCATAATCGGCTGGTACTTGGTTAAGTCGGTGTCGTTCCCGATGAGGGTGGCCACCGGGCGTACAGCCTTTACACATGCCGCGAAGTCCTTCTGGTCGAAGGCTGAGCCGTCTTCCTTCAGGCTTGGGTAACCCAGGGCGATGTCTGCCGGGTCTAGCTCCCGCAGGAATGCTTTGGCCCGGCTCAGCGCGGCAATAGCTCCGGCTCTCGCGGAGGCCCGTCGTAGCTCCTGGATCCGCTGCGGCAGAACAGCGAGCCGGCGCAGGACTTCGGCCAGATGAGTTGGCACCTCGTTGGATAGGGCCACCACAGCTAAGGCACACTGTGACCCGGTGTAGAGCTGTTCCACCAGGGTATACACTGCCTTTAACTTGGTGACCACGCTCTGGTTGAGGTTGGCACTCCTGGGACCTGCTTAACAAGATCAGATAAGCCGGTAACAAGGATGAATCATGACATATACAGACTTGATGAAAGCCGGTGAGGCGACTTACCGAAGATAGCAGCCACCATTTGGGAAACCTGGCGTTTTAGGCCGGAGAGCTCGGCGGTCTTCTCAGCGAGAGCCTTCTCCGCCTGTTCCGCCCGGGTCACTAGTGCGGCCTTCTCTTCGACCCAGTATTTCCTTTCAGCATCAAACTCGGTCTTCAATTTTTCGTGAGTGGCGATGCTGGATACAAACTTGGCGTTTGCCTTCCGGGTCTCCATCTCCTGCATCTTCAGCCGGCTCTTGAGATCCGCAAGATCCGCCTCTAGTTTCTTGCCAATAGCCTGCGTATATTTCCGGGTTAATTGACAGTCATTATATAAGTCCCAAGCGTTTTCCAAGCAAAGACACTTGGCACTTGGGGGCTAATGCATATTGAACGCATCTATCTACATACTTCCGGCTCAGATGAGTAAGCCGGAATCTAAGTCTACAACATATTCAAGTATAAGTCATCGACTTGGGGGCTAGCATGGCAAAGGTAACTATGCAGTAAAGTAAGAAGACAGCAGAAGGGTACCTCGGATTTTTGTTGGATCTGGTTGACCATGGCAACCTCGGCGTCCCGGCTCTTGCGGACTTGGCTGATGTAGCCAGAGACGAGCTCTCCAATGCTCAAGTCGGTGTAGCCGGAGAGGTCCAGGTTCACCCGGTGGGGCTGCAGTAACTCCCCCTTCGCGGAGCATTTGGCCAACGCGGTCGGTCTCCCCGGCTCAACGAATTCCGTCTGGGTGATTACCATGTCCGGGTCGTCTGCTGGTGGGGCTGAGCCGGAGGCCTCCGGGTTAACCGACGTTTCGGTCGTTGTCTTGGTAGTCGGGGCAGGGGCCTCAGGCGCCGTGTCCATTGGAGTGGTGGCTTCGGGGGCGGAGGCAGCTGGCGGCTCTTGAGCCGTCGCCTCCGGGTCAGGCAAGTCTGGCACTCCGGCTGACCTGGTCTTCTTTGCTCTTTTGGTGAGCTTTGCCTGGGCACTGAAAAGACAGAAGTGTTAGGCGCACAAAGAGTAAGTACAGACAAAGATAATTAAGAAGATTGTGGTTACCCGGGCGCAGTCTTGAAGGCCGGCAGACTTGACTGCATGGAGTCACCCGAAGAGGGGGAGGTCTCCTGATAATTGGAGTCAGAAGAGTTGAGTGGCTGACGGATAACACCCGCCAACGGATGAAAAGGGTACAGGTGAGAAAAAACCTCAGTGCGACGCTTCCTTGTTGCATCAGGTAGCCCGGCGGAGAGGTCGGTGTCCTTGCGGGCCCGGGTGTGACACCGGCTTTCGTGAACCTGCTGCTTCAAAAGAAATTGAGGGTCTTGATGAGCTAATGGATGTGAAAAGCTTACTTTCCGGGTTACTCTTCGGACTTTCAGTTGTGGCAAAGGCTCCGAGTCAGAGGAAAGTGACATTACCTCTTCAACCACCGGGTTACTGGCGCCGGTGTCATCCTGTCAATAAGCAAAGTGTTGATAAGGCGGACAGCAACAAACAACAAATATAGCAAGAATTTAAAGGTTTAAGGGTTACCTCTGACTCGAAGCTGTCGCTTAATTGCATTAGCTCTGAAGCAGTGGGTCGGTTTCCCTTCTTGCGAGGGGCGGCTTTCTTGGCGGCTTTCTTCGCCTTTCTGGCCTTCTTGGCCGCTTCATGGTCATATTTGACCCGCCAGAACTTATCATCAGCCTGAAAAATACAATGATTGATTCTTGAAATGGTTCAGTTGAAGGTTATATACAGACGAAGATAAAAGTTAAAGTCAACGGCTTACCGCTGGGGCTGGATTGGTCTTGCAGAAGGGGGCTAGCCCAGTTCTTACGCAGTCTGCCAGGCTCTCGTTTAGAAGAGCCTTGGTCTCTTCCTCTGCAACGTCTTCTGGAAGATCATTGCGACTGTGCCTCTGCGGGTCATCCTTTCGCCCGGTGTACTCACACATTAAGCCGGGGCGGCGGCTCAATGGGATCACCCGCCATGAGATCCAGACCCGGACCAGATCGATTCCGTTCAGACCGTTGCCTAGCAGGGCCTTGATCTTATTGATAGTTGGAAGCAGAGGTTGGCGTTCTGCTGCAGTCAGTTTGTCCGACAGCGGATGAGTTGGCTCTAGACGGGTTGGGCGAAAGCCGGGCAGCGGGTTCTCGTCAGCCGGGGATGTATCTTGGCAGTAGAACCAAGTCATATTCCAGTCCTTGGGGTGGCTTGGCGGCTCTGCGTAAGGGAACAAACAGTCCCTACGCCGCTGGATGGAGATGCCGCCTAATTCCAGACTTGGCCCATTGGCACACTCGTTTTGGCGGTTTAAGTAGAACATCTCTCTGAAAAGCAGTAAACTGGGCTCTTCTCCAAGGTACACTTCGCAAAAGACTTGGAAGTTGTAGATGTTGGATACGGAGTTGGGTCCTATATCCTGAGGCCGTAAGTCAAAGAAGTTGAGCACGTCCCTGAAAAACTTTGAGCCGGGCGGTGCGAAGCCCCGGCTCATATGGTCTACGAAGATCACTACCTCCCCGTCCCTTGGCTGTGGTCTCTCTTCCGACGGGTTAGGGGCACGGTAGGACATGATTTCCTTCTTAGGCAAATATTCGGACTTAACGAAATTGGCCAGGGTCTCGTCGGTGACGTTGGACTTCATCCAGTTACAAGTGATGGGAGCCTTGGGAGGCATGGTGAAGGTTGGTGGTCTATGATAAAGAGAAAAGTGTCCGAGTTAATTATAAGCCGGAGATCTATCGTTCAAACTAAGATGGCGGCTTATGAAGGGGACTAATGATATATATTCCGATACGGTGGGTTATTTAAGCCGCAGGGGGATTCAGAGTAAATTGGTTATTTACGGCTTTACTACAGTTAAGCCGGAGGATTCTACAGAGCATGGTTCTCTTTAAACCGGAAAGTTCTACGGCGCGTGTTTTCTTTAAGCCGGAAATGTAAGTCGCCAAGATTCAATGGTTGCAGTTTTTACTAAGTGTGGTAAAACAGGTTTCGCATACCACCGTAACTTTTTTGGATCAAAATGGTCGGAGCAAAGAAAATTTTCTAGACCTAAAATGCGGACGCAGGGGAGTTCTTGAGCTCGAAGGGGATCTTATGCAGTGGAAAGAAGTGCGTTTTTCAGATGAAATGAGTAATAAACAACTACTGCAGTAAGTCTACACATATCCAAGATCAAACAAGGGTGGCAACTACAAGAACTACTGAAGCCTGCGGACCATGGCGAAGAACACGGATGAACTGTTTGAACTCTACCACAGATCTGTTCTAGCAAGGCAGAGGAGACTCACCGGAGTTGGGGAAGAGCGGAAGTCGCCGCCGTTATCTGGTCCGAGTCAGGGTGATGCAGCGGCCGGGTTGATGAAGATCAAGGGCGCGACGGCGGCGGCAGTGGCAGAGCTCGGGCAGAGGAGCGACGGCGCGAGGAGGAAGAAGAGAGCGTGAGAAGAGCCTGTTGAGCCGGCCTATTTATAAGGCGAGGTCATAAGTGGGCGCGAGATTCAAGGAGACCACGGCGTGGTTATCTCCCCCCCATGACGCCTCGATTTTTGGAATGGCAGTAAAAGCAAAGATCCGTTGCGGATCTGGCGGAGTAAAAAACGGACTTAATGGAGAATGATGTCACGGCGGATTATCCGGAGTCCAGAGAATGACGTCACTCCGGGTTATGGCTTCCACATGAATGATAAGCCGGAGATTTTTTCTGTCAGAAGAGTTGAAGATTGACATGAGCCGGCTCAAATCAATCTGGGGCCTAATGTTGAGGATATAGACCTTAGAGTCACCCGCCAGGAGGGGCCGGGTTACTCGTACGGTTGTTACCAGAAGCCCGGAGCCAAGTTTCAAGACGATGGGCCAGAGATGGGCTGAGACCCGGATATGGCTTAAAGGCCCGTAGTTATAATCATTATTATAGTAGAACTTGTAGCGTAAGGCAAGTATAGTTTAGAGTCCGAGCCGGATACTCTTATAAGCCGGCCGGGACTCTAAGGGCTGCTGGGCGTCAGCCTCCCTATATAAAGGGACGACCCGGCAGCGGTTTGAGGGCGACAACGATCTCATCGAGAGCCAGGCTTAGTGGTTTAACTCCTGGCGATCGTAACCCTAATCAATATCACCCCAAACTGGACGTAGGCTTTTACCTTCACCGTAAGGGGCCGAACCAGTATAAACCCTCGTGTTCCTTGTCCCGCATAACCCCTTCGAGCTTCCTAGTTGCGATGGCTCCACGACTAAGTCCTAGCTCAAGGACATCTGCCGTGACAATTCCACGACACAACCCATTTGCTATTTTCTTAATAATTTACAACTCATTTGCAAATTCTTATGCAATTTATTGCAGTCCATTTTCCTTTTGTCGGCAAGGATCAGGGCTAAAAGTTACAAAATTTTGCATATTTCGGTGGGGGTCCAAACTATTTTAATTCCCAAAATGTCGAGCCAAATTTAAAGTAACTAAAAAAATTAGGTTAAAACCCAGTGAAATTTGAAATCAAAAAATGTGAAAAAATAAAAAATTTGAAAGTAATTTCCTATTTGTTGTGTTATATTTACAGCCATTTCATATTACTTTTAAGATTTGCAGCCGTCTTGAAAGATTTGCAGCCCAACAGGGCGGAGAAAAACAAGTTTGCCTGGGTTTGGTTGGCTTGGATTGTGTATTCACCAGAAGAAAACGGGATAGCCATTTTCACAAAAACTAGCTGGGCTAGTCATGAGGTAAACATAAAATACAAGCCTGGGCTAGATGGGCCACAACCCAGTTGACAGCCTGCTCCGTCTTAACAATAAAAAAAACTGCTCGAGCTGCTAGGTCCCACGTGTCAGCCGCTCTTGTGCAGTTCCCTTGTCTATTGACTATACACTGACAATGTGGTGGGTCCCAGATGTGAGCAAACCACTAGGAGGAAGCATTTTCTTTTTTTGGTTGTAACAATGAGGCACTTGCTTGCGTACGATTATGGACATGGTGGATCCCTACTATCATGCTCTCCATGTTCAGCCCTCTCCCAATTCCTCTCGTTTGTTGATCATGTTGACAACGCCAGACGGCGACGCTTCAACAAGCGCACCAAGGCGTGCGGAGGACGACGGCGAGGCCTCGGACGGGAACGAACATGAGCCAAGAAGATGTGGCAGTGAAGTCGCGAGCGAAGGGGAGTATGAGGGTTGACTGGTTCAGATGTGGGGTGGGGCTGGCATCGCCGTTAACGATTTAGGAGACGGTGGGGCGGTGATGTGTGCGCAAAGTCACAACCAGCCGTGGGAGGCGGGAGCAGGCGGCCACGTCGGCACTGGTTTGGTTTAGGTGGTGGGAGGAAGAAGAGACTGAAGAAATACGACATACTGTACAAGCAACATGAGTACTTAACAACCTTAACTGAAAGCAGCAGGACCACTTCACAACCAAAGCTGAAAGCAATATGAGTACTTATATAGGTTCAACCGTACAAGGCACGCCTCAACAATGCTACTTTGCCTAGAGTTAACAAAGGGTGAGGCCACGAAGTCCCAGGACAAGGCCCAGGCGCCACCTCGCAGCATCCACAACTTTCTGAAAGCGGCTTCATCTCGCAATGTGGTCAATAAACAGGATATTCGCTTCAGAGCCATGGAAAAGCATGAACATAACCTTCTGTCCTATTCTCCAAGATCGGCGGGCCTTCATTATTTGAGACCACCCATAAATACGTATCTGTCCACCTCTAAGGGAAATGGAGTAGGTCGACATAAACATCATGTTGTGACCAAGCGCAAGTCTGACTTGACCATGGCCAGGCATCTGTATAGGAACAATAAAACTGGGCAGTTTCTGTTTCAAGAAGAAGAACACAATTGTAAAACTGTGTATAAGCAAGCGTTTATGAACAACATATATAACAGAAAATAGCTCACACCATCTGTTTCTTGACACAGTTGGACCTGTTCAATGTGTGCACCAGTGGCACACGTATCCCACGCGGCCTTCCACCATTGAGATGCCCCACAAGGTCTTCAAGATGATAAATAAAGGGTAGGAAATGGTGGATGTCGTCCCAATCAACTTCGGTGCCATCAGTAACCGTCGAGTTCTTATCAAATAACAGACAAGTAGTGTCCCGCACTTTTTAATAACTATGTGTGTCACCAATTATAAGAAATATTAGTTAGAAGTAGCATCATCGTGAGAGAAGGGAATCCCACATTGTCGCTACTTCTAAAGTCAAATTGTGATCAGCTAGACAGAATAGGTGGATTACAAAGTAAAAGAGGCAACATGCAAGAACCAGATACAAAACTGACATGGATGAACCACTGGAACAACATCGGGGTGGAAGGTCACATGGAAGATAAGACCAGGTTTTGCTATTTCCATGAACATTGGTGTGCCAACTTTCAGACCGTAACACTTGACAAAGTTTATCCAAGTTTGTCCATAAAAAAGAGCGATCTTCTTGGTTAATGAACCCAACTATGAACTCATATCCATGGCATGTCTCCAATGTGACCATCGTACTTGTGTATTCAACTATGGCAAGGCCGACCTTCTTGAGTACATGTGTTCTGGTAGAGCAAGGGATGCACTGCAGGAAAAGTAATATGAGAACACAATTTATTTGCTATCAAAATCTAGAAATAATTTCCTCTTTCACGTTAGTGTTGAGCATGGTACTAGTACCTTTTATTCAAATAGCCATCCAAATTTCCAAATTAGTCGACAGCATGTTCAAAAACCCCAACCCACCCAGATAGAAAAGAGGATTCTAGGAACATACCATGCGTTTTTTGAAATCCTATGTTAGGATGAGAAGGAACAAGTCTAGCGTCTCGCCAACGGCGCAGAAGCATGTAGGGTCCTCGCACTTTGGGCACTACAAATGAAACATACTAGATTTAGTACGAAGAAAAATGCATCAACGGCGCCGGTTGCTGTCCTACAATTACCGGCGACAAAGGGACTAGGATTTATCAAAGATGGATGAAGAAAACCCTAAGCAATCGCCGAGAGGTGGTTTTCGCTGAACAAGTAGACAAGGGAGAAGGGGATTCAGGTCGAGTGAAATATTGTTGCTTCATCTGTCCAGCTTACTGCTACTGCTGGAAAGGTGAGATTTTATGATTTGACGGCTCATTGGGATTACTGCGGCGCTACGACCGGGGTGAGTCTACTGTGCAACTGTGCACTCTAATTTGGTGCATGGCACATGGACCTGGTTGCTGGATGTCCTCCATATCAGCCTAATGAAGTAGAAAGGCAGGAGTAACTAGTTACACATAAATATTTTTTTGATAGAGAGTTACTCCCTCTGTAAAGAAATATAAGAAATCTATTATATCACAACTTTATACATAAGAAAAATCAAGGGGAATATATATACATAAATATGTGTTTTTGAGAATAAAATACTCAGATAGGCCGAAGGCTCTTGACTTTGGGCCACAGGCCGGTGGGGCTGCATGTTTGGGGGCCCATGTGTTCTAAGTCAGTTGATACGTCTCCAACGTATCTATATTTTTAGTTGTTTCCTACTATTATATTATTAATCTTGGATGCTTTATATGCATTTTTATGCTATTTTATATCATTTTTGGGACTAATCTATTAACTCAGTTCTTAGTTCCTAGTGCCAGTTCCTCTTTTTTGCTTGTTTTTAGCTTTTTAGAAAATGAATACCAAACGAAGTCCAAACATGATGAAACTTTACAATGATTTTTCTGGACTAGAAGGGACCCTAGAAGGTTCAGGAGGAGGCCAGAAGATCTACGGGAGAGCCACGAACTCACATGGCTCGTCCTGGGGGGTAGGACGCGCCCCTGAGCTCGTGGGCCCCATGCAGCTCCATTTGACCTAATTCCACCTCTATAAATTCACATACATTCCCAAACCGACAGAGATCCACCCGAAACACTTTTCCTCTGCTGCAAGCTTCCGTCCTTCCGCGATCCATCTGGAGGCCTTTTCTGGTACTCTGCCGGAGGGGGAATTGATCAATATATCGGCACCTTCACCATCTCGTCAACCTTCGAGAACCTAACAGTGCGGTCTTTCCACTCATAAACATGGCGATGAAGACAAGTCGCATCAGATTTGTCGGGAAGCTTTACAAGAACCACACACTTTGTAATCTAAGGCACAACTACAAAATTATTATTGTGAAGTACACCCTCGAGAACACGCATGAGAACAATGCTACAGGAAAACACTTGTTCATGACATGCGGCTACAAGGACACGACAGCTGGATAGTTTAGTAGTGCACATCCTCAGGTCTTCCAGTTCACACAACATGACTTTGAGAACTTCATCTCTACTGTGGACCTAGTTCTAATTCAAACATAAACAATATTTTATTACTGCCCCCTTCACAAATATAAGATGATTTTTACTTTTTTTACTCCATATAAGACTACATAGAAGCACATAAATGAGTGAACAAAGACACTAAAATAGGTCTACATCAGATACACAAAAAAGTTAGAACATCTTATATTTGTGAATAGAGGGATTACTTACAATATCCATAACACAAGTTACTCAGGCTATTATATTCTCTTCCAAGGCATGAGAGCTAAAATCTTGCATTTCCTACAACTAGCATTGATGTTCATAAACTAGTTGAAAGTAATCTATAAGAAATCAGTGTTATGTGCAAAAATCATATGCATGTCAACCTCTCACATGTTTTGGTCAAAAGAGCATTTAGATTTGTCAATTGGCACACGAAAATCACATGCAATATCGCTCAGAAAGTTATACTACTAGTATTACATGTACATTCACAAATGTCGCATATTAGCAAGCACTCTGCAATTTAGATCAAAAAACACGATCAAGATCGTCAAAAAGATGATCAACAAGAGATATTACCTCGACCGACTTAACGAGGGATCCCGGAGAGGTGGCCTTGGCCAAGGCGATGGCCTTGAGCTTGTCTGTGGCCATTTCGGTGGGGTGCTTGCACTTCTTTGGTATCTAAGCCCCGCCAGTTTTGACCAGAGCCATAGACATCGGTTTGGACGATGCTCCAGGGTTCATCAAGAAAATGTCAAATTGAAATAAAAGAAAAAAACCATAACCATGAACCCAAAAGAAGAACAGAGCGGGAGTTATCATCGGTCACAAGGTTGCAAAAGATGATGGGAGCGGAAGTATAGCAACACCATTGATGTGCTCACCTTTCCTTCTTTGGGAGAAGAACAATGGCAGAAGCGAGTTGGGGGTTTTGTTGAAGAAAGGACGAACAATATGAGGGAGAAGCGAGTTGCGGTTTTCTTCAAGAGAGGAAGATAAGGGAGAAGAGTGAAGTGATGGTTCCTTTTGTTGGAAATATGCCCTAGAGGCAATAATAAATTGGTTATTATTATATTTCCTTGTTCATGATAATCGTTTATTATCCATGCTAGAATTGTATTGATAGGAAACTCAGATACATGTGTGGATACATAGACAACACCATGTCCCTAGTAAGCCTCTAGTTGACTAGCTCGTTGATCAATGGATGGTTACGGTTTCCTGACCATGGACATTGGATGTCGTTGATAACGGGATCACATCATTAGGAGAATGATGTGATGGACGAGACCCAATCCTAAGCCTAGCATAGGATCGTGTAGTTTGTTTGCTCAGAGCTTTTCTAATGTCAAGTATCAGTTCCTTAGACCATGAGATTGTGCAACTCCCGGATACCATAGGAATGCTTTGGGTGTACCAAACGTCACAACGTAACTGGGTGGCTATAAAGGTGCACTACAGGTATCTCCGAAAGTGTCTGTTGGGTTGGCACGAATCGAGACTGGGATTTGTCACTCCGTGTAAACGGAGAGGTATCTCTGGGCCCACTCGGTAGGACATCATCATAATGTGCACAATGTGACCAAGGAGTTGATCACGGGATGATGTGAGTTACGGAACAAGTAAAGAGACTTGCCGGTAACGAGATTGAACAAGGTATAGGGATACCGACGATCGAATCTCGGGCAAGTAACATACCGATAGACAAAGGAAATTGTATACGGGATTGATTGAATCCCCGACATCGTGGTTCATCCGATGAGATCATCGTGGAACATGTGGGAGCCAACATGGGTATCCAGATCCCGCTGTTGGTTATTGACCGGAGAACATCTCGGTCATGTCTGCATGGTTCCCGAACCCGTAGGGTCTACACACTTAAGGTTCGATGACGCTAGGGTTATAGGGAAAGTATGTACGTGGTTACCGAATGTTGTTCGGAGTCTCGGCTGAGATCCCGGACGTCATGAGGAGTTCCGGAATGGTCCGGAGGTAAAGATTTATATATGGGAAGTCCTGTTTTGGTCACCGGAAAAGTTTTGAGTGTTATCGGTAATGTATTGGGACCACCGGGAGGGTCCCGGGGGTCCACCAAGTGGGGCCACCAGCCCCAGAAGGCTGCGTGGGCCAAGTGTGGGAGGGGAACAGCCCCAGGTGGGCTGGTGCGCCCCCCCACCAAGGCCCAAGGCGCATGGGAGAGTGGGAGGGGGCAAACCCTAGGTCCAGATGGGCCTTAAGGCCCACCCTAGTGGCGCCCCCCTCTCCTCCCCTTGGCCGCACCCTAGATGGGTTTGGGGGCTGCCGCCACCCCTGGGGAGGGAACCCTAGATGGGGGCGCAGCCCCTCCCCTTCCCCTATATATACTGGAGGTATTTGGGGCTGCCAGACACGTGAGAACACCTCTCTCTTGGCGCAGCCCTTCCCCTCTCCCTTCTCCTCTCCTACGGTGCTTGGCGAAGCCCTGCAGGATTGCCACGCTCCTCACCACCACCACACCGTCGTGCTACTGCTGGACGGAGTCTTCCCCAACCTCTCCCTCTCTCCTTGCTGGATCAAGGCGTGGGAGACGTCACCGGGCTGCACGTGTGTTGAACGCGGAGGCACCGTTCTTCGGTGCTTAGATCGGAATCAACCGCGATCTGAATCGCTACGAGTACGACTCCTTCATCCATGTTCTTGCAACACTTCCGCATCGCGATCTACAAGGGTATGTAGATGCACTCCCCTTCCCCTCGTTGCTAGAATACTCCATAGATTGATCTTGGTGATGCGTAGAAAATTTTGAATTTCTGCTACGTTCCCCAACAGTGGCATCATGAGCTAGGTCTATGCGTAGTTTCTATGCACGAGTAGAACACAAAGTAGTTGTGGGCGTCGATTTTGTCAATTTACTTGCCGTTACTAGTCTTATATTGATTCGGCGGCATTGTGGGATGAAGCGGCCCGGACCGACCTTACACGTACGCTTACGTGAGACAGGTTCCACCGACTGACATGCACTAATTGCATAAGGTGGCTAGCGGGTGTCTGTCTCTCCCAGTTTAGTCGGAACGGATTCGATGAAAAGGGTCCTTATGAAGGGTAAATAGAAATTGGCATATCACGTTGTGGTTTTACGTAGGTAAGAAACGTTCTTGCTAGAAACCTATACAAGCCACGTAAAAACTTGCAACAACAATTAGAGGACGTCTAACTTGTTTTTGCAGCATGTGCTATGTGATGTGATATGGCCAGAAGATGTGATGAATGATATATGTGATGTATGAGATTGATCATATTCTTGTAATAGGAATCACGACTTGCATGTCGATGAGTATGACAACCGGCAGGAGCCATAGGAGTTGTCTTTATTTTTTGTATGACCTGTGTGTCATTGAATAACGCCATGTAAATTACTTTACTTTATTGCTAAGTGCGTTAGCCATAGAAGTAGAAGTAATCGTTGGCATGACAACTTCATGAAGACACAATGATGGAGATCATGATGATGGAGATCATGGTGTCATGCCGGTGACAAAGATGATCATGGTGCCCCGAAGATGGAGATCAAAGGAGCAAAATGATATTGGCCATATCATGTCACTATTTGATTGCATGTGATGTTTATCATGTTATGCATCTTATTTGCTTAGAACGACGGTAGTAAGTAAGATGATCCCTTGTAATAATTTCAAGAAAGTGTTCCCCCTAACTGTGCACCGTTGCGAAGGTTCGTTGTTTCGAAGCACCACGTGATGATCGGGTGAGATAGATTCTAACGTTCGAATACAACGAGTGTTGACGAGCCTAGCATGTACAAACATGGCCTCGGAACACATGCGAAACACTTAGGTTGACTTGACGAGCCTAGCATGTACAGACATGGCCTCGGAACACAAGAGACCGAAAGGTCGAACATGAGTCGTATAGTAGATATGATCAACATGGAGATGTTCACCGATGATGACTAGTCCGTCTCACGTGATGATCGGACACGACCTAGTTTGACTCGGATCATCTATCACTTAGATGACTAGAGGGATGTCTATCTGAGTGGGAGTTCATTAATCAGATGAACTTAATTATCATGAACATAGTCAAAAGATCTTTGCAAATTATGTCATACGCTTTAGTTCTACTGTTTAAGATATGTTCCTAGAGAAAATTTAGTTGAAAGTTGGTAGTAGAAATTATGCGGACTGGGTCCGTAAACTGAGGATTGTCCTCATTGCTGCACAGAGGGCTTATGTCCTTGATGCACCGCTCGGTGTGCTGAACCTCAGCGTCGTCTGTAGATGTTGCGAAACATCTGACATACACGTTTTGATGACTACGTGATAGTTCAGTGAGTAATGCTAACGGTTTAGAATTGTGGCACCAAAGACGGTTTTTTGAAACGTCGCAGAACATATGAGATGTTCCGAAGACTGAAATTGGGATTTCGGACTAGTGCCCACATCAAGAGGTATGAGACCTCTGACAAGTTTCTTAAGCCTGCAAACTAAGGGAGAAAAGCTCAATCGTTGAGCATGTGCTCAGATTGTCTGAGTACTATAATCACTTGAATCGAGTGGGAGTTAATCTTCCAGATGAGATAGTGATGGTTCTCCATAGTCACTGCCACCAAGCTATTAGAGCTTCGTGATGAACTATAAATATCAAGGATAGATGATGATCCTTGAGCAACTCGCGATGTTTGACACCGCGAAAGTAGAAATCAAGAAGGAGCATCAATTGTTGATGGTTAGTAAAACCACTAGTTTCTAGAAGGGCAAGGGCAAAAGGGACACTTCATGAAACAGCAAATCATTTGCTGCTCTAGTGAAGAATCCCAAGGTTGAACCCAAACCCGAGACTAAGTGCTTCTGTAATGAGGGGAACGGTCACTGAAGCAGGACTACCCTAGATACTTGGTAGATGAGAAGGCAGGCAAGATCGACAGAAGTATATTGGATATACATTATATGAATGTGTACTTTACTAGTACTCCTAGCAGCACCAGGGTATTGGATACTGGTTCGGTTGCTAAGTGTTAGTAACTCGAAATAAAAGCTACGGAATAAATGGAGACTGGCTAAAGGTGAGATGAAGATATGTGTTGGAAGTGTTTCCAAGGTTGATGTGATCAAGCATCGCATGCTCCCTCTACCATCGAGATTGGTGTTTGCGTTGAGCACAAACATGATTGGATTATGTTTATCGCAATACGGTTATTCATTTAAGGAGAATAATGGTTACTCTGTTTATTTGAATAATACCTTCAATGGTCTTGCACCTAAAATGAATCTCGATCGTAGTGATACACATGTTCATGCCAAAAGATATAAGATAGTAATGATAGTACCACATACTTGTGGCACTGGCACTTGAGTCATATTGGTATAGAACGCATGAAGAAGCTCCATGTAGATGGATCTTTGGACTCACTCGTTTTTGAAAAGATTGAGACATGCGAACCATGTCTATTGGTATATATGCATGAAGAAACTCCATGCAAATGGATCCTTTGGACTCACTTGATTTTGAATCACTTGAGACATGCAAATCATACCACATGGGCAAGATGACTGAAAGGCCTCGTTTTCAGTAAGATGGAACAAGAGAGCAACTTATTGGAAGTAATACATTTTGATGTATGCAGTCCAATGAGTGCTGAGGCATGCAGTGGATATCGTTGTGTTCTTACTTCACAGATGATTTGAGTAGATGCTGAGTGTATTTACTTGATGAAACACAAGTCTGAATTATTGAAAGGTTCAAGTAATTTCAGAGTGAAGTTGAAGATCGTCGTGACAAGAGGATAAAATGTCTGTGATATGATCATAGAGATGAGTATCTGAGTTACGAGTTTGGCACACAATTAAGACATTGTGGAAAGTGTTTCACAATTAATACCGCCTGGAACACCATAGCGTGATGGTGTGTCCGAACATCATAACTGCACCCTATTGGATATGGTGCATACCATGATGTCTCTTATCGAATTACCACTATCGTTTATGGGTTAGGCATTAGAGACAACTGCATTCACTTTAAAAGGGGCACCACACAATTCCATTGAGACGACACCGTTTAGAGAAACCTAAGTTGTCGTTTCTTAAAAGTTTGGGGCTGCGATGCTTATGTGGAAAAGTTTCAGGCTGATAAGCTCGAACCCAAAGCGGATAAATGCATCTTCATAGAAAACCCAAAACAGTTGGGTATACCTCCTATTTCAGATCTGGAAGCAAAAGTAATTGCTTCTAGAAACGAGTCCTTTCTCGAGGAAAAGTTTCTCTCGAAAGAATTGAGTGGGAGAATGGTGGAGACTTGATAAGGTTATTGAACCGTCACTTCAACTAGTGTGTAGCAGGGCACAGGAAGTTGTTCCTGTGGCACCTACACCAATTGAAGTGGAAGCTTATGATAGTGATCATGAAACTTCGGATCAAGTCACTACCAAACCTCGTAGGACGACGAGGATGCGTGCTACTTCAGAGTGGTACGTGATCCTGTCTGAGATATCATGTTGTTGGACAATACTGAACCTACGAGCTATGGAGAAGCGATGGTGGGCCCATATTCCGACAAATGGTTAGAAGCCATGAAATCCGAGATAAATGGATCTTTGAGAAGAATACGGACGTGGACGGTAATGTTACCGTCCATGAAGCTCGACTTGTGGCAAAGAGTATTTCCACAAGTTCAAGGAGTTGACTACGATGAGATTTTCTCATCCGTAGCGATGCTTAAGTCCGTTGGAATCATGTTAGCATTAGCTGCATTTATGAAATCTGGCAGATGGATGTCAAAACAAGTTTCCTTACCATTTTTCGTAAGGAAAGGTTGTATGTGATACAATCAGAAAGGTTTTGTCGATCCTAAGGATGCTAAAAGGTATGCTAGCTCCAGCGATCCTTCCATGGACTAGAGCAAGCATCTCGGAGTCAGAATATACGCTTTGATGGAGTGATCAAAGTTTTTGGGTTTATACAAAGTTTGTTGGAAACTTGTATTTACAATAAAGTGAGTGGGAGCGCTACAACATTTCTGATAAGTATATGTGAATGACATATTGTTGATCCGAAATGATGTAAAATTTCTGGAAAGCATAAAGGGTTGTTTGAAAGGAGTTTTTCAAAGGAAGACCTGGATAAAGCTGCTTACATATTGGGCATCAAGATCTATAGAGATAGATCAAGACGCCTGATGATACTTTCAAAAAGAACGCACACTTTGACATGATTTTGAAAGAGTTCAAAATAGATCAGCAAAGAAGGAGTTCTTGGCTGTGTTACAAGGTGTGAGTATTGAGTAAGACTCAAGACCTGACCACAGCAGAAGAGAGAGAAAGGACGAAGGTCGTCCCCTATGCTTTAGACGTAGGCTCTACAGTATGCTATGCTGTGTACCGCACATGAAGTGTGCCTTGCCATGAGTTGGTCAAGGGGTACAATAGTGATCCGGGAATGGATCACATGACAGCGGTCGAACTTATCCTTAGTATCTAGTGGACTAAGGAATTTTCTCGATTATGGAGATGAAAAGGGGTTCGTCGTAAAGGGTTACGTCGATGCGAACCTTGACACTAATCCAGATGACTCTGAGTAGTAAACCGGATTCGTATAGTAGAGCAGTTATTTGAAATGGCTCCAAGTAGCGCGTGGTAGCATCCACAAGATGACATAATATTCGTAAAGCACGCACGGATCTGAAAGGTTCAGACCCGTTGACTAATAACCTCTCTCACAAGCATAACATGATCAAACCAGAATTCATTGAGTGTTAATCACATAGTGATGTGAACTAGATTGTTGACTCTAGTAAACTCTTTGGATGTTGGTCACATGGTGATGTGACCTGTCAGTGTTAATCACATGGTGATGTGAACTAGATTATTGACTCTAGTGCAAGTGGGAGACTGTTGGAAATATGCCCTAGAGGCAATAATAAATTGGTTATTATTATATTTCCTTGTTCATGATAATCGTTTATTATCCATGCTAGAATTGTATTGATAGGAAACTCAGATACATGTGTGGATACATAGACAACACCATGTCCCTAGTAAGCCTCTAGTTGACTAGCTCGTTGATCAATGGATGGTTACGGTTTCCTGACCATGGACATTGGATGTCGTTGATAACGGGATCACATCATTAGGAGAATGATGTGATGGACGAGACCCAATCCTAAGCCTAGCACAAGATCGTGTAGTTCATTTGCTCAGAGCTTTTCTAATGTCAAGTATCAGTTCCTTAGACCATGAGATTGTGCAACTCCCGGATACCGTAGGAATGCTTTGGGTGTACCAAACGTCACAACGTAACTGGGTGGCTATAAAGGTGCACTACAGGTATCTCCGAAAGTGTCTGTTGGGTTGGCACGAATCGAGACTGGGATTTGTCACTCCGTGTAAACGGAGAGGTATCTCTGGGCCCACTCGGTAGGACATCATCATAATGTGCACAATGTGACCAAGGAGTTGATCACGGGATGATGTGAGTTACGGAACGAGTAAAGAGACTTGCCGGTAACGAGATTGAACAAGGTATAGGGATACCGACGATCGAATCTCGGGCAAGTAACATACCGATAGACAAAGGAAATTGTATACGGGATTGATTGAATCCCCGGCATCGTGGTTCATCCGATGAGATCATCGTGGAACATGTGGGAGCCAACATGGGTATCCAGATCCCGCTGTTGGTTATTGACCGGAGAACGTCTCGGTCATGTCTGCATGGTTCCCGAACCCGTAGGGTCTACACACTTAAGGTTCGATGACGCTAGGGTTATAGGGAAAGTATGTACGTGGTTACCGAATGTTGTTCGGAGTCCCGGATGAGATCCCGGACGTCATGAGGAGTTCCGGAATGGTCCGGAGGTAAAGATTTATATATGGGAAGTCCTGTTTTAGTCACCGGAAAAGTTTTGGGTGTTATCGGTAATGTACCGGGACCACCGGGAGGGTCCCGGGGGTCCACCAAGTGGGGCCACCAGCCCCAGAAGGCTGCGTGGGCCAAGTGTGGGAGGGGACCAGCCCCAGTTGGGCTAGTGCGACCCCCACCAAGGCCCAAGGCGCATGGGAGAGTGGGAGGGGGCAAACCCTAGGTCCAGATGGGCCTTAAGGCCCACCCTAGTGGCGCCCCCCTCTCCTCCCCTTGGCCGCACCCTAGATGGGTTTGGGGGCTGCCGCCACCCATGGGGAGGGAACCCTAGATGGGGGCGCATCGCCTCCCCTTCCCCTATATATACTGGAGTTATTTGGGGCTGCCAGACACGTGAGAACACCTCTCTCTTGGCGCAGCCCTTCCCCTCTCCCTTCTCCTCTCCTACGGTGCTTGGCGAAGCCCTGCAGGATTGCCACGCTCCTCCACCACCACCACACCATCGTGCTACTGCTGGACGGAGTCTTCCCCAACCTCTCCCTCTCTCCTTGCTGGATCAAGGCGTGGGAGACGTCACCGGGCTGCACGTGTGTTGAACGCGGAGGCACCGTTCTTCGGTGCTTAGATCGGAATCAACCGCGATCTGAATCGCTACGAGTACGACTCCTTCATCTGCGTTCTTGCAACGCTTCTGCATCGCGATCTACAAGGGTATGTAGATGCACTCCCCTTCCCCTCGTTGCTAGAATACTCCATAGATTGATCTTGGTGATGCGTAGAAAATTTTGAATTTCTGCTACGTTCCCCAACACCTTTGTCCATCCAACTTACTGCTGTAAAGGTGGGGTTTTGTGATTTGATGGTTCATTGGGCATTACTGCGGCTCTACGACTGTGGTAAGCCTACCGTGCAGTTGTGCACTCTAGTACGGAGTAATTTGGTGCGTGGCAAGTGGACTCCGATGCTAGTTGTCCCACATGTTAGCGAAAATGAGTAGCAAGCTTCCTGACGACTGTGGAGGAGGATCCGCACGGTAGAG
Organism: Aegilops tauschii subsp. strangulata; assembly: GCF_002575655.3. Taxonomy (NCBI): domain Eukaryota; kingdom Viridiplantae; phylum Streptophyta; class Magnoliopsida; order Poales; family Poaceae; genus Aegilops; species Aegilops tauschii. The sequence continues at coordinate 84,653,589 of NC_053038.3, forward strand.
CATCTCCACTATTTCTTAATTTTTTATTACACCAGGAGTTTCCACTCTTACGACGGAGGAGTGCGAAACACGATAACCACCTGAACTTACAATAATGGTACTCCTACTACTAGGCATGTGCAGTAGTTCATATGATAGTCTTATCTTGTTGTTAGTGTAGTAAGATATGATGATAAAAAATGATGTATAGTAATCTGATTATACCCACCCAAAGAAAAGTAACTGATTAAAAATAAATCTGTGGTGCGGGATATTATTGCGAGTGTTTCAACATATCTTTGCTTTACATCGCGAGTAGTATTCGTGAATATAGTCCTGGGTGGGTCTCCTGCGTGTACGTGCCTCCCATCCCGTGCTACCTCGGCATACAGACGACCTGTGGTGTAGTTTTAGTAGCCGCTCCGATGGAGGCGGTAGCCGCTCCAGAAGGGTGTCTTCGGAGGATTGACATCCAGTGACATGTTGTGCGCATGTCAACTATGAACAGTATTGTAACATGCTCCTTTTTCTAACTGTCCAATCAAGAATGAACGGTGAAATCAATTTCAACAGTACTCGGGCTACAGTGGACAGAGAGTACGCTGCTACAGTACTCGACCAACTGGAACCATATGAAGCACTCATCTATAATGCTTTGTGCTACAATGAATGATCTGGAGCGTCTGAGTTTGATCCAACGGTCATGTTAAGCCGTGATATGCCCATGCAGAGGACACCTAAATAGGACCGAAGTCCCTCTCAGAGGGACCCTCTGCTTCTCCAGGCGCATGATGGTGGTGATGCAGGGTGCCACCATCCGCAGAGCCCGCTCCCGGTCGACGGGAGCCAGCTCATCAACGGTGTCTAATGGCACAAATGGATTCCGATGACGAAGCCCAGAGAGGATTTTCCCGACAACGGTGATGACCGCCTGCACCCCCTCCTTGTCCAGCACCGCCCCCACCACCGCGCGGAGATGGTTCATCTCCTCAGAGATATAGGTGAAGAAGGAGACCAGGTCAGGAAGCTGCAACTTGTTGAAGTCTGATGACCCACAAATATAGGGGATCAATTGTATCCCTTTTCGATAAGTAAGAGTGTCGAACCCAACGAGGAGTAGAAGGAAATGACAAGTAGTTTTCAGTAAGGTAATGTCTACAAGTGCTGAAATTGTAAGTAACTGAGTAGTTTGATAGCAAGATAATTTGTAACGGGCAAGTAACGATAGTAGTAACAAAAGTGCCGCAAGATAGCCCAATCCTTTGGAGGCAAAGGACAGGCCAAAACGGTCTCTTATGATAAGCAAAGCGTTCTTGAGGGTACACGGGATTTTCATCTAGTCACTTTCATCATGTTGGTTTAATTCGTGTTCGGTACTTTGATAATTTGATATGTCGGTGGACCGGTGCTTAGGTGCTGTTCTTAATTGAACAAACCTCCTACTTTTGATTAACCCTCCCGCAAGCATCCACAACTACGAGAAAAGTATTAAGAATAAATTCTAACCATAGCATTAAACTTTTGGATCCAATCGGTCCCTTACGGAATAGCGCATAAACTGAGGTTTAAGCTTCTGTCACTCTCGCAACCCATCATCTAATTGCTACTCCACAATTCATTCCCTTAGGCCCAAATATGGTGAAGTGTCATGTAGTCGACGTTCACATGACACCACTAAGGGAATCACAACATACATACGATCAAAATATCGAACACATATCAAGTTCACATGATTACTTCCAACATGATTTCTCCTGTGACCTCAAGAACAAAAGTAACTACTCACAGATGATAATCGTGCTGAAGATTAGAGGGGTATTAAATAGCATACTGGATCTGAACATATAATCTTCCACCAAATAAACCATATAGTAATCAACTACAAGATTTAATCAGCACTACTAGTCACCCACAAGCACCAATCTATAGTCCCGGTAACAAGATTGAACACAAGAGATGAACTAGGGTTTGAGATGAGATGGTGCTGTTGAAGATGTTGATGGAGATTGCCCTCCCCAAGATGGGAGAGTTGTTGGTGATGATGAGGACGATGATTTCCCCCTCTGGGAGGGAAGTTCCCCCGGCGGAATCGCTCCACCGGAGGGCAAAAGTGCTCCTGCCCAAGTTCCGCCTCGAGATGGCGGCGCTCTGTCCCGAAAGTCCTCTTCTTATTTTTTTCTAGGTCAAAATGACCTATATACCAGAAGATGGGCACCGAAGGTGGGCCTGGGTGAGCACAACCCACCAGGGCGCGCCTGGGCTCCCTGGCGTGCCCAGGTGGGTTGTGCCCACCTGGTGGGCCCCCTTTGGTAGTTATTTGCTCCAATATTCATCATATATTTGATAAAAAATATATGTGAAGTTTCAGCTTGTTTGGAGTTGTGCAGAATAGGTGCCCTGACGTAGTTTTTCCAGCTCCAGATTTCCAGCTGCCAGAATTCTCCCTCTTTGTGTGTACCTTGTAAATTATGAGAGAAAAGGCATTAGAATTACTACAAAAAGCATTGTTATGCATAAAAACATCATAAATAACAGTAAGTAAACATGATGCAAAATGGACGTATCAACTCCCCCAAGTTTAGACCTCGCTTGTCCTCAAGCGAAAAACCGAAATCGAAAAACATGTCCACATGCTTAGAGAGAGAGGTATCGATAAAAACAAAATACGGGCATAGAAGCATCATGTTCATTATTATAACAGGAACAAACTTAAACATAGGACTCTTATCGTAAAGATCTTATCATAGACTTCTCATGAATAAGTGACAATTCATCACACTATTGAAGTATAAAGCAAAAAATCTATTAGAAACCAACAAACCATTTTCTTAGTCAACTTTGCAACTACAATTCATCATCTTTTTAGGAAGGGTCACATATCGGAGCCTTTAGGCAAGTCCACATACTCAACCATCATATAGTCTTCTATGATTGCTAACACTCACCGTGTACACATGAGCAAAACGTTTCAACTGGACACATAGAAAGATAGGGGCTTATAGTTTCGCCTCCCAACGTATTCACCTCAAGGTGATGTCAACAATAATAACTCATGCTATCTATATTCAACTGGACATATGTGCCTAGATCTTTCCTCACCACATGATGCTTGCCAAAGGAGAAAAATAAAATAGGAATAGAAGGAAAACTTTCACTCTTTGCATAAAAGTAAATACATAAAAGTAAAAGATAGGCCCTTCGCAGAGGGAAGCAGAGGTTGCCATGCGCTTATTTGTTTGTATGCTCAAACCCTTAGTGGAAAAGAACGTCACATTGTATTGCCCCTTGTGATAGCAATCTTTATTATGCAGTCTGTCGCTTTTATTCTTCACCATCACAAGTTCGTACAACGCTCAATTTTCTCTTGCACTAGATGACCTCACACTTTTAGAAGCAATTTTTATTGCCATTTTGCACCGATGACAACTTACTTGAGGGATCTTGCTCAATCCCTTGGTAGGTATGGTGGACACTTGAAAATAAGATTTGGGTTGAAGGGTTTTTGGATGCACAAGTACTATCTTTACTTAGTGCGAAACTTTTGGCTAGCAAATATAGGGGGCAAGCACCACATGTTAAAGGATCCATGACAATATGACTTCTATGTGAATATAAACAAACATAAACCATTAAGTTGTCTTCCTTATCCAACGTCAAATTTTTTGGCATATAATATTTTGATGAGGGCTCACAATCACAAAAGATTTCTAGGATAGTATATTTATATGTGAATCTTCTCTTCCTTCTTTCATGAGTTGCATCATTGACTAATGCTATGTTTGTCAATCTGTAATAAAATTTTCTACTTATACTTTTCCTTATGTGGTGTCATCACCTACCATAAGATTTGTATATGATCTTCTTGATTTATATCCTTTCTCTTTTTCTTCCTTATTTCTTTTCTTTTATTTGCAACATGAAAGTAAAGAAAGCAAAAACTCAAACTAAACTTTATTATATATCTTGCACACGATTACAAGGATAGATCACTAAGCAAACTCTCAAAGAAGAAAGGATCGCGCTAAAATTTTATTCATCTAAAGCAAAAGATTGAACTAAAATAAGTAAAGGCAAAAAGATAGTGGGATGATACGATACCGGGGCACCTCCCCCAAGCTTGGCGGAAGCCAAGGGGAGTGCCCATACCCGATACTCAGTTTTCCTTTGGTGATGAAGAAGAAGGTGGTGGTGATGGCAATTGTGCCATCAACTTTTTCATATTGTAGTTGAGAAGAGAAATTTCCTCCTTTAAATCATCGAATTCCAGCTCCAGCTTCAAGATCTTGTCACATAAATCCCCCTTGCTTTTCCGCCGAAAACGAAAAGGAATAGATTGGTTTTTAGACCAGTTAGCTCTCTTAGGGAGACTTGACTTCTTGAACTCCACGTGCATATCCCCAGGTTGAGGTAGAGGAACATCCTCCTCCTCCGAGCTTGGATCATCGATCCTCATCAAGTAAGCATCCTCCTCGTCATCTGTAGTTCGACCATAAGGAGATAGGTCCCCATAGGTCTTTGGGTCAGCAATGAGATGTGAGACATAGCTCTCTCCGTCGGAGTATTGGGACGACATATTTTCAGAACTGCGCAAAAAACAGCAAGAAAAGAGAACAGAGGATTTCTTATTTTCCTATTTTTCTAAATATTCCAAAACTGACAAAAAATATTTTTGCGGATTTTTCGGAGTCCATTTACTACCGTATCATGTACCTCCTTATTTACACGATTCTGGAGTGTTCCGGAAGGATTCTTTTATGTGTTCTTCCGATGTCAAAGTTTGGATAATATTACTTTCATCATTAATGGGCGTACCTGAGATATAATGTTTTATTCGTTGCCCATTTACAACCTTCGGGTTAGTACCTTCGGCATTATTTATTTTGATGGCTCCAGACCGATAAACCTCCTCGATAACATAGGGGCCTACCCATTTTGAGAGGAGTTTTCCTGCAAAGAATCTGAAACAAGAGTTGTACAAAAGAACATATTCTCCAACTTTAAACTCACACTTTTGGATTCTTTTGTCATGCCATCTTTTAACTTTTTCTTTGAATAATTTTGCATTTTCATAAGCTTGGGTTCTCCATTCCTCTAATGAGCTAATATCAAATAACCTCTTTTCACCAGCAAGTTTGAAATCATAGTTGAGCTCTTTGATTGCCCAATATGCTTTATGTTCTAACTCAAGAGGCAAATGACAAGCTTTTCCATAAACCATTTTACAAGGAGACATACCCATAGGATTTTTATATGCTGTTCTATAAGTCCAAAGTGCATCATATAATTTCTTAGACCAATTCTTCCTGGACCTATTGACAGTCTTTTGCGAAATCAATTTTATTTCTCTATTGCTAAGTTCAACTTGACCACTAGACTGAGGATGATAAGGTGATGCAATTCTATGGTTAACATCATACTTGACAAGCATTTTACGGAAAGCACCATGAATAAAGTGTGAACCACCATCAGTCATTAAATATCTAGGGACTCCAAACCTTGGGAAAATAACTTCCTTAAGCATATTAATAGAGGTGTTGTGATCAGCACTACTGGTTGGAATAGCTTCTACCCATTTAGTAACATAATCAACAACAACCAAAATATGTGTATACCCATTAGAGGAAGGAAAAGGACCCATGTAATCAAATCCCCAAACATGAAATGGTTCAACAGCAAGTGAATAGTTCATAGGCATTTCTTGACGCTTACCGATATTACCTACTCTTTGACATTCATCACAAGATAACACGAACTTACGGGCATCCTTGAAGAGAGTAGGCCAATAAAATCCATATTGCAATACCTTGTGAGCAGTTCTATCTCCAACATGACGCCCTCCATAAGCTTCGGAGTGACATTTCCTTAGGATTTGTCCCTGCTCATGCTCAGGTACAGAACGTCTAATAATACCATCTACTCCTTCTTTATAAAGATGTTGGTCATCCCAAAAGTAATGTCTTAAATCATAGAAGAATTTTTTTTCTTTTGTTGGTATGTAAAGCTAGGTGGTAAATATTTAGCAACAATGTAATTATCATAGTCAGCATACCAAGGAGTATTATGAGCAACATTTATTGCAACCAACTGCTCATCAGGAAAACTATCATCAATAGGTAGTGGGTCACCAGGCACATTTTCTAGCCTAGATAAATTATCAGCTACGGGGTTCTCAGCTCCTTTTCTATCAATGATATGTAAATCAAATTCTTGTAACAAGCGAACCCATCGAATAAGTCTAGGTTTAGCATCTTTCTTTTCCATAAGATAATTAATAGCTGCATGATCGGTGTGAATAATTACTTTGGAATCAACAATATAAGGTCTAAATTTATCACAAGCAAACACCACTGCTAAGAATCCTTTTTCAGTAGTAGCATAGTTTCATTGAGCACTGTCTAGAGTTTTACTAGCATAATGAATAACATTCAATTTCTTATCAACTCTTTGTCCTAGAATAGCACCAACAACATAATCAGTAGCATCACACATAATTTAAAAAGGAAAGTTCCAATCAGGTGGTTGAACAATAGCAGAAATTAAGGCTTTCTTGAGTGTTTCAAAGGCTTCTAAACAATCATCATCAACAACGAAAGGAAAATATCCTTTTGCAAAAGATTCGTAAGAGGCCTAGAAATTTTAGAAAAGTCTTTGATAAATCTCCTATAGAAACCAACATGACCTAAGAAACTACGAATACCTTTTATATCTTTAGGGCATGGAATTTTCTCAATTGCATCAACCTTAGGTTTGTCCACTTCAATACCTCTTTCAGAAATTTTATGACCCAAGACAACACCTTCAATAACCATAAGTGGCACTTCTCCCAATTCAAGACAAGATTTGTTTGTTCACATCTCTGCAAAACTCGATCAAGATTGCTTAAACAATCATCAAAAGACTTCCCATAAATAGAGAAGTCCTCCATGAAAACCTCAACAATCTTTTCACAAAAGTCAGAGAATATAGCAGTCATACATCTTTGAAAGGTAGCAGGTGCATTACATAACCCGAAAGGCATACGTCTATAAGCATAGGTTCCAAAGGGACAAGTCAAAGTGGTCTTTTCTTGATCAGGTTGAGAAACAGGTATTTGTGAAAAACCAGAATATCCATCAAGGAAGCAAAAATGCGTGTGCTTAGATAATCTTTCAAGCATTTGATCAATAAAAGGCAGAGGGTAATGATCTTTTCTAGTTGCTTTGTTTAATTTTCTAAAATCAATTACCATTCTATAGCCTGTAACAATTCTTTGTGGAATAACTTCATTCTTATCATTAGGAACAACAGCTATACCTCCTTTCTTATCAGCTATAGGATAGATTATACCTGCTTCCAGAAGTTTTAATATTTTCGTTCTTACCACTTCTTTCATCTTCGGATTTAACCGACGTTGGTGATCAACAACGGGTTTAGCATCAGGTACCATATTAATTTTGTGTTGACATAGAGTGGGACTAATGCCCTTTAAATCATCAAGAGTATATCCAATAGCAGCTTGGTGCTTCCTTAGAACTTTCAATAATCTTTCTTTTTCATGTTCTGAAAGGTTAGCACTAATAATAACAAGATATATCTTCTTTTCATCAAGATAAGCATATTTCAAAGTGTCTGGCAATTGTTTTAATTCAAACACAGGATCACCTTTAGGTGGAGGAGGACCTCCTAGAGTTTCAATAGGCAAGTTGTGTTTAAGCAGAGGACATTGTTCAAACAAAATCTTATCTGTTTCATTTCTTTCATGCATATGTAAATCATTTTCATGGTCTAGGAAATATTGTTCTAGTGGATCTGTAGGAGGCACATCAATAGAAGCAAGACCAATTAATTCATCTTTACTAGGCAATTCTTTTTCATGAAGCTTTCTACTAAACTTGGAAAAATTAAACTCATGAGACTCATCACCAAAACTAACACCGATAGTTTGTTTCTCACAATCTATTCTAGCATGAACGGTGTTCAAGAAAAGTCTACCAAAGATAATGGGACAAAAGTCATCTTGAGGGGAACCAAGAACAAGAAAATCAGTAGGGTATTTTATTTTCCCACACAAGACTTCAACATCTCTAACAATCCCAATTGGTGATATAGTGTCTCTATTAGCAAGTTTAATAGTAACGTCTATGTCTTCTATCTCTGCGGGTGTCACATAAACCATGATAACAGTGATCTCCTATTTTAACTGAGACAACGGGCATGCCAACAACAGGTCTATGTTTATCCTTTTTATCGGTTTTGGCAATTCTAGCAGCTTCTTCACAGAAGTAAATAACATGCCCATCTACATTTTCTTCCAAGAGATCTTTAACCATAGCCATACTAGGTACCACTTTAATTTGTTCATCAAGTTTAGGTTTTCTAATGTAACTCTTGTTGACCACAGTTGAAACTTTAGCATGTTCCTTTATCCTAACAGGGAAAGGTGGTTTCTCAATATAAGCAGAAGGAACAACTGGATCGACATTGTAAAGTATAGTTTCTTCTTTAACTCGTACCGATTCTTTGATTTCTTCTTTAATAGGTGGGTGATATTTAAACCACTTCTCTTTAGGGAGATCAACATGAGTAGCAAATGATTCACAAAAGGAAGCTACTATCTCAGAGTCAAGTCCATATTTAGTGCTAAACTTTTGAAAAGCATCGGTATTCATAAAAGATTTAACACAATCATTCTTAAGCTTAATACCTGACTCTTTACCTTCGTTGAGTTCCCAATCTTCAGAGTTTCGTTTAATTATTTCCAAAAGATGCCCCCGGAATTCAATAGTCTTCTTCATAAAAGAACCAGCACAAGAAGTATCGATCATAGTTTGATCATTACGAGAAAGCCGAGCATAAAAGTTCTGGATAATAATTTCTGTTGAGAGCTCATGATTGGGCATGAATATAACATTGACTTAAGACTCCCCCAAGCTAGAGCGATACTTTCTCCTTCACGAGGCCAAAAATTATATATATAATTTCGATCACGATGAACTAGATGCATAGGATAATTTTTTTGGTGGAACTCCAATTTCAAACTATTCCAATTCCAAGATCCAACATCATTGCATAGACTGCATCCCCGGGTAAACCTGCAAGCTTGAACAATACACAAATTTGTTCTACATATATCAAGTGCATATCAGGATGTTCGGTTCCATCTCCTGCATAAGGATTAGCTAGCAGTTGTTCTATCACACCCGAAGGAATTTCGTATTCAATAGTTTCAGTAGGTGCATTAGGTTGAGGGGTAGCTAATTGTGGTTTCGGTCAAGGTGAAGATACCCCGAACAAACCCCTCAAAGGATTGTTTTCCATAGTAACAAGTGACAATAAATTTCAGCACACTATATAAAATTTTCCTTACCAAATTCCACTTACCAAAGGCGCTTCACTCACCGACGACGGCGCAAGAAAATAGCCTTGATGACCCACAAGTATAGGGGATCAATTGTAGCTCTTTTCGATAAGTAAGAGTGTCGAACGCAACGAGGAGCAGAAGGAAATGACAAGTAGTTTTCAGTAAGGTAATGTCTGCAAGTGCTGAAATTGTAAGTAACTGAGTGTTTGATAGCAAGATAATTTGTAATGGGCAAGTAACGATAGTAGTAACAAAAGTGCAGCAAGATAGCCCAGTCCTTTTGAGGCAAAGGACAGGCTAAAACGGTCTCTTATGATAAGCAAAGCGTTCTTGAGGGTACACGGTATTTTCATCTAGTCACTTTCATCATGTTGGTTTAATTCGTGTTTGGTACTTTGATAATTTGATATGTGGGTAGACCGGTGCTTAGGTGCTGTTCTTACTTGAATAAACCTCCTACTTATGATTAACCCTCCCGCAAGCATCCGCAACTACGAGAAAAGTATTAAGAATAAATTCTAACCATAGCATTAATTTTTGGATCCAATCGGCCCCTTATGGAATATCGCATAAACTGGGGTTGAAGCTTCTGTCTCTCTCGCAACCCATCATCTAATTGCTACTCCACAATGCATTCCCTTAGGCCCAAATATCGAACACATATCAAGCTCACATGATTACTTGCAACATGATTTCTCCCGTGAACTCAAGAATAAAAGTGACTACTCACAAATGATAATCATGCTCAAGATCAGAGGGATATTAAATAGCATATTGGATCTGGACATATAATCTTCCACCAAATAAACCATATAGTAATCAACTACAAGATGTAATCAACACTACTAGTCACCCACAAGTACCAATCTATAGTTCCGGTAACAAGATTGAACACAAGAGATGAACTAGGGTTTGAGATGAGATGGTGCTGTTGAAGATGTTGATGGAGATTGGCCTCCCCAAGATGGGAGAGTTGCTGGTGATGATGAGGACGATGATTTCCCCCTCCGGGAGGGAAGTTCCCCCGACGGAATCGCTCCGCCAGAGGGCAAAAGTGCCCCTTCCCAAGTTCCGCCTCGAGACGGCGGTGCTCCGTCCTGAAAGTCCTCTTCTTATTTTTTCTAGGTCAAAATGACCTATATACCACAAGATGGGCACCGGAGGTGGGCCTGAGTGAGCACAACCCACCAGGGCGCGCCTGGGCTCCCTGGCGCGCCCAGGTGGGTTGCGCCCACATGGTGGGCCCCCGCTGGTAGTTATTTGCTCCAATATTCATCATGTATTTGATAAAAAATCTCCCGAAGTTTCAGCTTGTTTGGAGTTGTGTAGAATAGGTGGCCTGAAGTAGCTTTTCCAGGTCTAGATTTCCAGCTGCCGAAATTCTCCCTCTTTGTGTGTACCTAATAAGTTTTGAGAGAAAAGGCATTGGAATTACTCCAAAAAAGCATTATTATGCATAAAAACATCATAAATATCAGTAAGGAATCATGATGCAAAATGGACGTATCAAAGTCTATGGGGTGGTCGAACGGGCTAAAACCGATGACCGGTATGGTCACGTTGGCATGCATGACGGTAGGCATCGCGCAGCCGCAACATGTGCGTGGCAACATGGTCCAGCAAGTGGTTGAGGTGATCTTGGACCTTGTCACGATCGGCTCGCTCGCGCTCCATCTGGCTCGCCATTAGGGAAACCTGGCCGCCTATCGTATCTCCCGCTTTTTGCAACAAAGCCTTCGATGCCTCAAGCATCTTTGTGGTGGACTCTTGTCGCTTTTGAAGCTCTATGAACTCCCGCTCATATCGCAGGAGCATGGCACTCTTCTCCTCCCTGTGCTCACAAAGCTCCACGTACTTGGCCCTAAGCTTCGCATCTTTGGCATGTAGCTCCTCTGTCAGGTGCCTCACCTCAAACTCCGTGATCTAGTGCGCCGCCATGGAACCCGATAGAAGCAATGGGGAAAGGAAGCAAAGGGGGCAAAACGGCTGAAAGGCAATGCAATCTACGGGAAGGCGGAGGGAACTAGCGGAGAGCGGGGTAAATCTTTTGGTTTTCACCATGGAAAACCCTAGTCGATGCCTTTTCACATCAGGGAGCTGTGGGTTTTGCAGGCGGAGTCATCATGACTAATTCCTGCCGCGCCTGCCCCCGTAAAAAAATATTCCTGCCACGCCCAAAGACCAAAGCAATGTAGCGGTAGACATTTTAATTTACCTAGTGGCAAGCAGGAAAAAATGCATGAAAACATATGTGGCGGCGGCCTAGCTGACCGGTCGGACTAGCCCAACTAGCTAGACACCATGCTTCACTAATGTACTCGGTGGGAAAGCTGGGGTTTTGTGATTTGGCGACTCATTACTTACTATGGTGCTACGACCGAGGAGGACCCAGAAACCGCGCGGTAGGGAGTCCCATGTCTCATCAAGGAAGAAAATATGTGTGCCCATGGGGGGGGGGGATCCAGAAACCATGCGGTAGGGTGTGCCACGTCTCATCACGGAGGAAAATGTGCGTGTAATAATGTATGAGATGTAGCTATGGTTCGAACTCGGGACCCAACCAGTTGGTCAGAAACACCCCACTAGCCACACATCTTCATTTTGCTCCTAGGCGATTAGATCCGTCTCGACCAGCCATGAGGTATCTTGTTCCTAGGTGATTCATCTATTTTCCCAGTATTTTTTAGTTAATAATAACACCACGGCCAACTTGCGCCGCACTTCGTGTTTTCCCGTGCGTCTAAAGGTTGTAGATGGAGAGGAGAGAGAGATCGCAGACATGGGACCTGCCAGTAAGTGAGTCAACGTTCATGCACGTGCTGATGATCCACTCCGTCTACTCTACTCAACGTAATACAGTATAAAATCAAGTTATGCGACAAAGCCAACAACAGTTGCTATTTCTGGCTATCGATGTACGCTTTGTAGTCCAGGTTTCCGGTTTGAATCTTGACCTTCTAATTTTTTTATATTTAGGTCCAAATTTGTTCCATGACAAGTGGAACCCCTGTGTGTTGTTCCGATATTTTTGTGTATGATGGATTTGTGCACAAACACTTTGCGCAGTTAGACAAGTTACAGCACCAGTTACACGTATTTTACAAGCTTAGGAACAAAAGTGACATCGGTGGAGAATATCACGTGCACCCCGCAGCTTAGATGCTACGGTGATACGAGATTCTACGTCGTTGGATCTGAGATCCAATGGTATGTGAGTAGTCTTTGTACTTATGCACAATTCCCAAACTCTTTGAGGGATTTTTGCAAAAAACATTCAAACCTCATGTGAGCCACTGGATCTTGGATCCAACGGCTCCCAGGAGCTCATATCACCATAGCATCTAAGGTGTGGGAGCACCCGATATTCTCACGTACATGAGAATATAAGGTGCTCCCCGCAGCTTAGCCGCTATGGTGATACGAGCTTCTATGCCGTTGGACCTGAGATCCAACGCCATGTGCGTAGTATTTGTACTTCTATGCAATTCCCAAACTCTTTGAGGCCTATATTGCAAAAACATTCATACCTCCTACTGGGACCCGTTAGATCTCCCGAGAGCTCGTATCACCGGGCGAGAGAACATAGGTGCTCTCGCATCTTGGACGCGATGGTGATATGACCTTCGAGAGCGTTCGATAAGAGATCCAATGGCATCTGAGTAGTCTTTGTACTTGTGAGCAGTTCCCAAACTCTTTGAGGGCTTTCTTTTGTAAAAACCATTCGGACCACCTAGGAGCTGTTGGAGCTCAGATCCAACGGCTCCGAGTAGCTCGTATCACCACAAAATCTAAGGTGTGGTAGCACGTGATATTCTTATAGATGAGATAATATGAGGTGCTCCTGCATCTTAGATGCTACGGTGATACGAGCTTCGAGGCATTGGATCTGGGATCCAATGGCATTTGAGTAGTTTTTGTACTAATTGTGTGCAATTCCCAATCTCATTAAGGTTTTTTTGCAAAAATATTCAGACCTCCTGTGAGCCGCTAGATCTCAGATCTAACGGCTCCCAGGAACTTGTATCACCATTAGATCATCATATTTTACTACATGCTTTTCACTCCCTAACATATATTTTAATGGCTCTATCAAAGAAAACTCGTCCATGCATTCCCGGCAAGCAAGTGTTGTCTAGAATAAATAGAATAGAGTGTTGCAAAGTTGTTTTATCTATTAGATCAAGAACTTTGTGTTGATTATCTTTTCTTCACTAACACTTGCACTATAACCATGCCACTGCTACAACTATGCTAAGTTTTCAGGTCAAGAAGTAGAGGGCTATCTAGGCATACCGATCATAACTGAACTAAAACATTCTCGTTATTTTGGTTTAATCAAGTGAGTTCCTTATGATTCGGATTTCTCTTTATGTTGCTAGAGGACGATCAAGTTTAAGCTTGGGGGAGTTGATGAGTGATATTTTTACACACATTCCACCTTTGTTTAAACCAAGATATTTCATTTAAAAGAGATATTCGCTTTGATATTGCCAATTATGACTAACGAATGCAAAGGATTCCACAAACCCTCTCTTTGATGTGTTTCCACAAGAAATGGGCTAAAAAGGGAAGAAATCATGTGTGGAAATGGAAGGGAAGAAGGAATCAACAGGAGGCGTCCCCGCGGAAATAGAACAAAAGTCGGTGTTCCATACGGGCATGAGCGCCTGCTTGGTATGGATTCTGAGGCAGCCCGTCCACCTGAACAACTTTTATTAAAGGGCCCCCGTCGAAATGTCAACACAGAACAAGCACGAGAGTGATGAACACAACAACCAGGACCTCTTCTTTATCATCCGCAAACCCTAGCCGCCACCATCTACATAGCCATCTCCACCACCACCATAGTGTTCTTCCATCTAGTTCACACTTGTAATCGTGCATCGCACAAGGCATCCGTTGTAAGACATATTGGGATCAATCAATCTCATGATGTGTTCTTCAATGTTTTCTTCTTGCAATCTGATCCCCATGTGTTAGTAATTTTGTAAGGTATGGGTTGAGGTATGAGCCTCGCGACCCAATATATTTGTTGTAGGGATCAATGCAGGACTTTGGCATAACGTCCCGTATGTGTGAAATAACATTGGTCCATGAATATGTCTCTTGTCTCATCCGCGATCTTCATCCCTACAGGTACCCAGGATCATGGAGATCGAGCACCGGTGAGGCTAGGAGCAAGGAGACCGTGAAGTGTTATACCGAACACTGATGACAGTAAAGTTCAGTAGGGTAACATGGATCATATCCTTGGGGATAAATGAGGTGTGGTCATTAAACGCCCAAAGCTCTAGTATGATTTCATTATCTTAATTATAGAGGAAACCACGCGCGATTGATAGGGCCTGTGATAGGACAACTGATTCTTGATGCATGACTCGTGTCGGTCAAGATGTTATTTGGACACATCCCCCACTTTGATCCATAACAAGCACATCTCGATGGATGACTTCTAGCACACAAATTAATATCCTATTTGATCCCCACGCAAATACAAGGTTGTAAGCATAAGACCTCATACCTGTACCTCTTTTTATTATAAGTGTTTGAATTACTATTTGCTTGCTGATCCAGTCAAAAGCTGGATTTGAAACTTTGACAAAAGCTTACTAGAGGCCATCGCTTCAAGGGAATCTTCCTCTCGTGGGTTCGAAAACCATGGGTCACCTCTAGGGAAATAGGTGCAAGATACTCTTTTTTGTTCCGATATAAGGTCAATAAAACAAGGTATCAACAAGTAGTATCTTTACTTACGAAGTTTTGACTAGCAAAGATTATAAGCAAGCACCACACGTTAGAGGATCCATGGCAGTATAACTTCTGTGTGTTATAAGCAAACATAACTCATTATGTTGTCTTCCTTGTCCAACATCAACTATTTGGTCAAGCTGGAAATATTTGATGGGGGCTGACAATCATAAAAGATGTCCAAGATAGTGTATTTATATGTGAAGCCTCTCTTCCTTTATTAATCTTTCATGAATTGCATCAATGACCAATGCTATGTTTGTTAATCTCTAATAAATTTTACCAATTATACTTCTTCTATGTGAAGTCATTACTCCCCATGGGATTTGCATATGATCTTTTATTCTTTATTCTTTTCATTGCTAAGATTAAAACAAGAAAGTAAAGCATCAAACCTCAAACTACTCTTTATTATATAAATCCCACACACATGATTACATAGGTAGGTAAATCACTAAACAAGCACTCGAAACTAATTCATGCTAATACTTTATTCTTCTAAATCACGAAATAACTAAGGATCAAACTAAGGTAGATAATGATGATAAAAGTGATGGTGATACGATACCGGGCACCTCCCCCAAGCTTGGAACAAACCAAGGGTGGTGCCCATACCCGTGCATTCAGGTTTACTTCTTCAGTGATGGTGGTGATGAGGTGGTGGGCTTGTCCTGCCACTTGAGGACGCGGTTTTCCTCTTTCAGCTTATAAATTTCCTGTTCAAACTCCCAGGTCCTATGACACAGCTTGCTGTCGTCTTCCTACACATGAGAAAATGAGTAAATTGTACCTTGGGGTCTCTCATCGTGTTAGGGAGTTTCTTTAACTCCAAATGCATGTGTCCTGGTTGAAGAAGAGAGTCATCTTCTTATTCTTCGCTTGGATACTCTATCTGTTTCACACCAGCTTCTTCCACCTCATGTGTTGGCCACTCATACGGATCAACATCACCATAGACCTTAGGGTTTGCGATGAAGCGAGAGATGTAGCTCTCCCCGTTAGATTCTTGTGAAGACATAGTGGGTTGGTCTTCTTCTCTCAGAAAAATAGTTCAAAACAAGAACATGAAAAAACTTGCGGTACAATGGTCAAAACATCGGGTAGTATATATAATGAAAATTTACCTTGCAAAACAAGTATACGGGAAGAAAACAGAGTCGGGAACGTGCATGAGGGGCCCACAAGACGTCCGTGCGCGTGATACGTCTCCAACGTGTCTATAATTTTTATTGTTCCATGCTATTATACAATCTATCTTGGATGTTTTATATGCATTATTATGCTTTTTATATCATTTTTGGGACTAACCTATTAACCTAGTGCCCAGTGTCAGTTGCTGATTTTTCCTTTTTTGTGTCTTCTACAGAAAATCAATACCAAACGGAGTCCAAACGAAACAAATTTTTTTGAGGATTTTTCTTGGACTAGAAGACACCCAGGAACCTTTAGGAGGAGATCAGAGGGGCCACTAGTTGGCAACAAGCTCGGAGGGTGCGCCCTAGGGGGGGTGTGCTCCTATGCTTGTGGGCCCCTGATGCTCCTCTAACCCTAATCTTTGTTCTATAAAATACCCAAATATTCCCTGTATACCAGAGGGCACACCAAAAATACTTTTCCGCCGCCACAAGTTCTGTCCTCGTGAGATCCCATCCGGAGGCCTGTTCCGGTACTCCGCTAGAGGGGGATTCCATCACGGAGGGCCTCTACATCAACCTTGCTGCCCTTCCGATGATGTGTGAGTAGTTTACCACAGACCTACGGGTCCATAGCTAGTAGCTAGATGGCTTCTTCTCTCTCTCTTTGATCTTCAATACAATGTTCTCCTCGATGTTCTTGGAGATCTATTCGATGTAATCTTCTTTTGCGGTGCGTTTGTTGAGATCCAATGAATTGTGGGTTTATGATCAGATTATCTATGAAAATTATTTGAGTCTTCTCTGAACTCTTTTATGCATGATTAAGATTGCTTTGTATTTCTCTCCGATCTATTGATTTGGTTTGGCCAACTAGATTGATTTTTCTTGCCATGGGAGAGATGCTTTGTGATGGGTTCAATCTTGTGGTGCTTATTCCTTAGTGACCGAAGGGGACATGGCAAGTATTTGTATTGTTTCCATAAGGATAAAAAGGTGGGGTTTATTCATATTGATTGGATCTATCCCTCTACATCTTGTCATCTTGCTTAAGGCGTTACTCCGTTCTTGTTAACTTAATACACTAGATGCATGCTGGATAGTGGTCGATGTGTGGAGTAATAGTAGTAGATACAGGCAGGAGTCAGTCTACTTGTCACGGACGTGATGCCTACATTCATGATCATTTCCTTAGATATCGTCATAATTATTCGCTTTTCTATCAATTGGTCAACAATATTTTGTTTACCCACCATATGCGTTCTTTCAAGAGAGAAGCCTCTAGTGGAAACTATGCCCCCGGGTCATCTTTTATCATATTACTTTCAGATATACAAAACCAAAAACCCAAAAATACCTTGCTGCACTTTATTTATCTTTACTTTATTTTGCATTTTTAATCTTTTATAGCTATCTCTATAAGATCTCATCCTTGCAAGTAACCGTGAAGGGATTGATAACCCCTTTATCGCGTTGGGTGCAAGTATTTGTTTGTTTGTGTAGGTGCAACCATTGGCGACTTGTATGTTCCTCCTAATGGATTGATACCTTGGTTCTCAAACTGAGGGAAATACTTATCTCTACTTTGCTGCATCACCCTTTCCTCTTCAAGGGGAAAACCAACGCTAGCTTAAGAAGTAGCAGCGCGCCGTGTTGTCTTGTGGTCTCCTCGTGGACCTTCTCAGCTCTTTCTTATTTTCCTCATTTTTCTAGTATTCCAATTTGAAAATGAAATATTTTTACGGAATTTTCATAGTCGGTTTACTTACCATATCACGTACCTACCCCTTTTTAGGATTCAGGAGCGTTCTGGAAGGAATATTTTAAATATTCCTCTAGTGTAATTGTTTGAATAATATTGGTTTCAACGTTAATGAATGTAACTACAATATAATGTTTAATTCTTTTCCTATTAACCACCTTCGGACTAGTCCTATCGATGTTGTTAATTTTGATGGCTCTAGAATGATAGACCTCCTCGATGATGTATGGGCCCTCCCATTTGGAGAAAAGCTTACCTGCAAAGAATATAAAACGAGAATTGTACAATAGGACTTGGTTACCAATATTAAGTTCTCGGTTTTGAATTCTTTTATCATGCCATCTTTTAACTTTCTCTCTGAAGAAATTGGCTTTTCCATAAACTTGTGTTCTCCACTCATCTAGAGAGCTAATATCAAATATCCTCTTTTCACCGGCAAATTTGAAATCATAGTTGAGTTCTTTAATTGCCTAATAAGCTTTATGATCCACTTGAAGAGGCAAATGACACGCTTTTCCATAGACCACTTTATACGGGGACATAACCATGGAGTTTTAATAATTAGTTTTGTATGCCCACAGTGCATCACCAAGTTTCCTAGACCCATTCTTCCTAGATCTATTAACAGTATTTTGCAAGATTAATATTATTTCTTTGTTACTCAATTCAACTTTCCTCATAGACTAAGGATGATAAGGTGGTGCAATTGTATGGTTTACATCATATTTAGCCAAGATCTTACAAAATGCACCATGAATAAAGTGTGAACCACCATCCGTCATTAGATATCTAGGGACTCCAAACCTCGGAAAGATAACCTCTTTAAGCATTTTAATAGATGTGTGGCGATCAGCACCACTAGTTGGAATAGCTTCTACCCATTTTTTTGAACCTAATAGCTTCTACCCATTTAGTAACGTAATCAGCAGCAACTAAAATATGAGTGTACCCATTAGAGGAAGGAAATGGTCCCATATAATCAAAGACCCAAACATCAAATGGCTCAATAACAAGTGAATAATTCATAGGCATTTCCTTACGTCTACCAATATTACCAATTCTTTGACATTCATCACAAGAAATGACAAACTTACGTGCATCATTGAAGAGAGTAGGCTAGTAAAAGCCAGATTGTAATACCTTATTCGTAGTTCTATCTCCCGCATGGTGCCCTCCGTATGCCTTGGAATGACACTTCCTTAGGATTTGTTCCTGCTCATGCTCAGGTACACGACGTCTAATAACACCATCTACTCATTCTTTATGCAAATATGGGTCACCCAAAAAGTAATGTCTTAAATGAAAGAAGAACATTTTCTTTTGTTGATATGTGTAACTAGGTGGTATATATTTAGCAACAATGAAATTAGCATAGTCTGCATACCAAGGATTATTTCAGGAAGTAGAAGAATTTATAACAGCTAATTGCTCATCAGGAAAACTATCATCAATAGGTAGTGGGTCATAAAGGACATTTTCCATTGTAGACCAATTATCCGCTACACGATTTTCAACTCCTTTTCTTTCAACAATATGCAAATCAAACTCTTGTAGTAAAAGAACCACATAATTAGTCTAGGTTAGCATGTTTTTTCTCCATAAGATATTAAATAGCAACATGATCAGTGTGAATAGTAACTTTAGAATCAACGATGTAAGGTCTGAATTTATCACATGCAAACACAATTGCTAAAAATTCTTTATCAATAGTAGCATAGTTTCTTTGAGCACTATCCAAGCTCTTACTAGCATAATGAATTACATTCAATTTCTTATCAACTCTTTGACCTAAAACAACACCAATAGCATAATCACTAGCATCACACATAATTTCAAAGGGTAGGTTCCAGTAGGTGGTTGAACAACAGGTGCAAGTATTAAAGCTTTCTTAAGTATTTCAAAGGCTTCTACACAATCGTCATAAAAACAAATGGAACATCTTTGTGTAGGACATTAGTGAGAGGCCTAGAAATTTTAGAAAAGTCTTCAATGAACCTCATATAGAAACCAGCATGGCCTAGAAAACTTCTTATACCTTTGCTTGAGGACTGATACGTCCATTATGCATCATGTTTTATTACTATTATTTATAATGTTTTTATCCATAATAATGCTTTTTGGGGTAATTCTAATGCCTTTTCTCTCATAATTTGCAAGGAACACACCAAGAGAACACACCAAGAGGGAGAATTCCGGCAGCTGGAAATCTGGACCTGGAAAAGCTACGTCAGGCCACCTATTCTGCACAACTCCAAATGAGCTGAAACTTCACAGAGAATTTTTATGAATTATTTGAGGAATATTGGAGCCAATAAACACTAGAGGGGGGCCACGAGGTGGGCACAACCCACCTGGGCGCGCCAGGTCCCCCTGGCGTGCCCTGGTGGGTTGTGGCCTTCTCGGCCCACCTCCGGTGCCCATCTTCTGGTATATAAGTGACTTTTACCTAGAAAAAATAGAGATGAGGCTTTCGGGACGAAGCACCACCGTTTCGAGGCGGAACTTGGGTAGGAGCACTGTCGGGTGGTTGGTGCGACATATGCCAACGGATGGCTTATCTGTGTGGGTGCCAATAAGACGTCGCCGGTGCCTGGAAACGGGATGAGGCGAAGACATGCACGCCGGCGGATCTTACCCAGGTTCGGGGCTCTCCGAGGAGATAACACCCCTAGTCCTACTCTGCGGGGTCTCCGCATGATCACTAGATCAGGAAAGGTAGCTACAATCGCTCCTAGAGCTGTTTCGGGATCAAGGGAGAAGAAGAGCAAGGCTAGCTCTTGCTTCTCTCTATCTCTATGGTGTGTGCGCTGTGCTTAGAAGCCAACCCTTTGCATGGGTGCTCCGGGGGGTTTATATAGGCCTACCCCCCGGGGGTACAATGGTAATCCGGCTGGGCGCTGGTCCCAGCCGTCAGTGTCTACGCTCGCCGGCTTCTCCGCCGGTCGTTGGGTCCCGCCGACTGGTGGGTCCCGCCGGCTGCCGGCTTCTTGGTCGACAGGCCGGCCCCACTGCCTAGGGTCTTGTCGGCGGCTGCTTACTGTAGCCTCGCCTCTGATGACGAGGGTTTTGTCGTGGTAAGCATGGCTACAGTGGGCCGCCTCGGGGGCTCTCACTGTAGCCTTACCTCGTCTTGTCGCCTTAATGGGGCTCCTGCTTCGAGGAAGGGAGTAGCCGGCTTCTGGGGGCCGGCTACGCCCTTGGCCGACTGGGAAAGGCCGGGCCGCCTTCACGCCTCTCTATGGCTGAAGGGGCCCGCCGCCCGTGGGCCGTACGGGAGTCTGTCGTGGATGACGTTGAGGCTAGCATGGCTACAGTGCCGAGCCGCACGGGAGACGGCCGTCCCGTACGGCCTCCTGTAGCCATGCCCGCCTCGGGCTTCGGGGGTAGTGGGCCGCACTGTGGCCACACCCCATCTTGTCACCGTTATGTGGGAGTAGCTTTGGTGGTTGTGGTCTCGGCCGGCTCCTTGGAGTCGGCGTCCTTCTTGGCTGGCTTCTTGGAGTCGGCCACCTCGTAGTCGTCCCGGGGAGAGGTTGCTGAGGCTGGGTCGCCTTCCGGGGGTCGACTTCTGAGGTAGCCGGCCAGGGAAGGCGGCCCAATGCTTGGAGTGCTTGGAGGCCCGAAGGCCTGATAATTTTTTCAGAAGAACCAGGGGCAGTCGGTTAGGCTACCCGTGGCCATTTACTCCGACAGTAGTCCCCGAAGCTGATTGGGCTTCGAGGTGGAGTAGGGGTTGAGAAGCTCGATTAGCTTCCTATCTTGACAGGTCGGCAGCTGGGAGCCGGCCTTGGTCAGGCGCGCCGCCTGAGTCGAAATCTTCCGGAGTCGGAGGGCGGGAGCCCGCTAGTGCGGGCACCGGGCCGCGGGTCGGCCGCTGGCCGTCTGCGAACCACGTGGCCCCTCTTGGCCGGAAAGCCTGCCAGCCCACGCGCATGACGGGACGTCGCCGCAGGGAGGGGGCCCGCCACGTGCACGCCCTGGCCCAGGCGCGGATTGTCTACATCCCGAAACCGCCCGCACGTCCCGTGCGGCAGTTTCGGCTCGCATTTATGCGCAATAATCGCGGGGCGTGGGGGGAATGGGTGCAGTTAATCCCACGTCTCCCCCCCACGTCCGGCCTCTTCGGCCTTGCCTCGCGAAGCTATAAGTAGGGGGAGGTGGAGGGCGGCAGGCCCTTGCACGCTCCTCCTACTTCCACCATCTTCTTCGCTCGCCGTCTCTTGCAACAGCGCCTCGCCGCCGCGCTCTTCCACCGCGCATTCCTCCGCCGCCGAGCTTGTTTTTGCCATGCCTCCCGCCACGGAGCAGCATGGCGGGGATTGGGATGGCTCCAATGTCCACGACGACCACGTCGAGTTTCTCCGCAACACGCGGCGGCTGCCCGGCGCGGACAAGGTGGAGGTCCGCCTCGCGCCGGCGAAGGAAATCACGCCGGAGCCGCAGGAAGGCGAGCGGGTGGTCTTCCGCTCGCACTTCTTGCGCGGCATCGGCCTTCCAGTGAGCGCCTTCTTCCGCTCCTGGCTCGAATTCTATCAGCTCCAGCCGCACCACCTCACCCCGAACGCGGTGGTGCTGCTGTCGGCCTTCGTCACCCTGTGCGAGGGCTACCTTGGCGTCCTCCCCACCCT
Organism: Aegilops tauschii subsp. strangulata; assembly: GCF_002575655.3. Lineage (NCBI taxonomy): Eukaryota > Viridiplantae > Streptophyta > Magnoliopsida > Poales > Poaceae > Aegilops > Aegilops tauschii. The sequence continues at coordinate 84,676,179 of NC_053038.3, forward strand.
CGAGCTCTGGGGGGAGTTCTTCCAGACCAAGCTGGGCACGCGCAGGCAGAGCGTGCCGGCTCAGACCGGCGCCTTCATCGCGTCGCGGAGGTCGGTCGCCGACAACCCCTTCCCCGTCATCCCGCTAATCCAATCGGTGAAGAAGTGGCAGAAGTCGTACTTCTACGTGCGGAACATCGCCCCACGGGGCGACTACGTCAACCTGCCGGCTTACGTAGCCGGCCCACCGGCGGGCAGGCTGCCCCAGTGGTCCTTCCGGGCTGTGACTTTGACGCCGGCAGGGTCCGCAGCCGTCGCCCGAGTGCGAGTGATGACCCAGTCGGAGGGCTTGACGGGGGCTGACCTTCTGGCCGCCTTCGTCACGCGCCGGGTTCTTCAGCTCCAGAGCCGTCCTCATCTGATCTGTTAGATGAGCGGCCAGCTCGATCCGAGCCGGATGTGCACCAAGGACATGCCGCACGAGGAGGTCGCCTATATGGTGAACTACCTTGCGAATTGCAAGCTCTCCGAAGAGTGGCAATTCGGCAAGGAGCCATACAGCCGAGCCAATCCACCGCCCATGGTATGCTCTCCCTGTGTCTTCTCTTTCTCTCAACTTCGCTACCGAGTTCCTCTTGGCCGACTCTAACTTAGTCGGCTTGTTCTTTGACAGAGTCATCTTCTTCGGCCGGCCGGCGGGTCAGACACGGAGCGTCGATTCGTCCCCGACCGGACGGAACACGATCTGGAGGACCCCGACCTGGGGGCGGCCGGCATGGACGACAACATCGAGCCGGGTGGCGGCCAAGCCGGCGGCGAAGCAGGCGGCTCCGGGCTCGGAGTCACCTTCGACGACTGGCCGGACGACGACGAAGCCGAGGTCGTCCCGCGCCGCCAGCCGGCTTCTGGGCGCGGCGCGGGCTCCTCCGCTGCACCGCCTGCTCGGGGCGGAGGGCAGAAGCGTCGCGCCGCCCAGGGTCTGTTCGGCAGCCGAACGAAGAAGCCCAGAGTCGGGGCGGCAACCACCAGGCGGGAGGAGGCGGCCGCAAAGGCGGCTCGCTTCCGCAAGACGGTGAAGCAACCGCAGACCGTGTCGGCGTAAGTTCACTTTCTTTCGTATACTCTTTTTCTTTCTTTTCTTTGGTGGTTCCTGAAACCTTGTCTTTTTTCTCCAAATGATCAGAGCTCCGTTGTCGCTTGAGCGGGCGGCTGCCGCCTCCGTCGTTGAGTCGCCGAGGGGCTCTGGGAGCACCACCCGCCGCGTGGACCCCCGTGCCGACCTTCAGGAAGCGGCGGAAAGGAACGCGCGGGCGGAGCGAGAGGCGCGGGAGGCGGAGGCACGGAGGGCGCCCGCTGCCCAGGCGGCACGGGAGGAGGAGGCGGCGAAGGTGCTCGCCGACGCTGCTGCCAGGGCCCAAGCGGAGGCTGCAGCCGCAGAAGCAGCGGGGGAGGTCTTGATGGTCACCCCGCTGCGCGTCATGGCGCCTGGGCCCATGGAGCCCTCGCCAGAGGGAGCCAGCGGCGACCAGCCAGGGCTGGGGGGAAGCGATGACGTCATCATCTTGGAGAGGGCACCGGTGCCGACCCCGCCAACTGGGGCGGTTCAAGGCGGCTGGCCTGATCCGCCGCCTGCACAGTCGGCGGGGGGGCGAGCCGGCCGCAAGGGCTGAGACGGCAGTCCGGATTCCGTCGAGCCGACGCGCGGGGAAGGCCGCGTCGGAGCCACAGAAGGCCGCGTAGGAGCCGCAGCCGGCCGTGGGCTCCAGCTCGTCGGCCCGGGATGCCGAGGCGGCCAGCGCTACCTCGGGGTGGACTCCAGGCGGAGGGACGGCCGTGGTGAACGTGGCTGCACAGGACGTCTGGACCCGGCTCCAGGGCCAAGCTGCGGCGCTGAGGCAGTTCACCGACGAGTTCCTCGCGACGCGGGCGGCCATCCGGGTTAGTATTCCCATCTTGCTTCTTCTTGACCTTGATTTCTTCCGTGGGGGCGCGTCAGCGCACCCACTGGGTGTAGTCCCCGAGTTCCGAGTCGGCTGCTAAGCAGGCGGCTTGGAACTTCTTGGTGGATTTGCCTTTGCTATTTTTGTTCTTACTTCGGTCTTCTGTCCATCTTGCAGGACTACCACAACCTTCGAGCGGCCGCCTTCAACTCCCAGGCTCGGGAGCTGACTCAGAAGACCGCCGACCTTACTGAGAGCCGAGGTACGTGCTCTGTTCTTTATCTCATGTGGGGGCGCGTCAGCGCACCCACTGGGTGTAGTCCCCGAGATTCGGGCCGACTGCTGAGCAGTCGGGTCGGATCTTCCTTGACGACTTCTTACTGTTCTTCTTTTCCTGCCGTCTCTGCAGTGGCCAACGCCAGTCTGAGGGCACAACTGGGAGAGTCTCAGACTGCCCTTCGCGCCAAGGATGCCGAGCTCGCCGCCTTGGTGCAGGAACGCGACCGCCTGGCCAAGAAGTTGGCCGACCAGGAGGAAAGCCACAAGGCGGCACTGAAGGCTGCGCAGGATCGCGAAGCCACTCTCCAGGCCGAGTTCGAGACGGAGGCGGCTGGCTGGGCTGAGGCCAGGCAGACTCTGGTCTCTGGCTATGGCCAGATCGAAGATCTGGTTGACGGTAAGCCGCCTACCTCTTCGTCCTTTCTTGCCATCTGCCACTTTGGCTCTTTTTCTGATTTTGGTGTTCTTTTCTTCCTTTCTTCTTTCTTGCGCAGAGTATTTCCCTGGCTATTCTACTGCCGCCAACCAGACCATTGAGGCCCGTCGCCAAGCACGAAGGCAGGCCGGCTTTGAGATCTCGCCAACCGCAGGCCGCTCGCTGGAGGAACAGCTCCTGGCGATCCAGGCCCGCATCCAGCCGGCTCACCGACTGCTCCGCCGGCTTCAGCGTGCCGGGGCGCAAGTCTTGGCCGCCCTCTGGCCCGGCCAAGTGGTTCCTCGCACCCCCAGTCGGACTGCCGACTGGTTGGAGGTGGCAGTCGGCCGCTTCGAAGCTTGGAAGGCCTCGGCGGCTCGCTCCGGTGCCAGGCGGGCGCTGGAGTTTGTCAAGGCCTGGTACCCCGGCCTGAGCCTGGACCAGCTGGCTACCTGGCGGCAGCAAGCCGACACGGAGCTGGAGCCGGCGCGGCCGGCCATCATTCGGCGGGCTTCGGCAATCGCCGACTACACCGACACCAGCGTCTTCGCCCCCGAGGTGGACGACAACGGTGTCGCCCAGCCGGAGGAGTGGTTCGGTCTAAACCCGGCGGACGGCGAAGACTCGGCGGAGGAGATCGACTCCAGCGACGAGGGTGAAGAAGAGGAGGAGGAGGGTGAAGACGCCGAGCCGGCTGGTGGAGCAGCCGGCCAGCCTCAGCCTGACCGCACCTCCAGCACCACGTCGCGCGCGAGTGCGTCGCCTGCCGTAGGTGGTGATCAAGCCGAGACCCGCTAGGCGGCCACTCCTTCAGCCAGCGAGGCCGCCTTCACCGACCAGCTCGGCCTCCGCTCCGCGCCTTAGTCTGCCGTCTTTTCTTTCCTGTCTAGTTACTTTTGGAACAATGTTTTGGTTAAGTCTGCACAATTCCACCCACTGGGTGTATTCGAACTTATGTCTGTTGCCAGCCTGTTGGGGGCTTTATGTGTATATATAACTTATGCATTTGGTCTTTCCTTGTACTTTTGCTTTTTGTCCTTCTGCTGTTTCCTTTGCCGCCCTCCCTTGGTTGCCGCCTCCCCAGTCCAACAGTTGCTCTGCAATCTGAAGCTGGAGGAGTTCTTGGCCAATTGGAGGGGGAAGTACTTTAGCTTTGCTAGACTAAAGCTAAGTGTTGAAGAAGCCGGCCAGCCGGCTGTTTTGACAGCCGGCAGGCATGTTTGGAGGCCGTCTCTTTGCTATATAGGTTCGTTGTTCCTTAGCCATTTTTCGTGTGGGCATCCTTTCTGCCTTGCCTCTTGCTAGTCGGACAGTCGTTTCTTCGAGCTGCGACTTTCAACAAGAGGGGACTCGGGAGCCGGCACACTACTTTTCTGACTTCAGGTAGAACTTTCAATATAGCTCAAGGCGGCCAGTCCCCGGGCCGACTAGTCGAACCCGGTGCCAAACAAGAATTCAAATGTAATAATACATTCATGGATATGACACTTGTCATTCATAGATAAACAAAGGCATTCCCCGAGTACTGTTCGGGGGGCCTGTTGGTTTGTACTTAATACAAAAGGGGTAGCATGATACATACTGCTTTCAACTGTAAAATCGTCTCAGGAGGTTTGCGTTCCATGGTCGCTCCGACTCCTTGCCGGAGTCGTCTCTCTTGCATGCTCTTGGTTTTTGCGCGTCGATCAAGTAGTAGGAGTCGTTGCCGAGTGCCTTGCTGACGACGAAGGGGCCTTCCCAAGGGGCCGAGAGCTTGTGCTGGCCGGCTGTTCGCTGGATCAGCCGGAGCACAAGGTCGCCCTCTTGGAAGGATCTTGGCTTGACCTTGCGGTTGTAGTAGCGACACAGCCCTTGCTGGTAGATGGCGGACCGGCTGAGTGCTAACAGCCGGCCTTCTTCCAGTAGGTCGACGCCGTCTTCTCTTGCTTCCTTGGCCTCCTCCTCCGTGTACATGGTGATCCGAGGCAAGTCGAACTCGATGTCTGTTGGGATGACAGCCTCGGCACCGTACACGAGGAAGAATGGAGTGAAGCCGGTTGACTTGTTGGGTGTAGTGCGCAGACTCCAAAGGACAACCGGCAGCTCCTCGAGCCAGCAGCCGGCCGATCGCTCCAGTGGTACAACTAGTCGAGGCTTGATGCTGGAGAGGATGAGTCCATTTGCTCGCTCGACCTGGCCGTTTGACTGCGGGTGGGAAATGGACGCCAAGTGCAGTCGGATGCCCTGCGTCGCGCAGAAACGTGCCAGTGCTCCTTTGGCGAAGTTCGTGCCGTTGTCGGTGATGATGCTGTGCGGCACGCCGTACCGAGTAGTGATGTCGGTGATGAATGTCACGGCAGTCGGCCCGTTCAGCTTCTTAATCGGCTTTGCTTCGATCCACTTTGTGAAGTTGTCCACAGCGACCAGTAGATGTGTCAAGCCGCCGCGGGCTGTCTTGAAAGGGCCCACCATGTCCAATCCCCAGACGGCAAAAGGCCAGGTGAGGGGAATGGTCTTGAGTGCAGAAGCCGGCAGGTGTTGCTTGGAGCTAAAAACTTGGCATCCTCTGCAGCTTCTGACTATTTCTTTAGCATCCTCCAAGGCAGTCGGCCAGAAGAAACCATGGCGGAAAGCCTTGGCCACAAGTGATCTTGAGGCTGCGTGGTGGCCGCATTCGCCTTGGTGGATGTCTTTGAGGATTGCCACTTCTTTTCCTGGCTCGACGCAACGCTGGAAGACTCCAGTGACGCTGCGCTTCACAAGCTCTCTGTTGATTATTGTGTATGCTGCGGCTCGTCGTTGCACTAGTCTTGCTGAGATCTCATCAGCCAGCAGCTCTCTGCTGACTAGGAACTTGAGGATGGGCTGGGCCCATGACGGAGCTGTGACTTCTTCTTCTGTTAATGTGGCCACCATGACTCGGGTGGGTGGGTTGGGTGGCGTTGAATTAGAGTCGGCCACCGCTTCCTGTGTCGTTGCAGTCCCCGGGCCGACTGCTGCAGTCCCCGGGCCGGATTCTGAAGTCCCCGGGCCGGGTGCAACTACGGCAGTCCCCGAGCCAGTTGTCGAAGTCCCCGTGCCGCCTGCGGGATTTCCCCAGTCGGATCCGGTTGTATCTGGCGCAGGCGGTACGAAGATGGAATCCGACTCTGGAGACGGCTTGATGGACGGCTTGAGGAGGCGCTGGAGGGAGACGCCAGTCGGTATGGCTTGTCGGGTGGAGCCGATCCGTGCTAGGGCATCTGCTTGGTCGTTGTCGGCCCTTGGCACGTGGAGGAACTCGCACCCCTCGAAGTATCCGCTGATCTGCTGGATGAGGAATCGATAACTCGCCATGTTCGCGTCCTTGGCGTCCCAGTCGCCAGATGATTGCTGGACCACCAAGTCTGAGTCGCCGTAGCACAGGATCCGGTGTATGCCAAGCTCTTTGGCTAGCCGGAGCCCGTGTACGAGCGCCTCGTACTCGGCCACGTTGTTGGAGGCGGCGAAGTGGATTTGCAGCGTGTACTTGAGCTTGTCGCCTTTGGGAGAGGTGAGGACGATGCCGGCTCCCAAGCCGGTGCGCATCTTGGACCCGTCAAAGTGCATCCGCCAATGGGTAGAGTCGGGAGCCGGCGGTAGGTACTGGGTCTCGGCCCAGTCGACGAGGAAGTCGGCCAATGCTTGCGACTTGATGGCGGTGCGGGGTTGATAGAAGATTGTGTAGGGCGCCAATGCAATGGCCCATTTAGCCACCCGGCCGGATGCATCCCGGCTGCCTATGATCTCGGCGAGCGGGGCAGTGCACACGACCGTGATGGGGTGCTCTTGGAAGTAGGGCTTCAGTTTCTTGGCAGCGAAGTACACCCCACAACACATCTTCTGGTAGTGCGGGTAGTTTTGCTTTGAGCTGGATAGCACTTCGCTGAGATATTACACCGGCCTCTGGACTAGCTGGGCTCGGCCTTCCTCCGGGCGCTATACCACAACAACAGTGCTGATGACTCAGCTAGTCGCGGCGATGTAGAGGAGCATGGGCTCCTTTTCAGTCGGCGCAGCCAGGACAGGCAGAGTGGTCAGCATTTTCTTCAACTCATGGAAGGCTTGGTCGGCTTGGTCGTTCCACTCGAAGTGAGTGGACTTCTTCATGAGTCGGTACAGGGGGAGGGCCTTCTCTCCTAGTTGGCTGATAAAACGATTCAGGGAGGCTAAGCAGCCAGCGAATTTCTGCACATCTCGCAGCTTGGTGGGAATCTCCATCCTCTCGATGGCCTTGATCTTCACAGGGTTGCATTCGATGCCGCGTTCGGAGACCAGGAAGCCCAGCAGCTGGCCGGCTGGCACTCCGAACACGCACTTCTCAGGATTGAGCTTGATTTGGAACCGGCGCAAGTTGGCGAATGTTTCTTTCAGGTCTTCCAGCAAGGTACCGCGCTTCTCTGTCTTCACCACAATGTCGTCTACATAGACGTGGGCATTTCTGCCGAGTTGTTTCAAGAGGCATTTCTGCATGCAACGCTGAAAAGTGGCACCGGCATTTCTCAAGCCAAATGTCATTGTCAGGTAGCAGAAGGCTCCAAAGGGTGTGATGAAGGGAGTCTTCAGGCGGTCAGCCGGGTCCAACTTGATCTGATGATACCCTGAGTATGCATCCAAAAAACTTAACAGCTCGCATCCGGCTGTGGAGTCTATCACTTGGTCAATCCGTGGCAGAGCAAACGGATCCTTTGGGCAGGCCTTATTCAAACTGGTGTAGTCTATACACATACGCCACTTGTTATTCTTCTTCAGAACCAGAACTGGGTTGGCAAGTCATTCTGGAAAGAACACTTCCATGATAAAGCCAGCGGCAAGGAGCCGGGCTATCTCTTCTCCCATGATTCTTCGCTTCTCTTCTGACAGTCGGCGGAGGGGTTGCTTGACCGGCTTCGCGTCAGCTCGGACATGTAATTTGTGCTCGGCAAAATCCTTCGGGACACCCGGCATGTCCTTTGGGGACCATGCAAAGATGTCTCGATTCTCACGGAGGAAGTCGACGAGCTCGCCTTCCTATTTACTGTCCAAGTTCGCTCCAATGACAGCGAACCTCTCCGGGTTCTCTGGGTCCAGAGGTATCTTCTTCGTCTCTTTGGCAGGCTGGAAGGAGCCCTGCGCATCACAATCCTTGGGGTTGGGGGACAAGGCCGGCTGCTTGCCGGCCATGGCCACAACCCGTTCCAACATATTCTTCTCTTCTGCCACCACGAGGGACTCGGCCAGCCGGCTACTGGCCATGGCGCACTCGATGGACTTCTTGTAGTCGCCGGCTACCGTGATGATCCCCTTCGAGCTCGGCATCTTCATCTTCAGGTAGGCGTAGTGGGGCACAGCCATGAACTTGGCCAAAGCAGGTCGGCCAAGCAGTGCATGATAGGGGCTCTCCAAATCCGCTACCTCGAACCATATTGCTTCTCGGCGGAAATGATCTTTGTCTCCGAAGAGAACATCCATTTTGATCTTGCCGATTGGGGAGCAAGACAGGCCGGGGACGATACCATGGAAGACGGTGCGGCTCGGCATGAGCTGCTTTGCTTTGATGTTCAGCTTCTCCATGGTATCGCGGTACAGTATGTTGATACTGCTTCCGCCGTCTATCAGGACGCGGGAAAATCTGGCAGCTCGCCTCTCCGTCGCGAGGGTGACGTCCAAGACCATTGCATAGGAGCCAGGCGAAGGCATCACCTCTGGTTGGTCGGCCTGGCTCCAGCTGATCGGCTTCTCTGACCAGTGCATGAACTCGGGGGTGCTGGAGGCGACTGCATTCACTTCTTGATGCTGTCGGCGTCGGCTGCGCTTGTCATCGGCTTGACTGGTGAAGACGACGTAGGCGGCATGCTCTTCGGGGAATTCGTCTTGGATGGCGCCGACTGCCGGCCGAGCCGCCGGCTGCTGGGGGGCTGGAGGCGGCGGGCCGGGAGGTGGAGGCGGCAACATCCCCTCGCCCTTGGTGATGCGGGTGAGCCAGTGGCATTTCCGGGTTGTGTGGTTGGACGGCTTCGCGCCGCTGTGGAACTTGCAGGGGGCGTCGAGAGCTTGTTCGTAGGAGAAAGACGGCTGCCAAGCCGGCCTTCCACCCTTCTTCTTGGGAGCGGGCCGTTCTTCGGGCTGCTCGTCTTCAACTGTGGCCACCTGCCGACTGGAGGAAGTCGGCATGGGGCCCTTGCGCTTGTGGTCGTTCTGGTAGGGGCGCCGATTAGGGTCACCAGCCGGCGTCTTGGGAGCCGGAGCAATCACCTTCCCCGAAGCGTCTACTCGGAGTTCGGTCTTCATTGAGGAGTCGGCTCTGGCGTACTTGTCCGCGATGACCAGCAACTCATCGAGGGTAGCCGGCTCGTCGCAGAGGAGTCGGTGCTTGAGGAGGGTTCCCTCTCGGCACCCGGCGGTGAAGTACTCGATGGCCTGGACCTCGTGCACCCCCTCGCAGGAGTTGCGGAGCTCGGCCCATCGCGTGAGGTAGTCGCGGGTCGACTCGTTGGGCCCTTGGACGCAGAGGGAGAGCTGGCGAGGCTTGGGAGGCCGCTTGTAGGTGCTGGTGAAGTTGCGGACGAAGACTTCGGTGAAGTCCAGCCAACTGTTGATGCTGTTGAGCCATGTGCGCGCCGTGCCTTGCAGCATGAGGGGGACGTACTTCACGGCGACGCGCCGATTGCCGTTGGCTATGCTGACGGCCATGGAGTAGTCGATGAGCCAATCTTCTGGCTTCACCGAGCCGTTGTACTTGGGCGTGTCTCTGGGGAGCGAGAACCCTTTGGGGAAGGGCTCGTCGCGGATGCAGGGGCCAAAGCATGGCGGGCCGACATTGTCTTCTTCTTCTAACGCCAAGGATCGAGCAAGGCGGTCGATCCTGTGGCGGGCGTCGTTCTCGCCGACTCCTTCTCGGCGGCCGAGTCGGTCGCCAAGAGTCGGGTGTGTGATAGGTGGCGGAGTGAGGCGTCTTTCTCTTCGAGGCGGGGGAGGAGGCAGATTTCCTTGGTGCTCTACTGCTCGAGGGCGGCCCTCCGCGTCGCGCTCGATGGTGATGCGGGTCCGGCTGCGGCTAGCAGCCGGCTCCTTGTCTTTCTTCTGGAGTGCGCCGCTCGCAGTCAGCGAGCGGGACGTCGCGGCGTGCTCCCGGCGCGGGGGATGACTATCAGCACGGGCGCCGGCTTCGTGCCGTTCTGCAGCCGCATCGATCAGCTGCTGGATCCGTCTTGTCATGTTGGGGACCTCGTCGGCTCCCAGCCCATTGAGCTCTTCTGCGGCCGCCTGGTTGGCTTGCAAATTCTCGAGCGGGGTGGCGTAGACGGGGCGATCTGCCCCCAGCATGCTGGCGACGGCCGCGCCGGGCTTCTGGACGAAGCCGGCTCGGCTCGGGCCGCTAGGCGGCGGCGTACCGAAGGCGGCGCGGTCGACTTCGCGCTGGTGGGCCTCGGTGAGGCATCTCATGGAGGCTATCTTCTGGCCCTCCGTGATGAGGGCGAGGCGGCGTGCCTCCAGGGTCTCGGCGTCAGCATCGGCCGGGATGGGGACAGAGAGGTCGTGCATTGCCGCTTGCAGGGCGTCGTGGGCGTTCTCGCCCGAGTTGGAGACGTGGCTGATGACCAGCACTTCGGTGACAGCGCTGCTGCCGCTGTCAGCTCGAGGGAGGGGCTTGTCGAAGACCACCACGTCGGAGGGGTAGGCGTCAAGCGATGCTGTGTCGGAGTCGATGAGCATCGGGTCGGTGGAGCCGACCGACTCCATGTCTGCAGCAGGCTCGCTGGAGACGTGAAGCTGGTCGAGGAGGCTGACGAGGCGGTTCTCGGGGTAGTCGGTGCCTGCGTCGGACGCAGGCTCGTCGGAGATGCGAGTCTCGCCGAGCAGATCGGCGAGGCAGCTCGCTGCGCAGGCGTCGTCGACGCCTTGCAGCGCGTCGAGGCAAACGCCATCGGGCGCAGCAGGCTGGCTGCGCTCGCGGGGGAGGAAGAGGGTTCCCGTCCAGAACAGGTCTCCGGATGACGGTGCACCTGGCCCTACGGTGGGCGCCAAATGTCGGGTGGTTGGTGCGACATATGCCAACGGATGGCTTATCTGTGTGGGTGCCAATAAGACGTCGCCGGTGCCTGGAAACGGGATGAGGCGAAGACATGCACGCCGGCGGATCTTACCCAGGTTCGGGGCTCTCCGAGGAGATAACACCCCTAGTCCTGCTCTGCGGGGTCTCCGCATGATCACTAGATCAGGAAAGGTAGCTACAATCGCTCCTAGAGCTGTTTCGGGATTAAGGGAGAAGAAGAGCAAGGCTAGCTCTTGCTTCTCTCTATCTCTATGGTGTGTGCGCTGTGCTTAGAAGCCAACCCTTTGCATGGGTGCTCCGGGGGGTTTATATAGGCCTACCCGCCCGGGGTACAATGGTAATCCGGCTGGGCGCTGGTCCCAGCCGTCAGTGTCTACGCTCGCCGGCTTCTCCGCCGGTCGTTGGGTCCCGCCGACTGGTGGGTCCCGCCGGCTGCCGGCTTCTTGGTCGACAGGCCGGCCCCACCGCCTAGGGTCTTGTCGGCGGCTGCTTACTGTAGCCTCGCCTCTGATGACGAGGGTTTTGTCGTGGTAAGCGTGGCTACAGTGGGCCGCCTCGGGGGCTCTCACTATAGCCTTACCTTGTCTTGTCGCCTTAATGGGGCTCCTGCTTCGAGGAAGGGAGTAGCCGACTTCTGGGGGCCGGCTACGTCCATGGCCGACTGGGAAAGGCCGGGCCGCCTTCACGCCTCTCTATGGCTGAAGGGGCCCGCCGCCCGTGGGCCGTACGGGAGTCTGTCGTGGATGACGTTGAGGCTAGCATGGCTACAGTGCCGAGCCGCACGGGAGACGGCCGTCCCGTACGGCCTCCTGTAGCCATGCCCGCCTCGGGCTTCGGGGGTAGTGGGCCGCACTGTGGCCACACCCCGTCTTCTCACCGTTATGTGGGAGTAGCTTTGGTGGTTGTGGTCTCGGCCGGCTCCTTGGAGTCGGCGTCCTTCTTGGCCGGCTTCTTGGAGTCAGCCACCCCGTAGTCGTCCCGGGGAGAGGTTGCTGAGGCTGGGTCGCCTTCCGGGAGTCGGCTTCTGAGGTAGCCGGCCAGGGAAGGCGGCCCAATGCTTGGAGTGCTTGGAGGCCCGAAGGCCTGATAATTTTTTCAGAAGAACCAGGGGCAGTCGGTTAGGCTACCCGTGGCCATTTACTCCGACAAGCACTTTTGCCCTCCGGCGGAGCGATTCTGCCGGGGGAACTTCCCTCCCGGAGGGGGAAATCATCGTCATCACATCACCAACTACTCTCCCATCTTGGGGAGGGCAATCAACATCAACAAATTCACCAACACCATCTCATCTCAAACCCTAGTTCATCTCTTGTATTCAATCTTGTTACCGGGACTATAGCTTGTTGCTAGGGGGTGACTAGTAGTGTTGATTACATCTTGTAGTTGATTACTATATGGTTTATTTGGTAGAAGATTATATGTTCAGATCCATTATGCATATTAATACCCCTCTGATCATGAGCATGTTTATTGTTTGTGAGTAGTTGCCTTTGTTCTTGAGGTCACGACATAAATCATGTTGCAAGTAATCATGTGAATTTGATATGTGTTTGATATTTTGATAGTATGTATGTTGTGATTCCCTTAGTGGTGTCATGTTGTGACGCCCCCGACTCGACCGTACACTAATCATGCACGCAAATGTGTACGATCAAGATCAGGGACTCATGGGAAGATATCACAACACAACTCTAGACACAAATAAAAATAATACAAGCTTGATATTACAAGCCAGGGGCCTCGAGGGCTCGAATACAGAAGCTCGATACACAAGCGTCAGAGGAAGCAACAATATCTGAGTACAGACATAAGTTAGACAAGGATGCCCTAAGAAGGCAAACACAAAAGCAACAGTGATCGAAGAGGCAAGGCCTCCTACCTGGGACCTCCTAACTACTCCTAGTCGTCGGCGGTCTCCATGTAGTAGTATCCATCGGCGGTGGCATCTGGCTCCAGGGATCCACCACCTGGTTGCGACAACCGGAAAGAAGGAAGAAGGGGGAAAGGGGTAGCAAAGCAACCGTGAGTACTCATCCAAAGTACTCGCAAGCATCAGATCTATACTAAGTATGCATTGGTATCAAATGGAAGGGTTGTATCTGTGGACTGAACTGCAGAATGCCAGAATAGAGGGGAAGGCCTAGCCTATCGAAGACTAGCATCTTCAAGCAGCTCCAAGCATCTTGCAGCATAAAGAAGAGTAAAGAATAGGAGTTTAATTATCAAGCGTGTTGTAGCAATAATGCCTAGAGATCCTTCCTCGTCTCCGTGCGAGAAAGCAATCCCGGAGCCACATATCCATCACATATCAAGTATCCATTTCTAGTTGTATAAGATCAGGATACAAGTCTGAACGTCCATTACCATGGACACGGTATTCGAATATATATCTTCCCTGCAGGGGTGCACCACGTTTTCCAACACGCTCGATCACTCTGGCCGGACACACTTTCCTAGGTCATGCCCGGCCTCGGAAGATCAACACGTCGCATCCCTACCTAGGCTCAGCAGAGAGGTCCCCGCCGATCTACATCCTAAGCACCCCGGGGTCTTGGGCCCATCGCCCGTTGCACTCCGGGTCGTTGTGTGCAGGGTGGATACCAGCACCGCCTCGGATGGCCAGCACGATCCGACCGTGCCACAATGCTGAACTGGACGTCTGACAAAGCTTCGGCTGATACTGCGACGTCGAGGCCCATAACTATTCTCGCGTGGTGGTTAGTGCGTAAAGGCCAAAGGCCAACTCAGAACAAATACCCAAACCTATTAGTGCATTATTAAAAGAAGTGACGATTATCGGGACAAGTCCGGAGCTATCACCCCCTCCTGGGTGATACCGCTAAACAGCTAACGGCCACCGTCACATTGCACGGGTGCTCTCCGGGCCTGCCCGGCTTTCACAACGGTCTCAAGTAAGGTCAAGGTAACTGTGTGTCCAGACATCAAGGGGAAAACCCGAGGAATCACCCCCGGTGGATTCCACTCAATGTAATCATCAAGGCGAACGTAAGAGGGACCACCCTCGAGGTTCACACTTGAGGTGTTGAACGACAGAGCCGTATCGGGAATGGTGAAAGAGGAAATCACCCTCGATGACCACGATCGAATAGCTACACTACAAAATTATCATCAGGAGTGCGTTATGAGGGATCACCCTCAGCACTCGATAGTAGCTCTGCAGAGTCAAGCAACAACAGGGGCATGATGTGAGGTGAGGTGTTGGGCTCTGGTCGTCGATCATGTTGATCGAGTCGTCGATGATGAAGCAGGGGCAACAAGGACAAGTGGGGGTCACTGATGGATCTCTAACCAACCTATACTAAGCAGTTTAGGATAAGAAGGTAGGTAACAATAGCAGATACAAAAACAGGCTATGCATCAGAATAGGAGCAATCAATTACAGTAGCAAAATCTAATGCAAGCATGAGAGAATGGAATGGGCGATATCGGGATGATCAAAGGGGGGGCTTGCCTGGAAGCTCCGCTGAAAGGGAAGAAGGGTCGTCGATGATGTAGTCGATCACAGCAGCATCGACAACGGTCTCGGGGTCTACCGAAGAAGAAGAGGGGGAAGAAATAGTAAATACAATGCACACAGATGCATGACAAAGCATAACATGGATTTATGCGATGCAAGGGGTGTTCTAACGCAATACTACACGATACCGGCGAAGGGTGATAACATCCGGAAAGTTTTCCCGGAGTTAGGCATTTTCAGACAGATGAACCGGAGGGGAAAAGTTCGATGTTCACCATGCTAGGGGCATGTGACAGATGAACGGAGAGCATATTCCGATTCGTCTTGTCGTTCTAAGCAACTTTCATGTATAAAACTTTTTCATCCGAGCTACGGTTATTTTTCTACGATTTTTCAAAGTTTTATTGAATTTACAAATTACTGGATTTAATTTAATTCGAAAAACATTTAAATAATAAATGCTATGGGTACACAGAAGTGTACCCAACGTTAAGCACACGTGGTCGACGGATAGGGCGAGTTGACCAAGTCAACAGAGACTAGTCAACTAGTGAATAGTAGGAGTGGGTCCACATGTCATTGACTATTCTAACTAACTACAGATTTAATAGCTAGTTAATTAAGTTAATTAACTTTTTAATTAATTAACTAACTAATTTATTAATTATTATTTTAAAAATCTTCTTTTTGGGGTGGGGGGGCTGAGCGCTGGGGCCCATAGGCCAGTGGCCCAGGGTCTAGCGGGCGTGGCTAAACGGGGATGCGGGTGCGGCGCCCGTGCTCGAGGCCGTAGCCTGCCCGAGCGACGGGGGGGAACCGGGCGCGAACGCCGGCGGCCAGGGGCCGCTCGGGCGCCGGCCGGAACAGGACGACGGGTCGGAGGGGACCGGAGTCGCGGGCGCGCGTGCGCCGGTGAGCGATAGCGCGGCGCAGGCGGGCGGGGCTGACAACCGCGGGCGGGGAGCGCGGTGGCCGGGGAGGAACTGCGGCAAGGGCAGCGGTGTTTGAGGGCGGCGACGACACTTGGCGACGCGAGCGGCAACAGCGGCCGGCCTGAGCCGTGCAGCGCCGGGACGTGGGCTGCGGGGTCGTTCGGCTGGGGGGCACAGGTGCGCGCGGAGACAGTTGATGTGGGAGCTTCGGATGGCGCCGGCTACAAGCAGCAGCGCGAGGAGGGGGGTGCGTGCAGCGGGCGAGCACAGGCGGCTGCAGCCGTAGCGCGGAGCAGGCAGCGGCTCTAGCAGGCGGCAGCGCGGGGAGCGGCGGCTGGGCGTGTGGACGGCAAGGGCGGCCACGGCCAAAGGTAGGCGGGTGCGCGCGGGCCTGCGGGCGAGCTGGGCCATCGGGCGCGGCCGAGGCCAGCACGGGATGCGTAGGCGCCGACGACCACATCCAGGGGCAGCGCGGGCGAGGCCTCGCAGATGTGGACGTGCGCGGAGACACGGCCGGGCGCGGCGGACGCGCAGCAGGAGCGACAAGCACGTGCAGGGAGCGGGAGGGTCTGGCCATGTCGGACGGCGACCTTAGGCCGGGGAATCTACGACTAGAGGACGCGTGCAAGAAGGGGACCGAGGGGGAAGGGCAGTGCTCACCACGGGGGCACAAGGTGGCCCTTCGGTGGCTTAGTAGCTGCAGGGCGGCACCGGAGTCGTGGAAGACGGCAGCGACCGTGGCGGACGAAGGTGATGGCCGACGTGGAGGAGCGATGTCGATCTCGTCATTGAGGCGGTCGGCAGCTCGAGGCCATGGTCGAGGAGGAAGCAGATGTCGAGGTGACAGTGTACGGCGATGGTGATGAGCGCGGTGGCTCCGGATTGGGGCGCCCACGGTGAGGAGGAGTGGATGGGGGCGCGAGGGGGAAAGTGAGGAGGGGGCTAGGGTTCGCGTGGAGAGGGGGGCGCCGGTTAAGTAGGCGCCGACGGGGTGGCGGATGGGCGCCACGATGACGCCCTTTGACATGGCGGCCATCGCCGGTGTCCATGATCACATGAACATGGGAGATGGGGAGGGAGCGTGCGCCTGGGCCAGCCTGGCAGTCCAGCTGGGCTGAGGCCCAGTGAGGGGGAGGGAGGTTTTGTTTTCTTTTGTTGTTTGGTTTTATTTTTCTATTATTTATTTTGTGCTCTGTTTTCATTCAACTTTTAATTTATTAGAGCTCTGTAAAATATAGAATTTGTTCCTAAATTAGTATTCCTAGTTATACCAATGTCACAAAAAGTTTCACTCACAAATAAATTAGTTTAACATTTTCAAAATTATAAAAGGTATTTAATTAATTGTTTTAGCTACTGTTTTAATTATTTTGGGACATTTAAACACTTTATAAAAGTGTGGTTTCTGTATGATAAATATCCAAAGATTATTTGCCACACCTCGCACATTTTAGTTTCAACATTTTAAAATATTTATTTTTTACTTAAATTTTAAATTTGAATTTGAACCTTTTTGAATCTAGACGAGATTAGCAACAGTAATAGCGGTGATGTGGCCTCGTTATTGTAGGATTACTGTAGCTTAATTATCCAGGCGTCACACATGTGAACGTCGACTACATGACACTTCACCATCTTTGGGCCTAAGGGAATGCATTGTGGAGTAGTAAATAGATGGTGGGTTGCGAGAGTGACAGAAACTTAAACCCCAGTTTATGCACTATTCCGTAAGGGACCGATTGGATCCTAGAGTTTAATGCTATGGTTAGAATTTATTCTTAATACTTTTCTTGTAGTTGCGGATGCTTGTGGGAGGGTTAATCATAAGCAGGAGGTTTGTTCAAGTAAGAATAGCACCTAAGCACCAGTCCACCCACATATCAAATTATCAAAGTAGCGAACACAAATCAAACCAACATGATGAAAGTGACTAGATGAAATTCCCGTGTACCCTCAAGAATTCTTTGCTTATTTTATAGACTGTATTGGCCTGCCCTTTGCCTCAAAAGGATTGGGCTACCTTGCTGCATACTTGTTACTATTATCGTTACTTGCTCGTTACAAATTGTCTTGCTATCAAACTACTCGTTACTTACAATTTCAGCACTTGCAGGCATTACCTTACTGGAAACTACTTGTCATTTCCTTCTGCTCCTCATTGGGTTCGACACTCTTACCTATCGAAAAGAGCTACAATTGATCCCCTAATCTTGTGGGTCATCAAGACTATTTTCTGGCGCCATTGCCGGGGAGTGAAGCGCCTTTGGTAAGTGGAATTCGGTAAGGAAACATTTATATAGTGTGCTGAAATTTATTGTCACTTGCTACTATGGAAAACAATCCTTTGAGGGGTTTGTTCGGGGTATCTTCACCTCGTCCGGAACCATGATTAATTGCCCCTCAACATACTGCACCTACTGAAGATATTGAATATGAAATTCCTTCGGGTATGATAGAACAACTGCTAGCTAATCCTTATGCACGAGATGGAACCGAACATCCTGACATGTACTTGATACCTGTAGAACAAATTTGTGGATTGTTTAAGCTTGCAGGTTTACCCAGGGATGAAGTTATGAAAAAGGTTTTCCCTTTATATTTGAACGGAAAAGTATTGGCATGGTATAGGCTATGCGATGATATTGGATCATGGAATTGGAATCCTTTTAAAACTGGAGTTTCACCAAAAATTTTATCCTATGCATCTAGTTCATCGTGATCGGAATTATATATATAATTTTTGGCCTCATGAAGGAGAAAGCATCGCTCTAGCTTGGGGGAGGCTTAAGTCAATGTTATATTCATGCCCCAATCATGAGCTCTCAAGAGAAATTATTATTCAGAACTTTTATGCTCGGCTTTCTCGTAATAATCAAACCATGCTGGATACTTCTTGTGCTGGTTCTTTTATGAAGAAAACTATTGAATTCCGGTGGGACCTTTTGGAAAGAATTAAATGCAACTCTGAAGATTGGGAACTCGACGAAGGTAAAGAGTCAGGTATAAAGCTTAAGTATGATTGTGTTAAATCTTTTATGGATACCGATGCTTTTCAAAAGTTTAGCACTAAATATGGACTTGACTCTGAGATAGTAGCCTCCTTTTGTGAATCATTTGCTACTCATGTTGAACTCCCTAAAGATAATGGCTTAAATATCACCCACCTATTAAATAAGAAATTAAAGAACCGGTACCAGCTAAAGAAGAAACTATTCTCTATAATGTTGATCCAGTTGTTCCTACTGCTTATATTGGGAAACCCCCTTTTCCTGTTAGGATAAAGGAACATGCTAAAGTTTCTACTGTGGTTAACAAAAGCTCTGTTAGAACACCTAAACCAGATGAACAAATTAGAGTTGAACCTAATATTGCTATGGTTAAAGATCTCTTAGAAGAAGATGTGGATGGGCATGTTATCTACTTCTGTGCAGAAGCTGCTAGAATTGCCAAACCCGAAAAACGGATAAAAATAGACCAGTTGTTGGCCTGCTTGTCATTTCGGTTAAAATAGGAGATCACTGTTATCATGGTTTATGTGACATGGGTGCTAGTGTGAGTGCTATTCCTTACAAGTTATATCAAGAAATTAGGGAAGACATGGCACCTACAGAGTTAGAAGACATAGATGTTACTATTAAACTTGCTAATAGAGACACCATATCACCTTGTGGGATTATTAGAGATGTTGAAGTCTTGTGTGGGAAAATAAAATATCCTACTGATTTTCTTGTTCTTGGTACCCCGCAAGATGACTTCTGTCCCATTATCTTTGGTAGACCTTTCTTGAACACAGTTAATGCTAGGATAGATTGCCAGAGACAAACTATGGGTGTTAGCTATGGTGATGAGTCTCATGAGTTTAATTTTTCCAAGTTTAGTAGAAACCATCATGAAAAAGAATTGCCTAGTAAGGATGAATTAATTGGTCTTGCTTCTATTGCTGTGCCACAAACTGATCCTTTAGAACAATACTTGCTAGACCATGAAAATGATTTACACATGCATGAAAGAAATGAAATAGATAATATTTCCTTTGAACAACGTCCTCTACTTAAACACAATCTTCCCATTGAAACTCTCGGAGGTCCTCCTCCACCTAAAGGTGATCCTGTGTTTGAATTAAAAGAATTGCCAGACACTTTGAAATATGCTTATCTTGATGAAAAGAAGATATATCCTGTTATTATTAGTGCTAACCTTTCAGAACATGAAGAAGAAAGATTATTGAAAGTTCTAAGGAAGCACCGAGCTGCTATTGGATATACTCTTGATGATTTAAAGGGCATTAGTCCCACTCTATGTCAACACAAAATTAATATGGAACCTGATGCTAAACCCGTTGTTGATCACCAACGTCGGTTAAATCCTAAGATGAAAGAGGTGGTTGATACGTCTCCGTCGTATCTATAATTTTTGATTGTTCCATGCCAATATTCTACAACTTTCATATACTTTTGGCAACTTTTTATACTATTTTTGGGGACTAACATATTGATCCAGTGCCTAGTGTCAGTTCCTGTTTGTTGCATGTTTTTGTTTCGCAGAATATCCATATCAAACGGAGTCCAAACGGGATAAAAATAGACGGAGATTATTTTTGGAATATTCAAAGAATATGGGAAGAAAAATCCACGCGAGACGGTGCCTGAGGGAGGCACGAGGCAGGGGGGCGCGCCCCACCCCTTGGGCGCGCCCCTGACCCTCGTGGGCCCCCTGTACGGCGGTTGATGCCCTTCTTCGGCCGCAAGAAAGCTAATTTGAAGGAAAAAATCACAGCGAAGATTTCAGTCGAATCGGAGTTACGGATCTCCATATATATACGAAACGGTGAAAGGGTAGAAGTACGAGAACGCAGAAACAGAGAGAGACAGAGAGACAGATCCAATCTCGGAGGGGCTCTCGCCCCTCCCACGCCATGGAGACCATGGACCAGAGGGGAAACCCTTCTCCCATCTAGGGAGAAGGTCAAGGAAGAAGAAGAAGGAGGGGGCTCTCTCCCCCTCGCTTCCGGTGGCGCCGGAGTGCCACCGGGGGCCATCATCATCACCGCGATCTTCACCAACACCTCTGCCATCTTCACCAACATCTCCATCACCTTCCCCCCTCTATCTACAGTGGTCCACTCTCCCGCAACCCGCTTTACCCTCTACTTGAACATGGTGCTTTATGCTTCATATTATTATCCAATGATGTGTTGCCATCCTATGATGTCTGAGTAGATTTTTGTTGTCCTATCGGTGGTTGATGAATTGCTATGATTGATTTAATTTGCTTGTGGTTATGTTGCTGTCCTTTGGTGCCCATCATGTGAGCGCGCACATGGATCACACCATAGGGTTAGTTGTATGTTGATAGGACTATGTATTGGAGGGCAAGAGTGACAGAAGCTTCAACCTAGCATAGAAATTGATGCATACGGGATTGAAGGGGGACCAATATATCTTAATGCTATGGTTGGGTTTTACCTTAATGAACGTTAGTAGTTGCGGATGCTTGCTAATAGTTCCAATCATAAGTGCATAGAATTCCAAGTCAGGGATGACATGCTAGCAGTGGCCTCTCCCACATAAAACTTGCTATCGGTCTAGTAAAGTAGTCAATTGCTTAGGGATAATTTCACAACTCCTACCACCAATTTTCCACACTCGCTATATTTACTTTATTGTGTATTTATCTAAACAGCCCCTAGTTTTTATTTACGTACTCTTTATTATCTTGCAAACTTATCCAAAAACACCTACAAAGTACATCTAGTTTCATACTTGTTTCCGGTAAAGCGAACGTCAAGTGTGCGTAGAGTTGTATCGGTGGTCGATAGAACTTGAGGGAATATCTGTTCTACCTTTAGCTCCTCGTTGGGTTCGACACTCTTACTTATCGAAAGAGGCTACAATTGATCCCCTATACTTATGGGTTATCAAGACCTTTTTCTGGCGCCGTTGCCGGGGAGCAATAGCGTGGGGTGAATATTCTCGTGTGTGCTTGTTTGCTTTATCACTAAGTAATTTTTATTTGCTGTTCTTAGTTGTTTTCTATCTTTAGTTATGGGTAGGAAACGCAAAAAACCAAAAAAATTAGTTGTACCTACTGAACCTATGGTTGAAGAACCACTCAAAATCTATCACACTCCTGAAGCTTATTACTTGGATCATCTTTGATCCCTATGTGCTCAAGCTGAAACCCCAACTAGCTTAGTTGAGGGCAAATCTTTACATGAGCATGCTTGTTATGTGCGACACCGTATATCTGAAAAAGGGAAACTTTTACTGGGTCAAATTCATCGTTTGCAATGCTATGCTTGGAATTTATGTGAAATATATGATTTTACTTGTTGTTCTAAAAACCCTAAGAAACACCTTCCCTATCAATGTGAGTTTAGTGATAATGGAATCGTATCTTCGTATGCTAAGGGTGTTTATAGTTACTATGTTGTTCAACAAATTGAAGAATTTTTTGCTTTTAAGGGTGCTTATGAAATTGCTTCTTTGATTGAAAAGTATGATGCTACTCTTTACAAATCTGAAAACTTTGCCATACTTAAATATTGCTATGATAATTATGCTTCTACTGCCTATGTTGAACCATATATTGTGGACTACTCCGCTGTCCAAGAAGAGACTAATATTTTGCAGGAGTCTATGGAAGAAGAAATTGATGACATTGTGAGCTCATTGGATGAAAAAGATGAGGAGGAGAGTGAAGAACAAAAGGAGGAAAGAGCGGATTAGCTACCCGTGCCCACCTTCTAATGAGAGTAACTCTTCAACTCATACATTGTTTAATTTCCCTTCGTGCTTACCGAAGGATGATTGCTATGATGACTATTATGATCCCGTTGATTCTCTTGAAATATCCCTTTTTGATGATGCTTGCTATGCTTATGGCCAAGATGCCAATACGAATTATGCTTATGGAGATGAACTTGCTATAGTTCCTTATGTTAAACATGAAATTGTTGCTATTGCATCCACACATGATAGTCCTATTATCTTTTTGAATTCTCCAAATTACACTATATCGGAGAAGTTTGTGCTTATTAAGGATTATATTGATGGGTTGCGTTTTACTACTACACATGATGATTTTTATAGATATAATATGCATGTGCTTGCTGCTCCTACTTGCAATTATTATGAGAGAGGAACTACATCTCCGCCTCTTTATGTTTCCAACACGATAAAATTGCAAGAAACTGTTTATACTATGCATTGGCCTTTACTTTGTGTGCATGAATTGTTCTTTTATGACATGCCGATGCATAGGAAGAGAGTTAGACTTCGTCATTTCTTGATATATGTTGCTTTGTTCTCACTACTAAATGCCAAATCATTGCTGATTAAAATTGGCTTTGATATACCTTGGGATCCGGGTGGATCTATTACTTGAGCACTTTATGCCTAGCTTAATTGCTTTAAAGAAAGCGCTGCCAGGGAGACAACCCGGAAGTTTTAGAGAGTCATTTATTTCTGTTGAGTGCTTTTATATAGTTTAAAAACAAAAAAATAAAGAGGGGAACCTAAAACTTTTTCAAAAAGAAAAGCGAAAGTGAGAAAGACGAGCATTGTTGAAGTGGGAGCTAGCCTTGAACTTTGTTCATGCTCACGGAAACTTTGTGAATCTTGATTACAGAAAATTTTCAAAAAAAATAATTATCCCCTTGTACAATTCCATTGTATTATAAAAATAATGTGCCAAGGTTTGCCTTTAGGATGTTTACAATGCTTGTTGGTTTGTACGGTGCAGGACAGAAACTTTGGCTGTAGTGCGCGATTTTTAGTTTTTTACTGGCACGTCAAATGATTCTGATTCTTTTTGAAATGTCTTTCTATACAAAATTTTCATTTTTCCTAATTTTGGCAGAATTTTTCAAGTATCAGAAGTATGGTGAATGTTCAGATTATTACAGACTGTTCTGTTTTAGAGAGATTCTGTTTTTGATGCATAGTTTGCTTGTTTTGATGAAACTATCGATTTATATCAGTGGATTAAGCCATGAAAAAGTTATACTACAGTAGACACAATGACAAAAAAAATATGAATTGGTTTGCAACAGTACTTAGAGTAGTGATTTGCTTTATTATACTAACGGATCTTACCGAGTTTTTTGTTGAAGTTTTGTGTGGATGAAGTGTTCGATGATCGAGAAGCTCTCGATGTGAGAAGAAGGAAGAGAGGCAAGAGCTCAAGCTTGGGGATTACCAAGGCACCCCAAGTAAATATTCAAGGAGACTCAAGCTTCTAAGCTTGGGGATGCCCCGGAAGGCATCCCCTCTTTCTTCAACAAGTATCGGTATGTTTTCGGATTCGTTTCGTTCATGCGATATGTGCAAATCTTGGAGCATCTTTTGCATTTAGTTTTCACTTTTCTTTTATGCACCATGCTGGTATGAGATAGTCCTTGGTTTATTTATAGAATGCTCATTGCACTTCACTTATATCTTTTGAGTATGGCTTTATAGAATGCTTCATGTGCTTCACTTATATCATTTGAAGTTTGGATTGCCTGTTTCTCTTTACATAGAAAACCGCCATTTGTAGAATGATCTTTTGCTTCACTTATATTTGTTAGAGTGTGGGCATATCTTTTGTAGAAATAATAAACTCTCTTGCTTCACTTATATCTATTTAGAGAGATGACAGGAACTGCTCATTCACATGGTTAGTCATAAAATCCTACATAAAACTTGTAGATTACTGAATATGATATGTTTGATTCCTTCCAATAGTTTTGCGATATAAAGATGGTGATATTAGAGTCATGCTAGTGGGTATTTGTGGATTGTAGAAATACTTGTGTTGAGGTTTGTGATTCCCGTAGCATGCACGTATGGTGAACCGTTATGTAACAAAGTCGGAGCATGAGGTATTTATTGATTGTCTTCCTTATGAGTGGCGGTCGGGAACGAGCGATGGTATTTTCCTAACAATCTATCCCCCTAGGGGCATGCATAGTAGTACTTTTATTTGAGGGCTAATAAACTTTTGCAATAAGTATATGAGTTCTTTATGACTATTGCCCTTTCTCACCTCGAGAGTTGGTGCAAACTTCGCCGGTGCATCCAAACCCTGTGATACGATACACTCTGTCACACATAAACCTCATTATATCTTCCTCAAAACAGCCACCATACCTACCTATCATGGCATTTGCATAGCCATTCCGAGATATATTGCCATGCAACTTCCATCATCATCATATACATGACTTGAGCATTTATTGTCATATTGCTTTGCATGATCGTAAGATAGCGAGCACGATGTTTTCATGGCTTGTCCGTTTTTTGATGTCATTGCTATGCTAGATCATTGCACATCCCGGTACACCGCCGGAGGCATTCATATATAGTCATATCTTTGTTCTAGTATCGAGTTGTAATATTGAGTTGTAAGTAAATAAAAGTGTGATGATCATCATTATTAGAGCATTGCCCCAATAAGAAAAGAGAGGCCAAAGAAGCCTAAATAAAAAAAGGGGGGCCAAAGAAGCCTGCAAAAATAAGAAAAAAGAAAAAAAAGAAAAAGGGGCAATGTTACTATCCTTTTACCACAGTTGTGCTTCAAAGTAGCACCATGTTCTTCATATAGAGAGTCTCTTGAGTTGTCACTTTCATATACTAGTGGGAATTTTCATTATAGAACTTGGCTTGTATATTCCAACGATGGGCTTCCTCAAATGCCCTAGGTCTTCATGAGCAAGCAAGTTGGATGCACACCCACTTAGTTTCAGTTTGAGCTTTCATATACTTATAGCTCTAGTGCATCCGTTGCATGGCAATCCCTACTCCTCGCATTGACATCAATTGATGGTCATCTCCATAGCCCGTTGATTAGCCGCGTCGATGTGAGACCTTCTCCTTTTTGTCTTCTGCACATAACCCCCATCATCATATCCACCTATAGTGCTATGTCCATGGCTTGCGCTCATGTATTGCGTGAGGGTTGAAAAAGCTGAAGCGCGTTAAAAAGTATGAATCAATTGCTCGGATTGTCATCAGGGTTGTGCATGATGTGAATATTTTGTGTGGTGAAGATGGAGCATAGCCAGACTATATGATTTTGTAGGGATAACATTCTTTGGCCATGTTATTTTGAAAAGACATGATTGCTTTATTAGTAGGCTTGAAGTATTATTGATTTTATGTCAAATGATAGACTATTTCTTTGAATCACTCGTGTCTTAATATTCATGCCATGATTAGATACATGATCAAGATTATGTTAGGTAGCATTCCACATCAAAAATTATCTTTTTTACCATTTACCTACTCGAGGACGAGCAGGAATTAAGCTTGGGGATGCTGATACGTCTCCGTCTTATCTATAATTTTTGATTGTTCCATGCCAATATTCTACAACTTTCATATACTTTTTGCAACTTTTTATACTATTTTTGGGGACTTACATATTGATCCAGTGCCTAGTGCCAGTTCCTGTTTGTTGCATGTTTTTGTTTCACAGAATATCCATATCAAACAGAGTCCAAACGGGATAAAAACGAACGGAGATTTTTTTTGGAATATTCAGAGAATATGGGAAGAAAAATCCACGCGAGATGGTGCCCGAGGGAGGCACGAGGCAGGGGGCGCGCCCCACCCCCTGGGCGCGCCCCTGACCCTCGTGGCCCCCCTGTAAGGCGGTTGATGCCCTTCTTCGGCCGCAAGAAAGCTAATTTTGAGGAAAAAATCACGGCTAAGATTTCAGTCCAATCGGAGTTATGGATCTCCATATATATACGAAACGGTGAAAGGGCAGAAGTACGAGAACGGAGAAACAGAGAGAGACAGAGAGACAGATCCAATCTCGGAGGGGCTCTCGCCCCTCCCACGCCATGGAGACCATGGACCAGAGGGGAAACCCTTCTCCCATCTAGGGAGAAGGTCAAGGAAGAAGAAGAAGGAGGGGGGCTCTCTCCCCCTCGCTTCCGGTGGCGCCGGAGTGCCACCGGGGGTCATCATCATCACCACGATCTTCACCAACACCTCCGCCATCTTCACCAACTTCTCCATCACCTTCCCCCTCTATCTACAGCGGTCCACTCTCCCACAACCCGCTGTACCCTCTACTTGAACATGGTGCTTTATGCTTCATATTATTATCCAATGATGTGTTGCCATCCTATGATGTCTGAGTAGATTTTTGTTGTCCTATCGGTGGTTGATGAATTGCTATGATTGATTTAATTTTCTTGTGGTTATGTTGCTGTCCTTTGGTGCCCATCACATGAGCGCGCGCGTGGATCACACCATAGGGTTAGTTGTATGTTGATAGGACTATGTATTGGAGGGTAAGAGTGACAGAAGCTTCAACCTAGCATAGAAATTGATGCATACTGGATTGAAGGGTGACCAATATATCTTAATGCTATGGTTGGGTTTTACCTTAATGAATGTTAGTAGATGCGGATGCTTTCTAATAGTTCCAATCATAAGTGCATAGAATTCCAAGTCAAGGATGACATGCTAGCAGTGGCCTCTCCCACATAAAACTTGCTATCGGTCTAGTAAAGTAGCCAATTGCTTAGGGACAATTTCACAACTCCTACCACCACTTTTCCACACTCGCTATATTCAATTTATTGTGTCTTTATCTAAACAGCCCCTAGTTTTTATTACGTACTCTTTATTATCTTGCAAACTTATCCAAAAACACCTACAAAGTACTTCTAGTTTCATACTTGTTTCCGGTAAAGCGAACGTCAAGTGTGCGTAGAGTTGTATCGGTGGTCGATAGAACTTGAGGGAATATTTGTTCTACCTTTAGCTCCTCGTTGGGTTCGACACTCTTACTTATCGAAAGAGGCTACAATTGATCCCCTATACTTGTGGGTTATCAGTGGTAAGAACAGAAATATTAAAACTTCTGGAAGCAGGTATAATTTATCCTATAGCTGATAGTAGATGGGTAAGTCCTGTTCATTGTGTCCCAAAGAAAGGAGGTATTACTGTTGTTCCTAATGATAAGAATGAACTTATTCCACAGAGAGTTGTTACAGGCTATAGAATGGTAATTGATTTCAGAAAATTAAATAAAGCTACTAAAAAAGATCATTACCCTTTGCCTTTTATTGATCAAATGCTTGAAGATTATCTAAGCACACACTATTTTTCTTCCTTGATGGATATTCTGGCTTTTCACAAATACCTGTTTCTCAACCTAATCAAGAAAAGACCACTTTTACTTGCCGTTTTGGAACCTATGCTTACAGACGTATGCCTTTCGGTTTATGTAATGCACCTGCTACCTTTCAAAGATGCATGATGGCTATATTCTCTGACTTTTGTGAAAAGATTGTTGAGGTTTTCATGGATGATTTCTCTATTTATGGGAAGTCTTTTGATAATTGTTTAAGCAATCTTGATCGAGTTTTGCAGAGATGTGAACAAACAAATCTTGTCTTGAATTGGGAGAAGTGCCACTTTATGGTTAATGAAGGCATTGTCTTGGGTCATAAAATTTCTGAAAAAGGTATTGAAGTGGACCAAGCTAAGTTGATGCAATTGAGAAAATGCCATGTCCTAAGGACATCAAAGGTATTCATAGTTTCTTAGGTCATGCTGGTTTCTATAGGAGGTTTATTAAAGACTTCTCTAAAATTTGTAGGCCTCTTACTAATATTTTGCAAAAGGATATTCCTTTTGTTTTTGATGATGATTGTCTTGAAGCCTTTGAAACACTAAAGAAAGCTTTAATTTTTGCACCTATTGTTCAACCACCTAATTGGAACTTGCCTTTTGAAATTATGTGTAATGATAGTGATTATGCCCATGGTGTTGTTCTAGGGCACAGAGTTGATAAGAAATTGAATGTTATTCATTGTGCTAGTAAAACTCTAGATAGTGCTCAAATAAATTATGCTACAACTGAAAAGGAATTCTTAGCAGTGGTGTTTGCTTGTGATAAGTTTAGACCTTATATTATTGATTCTAAAGTAACTGTTCACACAGACCATGCTGCTATTAAATATCTTATGGAAAAGAAAGAGGCTAAACCTAGACTTATTCGTTGGGTTCTCTTGTTACAAAAATTTGATTTGCATATTATTGATAGAAAAGGAGCTGAGAACCCCGTAGCTGATAACTTGTCTAGGCTTGAAAATGTGCTTGGTGACCCACTTCCTATTGATGATAGTTTTCCTGATGAGCAGTTAGCTGCAATAAATGTTTCTAATAGTACTCCTTGGTATGCTGACTATGCTAATTACATTGTTGCTAAATATTTACCACCTAGCTTTACTTACCAACAAAAGAAAAAAATATTCTATGATTTAAGACATTACTTTTGGGATGACCCACATCTTTATAAAGAAGGAGTAGATGATATTATTAGACGTTGTGTACCTGAGCATGAATAGGGACAAATCCTACAAAAATGTCACTCCGAACTGTATGGAGGGCATCATGCTGGAGATAGAACTGCTCACAAGGTATTGCAATCTGGATTTTATTGGCCTACTCTCTTCAAGGATGCTCGTAAGTATGTCTCATCTTGTGATGAATGCCAAAGAATAGGTAATATTGGTAAGTGTCAAGAAATGACTATGAACTATTCTCTTGCTGTGGAACCATTTGATGTTTGGGATTACATGGGACCTTTTCCTTCCTCTAATGGGTATACACATATTCTTGTTGCTGTTCATTATGTCACTAAATGGGTAGAAGCTATTCCAACCAGTAGTGCTGATCACAACACCTCTATTAAAATGCTTAAGGAAGTTATTTTCCCAAGGTTTGGAGTCCCTAGATATTTAATGACTGATGGTGGTTCACACTTTATTCATGATGCTTTCCGTAAAATGCTTGCTAAGTATGATGTTAACCATAGAATTGCATCACTCTATCATCCTCAGTCTAGTGGTCAAGTTGAACTTAGCAATAGAGAAATAAAATTAATTTTGCAAAAGACTGTCAATAGGTCCAGGAAGAATTGGTCTAAGAAATTAGGTGATGCACTTTGGGCTTATAGAACAGCATATAAAAATCCTATGGGTATGTCTCCTTATAAAATGGTTTATGGAAAATCTTGTCATTTGCCTCTTGAGTTAGAACATAAATCATATTGGGCAGTTAAACAACTCAACTATGATTTCAAACTTGCTAGTGAAAAGAGGCTATTTGATATTAGCTCGTTATATGAATGGAGAACCCAAGCTTATGAAAATGCAAAGTTATTCAAAGAAAAAGTTAAAAGATGGCATGACGAAAGAATTCAAAAACGTGAGTTTAAAGTCGGAGAATATGTTCTTTTGTACAACTCTCGTTTTAGATTCTTTGCAGGTAAAATCCACTCCAAATGGGAAGGCCCCTATGTCATCGAGGAGGTTTACCGGTCTGGTGCCATCAAAATAATTAATTTCGAAGGCACTAACCCGAAGGTTGTCAACGGGCAACAAATAAAGCATTATATCTCAGGTACGCCTATTAATGTTGAAAGTAATATTATCTAAAATTTGACACCGGAAGAACACATAAAAGAGTCCTTCCGGAACACTCCAGAATCGTCAAAATAAGGAGGTACGTTATACGGTAAGTAAACGGACTCCGAAAAATCTGCAATTTTTTTATCAGTGTTGGAATATTTTAAAATTTTAGAAATATGGAAACTTCCAGGATGCGTCCCCTGGTGGGCATAAGACACCAGGGCGCGCCAGGGGGGACACCTCCCGTACTCCATTTTTCTTCCATATGCTTGTCCTCCAAGATAAAAATCTATATATATATATATATATATATATATATATATATATATATATATATATATATATATATATATATATATATACTTCCCGAACCTGTTAACCACCGTATTGCGGAGAAAATCCTCTGTTCTATTTTCTTGCTGTTTCTGGTCAAATTTGTCAAGCTAGGCATCATGTCTTCCGTCTCCTCCAACCACATGGAAGAAGATGCTTGGCTGATGAAGATCGAGACGAAGAGGGAGGAGCCCACAGACGCTATCATGGGAGACAAGGGCAAGGAAACTACCGTAGATCCATCCTCGGTGGCAACAATAACACTGTTGGCCGAGGAGCCCACAGACGCTATCTTACTCACCTTATTCCTGCTGAGGTTGAAGCTTTTTGTGTCTTTGAAATAGTTCACATACAAAATAAGTATCTCACTCGCGAAAATATTCTGCATCAAGAGCATATCACCTATCTCCTGAGCGTCATCCGTCGGCTGCAGGATCTCTTGAACCTCAAAGACAAGATCGCTTCTTCACCACCATCATCTTCTTCACCAGCAAAGGAGAACTAAGTATCGGGTATGGGCACTCCCCTTGGCTTCCGCCAAGGTTGGGGGAGGTGCCTTGGTATCGTATCATCCCACTATCTTTTACTTTTACTTATCTTAGTTCAATCTTTTGCTTAGATGAATAAAGTTTAGTTTGATCTTTTCTTCTTTTAGAAGTTTGCTTAGTGATCTATCATTGTAATCATGTGCAAGTTATGTAATTAAGCTAGTTTGAGTTTTTTCTTTCTTTACTTTCATGTTGCAAATAAAGAAAAGAAATAAGAAAGAAAGAAAAAGAGAAAGGAAGCAAATAAAAGAAAGGAAATAAATCAATAAATCATATACTAATCCTATGGTAGGTGATAGCACCACGTAAGGAAAAGTATAAGTAAGAAAATTTTATTAGAGATTGACAAACATAGCATTAGTCAGTGATGCAACTCATGAAATAATTAATGAAGGAAGGGAAGATTCACATATAAATATACTATCCTAGAAATCTTTTGTGATTGTGAGCCCTCATCAAAATATTATATGCCAAAATTGTTGGCATTGGACAAGGAAGACAACTTAAAGGTTTATGTTTGTTTATATTCACATAGAAGTCATATTGTCATAGATCCTTCAACATGTGGTGCTTGCCCCCTATCTTTGCTAGCCAAAAATTCCGTACTAATTAGAGATACTACTTGTGAATCCAAAAACCCTTAAATCCAAATCTTTTTTTTCAAGTGTCCACCATACCTACCTAGGGATTGAACAAGATTCCTCAAGTAAGTTGTCATCGGTGCAAAAAGGCAATAAAAATTGCTTCTAAATATGTAAGATCAATTAGTGTAAGAGAAAATTGAGCATTGTACGAACTTGGATGACAAAGAATAAAGGCGACAGACTGCATAATAAAGGTTGTCATCTTAAGGGTCAATACAGCGTGACATTCTCTTGCACTAAGGGATTGAGCATGCAAACAAATAAGCGCATGACAACCTCTGCTTCCCTCTGCGAAGGGCCTATCATTTACTTATATGTATTTACTTTTATGCAAAGAGTTAAAGTTTTCCTTCTATTCCTTTTTATTTACTCTTTTGGCAAGCATCATGTGGTGAGGAAAGATCAAGGCACATATGTCCAGTTGAATATAGATATCATGAGTTATTATTGTTGACATCGCCCTTGAGGTGAGTAAGTTGGGAGGCGAAACTATAAGCCCCTATCTTTCTATGTGCCCGGTTGAAACGTTTTGCTCATGGGTACAAGGTGAGTGTTAGCAATCATAAAAGACTATATGACGGTTGAGTATGTGGAATTTCTTAAGAGCTCCAATACGTGACCCTTCCTGAAAAGATGATGAATTGTAGTTGCAAAGTTGACTGAGAACATAGTTTGTTGGTTTCTAATAGAGTTTTTGCTTTATACTTCGATTGTGTGGTGAACTGTTACTTATTCATTGGAAGTATATGGTGCAAGTTCTATGATAAAAGTCTTATGTTAAATTTTGTTGCTGTTATAATAATCAACATGATGCATCTATGTCCGTATTTTGTTTTTATCGACACCTCTCTCTCAAAGCATGTGGACATGTTTTTCGATTTCAGTTTTCGCTTGAGGACAAGCGAGGTCTAAGCTTGGGGGGGGGGGGTTGATACGTCCATTTTGCATCATGTTTCATTATTGTTATTTGTAATGTTTTTATCCATAATAATGCTTTTTGGGGTAATTCTAATGCCTTTTCTCTCATAATTTGCAAGGAACACACCAAGAGGGAGAATTCCGGCAGCTGGAAATCTGGACCTGGAAAAGCTACGTCAGGCCACCTATTCTGCACAACTCCAAATGAGCTGAAACTTCACGGAGAAGTTTTATGAATTATTTGAGGAATATTGGAGCCAATAAACACCAGAGGGGGGCCACCAGGTGGGCACAACCCACCTGGGCGCGCCAGGCCCCTCTGGCGCGCCCTGGTGGGTTGTGGCCTCCTTGGCCCACCTCCGGTGCCCATCTTCTGGTTTATAAATGATTTTGACCTAGAAAAAATAGAGAGGAGGCATTCGGGATGAAGCGCCGCCGTCTCGAGGCAGAACTTGGGCAGGAGCACTTTTGCCCTCCAGCGGAGCGATTCTGCCGGGGGAACTTCCCTCCCGGAGGGGGAAATCATCGTCATCAACAACTCTACCATCTTGGGGAGGCCAATCTCCATCAACATCTTGACCAGAACCATCTCATCTTAAACCCTAGTTCATCTCTTGTATTCAATCTTGTTACCGGAACTATAGATTGTTGCTAGGGGTGACTAGTAGTGTTGATTACATCTTGTAGTTGATTACTACATGGTTTATTTGGTGGAAGATTATATGTTCAGATCCATTATGCATATTAATACCCCTCTAATCATGAGCATGTTTATTGTTTGTGAGTAGTTGCATTTGTTCTTGAGGTCACGGGATAAATCATGTTGCAAGTAATCATGTAAATTTGATATGTGTTCGATATTTTGATAGTATGTATGTTGTGATTCCCTTAGTGGTGTCATGTGAACATCGACTACATGACACTTCACCATCTTTGGGCCTAAGGGAATGCATTGAGGAGTAGTAAATAGATGGTGGGTTGCGAGAGTGACATAAACTTAAACCCCAATTTATGCACTATTTCGTAAGGACCGATTGGATCCTAGAGTTTAATGCTATGGTTAGAATTTATTCTTAATACTTTTCTCATGGTTGCGGATGCTTGCGGGAGGGTTAATCATAAGTAGGAGGTTTCTTCAAGTAAGAACAGCACCTAAGCTCCGGTCCACCCACATATCAAATTATCAAAGTAGCGAACACAAATCAAACCAACATGATGAAAGTGACTAGATGAAATTCCCGTGTAGCCTCAAGAAAGCTTTGCTTATTATAAGAGACCGTTTTTGCCTGTCCTTTGCCTCAAAAGGATTGGGCTACCTTGCCGCATACTTATTACTATTATCGTTACTTGCTCGTTACAAATTGTCTTGCTATCAAACTACTCGTTACTTACAATTTCAGCACTCGCAGACATTACCTTACCGAAAACTACTTGTCATTTCCTTCTGCTCCTCGTTGGGTTTGACACTCTTACTTATCGAAAAGAGCTACAGTTGATCCCCCATACTTGTGGGTCATCAAGGACATGGCATTTTCTCAGTTGCATCAACGTTAGCCTTATCTACCTCAATAACTCTTTCAGAAATTTTATGAGCAAGGACTATACCTTCATTTGCATGAAGTGGCACTTCTCTCAATTCAAGACAAGATTCGTCTTTTCACATCTCTACAAAACTTTGTCAAGATTGCTCAAGAAATCATCAAAAGAAGTTCCGTGAACGGATAAATCATCCATGAATACCTCAACAATCTTCTCACAGAAATGATAGAATATAGCAATCATACATCTTTGAAAGGTAGCAAGTGCATTACATAAACCAAAAGGCATACGTCTATAAGCATAAGTTCCAAAAGGACAAGTAACACTAGTACGCACTACAAAAAAAATACACTTCCGTGATGATACGTGTTTGTCACAGTAGGTCGCGTTTTTTGTCATGCATGTACATCCATGACAAATTTATGACAGAATCAAGATAGTCATACCTGTGCTATCGTAGAAGTGTTCCATGACATTACCAAAATTATCATCACGGAAGTGTCCACTTCCATGACGATAAATCACGCGTCACAGAAGTGCTTTCGTCAAGGGTGACCGACACGTGGCATCCACCGTAACGGAACACCGTTAAGCTATCGGGTCGGGTTTTGGATCCGATAACCCGCTAACAGCCCCGACCAATGGGGATTTTCCACGTGTAAAATCATCATTGGCTGGAGGAAACACGTGTCGGCTCATCGTTGGGACAGATGTCATCCACTCATTGGACAGAAGGCGCCTATGATACGTCGGCACGTGGCACGGCCCAACAGTGGCCCATTCTTGTGAAAAGGCCGGCCCGTTTGACTTGGTAAAAAGCTGGCGGGCCGGCCCATGGAAAGCCTGTTAACGGCCTGTTCGCATATAGCCCATTTACAGCCCGCTAACCCAAGGCCCGTTACGCCCTATTCGAATTAGGCCCAGTAGCGTCATCTGGGCCATCCAATATGATTCCAGCCCGTTTTCACTTCTGGCCCATGTATGGCCCATGACGTCTTTCGGCCCATATGAGGCCCTATGTAACTCTTGGCCTATTAACGGCCCGTGCAGAAACTGGCCCGTGATGAACAGTGTATTACTTTACACCCATTAACGGCCCGTGGTGAAACTGGCCCGTAATGAACAGTGTATCATTTTATACCCATTAACGGCCCGTTATTCCGTTGGGCCGTTTCCAGCCCATGTTATCTTTCGGCCTTCTCAGAGCCCATTTATTCTTGGGCTATTTTCCAGCATTCGTTTACTTACGGCCCGTTACAGTCATTTTCTGCTTGTGGGCCAAATTCAGCCTGTCGTTACAGTCGGCCCGTTTGTGGTCCGTTAATACGTTGGGCCGTTTTCATAGCGTCATCAAATACGGCCTATTAACGATAGCCCGTTATGGTCGGCCCATGAACGGATGATTCCAACTCTAGCCCGTTTACGGCCAGAATGCGGTCTGTTTGGCCCATGTTTGGCCAATCGATCATACGGCCCGTATAAGGCCCATTGATGATACGGCCCGTAGAAGGCCCATTGTTTCTACGGCCCGTAGAAGGCCCACTGTTTCTACGGCCCGTAGGAGGCCCAGTGTCACTACAGTAAATATTAGCCCATGGTTATTGTGGCCTAGTTTTAAAAAATAGGTTATTGCAGCCACTAGCAAACCGCGGAAAAAGAACTGCAATGACTACAAGCAAACAAATAAACAAGACAACAAGGAAATAAATAAGCAAGCAACTTACGCTAGGCTATCATGGCTATCACACATATTACATCCACTGGGCATCAAAGTTCGCCACGAGTGCAAATAAACGCGCCGACAAAAGAATATACAAAACCGAGAGCACTTCAGAAGGCAATAGGCCTGGCCACGTCGGGCCCCCCAAACAGCTGAAGAAGCTGAGTAGACCTCAGTTGTGTCAACGATAGATGCATCAACACTAGATTTAAGGCATGATGGTGCGCACGGCAGTCCCCTGACATCTTCATTGCATCTTTGACTTCAAGTCAGAGCTGAGCTGAAGCAAGCCTTTTCGCTTTAAGTTGAGACTGAAGAAGTCGAACTGATTGAGGCAACGACTGCACAGAGGTTGTCTCACACCTGCTGGTGAGTACCTTCAACTCACTGTCTTCATCAAGACAGGACCTTGGGGTCATCTCGCTGTCCTCAAGATGGTTTGGCTCACTATCTTCCCTAAAGTTCTGCCTGGCGTAAGAGATACGAGTCTGAAAGAGAAACAAGGAGACACGTAACAGGTTTCACAATTATATAAGCAAATAAATGGATCTGTTCTGCATAAGGAACATGTTTTTACAACTACAATTTGAAACTGGTAGTTGTTGCAAACATCCAATCAGATGTAAACAGCAAAGCAAACAGCAGTGGAGGAAATGATGCCTATCCAAATCTATACTAGAACAAAGTTTGAAGGCTTGAGAAGGATGAACTTACATTAGGCTGGACAAAGCCCTTCTCCATGTTGATGGAAGGATAATTCAATAAATTCCCCAAAGAAAATTCTTTATAAGCGTTGCCATTATTCTACATTTTGCAAAGAGTAAATATAGATCAAATAATATTGGAAGAAACAGAGGATAATGAAGCTCAGGTGCAGACTGATGATACATAATCAAATAGCAATTAATTAAGTACAGCGTTACAAGGCAAAAGGGAGAGAGGTACTGACAAGAGCAATGCAGAGCCCATTATTGTTTTGAGATCGTATGATCCTTTGAGCAAGGAGATTCATCTGAAATTAGTTTTCATACAAGAGAGAAGGTAAGGCACAAGTAGAAATTTAGGAGTTCACATTTTGAATTGATATCATAGATAGTACCTGACGCTGGGCTCCCAGCAGTTCTAATAGGGGTTTGCCACTGGAGTAGGGGTAAAGTGTGGTACAGTTGGGCATGTGTTTTCTGTGGCTGCTGATCTATCTGATTTAACAGGTATCACTACCTTTTCCAAATACCTAGTTTGTACTCCTTGAGGATCTACACTCACCCTCTTCCTTTTGGACATCTATTACGAAAGAACAACATTTGACTGGAAAAACATTGTGTGACGACACATGGAATAGGTACAGAAAATGGATAGGTATGTCATATACTCATATATGATGCTTAAACTAAGCAGATGGTGTAACAAATTAGAAGTAATGCAAGAGGTCAGATGCAAAATATGTGCGACCAATACAACTTTGCAAAGTTAGAGCAAGCACCTTGATGGGTGAATAAGATAGGCCATCCTCCACCATGCCAGTTTGTTAGCCAGTGGATCGTTCCACAATATTCCTCTCGTGCGCCCATTCTCATTTTCATTTTGATAATGTTCAATATCTAACATGCATGAAAACATAAAAACAAGTGAGATTTTCTTTGTAATGCAGAAGTGATTCTAATCCAATACTGCCTCCCTGTAAACCCCTTTGTGCTATCTCTGCAATTCTTTTAAAAGATGCCATGCATGCTGTAATTTGTTGTGTGCATTAATATAATGTGGCCTACTACTCAAAATATGAGAGCTCCAGAAGTGATGACACTTCGCAGATGATAGCATCAACATATAGTAAAGAAGAACAAGTCGACCTGACCTGACAGATTCAAAATATACTAATGGAGAACAACTCGACCTGACCAGTCGACCGCAAGAGAAGAGTATCATCTTAAAGAAGAGCAGAAGAGCAAGCAGATTGAAGATATTACAAGTCTTTCAATACAATGTCGGTTGGCCACCCATGATGAACCAGAGCGCACAGAGAAATACTATTATTTCCGGTCTCTCCATATGTGGCTCACATGCATTTCGAAACTAAAGTAGGAACATTTAGCTAACCAATTAAACATCTCTCAGTTTTACTAATATCAGCAATAATATCATATATGAATTTGTACAACTAAGCTTGTTTAGCTCGATGGGTGGAGCAGTGCTATTACGACACGAACCACGTAGGCTGATTGTGGTCATCATAAAATGGGGAAAACATAAGCATGATGAGTACAGTGTTGACCGTGGCAGTGGGATGGCAGATCTGAAGCTGCAAACCGCGCAAAGGGTAGTTAGCAACCGATGTTTGCTTTGAAATAACAACTAAGATTTGGTATGGACAAGAAAGTAAGGTCAACAAGTGACAAAGAAATGCAATTATGCTGTCTCTCTATATGTCACGACATGCATTTGGAAACTCAAGGGGGACCTTTAGCTAACCAATTAAATGTGTCGGTTAACTAATATCAGTATCATATCACAATCATATTTGAACAACTAATCTTTCGAATTCTGAGTGTTGTGTTGTTTAGCTTGAAGGGTGGAGTAATGCTAGTACGACAGAAAGCACCTACGCAGATCATAGTAGAGTAGATAAAAGGGGAAAACCCTAAGCATCAAGAGAAAAATCAAGAAAGTGGAACTAGCTGGACCAGTGGGTGGCGCACATGCTTTTCCAAATGAATGTAGGAACATTAGGTGACCAATTAAATGTTCTCTGTTTTAGTGATATGAGCATCATATCAGATTCGTATTTCAACACGTAAGCTTTGGGTTGAGGTCTTGAGGAGTAGTGCTAGCACGACATGAAGAACCTACGATGATGGTAGTGAATATAAAGGGGGGAAACCATAAGCTTTACGAGTATAGTGCCCGTGCCATGGCGGATCTGAAGGTGCAAACCGGACAAAGCTACTTCGCAACCAATGTTTGCTTTCAACTAGCCACTACGATTTGGTACGGACAAGAAAAGTACAGTAAAGAAATTACGATCTATTTTCCGGGTGAGATCAATAACTTAAGCACATATGGAAGAGTACCACCTCTCTTGCGACGCCGTGTAGGCCTATGCTGATACGTTGAGGGTGCTGCGGGTGCGATGGCTGTCGGCGGCGAGGAAGAAGACTTTAGACGGCAGACGACCGGGTCGGGGGATATATCCTGTTGCCGTGGCAAGGCAGTCGTAGGAGCGGCAACGGCAAGGTGGACGACGGCGACGATGAAGCGAGAGGAGGCGATGAAAGGATCCTGGTCCAGCACCGTGGATGAGAGACGTCCATCTCTTGCAGTGGACGACGGGGTAGGGGTAGCGGCTCCGGCAAGGTGGAGGATGGGGAGGCGGACGGAGGAGGCTGGCCGCAGTGCGGAGGTTGTCGTGCCACCGACGGTGTATGAATGGGGAAATGGAGGGGAGGGGGGATCTCAAACTTTGGGACATGCTTCTCTGAAATGGGGGAAAGTTACGAACTTATCCCCCGTTTAAAATTTTGGACATCGCGTTGGTTGGGGATAGGACGGTAATCTCGCATCTCCCAAATATTTGCCGGTAACTATTTCGGGCGAGGAGAGGGTGTTTTGCCGCCCACGGTTGGCGCCCACGGTGTATGAACGGGGCTGACAGGTAGGGTGGTTGTGTCACGTCTGATGGAAGTTACACATCTGCCCCTATTTAAAATATTAGCCTACATCTATTTCGGACGAGGAGAGTTTGTTTTACCGCCCACCGTGTATGAATGGGGAAATGGAGGAAGAGACACATGTCTTTCAGACGAGCTTGAATCAAATGTGTTTTGCTGCCCATGTTTGGCGCCCACCGTGTCTGAATGGGCTCAGAGGCCGTCGTGTCACGTCTGATTGAAGTTACTAGTCTACCCCTATCGACAGCAGTGTAAATCCGTTCGATAAGGATGTCAAGTGTCAGGGGTAGACAGTAATTTCCATCTCGCAAACACTTGCTTCGGGCAGCCCACAAATTATAGTGGGTGTTTAGCCGCTTCGTTCAAAACTTGGGAGAATTAGCATTCACGTTTGCCCTGGGACCTGGCAAACTAAATTCAAATCCAATTTGTATTCGATTACGAATATCCACAGATAATTATACGTTTTATTATTTATTTCTTCAAAACCACAACAAAGATTTATTCCACCTTTATATATGATTATGATTTAGAAATGTCGTGATCTTCGAATTCAGTAGGTTGGATACACTCTGAGTCAAACAGTTATTTCATCCAATACAATATGCTCACACGAAAAACAGTTTACCTTATGTCAATCATACAAGTACTGAGGATTACCTCGCCTAAAAAATTCGGATCATTACAACACATGGACAACATAGGGGGTCTTGCAACATAATCCATTCAGAGACATGATACAACATGCAAGTACAATAATCTAATGACAATTTCAACTGGTATCTAAAGAAGAACCGGGATTACCTTGGGCTTCAGATAGCAGAAACAGCAGGACCTCCTCCATCTTCAAATGCAACATTCTTACTTCCTCCAATTCTTGGGTTGCTTGCATAATGCGTGCCGCTAATTCCGTAATTTCCAGCCTCAAGATAAAGATTACCTCATTCATGGCAGCCACACCATCTCTTTCTGCCTCTAGTAGAGCCTCAAGCACTATAATATCTGTGCTCAGACTGCTCTCCAGCGGTGTTGCCTCTGAGCTGCTACCATCTGGTAACATGGATGGCGCACTGCTTCCACAAATAGATTCTGGGGTTGTACATTGTGTCCTAGTGTGAACGACATCCTGAAAGTTTCCGCTGGACATCAGTAAGAGATAGTTATCGTATGATCCATGCAGTAAGCTTACATGGTAAACGACGGACGAATTATTGCCGAGCATGGCAAACTATATTTAAATGGTTCGAAGCAGCATCAGCTGAAAAGAAATTAAAATGGTAAGATGAAACTAGGGATGTAAGTGGCAAATAAACGACATCCGCCAATCCCATCTAGTTAGTTTTTGCTACCTCCCTAGTTCATTTTCCTCAAAAAACAAAAACTCTTTTGAACTATCATACCACTAGTGGACTTTAATCGGGATTAAACGGGACACAGTTGACATCCCTAGTTGAAAGGGAGTGTACAACCGCTATATTTAAGTTGCCAAGGCATCTAAGCAATTGAAATAATCTGAGAAAGCACTTAACAGTGTGGCTTCATATAAACTACGAAGACAGTCTTGTGATGAAGTTGAGAGGAAAAGTTAAGGACTCAAATGAAATAGGCATGCATTTCTTTACGATAGTATAGCAGGCACTGCTGACATATTGGCCAACTTAGGTATATCGTAACAACAAATAAGCATTCGAATCAAGCAATACAACAAAGCAGACAACCGAACTATTTGTAATTCGGTAGGATTACACATTGAGGGCACAAGCCAAGAAAGCAGCCCACTCGCATTACATTTCACATGTACTAAAACACACTGGCTTACCATATGTTGCTGTGAAGCCTAGCTGTTGTTGCAATGTTCTTTGAAGATATCGTCAGCATCCCGTGGTTGCAAATCTAGTTGTTGTAGTTTATTCTGCACCATCTATTTAGGTAAAATTAATTTTAATCGCATGCACTGGTCCGAATTGATCATCAATGATTCATCTAAACTAATGAAAGAAGGGTGTGTGCATACACGACAATATATCTGCTTCCCTCTATTTTTATGCTTGTTCGAGGTGCCAGCCCCAAAAGAACAAATATTTTGCTTGATGGGGTTGGCAGCTCCATAATTAATAGAAGCATCAAATTAGTCATGCAACTTGGGAAGATCAAGAACACACAAACAAGTAATGAACAAAGGCTCGGAGCAGTGATGCAATAGCTAGCATCAGAAAATATAGGGTAAAACGAACAAAAAGCAGCGGAACCACATGCTAGTTTGCTGATGTGTAATTAAGCATAGAGAACATTAAGCAGCCTGATGGAACCAACAGGTGGCATCAGAACAAAACTAAAGCATATTAACTATATGTGCACTGGTATGTAATTTAGCACATGTAACATGTTCACTGCCAGAAGTATGGCCCTACAGGTGCAAGCAGAATAACGCGTCTCATGAAAAACTGAATGATGCCCAGAAGAAATTCAAAGGTGCGGTGCTTATGCTAGGAAAGTGAACGTAGGCGCCGGGCGTTGGATAATAGTACCTGATTCTCGGCGGCGTATGGGTATCGTTGTCATACTTGATAGCTAAGGATCATCGATGGTGCTCGTGTTGCGGTTGAGTTTGGGCCGGCTGTCGCCGTCGCTGAAGCGGCTCCGGTGCTACGGTTGCGGCGCCTGTCGACATACAAGAAAGCTCATCTGTGGTAAGTGAACAGTTGCACGATAAAGAGAAAAACCGAAGGAGTACAAATCGAAATAACCTGATGAGGCTGCGGCGTCGGTAAAGCAGTGCCGGTGGAGTTGAATATGGCGTTCGTGGAGCGGGTTCGGTGCAGTGGACGAAGGCTTCGGCGGGCGCGTTGTACAGTGCTTTAGGTGAGGCACATCTGTTGCGGCGGACGAGGGCTTATATGATGGGCCAGCGAAGGGGCGGACGAGGGAGTCAGTGAAGGGCCTACGCTGTGGTGGACGAGGGCGCCGGTTAAGCAGATCCGGTGCGGTGGACCATGATGGCGGTCAAGGAGATCTGGAGCGGTGGACAAGCCAGTCGCTGAAGCGGCTCCGGTGAAGTGGTGAGTTGGCAGTTGGGGGTTCCAAGGTGTGGAAGGTAGATCCGGCGGGGTGTGAGGTCCACCGCTGCGGCGGAGGACTAGATTCGGCGGCTTGCCGTGGTTGGGGGGTCGGGGAGGGGAAGGGGAGGGGCTCTGGGGAAGAATGTTGGGGGCAAAGAGGGGAAAACAATGGAGTTACCAAAGCAGCCCTTTTCTGTTCATGTGGCAGGGGTAAAAGAGGAATATCGCAGGGCTAAACTTTCGGGCGCGTGATATTTTGATGTGAGTGGGAAGTTTGAAAGCTTTTGGCGCCTAAAATTATAAGTATTCTGCTCTCGTACGGCCGACTATGATATCATGGCCGACAATTTGTGTGTTTTGCACGCAAAAAAAATGTGCAAGTTTTGAAAATCAATGTCTCCAACTCGAAACTTAGATTGTCCATTCAGTTCAAATATGGATCATTGAGCTACTACAAGCAAATACCATCATACGGTCCAACTCAAATGAAATTCCAAATGTGTTTATCCTAAATATGATGACAAAAGCAAAAATGTGTATGTGTATGAATAAAGTGGATGATTATAAAGTTTGAACATGCCCGTATGTGTATATCTCTAGGTTTGATATATGAATTTGAAATCACGAAATCCCGACTTAAAAAATGTACCTCTGTTTAAATGAATTACAAAAGCTAATGATGGAGTCGAATTCCAAAATTCCAATCTTAGGTTTGTAATTCTGGTACATCAAGGTATATCACGCATGTTCAAAAGTATCGTTATCTCATAGTACAAACTGTGAAACAAATTGATCAACCATGAGTGCACAATATCTCAATTACGCTAAAGTCCCTCAAATATAGACACCTCACTCTTTATCTGAAGTCAACCCCCCACCACACACACACACACACACACACACATAGAGAAGTCGTTCTCTCCCCCAAACACCAACACACGAGCACATTAACACCCCTCTCTCTTGTAAAGTCCGGACCCCAACATAGGTCTCTATCACTTTGTCTCTCGGAGTCTCAGGCATGCACACATCTCTTCCCTCACTCTCTAGGTCTCCCGCTATCTCTCTTACCCAAGCACACGCACTATGTAGAGTGTATATTTCCCATACACACAAAACGTCGCCCCCAAACGTCTATCTCCCTAGTTATGTGGTTCTCGCGCACTCACCTCACACACCACCCCCACTGCAAACAAGCACACTTTGTCTCCTTGTGCACCACTCTCCTCTTTCTATCTCTCCCACATGCGGACCCGCCCCAGCTCCTTCCCTGTATACATATATGTCGTGACTCTTTGCATAGCTCCCTAATGTATAATCGTTCTCGATTTCGCACATTGTTCTCTACACCATCTATTCTAGATCTCTCATGAAGTCCTTATCACACACACGATGACTCGCTTCCCTTGCGTCTCCGTTCATAGGCCAATTTCGGACAACATCAACATTGTCTCCCTATCCATACGCCATTTATGG
The DNA here is from genome assembly GCF_002575655.3 of Aegilops tauschii subsp. strangulata. Classification (NCBI taxonomy): domain Eukaryota; kingdom Viridiplantae; phylum Streptophyta; class Magnoliopsida; order Poales; family Poaceae; genus Aegilops; species Aegilops tauschii. The sequence continues at coordinate 84,719,552 of NC_053038.3, forward strand.
ACACAAACGACCCCTCTCGCCCCCTCTCTTCCTCTCTCTCTCTCTCCATCGCTAGCTCTGTCTTTCTCTCGCTCTCACACCCCTCTCCCACACACACACTCGATGTCTCTTCCAAATAGTCTGCTCCCCCCGCCCGCACCCGTGCTATCTCGCTACTACACATGTCACACCATTCCCCCTTCCCTTATACTAGGTTTACATCATCAGTGGTCTCTCTACTCCACATACACTCTCTCCCTCTCACACACAAACGCGTGCACAAACACACAGACACGCACAAACACCCATTTATCTGGATCCTCATCTCTCCTCATGTCCGCATGTGTATCTCACACACTCACTCTCTAATTATGTATATGTGTCTCCACGTTACACAACACAAAGCCCCATGTACATGTATCTCTCTATCCTCCACACACATAGACACAAAGAATCTGTTATCATTGCCTCAGTCTCTAACATATCACACACGCACACTGTCTCTCTCTCTCTCTCTCTCTCTCGCAAACACGCTCAACAAGGGTTTCCCCGTGAATAACTTACCGTCTATTCATCAACAGTCGTGGCAGTACGACGAACACGAGACATGAAAAAGAATAAATTTACACGTGCTTAGACCACCTAGTATGACTACTAGGACTAGCGCAAGCCAAAAAGCGCGCCGCCGTCACCCCCTCCTTGTCGGCGACGGGAAAATCTTTGTTTTACACAGTCGTGAAGTCATTGTGCTAAGTCTCCACATGCCGAGGCGTTGAATAGAATGTAGATGCTAGTTTACGGAAGCAAGTATCGATAATACGTTTGTATCTCCATACTTATATTTCTTCTCTTATAAAAAACCGAGTTGGTGATGATGGTACGTGTGCCATCTTGCAATATAGACCGTCCGATCTATATCTGACGGATGGAAATTAAACTAAAAGATACCTGCACCCCTCTCCACATTTGCAGACAAGGCGTTCGTTCGTTCATCCTTATCTCCAACAAACCTCATTGTTGAGCAATTAAGAAAGGAAGCCTCTGGAACAAACTGGCCTGGTGGCCGCTGCCGGCGTCGTCAATCCCCATGCCTCCCCTCAGTCCGACCACCAACCACCACCACACCCCACTCCTCTTCACCTTATCTCAAATTTCTCGAGATATCATTAGTTTTTACACATGGGATTACTACCGCAAGGGTCAATCACAACAAGTGTTTTATAAAAAAATGCATCTTGATGTTCCGTGCAATGCACGGATCTTGCTAGTACTCCTACACAAGACTAAGTTGGTGATGCTGGTGTGTCTGCCATCCGTCGTTTCTGACCATTAGATCTACATCTAACGATTATGAGGTAAGTTGTTGCCTTTTCTCACCAACATCCCACTTGTCTACCAATTTGCAGAAAAACCCATAATTAGTATCTTAAAACCAACCACATCCCTCCCTGACCTCACCAAAACAGCCCAAGGAATATATTCTAATTGAAACATAATATATCTCTAGTGACATATGTATATCAAAATTAGAGTGTTTTGTACCAAGTTTGTGAATAAGTATTATTCTAATTATGATTCGTTGCAACGGACATGAACATTGCTAGTATTTCCAACCATGCATATTTTCCTAGTATTCCATAGTTTCGAGTTTTCCATCAAGATATTAGTCACTCATGGTTATTTACTTTCAATCATGTACACATATGCACTATGTAACTAGCCTTGCTTATTGGCTTCCAAAGCTTAACTTTCACTCCTACTTACAATATGTAGAGTATTTATCAAAAAACTACCACTTTCAACCAGCCCTAGGAAGAATCTATTGTACAAAAAAAAGCAAAAACATACCCAAAATTTCATAATCCATGCCAAAAACTACCTAGTACTCCTCCCGATTAGGTTCGTTTAAACCCATTTATGACAGGGTTGGCCCACACGTCCGTGCTGACGAGGCAGCTTAAACCAACACATTTTGTTTGACCGTTGACACGAGGGACCCACATCTGACCTTCTATCCTGTTATTCCCCCTCAAATCATTATTTTTCCTGAACATTACTTCAAACAGTACTGATGCGTGTTCGTTGGTGGCGCCGGTGATGAGCGAGTTGGCCGCCGCTCCGCCGGACGGGCCGGACGCTGCGCTGGCCTCCGCACGGGTTGGCAGGCTGGCCCGAGCGTGACTCACGAGCGAGCAAGCCGCCGTGCTGGCCTTCGCTCGAGCCAGATGGCTGGCCTTAGCGCGGCGCGTGCGAGCAAGCCGCCGCACTGCCGTGCCAATCTAGCTAGCAAACCTTGCAGACAAGCAGCTGGACGGAGCTATCTTGGCTAGCTAGCGGTCGCGAGCGCCAGACGGAGCTGGCATCCGGGCTGCCGCAACATGGGCTCCGCACCACCGGCGGTTTTGACCTCGCCTTCTGCCGGCGGCGGTAGCTGCGTCCCATGGCCGAGGATGACTAGGTGGACAGGCCGGAGGTAGGAGGTCACTCGAGGATTTTTGTTGGTAAGAGCATGTACAATGGTTGATAAGGTAATCTTATCTTAAGTCTGCCACGTATGCAAGTGGTAGTAGTTTCTTGGCATTTTAGTGGTTTCTTGCATTATTAGAGCAAGTACAATAGAGCTGAGTCAGCGGGCTATAAGAAATAAACTAGTATATTTCTGCTTAGTTGGAGGAAAGAGAAGAGGAGAGAGAAGGTAAGCGGGCTCTTCGTGAAGAGCCAGCTCTAGCACGTGCTCCTAGGCACTTTGTGAGAATGAGAAGTGGGCCACATAATAAAAAAGTAGTACACTCTTTTGATTGATTATTGTACATGTTGGCTATAAGATGGGCTGTAGATGACATGGCACTGGCTTATAGCCAGCAGCTGGCTATACTATTAACCATGCTCTTAGGGGTTTCTTGTAAGGAACAATGTACGTACTACTAGCGACAAAAGGCGATTCTAGGTTGCGTTGTACTCCAACGAGTACTACTAGTGGTCGCGGGAGTGTATACCTCGTTTTGTGGGTTCGATCCCGGCCGAACGCACGGCGGCCTTTTTTTAAAAAATAGTACTACTACACTTTGCTGCGAGCCAATATTTTACACTGGTAGTTTGAGTTTTGAAGTCAAACGGACGTGCGGCCCCACAATCTGGGTGCACTGGACAGCCTAGCCACGTGAACGGGTTTTTTTTCCCAGCATCCCGTGGCTCGCGTGCTCGCCCTAGCCGCACCTCGCTTGCAGCTTCCAGCTAGTAGCATATTTAAACTAGCGCCTCCCAATTAAGCCCGAGGAGCTGGAAAAGCCTGGCGGGGCATTGGGAACTGTGCAATATGGCTCTGTACGTAAAGTGCTCTACTACTACTCTGTAGTTTGTGGCGTTGCACACATGGACTTCACTCCATTATCGGCTCTACTATAAAAGAAATTCCTCTTGACGTGTTTTTTTTGAAACGGAGGCAAAAGCTTTGCTTCATCTCATTCATAAAGAAGGAACTACTAACAAAGTTCGACGAGATCCATTACACCTCCACAAATGGAAGCGAAAAGCCTAGTCTCGCTATATCAAATAACTCAAATGTTCTGCCCCCGCAGTAACCGTCGCTGATAAACAGGCTGCTAGTGTGTGCGTGAGAGGAGCGGCTGAGTAGGCCAGCTACGTGAGAGGAGCGGCTGAATAGAGCACCGAGAGTACCCACTAGGCAACTACGCAGGTGTACTTCCCCTGCATTGATAGTACAGCGATGGTTCTAGAGAACAGTAGTACCCTCCACTTCCAACTGTAGCTCCTTGGCCCTGAGATTCAAGAGTTCAAATCTGGTGCACTATACTAGACTAGACTAGAAGTACAGTACATCGCACTACTAGTTGAGAAAAGTAGTACTAGTACTGCTACAGTACGAGTACGTACTCCTCCGTCACATAATGTAAGACATTTTTTGACACTAGTTGGCGTGTACAAAAAATGGCAAAAACATACCCAAAATTTCTTAATCCACGCCAAAAACTACTACCTAGTGCCAAAAATTTCTTACTAGTGCTATTATTTACAGTATAATGCAATCCCATAACGTTCCATAATGCTAGTACTAGTAGTAAATAATAGCCTCACCCCTTCGCTGAGGAACGATCTACAGTTGGAAGGGACGAGGCCCTGCGGTTACTACGCTCTTATCTCCTCCTCGCCAGTTCCCCTGCCCCCAAAGAGAAGGCAGTTCGTCGCTGCTCCCATGGATTCGCCAGGCGGTTCTCCTCCTCGTCGGGGCTGGGAGAGCTTGGACGACGATCCTTTGGGAGAAATCGCACGCCGCTCCGACATCCTCACCGCCGCAAGACTCGGTGCTTCCTGCACCAACTTTTTCAAGACGCTGCTTAAACAGGCTTGGGAAAAGGCCATGCTTGTTGGTCTTCCATGCGTCCTCGAGGAGAAGGTTCTTCTATGGGACAATCCTTCGAACAGTCCACCGCTCCCTAGCCATGGTTGCACGTTGACTCCGCTAGAGTTGCCGACGTTGAGAGGTAGTCGGATTTTGTCCGATGAGCAGGTCAGTAATGGAGTTTGATCATGTAGTACTTAGTTATTCCATTTCCATCCCGTAATTTCTCCGCTGCCCACCGTCTTATATATAGGTCTGGGTCGGTGCCAACGAAGATTGGCTTGCATAGCTCCGGCCGGATACCGCCATCATTTTGCACAACATCCACAGTAGTGCGGCCGTTCCGGTAGACCCCTTCTCCACCATTGGGATCGGCCTTCCGAACTGGCTGGGCTTGAATACGTATGATGATGCCTACATGAGATTGAAGAAGATAGCAATTGCGGACCCACCGACAAAGGGACGCGGCTACGACTATTACTATCTCATCGCGGTGGTCGACATAAGGATTGCCATCAATGCAAGAGGCAGTAACGGCAGAGGCTCGCGCATGTTGGCGGCGGCAGATTTGTACCCCTACACGTTCGAAGACGCCGTGCGCCATCTAGGTGTAACATCCCAAATTTTCAATTTGGAATGTTATACATTAGATCATCATTGCATATCATATTTTATTGCATTTTGGCTAGATCCTATAAATTCTACGCAACTCAAGGACCCACGGAGAGAGTTGGGGATTTCGTTATTTCATATTTGAGTTTTCTCAAATTTTGAAAATAGGATCATTTGATTTTATTTATTTTATCATCAATTATTCCAATTTTAAAAATAAGAGAGAGGGAATAAAATGACTTTTCCAAAATAAAGGAATATTGAGGATTTAATAAAAAAATCAAATAAGATTTTATTTTGGAGTTTTTCGCTATTTTATTTGAATTTAGGAAAATACGCGTTTTTAAAAATTGCATTTAGGCCCCAAATAAATGTTCATCTTGTCCGGCTTGATTTTAGAAGCTGGGGAAAATTTATTTTGGGATTTTTGGAGTCAGCTTAGTATTTCTTTTAATTGTTTTTCTGTGCGAAATTATTTAAAAAAAACGCAAACCGACTTTGGGCCGTGTTCGGCCAGGACTCCGCCTGGCCGGGCCTTTATAAGGCGCCGCCCCGAGCCCGTCAGCCCACCCGAGCCCCGCGCCAACCCTAACCCTAACTGCCGCCGCCGCCGGGCCCCGCCGCCCGAGCCGCCGCCGGTCGCCGTCCCTCCGCTCGAAGCCAGAGCCGCCGCCGCCGACCCGCCGGACCTCGCCGCCCCACCCGCCAGACCCCGCGGCCCCACGCCGGAGGTAGCCGCCGCCCCCGCCGTGGCGGTTTTCCTAAAGAAAACCGTACGGTTTTTCCGCCGGTTTTTCGTTCGGTTTTGTTAAAAAAACCTAGATCTGTTTCTTTTTGGTTTCGTTTATTTAGCGGACGTTCGTCCGTACGTTCGTTTTAACGAACGGATTTCGTTTTTTTCACAGACAGTGAACATTCGTTCGTTAGCCTGTTCGTCCGTTTTTCTTTTTCTCGGATTTTCCGCGATTATTTCTGATCGCGATTTCCGATCTGTTTTTTGTTCTAGTATAACTTTTCGCTCGTTTATCGGAATCAGGCGATTCAAGCGCCTAGAGTTTCGTCTCGAAACCCTCTTTTTGTTTAACCAACTCAAACAAGTTTTTGCTACTGTAAAATTTGACTTAGGTCCATATTAGTAAACGAAGCTTGTTTCTTTCGCCGTTTGACTCAAAATTGTGATTCTTTAGTTATTTATTTTAGCGAACGGGTGAGTAACGCGTAAGAACCTGCCCTTGGGAGGGGAACAACAACTGGAAACGGTTAACTGAATTCTGAATAGAAAGATTAAGAAGAAAAAAAAGATTCAAAATAAAGTATTCGTTGCTTCGTTTTTGATTCTTTTTGCAAACCAGAGTTCTTAAGTTGAACTTTCTGGTTAGATCTCTTATTTGAGTTTTACCTGTGCATTAGACGAGTACTTATTGTATGCTTGTTTGTTTGCGATAGAGTACCCGGAGTGAGTACGCCTGTTTTTTTTATGGACCGCCACCCAGGCTCAAAGGGATCATGAGATTATTCATGCTAGAAACTTCCGTGTGCAGCCACAAGCTATTATGGGCTCTAGCATAGTTGATTAAGTTGTGTGAACTCTTACAGTGGTAGACTAGCAGATGTAGGGGTTGTAGGTGGTACTGTCTACCCGATCGTAAGGTGCAAACGCTTTTGAAAGACTATGTCTTGGTCATCCGTTTCTCAAACATCATGTAGTGCGAGAATCCCAACGGAGGAGATCGAGTCTTGTGGGGAAAAGTGCGCAAACCTCTGCAGAGTGTATAAACTAATCATGGTTAGCCGTGTCCCCGGTTATGGACAACTTGAGTATCTAGTACTTGGATTATCATGTGAATCTCATCATGTTACTTTAATTAATTTTGTTGGGATTAATGTTGAAACTTAATTGGGATTGAGATGGTGTCACCCATTCTCAATGTTTAACAACCACCATGATAGTTAAATAAAATTTATTCCTTTGCAGTAGGAAAAAATTGGCTTTTTCGCAAAACTGTAACCATAGAGCTTTCCACCAGCCAAATATGCATGTAGTATAGCATTATTCTGTTCATTACTCTCTATGTGTTACCTTGCCAGCATATTCCATGTGCTGACCCGTTTTCGGGCTGCAACGTTTCATGTTGCAGAATTTTCAGACGACGAGTAAGGTGCCTTACGTCGTGGTCTTATACTCAGTGATGCCGTTGGAGTTGATGGACTCGCTTATCTTCCAAGTCTTCCGCTGTTATCGTTTTTAGATGGCCTTAAGCCATATTTATCGTATTAAGTTCTCTTTTGAGACATTCGATGTAATAAGTGTGTGATTGCTACTCTGTTGTAAATCCTTCGAGTACTGTGCGTGCCAGCATTACTGATCCAGGGATGACACTGATGCACAGAGACTTGACCGTCTGAGGTCTGGTCGCTACAAGATGGTATCAGAGCACACGCTGACTATAGGACACGGCCACTAAGCTTAAACCCTAGATCACTATTCTCTTCTCATTTCTGACTCCTCTCCATTTTCCACTCTTTTAGGATGGCGGATGCCAGGAACAAGTTCATGCAACCAGATGAAGATACACCCTTTGGACGCCACTTGAAGGAAGTCACTAGATACCTGAACATCGGAACACCTAGCTTCACCGGAACCTACAACGCCACACTACCAGAAGAGGAGCGTTGGATGATTCAAGTTCAAGTTCCAGGAAGGACGTTCATGCCCGTCACCGAGCCCATAGAGTTTTCATTTGATGCACCAACCTGGAGTCTAGGAAAGAGCATGGCAGCCCACATCACCATGGGACGCATTGGAGAAGTTTACCACAAGGAGCTTAAGGATACCATTTACCAGATTTGTGGGCGCCGAGATGAGCAATGGGAGATGATCAACACCAAGAAGGATAGATCAATTGCAGCTTTCATCCAAGAGCAAAACCAGCACATTCGTCGCCAGGAGAACCAAATGTGCACATGCATGATAGATCTGAACAAGGCATTGACCAAGATCACGGAGCTGGAGGAAGAACTCAAGGCTACACGCGAGGATTATATGGAGGAAATCGTCGCACTGGTGGAGAAGAATGACGACCTGATAAAGAAGATCGGAGTATTCATGGGAGACCCAGCACCAGGAGGAGAAGACGATGATTGCGCTTGCCCGGATAACTACATCATCATCGACGACACCGACTCGGACCGCAGTGAAGATGACTTTGTTGATGAAGCTGGAGCAGATATCATGGAGTCTTCGACCGAACAAAATTTCTAGTAGACCACCATAATCAGTAGTAGTATTCCCCCATGTATATAGTATAGTCTGAGAACTTTGTGATGATAGTTAGATCGATTGTATGCCTTGTTTGAATTGATTTGAGTGATATTGATTGTGTTTGTCTCATGTGCATATGGGTAGTGTTTTCTCTCTGGACCTCATTCTATTATAAATTCTCATCTTTTCTAAACCCATCAGATGCCTCCGAGACGCGACACCAGATTTGTTTTCCCACTGGAGATCACTCAGTTGATTCAGCAACAGAATGTCTTGATGCAAGCACTAGTACAGAACCAAGGCAACAACAACAACAACAACAACCCACCACCACCACCTATTGACCATTTGACCCGTTTCTTGAGGCTAAATCCGCCGGTGTATTCCAGTAGCACCGAGCCGATTGTTGCAGATGATTGGCTCCGCAAAGTTGGAAGGGAGTTGACCACTGTAGGATGCACAGATGCGGAAGGAGTGCGTTTTGCCGCACATCAGCTTGATGGACCCGCAGCATCATGGTGGGAGAATTACACAGCCACACACCCTATAGACACTGTCACATGGGACCAGTTTCAGCAAGCTTTTCGTACTGCCCATGTTTCAGCAGGAGCTATGGCCATGAAGAAGCGTGAGTTTCGCAACCTACGCCAAGGAGGACGCACCGTAGGCCAATATGTGGAGGATTTTAGTAAACTAGCACGTTATGCCCCAGATGACGTTGCTACAGATGCAGCCAAGCAAGAGAAGTTTCTGGAAGGGCTGAATGATGAGCTGAGCATGCAGTTGATGGTAGCAACCTTCAACAATTACCAGGAGTTGGTAGATAGAGCTCTCATGTATGAAGGGAACATTGAATGCGCTAGTAATTCGATTTTGCTTACCACCCCAGAAGGAAGAAGGATCAAGTATGTATCCTAGCATGTGCCGGAGAGGACTCAGGTGAATCCTTTATCAGGAGTTGTACAGGAGGAAGTACCAGTGGTGAAGGATTTCCCTGACGTATTTCCAGAGGAGTTGCCACGCATGCCACCGGATAGAGACATTGAGTTTTTGACTGAGCTTTTGCCAGGCACAGGGCCAATATCTAAGAGACCATACAGGATGCCCGCAAAGGATTTGGAGGAGATTAAGAAGCAGATTAAGGAGTTGCTGGATAAAGGCTATATTCGCCCAAATTCTTCACCTTGGGGATCGCCAGTGCTTCTAGTGGAGAAGAAGGATGGATCGTTAAGAATGGTTGTTGATTACCGAGGACTGAATGAAGTGACCATCAAAAACAAGTACCCACTGTCGATGATCAATGATCTGTTTGACCGCTTACAAGGAGCTAAGGTATTTTCCAAGATCGATCTGCGGTCAGGATACCATCAGTTGAAGATTCGAGAGCAGGATATACCTAAGACGGCTTTTACCACCAGGTATGGGCTGTACGAGTATACCGTTATGACATTTGGTCTGACTAACGCACCTGCCTATTTCATGAACCTAATGAACAAGGTGTTTATGGAGTTTCTGGATAAGTTCGTCGTAGTGTTCATTGATGATATTTTGGTCTACTCAAAGAATGAAGAGGAGCATAAGGAGCATTTGCGTTTGGTACTTGAGAAGCTCAGAAGACAGACAAGGAGATTGCCGGAATAAAGGAAAGGATGAGCAAAGGAAAAGCCAAGGGATTTCGTGAGGACGAGCACAATACCTTATGGTTTGAGGACCGCGTTTATGTGCCTAATGATCAAGAGATCAGGAAGTTGATTCTGCAGGAGGCTCATGACTCGCCGTATTCGATTCACCCAGGAAATACCAAGATGTATTTGGATTTGAAGGATACTTTCTGGTGGACCGGAATGAAGAAGGATATTGCGGGGTATGTAGCAGTTTGTGATGTATGTCAAAGAGTGAAGGCCGAGCATCAGAAGCCAGCAGGATTGCTACAACCATTGCCGATACCCGAATGGAAGTGGGATAAGCTAGGCATGGATTTTATCACGGGATTGCCCAGGACTCGTTCAGGCTATGACTCGATATGGGTTGTAGTCGATCGTTTGACGAAGGTAGCTCATTTCATCCCAGTGAAGACCACTTACACCAGTGCTAAGTTGGCAAAGATATACATGAACAGGATCGTATGTCTGCATGGAGTTCCGAGGACCATTGTATCAGATAGAGGAACCCAGTTTACCTCAAAGTTCTGGCATCAGTTACATGAAACTTTGGGTATCAGGCTAGAATTCAGTACAACCTTTCATCCACAGACAGATGGACAGACCGAAAGAGTCAATCAGATTTTGGAGGACATACTGAGAGCTTGTGCGCTAGATTATGGATCCAGTTGGGATGACAATTTGCCGTATGCAGAGTTTTCTTACAACAACAGTTATCAATCCAGTTTGAAGATGGCCCCTTTCAAAGCTTTGTACGGAAGGAGGTGTAGAACACCATTGTTATGGGACGAAGTTGGAGACCGCCAGTTGTTTGGACCAGACTTGATTAAAGAATCTGAACAGAAGGTGAAGTTGATTCGCGATAGGCTCAAGGTAGCCCAGTCCAGGCAGAAGAGCTATGCGGATTCAAAACTTAAGGAGACAGTTTATGAAGTCGGCGACTGAGTTTATCTTCGAGTATCTCCACTTTGAGGAGTTATGCGCTTTGGAGTTAAGGGAAAGTTAGCGCCATGATTTGTAGGACCATACAAAGTTTTGGAGCGTATGGGAGAAGTTGCCTACAAGTTGGAATTACCCGAAGGATTGTCAGGAGTTCACGATGTGTTCCACGTTTCCCAGTTGAAGAAGTGCCACGTAGAGATGGCTGATATACCACTGAGAGATATAGTACCACTGGAAGCAATTTAGTTGGATAGTGATTTGACTTATGAGGAGAAACCAGTCAATATTCTCGAATATGCTAGTCGAGTCACGTGTAGCAAGGTTATCAAGTTTTGCAAAGTTCAGTGGAGCCACCATACTGAGGATGAAGCCACCTGGGAGCGAGAGGAAGATCTACGGAAGGACCACCCTCACCTATTTTCTAGCCAACCCGAATCTCGAGGGCGAGATTCATCTTAAGGGGGGTAGGTTTGTAACATCCCAAATTTTCAATTTGGAATGTTATACATTAGATCATCATTGCATATCATATTTTATTGCATTTTGGCTAGATCCTAGAAATTCTACGCAACTCAAGGACCCACGGAGAGAGTTGGGGATTTCCTTATTTTCATATTTGAGTTTTCTCGAATTTTGAAAATAGGATCATTTGATTTTATTTATTTTATCATCAATTATTCCAATTTTAAAAATAAGAGAGAGGGAATAAAATGACTTTCCCAAAATAAAGGAATATTGAGGATTTAATAAAAAATCAAATAAGATTTTATTTTGGAGTTTTTCGCTATTTTATTTGAATTTAGGAAAAATACGCGTTTTTCAAAATTGCATTTAGGCCCCAAATAAATGTTCATCTTGTCCGGCTTTATTTTAGAAGTCGGGGAAAATTTATTTCGGGATTTTTGGAGTCCGTTTAGTATTTTTTTAATTATGTTTCTGCACGAAATTATTTAAAAAAACGCGAACCGACTTTGGCCGTGTTCGGCCAGGACTCCGCCTGGCCGGGCCTTTATAAGGCGCCGCCCCGAGCCCGTCAGCCCATCCGATCCCCGCGCCAACCCTAACCCTAACCGCCGCGGCGGCCGCCGCCGCCGCCCGAGCCGCCGCCGCCCGCCGTCCCGCCGCCCGATGCCGGAGCCGCCGCCGCCGACCCGCCGGACCCCGCCGACCTACCCACCGGACCCCGCCGCCCCACGCCGGAGATAGCCGCCGCCCCCGCCGCCGGCGGTTTTCCTCGAGAAAACCGTACGGTTTTTCCGCCGGTTTTTCGTTCGGTTTTGTTAAAAAAAACCTAGATCTGTTTTTTCAGTTTCGTTTATTTAGCGTACGTTCGTCCGTACGTTCGTTTTAATGAACCGATTTCGTTTTTTTTCGCAGACAGCAAACGTTCGTTCGTTAGCCTGTTCGTCCGTTTTTCTTTTTCTCGGATTTTCCGCGATTATTTCTGATCGCGATTTCCGATCTGTTTTTCATTCTAGTATAACTTTTCGCTCGTTTATCGGAATCAGGCGATTCAAGCGCCTAGAGTTTCGTATCGAAACCCTCTTTCTATTTAACCAACTCAAACAAGTTTTTGCTACTGTAAAATTTGACTTAGGTCCAGATTAGTAAACGAAGCTTGTTTCTTTCGCCGTTTGACTTTCGTTGCTTCGTTTGATTTGATTCTTTTTGCAAACCAGAGTTCTTAAGTTGAACTTTCTGGTTAGATCTCTTATTTGAGTTTTTCTTGTGCATTAGACGAGTACTTATTTTATGCTTGTTTGTTTGCGATAGAGTACCCGGAGTGCGCCGCTTGCTACTTCGAATCCTAGGTTTCACGGATCATCAGCAAGGCAAGTAACACTTTGACCATACCTCTTTTCATACCCAGTTTTATTGCATTAGATCAATCCTCAAACAATTGCATGATTAGGATCTGATTAAATTGTGGGTTGGGAAGTAGCTGATGAGGTAGAACCTATTGCCCTGTTTATTACCAAACCCTTGGGAGTTACTTCTATGTTTGCTTATATTGCTATGCTATGCTAGTAGACGTGGATTGGGTGAGTGTATCCATTACAGATGTGATATTGTTAATTAAAGGTTCAATTTAAGGTGGCTACTTAAACGCACATCTGGGTGGATTGAGGCACCTGGGTATTCCAGCGATTGCCTGTTTTTTTATGGACCGCCACCCAGGCTTAAAGGGATCATGAGATTATTCATGCTAGAAAATTCCGTGTGCAGCCACAAGCTATTATGGGCTCTAGCATAGTTGATTAAGTTGTGTGAACTCTTACAGTGGTAGACTAGCAGATGTAGGGGTTGTAGGTGGTACTGTCTACCCGATCGTAAGGTGCAAACGCTTTTGAAAGACTATGTCTCGGTCATCCGTTTCTCAAACATCATGTAGTGCGAGAATCCCAATGGAGGAGATCGAGTCTTGTGGGGAAAAGTGCGCAAACCTCTGCAGAGTGTATAAACTAATCATGGTTAGCCGTGTCCCCGGTTATGGACAACTTGAGTATCTAGTACTTGGATTATCATGTGAATCTCATCATGCTACTTTAATTAATTTTGTTGGGATTAATGTTGAAACTTAATTGGGATTGAGATGGTGTCACCCATTCTCAATGTTTCACAACCACCATGATAGTTAAATAAAATTTATTCCTTTGCAGTAGGAAAAAATTGGCTTTTTCGCAAAACTGTAACCATAGAGCTTTCCACCAACCAAATATGCATGTAGTATAGCATTATTCTGTTCATTACTCTCTATGTGTTACCTTGCCAGCATATTCCATGTGCTGACCCGTTTTCGGGCTGCAACGTTTCATGTTGCAGAATTTTCAGACGACGAGTAAGGTGCCTTAGGTCGTGGTCTTATACTCAGTGATGCCATTGGAGTTGATGGACTCGCTTATCTTCCAAGTCTTCCGCTGTTATCGTTTTTAGATGGCCTTAAGCCATATTTATCGTATTAAGTTCTCTTTTGAGACATTTGATGTAATAAGTGTGTGATTGCTACTCTGTTGTAAATCCTTCGAGTACTGTGCGTGTCAGCATTACTGATCCAGGGATGACACTGATGCACAGAGACTTGACCGTCTGAGGTCTGGTCGCTACACTAGGCCCCATCTTCGCGGTGACAAGCCAGGGGACTTGTTTCATCTGGTTGCCATCCTACGGTACGGGAGATTACAAACAGAATGCACAAACCATCATTTTCATCCCTAAGGGTACTCCATTATTTTACAGGGACCAGTCATCCCCGGATCAAAATAAGATCGCCAATCCTGGATGTGCATTTGCATCCGCGATTCGGTCTAACCTGGAACCTTGTAGCTGACTTTGGTATATTGGGATCAACTATCTTAGCAGTCGTTACCCATGGTACCACTGATGTGCAACATGGTCACACAATCTACCACGATCGGACCGTCACCATCTACCCAGGTATTCCATTTTTTTAACCCTCTCGCCTTCTCTTTCAATGTTGTACTAGTAGTATACTTTGTAGTACTAGTAGGAGTACTTTTTACCTTGGAGGACGCGTATAGCTTGCTAGGCCCTTGAAGACTTGAACCCACTAGCTGCCACCATTTTTGTTTTTCCATGTCTTACTATCTCATCCATGTAGCCAAGAGTGGCTATATATAATAAGCCGGTTATTTTACTTCCTCTATACCGGAGTAGTACTATTTGCTGCACAGTATTACTGACCGCCATATTTGAGCACAACATTATTATGCATGGACCTTGACTATGTACGTCACCATGTGTCCAGATCTGGGATGCCGCGTGTACCAGATGAACGGCGCCGAGTTCTACCCCCATGATGCTACGTGGGTGCCGAGGAACACTCTTGGAGAGTACTTGCTTTTCATCGGGGACAGCTACCCCATTGTGAAGCGGATGCCACCTTCCGTGCACGACATGGAAGGCCTGCCGTTCATGAAGCATGGTTGTGTCTTCAGTGCGCACCGCCGGATGAACGACATGCTGGGACACGCTATCCCTGATTTATGCCGCTTTAGCTTGGATGAGTCTCCATCGTGTGGAACCGGACTAGAAAGCTGCAACAATGATTCCCGTTGCCCACCGCTATGGATCGTGCCATCCATGAAGAACTCCTGGGACTGGAACCTGGAGGAGGACATGTAGCCCATCTATAACGTGTAAGTGGAGTACAGTAATTGTGAACGGTAGCGCTGTGAATATATGTAGACTAGTCGTGCACAAATTTATCACATGAATTGGAGATGAACTTGTGTGGCATACTGGCATTTGTCCTTTAGAATTTATTACTAGTAAATGTGTTATGTGTACGTGCAACTTGTGTGGTTGTTGCACGGGCTCCAACACGCTCTTTGAGAAAAAAGGTGGCACAGCTTTGGATATACGTGACGTGGCGGCATCATATAGTAGCATCGTTCGCTATAGTTGTAGTACACTCCTACTAGGACGACAACTCCTATAAAACCTTGCGCTTGGCTCTTTGCCTCTTCGGGAGGTTCAACAGTTCGTACTCGTGTGAACCTTGCACTTGGCTCTTCGCCTCTTCGGAAGGTTCAACAATGATGATACTACAGTACAATATGCTTCTGGCAATCTGACACCGATTGAACTGTTGCACGTCCACCGTGAGGGCGAGGGCGAGGGCGAGGGAGAGGGCGCTGTAGTCAAAACCCTCTCCTCGTCCTGCGAACCACCGCGCGCGTGGGCGAGGGAGAGGCGTAGTAGGCAAGCTTCTCCTCGTTCGGCGAGTTGACGGGACACATCAAAGCAGTACTAGTACTAATAGTAGTAGTCCATACTGCGTCCTTTCCGATTAATACGGCTTAATTTGAAACGAGAAAAATACACTGGCGGTCAACGTATGTAACAATACGCTCTTTACGGTCACTATATATAGTTTTGCGGCGATTATACGATCACTAGCTCATCGTAGAGCACCGTATTGCACCCTACTAACCGGCCACATAGTCGACGTGGCACTTTGTTGACTGGTTAAATTGTCACCTGGTTTCTGGGTCCCACCTGTCAGTTGGTAGAGCAAATAAATCAGTTAAACAAAACTTTACGCAGGCGCGACACGAGTCCAACCCTTGCGCGCGAACCGCCCTGGCTGTGTATGTGAGTGCATGCACGTGTCCTCCCTCGGTCTTCCAACAAAGAGTGTACATCGGCTATAAAACAAAGAGTGTAGTACATGATGTCCATATACACTTCCAATGCATTTAGCCTTTAATCTAAATCGATATTGATTGACTAATGCACCAACTTGTGCTGTAGGTATAGGCTACATGTCTATCCTTAATTACAGCATGCAACGGCCTTCATTTAATCTTCTTATCTCAATGGTCGCATGCACACATGAGTCTGCTACTTTTGGGCGTTAATTATGCCCTGGTCAATGTGTAAATCTCTAAATGTACACTCTTTCACGGACGTAGGGAGTAGGTTGAGCACTTGAGCGTGAGCGTGTGTGGTGCGTCGTGTGCTGTGTGCCGCATGGGTGCGTGAGTGTTGCGTGCGTCCATGTGTACGTGTGAGTGTTGCATGTTGCATGCATGCATGCATGCATGCATGCATGGGGCTTACTCCCTCCCATTGACATGTTCATATTTCAAGCTTCCTCTGTTCCCTCCATATGGTGATACTCCCTATGTTCCCAAATAGTACGGAGTAAGAGCCTCCCTCTGTTCCCAAATACGGAGTATTTGTCTTTCTACGGATTTCAACAAGTGACTAGGTACGGAGCAAAATGAGTGAAGTGAGCGTAGAGGCATAGGGATACTGTAGAAAGGAAGTCCTCGCGATCCATTATTCCCCATCTCGGTCAGAGAGAACTATTCAACTAGTCTTCACAGTGAAGTGACAATACACGCTGCAGCAGATGGGACACGTAATTAATAAGCTGAACCAGCGTGTTGGTGTTACTAAATCAGCCTTACCCAGTACTGCCATCATGTTTGCCAGTAGAGCACGCTTCCGCAAATACGCCTACGCAGCTCTGTCCTCCATTAACTGACATATGGGCCCTGTTGTGGTAGACCCACATGTCATCGGTGTAACTATTTACACTCCGAAGGACGGTATATCCTGGTAGTAGTACTAGTAGAATTGAGATTGAATGCACTTTCTTCCCCGCCTTCCACTCTTCTTCCTCCTCTCTTCTTCTTCCTCCTCTCTTCCCCATCGTCGGCCGCACACCATTTACCCCCGCTCATTGCTCGCCTGCCCGCGCCATCTTCCTTGGTAGCTCGCGCGTACCATATCCCCCCGCTCACTGCTCGGCCACACGAGGAGAAGCTTCTTCGCTCGCCCGCCCAAATCCACTTCCCCGCTGTTCGACGATTGGAATTCCCCCCCCCCCCCGATCTTCTCTTGGAGCAGATCTGTAGTCGTATGGACCTACTCAGCACCGTCCGTCTAGCCGCATGCTCGGTGTCTTTGTACCGTCTACTCGTCTGCAACCGGCCGGCTCTTTTCAATACACCCTGCTTGCTGATGCCCGATCCTCGCAGGTGGCCCAGACACCGACTTAACGATCCTACGGAGGTTGCCGGTGGTGCCCCTCGACATGCTACCACTACCCGTCCACCTGTCCTTCATGCGCGGCCACTACTGGGCGGGCATGAAGGCCAACTGGATCGTCCTCATCCACCACACCGGTAGTCCGTGGCGTCTCATGGATATCTACACCCAGCGAAAGATCACCCTTCCATCGTTGGATACCGCCGCCCGAGCCTCGCGGCCCGCCGGACACTCCTGCCTACTACGCACGAGACGCGTCAAGCTTTTGGCTCGACCTCTGTTTGCAGAAAGTTGTAATCTGCGAAGTGCCCACACCATCAGAAGACTACATGTATTACAAGCTCATTGCCTTGTTCAACATGGGATTAGTCTATCTGGAATCCGGTCGCCATACATGGTTATGGCTCATCATCAATCCTGTTGAGGCAACATTTCTGTTTGATGCTATAGTGCACGATGGCATCGTTTACGCAGTCGACGCACAGATTGGCTGCCTATACTGGTGGAATCTATCGTCGTGTAATTGTTCTATCTTATCTCATCTTTATCTTATGAATACGACTGCCTGTTCATTTGTTACAAATTTAGAATGCATAGCATGTCTATAACCACATCATTGCTATATGTTCCTCTCATTTCCTAGATTTTTATGACCACACATGTTATTGTTAGAGTTGATATGAGAACAATTGGCATCTAATGATTGTTAGAATACATATTATGAGCATAACATCATGATTGCTATATGTTACTCTCGTTTACAAGATTTTTATAACAACGCATGTTATTGCTTAGAGTTGATATGAGAACAGTAGTAGTAAGTGCTATGGTAGAATATGAGTAGGCGCTGTCATAGCTGTTTTCCTCTCATTGTTACATGATGTTTGAACCATTACATATTGCTAGAATATGAAAGCCATTGGCTTATTTTTTAACTTGGGGTATGATTATGACCACGGCATTGCAATTCTCTGTCTATGATATGTGTCACTGTTATAATAATCTTAATTCCACACATACTCTGAACATGATTGTTTATTTTTGTCCTTTTGGTCTCCAATTTGAATTGTTGCAGCAGACGCAAATGCGCTGGCCTTCATGATTCTAGGACCTGGAATCATACCAGCCGATGGGTGGTGGTTTATCGCTCGTTCAGCTGACGGCGGTCATTTGATGCTCATTCGCACGTACCAAATTGACCAAACCATTACATCAAACCACATGCAGTACAATGCGTGGGGAATTCGTGACATTGATGGCTATGGCTGCTTCGTGTTCGAGAAAGATCCCAGCTCCGTTGGGCCAGGCGTATTCAATTGGAGGCGGGTTTACAGCCTCAGCAACCACTCCTTGTTCCTCGGGCTCAATTATCCGATCATCCAACCAATCATCGATCATATCACCGGTGATGATTACTGTGCTATGCAACTTCCATTCGCGAGGGGGGCTGTGTTTACACATCATACCATGGGTTTCATGAATCACCATATCCAGAGATTCATCGACACAGCTTGTTGCCATATAATCTCCAGTGTGTGAAATGCATCAAGCTTCCATGCGATGGATGGTTTTTGCAAACCCGACATGCGGCGATGTGGTTCATGCCAACAGCAAATATGCACAACTTGATTCATGCTAATATCTAGACTGAGCCATGTATTCTGCTGCTGTAGCACGACCCTCTTTTGTTGGATACTATGTACTATTGTTAGTTTGAAGCACTCCTCTGGTTTGAAGGATAGATACCTTCCTGGGATCAAGTGCATCGTAACTCACCTGCGTAGGATGTACTGATAATGATGATGGAGATGCTGTGCAGAAGCCATATATATATATATATCAATTAGGCTTCAAGTGCGTACTTGTTAGTTAAACCTATGTATAAATTGTGACACTAAATACGACTAGTAAGTAGTACAGTAGTAGTACTAGTATACGTCGGTCAAATTATTCATCATGTCCACACATTGAATTGACGTGACAACACGCTGCGCGTGAGGTGACACAAGAATCCCGGCGGCGTGTTCGGGTATTCTGGACTTCAGATTTGGAGTACCACTTATCTGTCGAAATCTTTCATCATTCACTTAAAACAGTCGATTGATCATACATTGAGTACCATATAACTGGAATTACTGATGCAAGTCGAAGAAGGATTGGCTGGTGCTGCCGGCTGGCGTCAAGTTCGATCCCACGGATCAGGAGCTGATCGAGAACCTTGAGGCCAAAGTGAGTGCTGACAGCGCGAGATTTCAGTCTCTCATCGATTTGTTTATACCAACCATCGACAGCGAGCACGGCATATGCTACACCCAACCTGAGAAACTTCCAGGTAAGACACCGATCGGCCGTCTACTTGCACAAACATATTCCTTTGTTTATAGCTCTATTTTTCTTTTTAGACGCAGACCTGGTGAAGCAATTACAATTTGACAGTTAATAAAAAGTGAAACAAGTGACTGCAACATGCCAAAGATGTTATGAAAATGCCAACTAGGTACACTAAAACCTGTATTCCACAATACTGCAGGTATCACACTGAGTGGCCTAAGGAAACATTTCTTCCAGCGCAATTCCAGGGCGTTCAAAAGGGGCACATGGATGCGTCGCAAGATACAGTCGGAGTGCGGCATGCATGCGATGTGGCACAAGACCGGCAATATCTTGCCGGTGATGGTCAACGGCCGGCAGACGGGCAGCAAAAAAGGTTCTGGTGCTGCACACCAACAAGAACTTCGACCAGCAGAGGACCAACTGGGTGATGCACCAGTACCACCTCGGGGACCTGGAGCAACGGCCGGCAGACGGGCAGCAAAAAAGGTTCTGGTGCTGCACACCAACAAGAACTTCGACCAGCAGAGGACCAACTAGGTGATGCACCAGTACCACCTCGGGGACCTGGAGCAAGAGAAGGAGCGGGAGCTGGTCCTCTGCAAGATTTTCTACCAGACAAACACTAGGGCCAGGAGTAAAAAGATTATAAGTTAGTTTGGTATTGGTAGTTGTACTACCTTGTCATCCGCAAGTTGGTATTGTTGTTAACGATCTTTTGGTATGAACTTGCATTTGCTTCCAACCATCATGCCGAAGGTCGACGTGGATATAAAGCTGAATCATTTGTTTCAAAACGAATTTTCAGGCACCTGATTTTTATTTGATGGGTAGCATAAGCACCCGCCGTTCGAATTCCCAGTTCTCCAATTTTTTTCGAAACAAGTGCATGCACTTATTATCACGATAAAAAAACAATATCCGTGCTGCATCCCAGTTATCAGTCTGTACTTGCAGAATTCTCTCGTTTATTGAGCACGTATATTGTTTTTTCAGGTCGAGCAAGTTTCAACTGGGCTGTAGACTACCCAGGGTTGGTTTTGTTTTTAACAGGCCCAGGCCATGACGACAACGGGGCACAAAGATCCAGCAGGTATCTACTAGCCTCTGGCCCGCCAGCGTAGGTTATATTTTGTCTTACAACATCCGCAGGCAGTTTTTTTTACTGAATCAAACACACAGCCCAGTTCTATTTTCCTCTTGAAACGCATGTCCTACATCCATTTTCTAATCTCTACCTATAGTTTTACTAGTTCATATACATGTATCATTATATTGAAAACACATAAAATTCCCTTTTCATATTTACATCCTTATTTTTGTTGTTTTTTCCCATCCAGCGCTGATTTTTTTACCACTGGTTTTCCCTTAAACCAACACAATTGTCCCACGTCTTATTTGCTTACAAAAACAAAACGATTTTTTTGGCAAATATATAAGTTCTTAAAAAAATGTTTATCATTTCGGGATTACAACAGTTCAGACTCCACCGAAATATGCAAAATAAGGTTGAACTTTTTGACCGTGGTCCTCGGCAGAAAATGGGCTCTAATAAATTACTTAAGAATTAGCAAATGGGCTGCCAATTATAAAAAATAGCAAATGGGCTTTATGTTGTCTGCCACAGATTTGGAGGCTGACTTGTGGGCCTACTAAGTTCATGCGTACACAAGGTTTCTCAAAAAAGAAACTTAGTCAACAATCGACTCTACCAGCGTCAGACCGTTAGATGTCAATCTAACGGCAATCGTGCTTCTTCAGTCTCTGATCTTCCTGCCCCAGCCGCCCAAACCAGCGCCGTCAGAACCGCCTGCTCCCGCCTCCTGTGGCCGGCAGTGCTGCCGGGCAGGCCTCACGGCCCCATCATACTCGCATCCCTGGCCTGTCTATGCCTCTACTCACCCACACCTCCTGTTATTTTTGGGCGACGGCAGCCGAACCAGTCAACCCTCGTACTCTCCACCGCGTGGGCAGCCACTGCCGTGTCTTCCCCGGCTCCGTGTCGTTCCCTTCGTAGGCCTCGCCGTCGTCCACCACCCTGGTGCTCTCGGCGCGGCGTGGTCAACGATGTCCATCCAACGGCCGTAGTGCTTCTTCAACCTTTGGTCTTCTTGCCCCAGCCGCCCAAAGCAGCGCCGGTCGTGCCGCATGCTCCTGCCTCCCGTGGCCGGCTGTGCTGCCGCGGAGGCCTCACCGTCCCCATAATACTCCCACCGCTGGCCAGGCCATCCCTCCACTCACCCACTCCCCCTGTTATTCTGCAGCGACGGCAGCCTCACACCGCAGCCGAACTAGTGAACCCTCGTACTCCTCTCCGCGTGGGCATCCACTGCCGCGTCTTCCCCGGCTCCGCGTCGTCCCCTTCCTAGGCCTCGCCGTCGTCCACCGCCGTGGTGCTCTCGGCGCGGCGTGGTCAACATGGTCAACGACCGACTTATATCGGAAGAGTACTGTACATGGAGAGGCTGACAGCTGGGTCCATGGCAACCGCAAGGAAGTGCCTCCTTATTACGCGCAAAATAATTATTCCTCCACCTGACAGCAGGGACACATCGGACGGGCCACCAGTATTTCGCGGAAAAAATGTTTCCCCTGACTGGTGGGACCCACCGGACGGGCCACCGTATTTTGCAAAAAAAAAACGTTTGCCCCTGACTGCTGGGACCCACCGGACGGACCACTGCATTTCGCGAAAAAACGTTCCCCCCGCTGTTAGCTCGGACCCACCGGAAGTGCCTCCTTATTACGCACAGAAAAATGAATACCCCCCTACTAGCTGGGACCCACCATGGTGGGAGGCTGACTTGTGGGCCTACTAAGTTGACGGGGACGGAGGGCTTTGTCAACTTAGTCAATATGAACAATTCTAGCTCTAGTGACCGTACGATGTCCATCCAACGGCCGTCGTGCTTCTTCAATCTCTGCTCTTCCTGCTCCAGCCGCTCAAACAAGCGCCGGCGGGACTGCCTGCTCCCTCCTTCCCGCGGCCGGCTCTGCTGCCGCGCATGCCTCACCGCCCCACCGTACTCCCATCGCTGGCCTAGCCATCCCTCTACTCACCCACACCTGCCGTTATTCGCTGGCAACGGCAGACGAACCAGTAAACCCTCGTACAGTCGTACTCCCCTCCGTGTGGGAAACAACTGCCGAGTCTTCCCAGCCTCCATGTCGTTCCCTTCCTAGGCCTCGCCGTCGTCCACCGCCCTGGTGCTCTCGGCGCGGCCTGGTCAACATGGTCAACGACCGACATGCATCTGAAGTGGACTGTACGTGGAGAGGCCGACAGCTGGGTCCACGGCCGCACGCAAGGAAATGCCTCCTTATTACACGCAAAATAATGATTCCTCCACTTGACATCAGGGACCCACCGAAAGGGCCTCTGTATTTCGCGAAAAAAACGTTACCGCCGCTGACAGCTCGGACCCACCAGCTATATCTTCGCATGCAAGGAAGTGCCTCCTTATTACGCACAAAAAATGAATACCCCCCTGTTAGCTGGGACCTAGTATAGTGGCAGGCTGAATTGTGGGCCTACTAAGTTGACGGGGACGGAGGGCTTTGTCAACTTAGTCAATATGCACGATTCTAGCTCCAGTGACCGTACGATGTCCATCCAACGGCTGTAGTGCTTCTTCAACCTCTGGTCTTCTTGCTCCAGCCGCCCAAACCAGCGCCGGTCGTGCCTCGTGCTCCTGCCTCCCGTGGCCGGCTGCGATGCGGCGGAGGCCTCACCGCCCCCTACTACTCCCACCGCTGGCCAGGCCATCCCTCTACTCACCCACACCCCCTGTTATTCTGCGGCGACGGCAGCCTCACACGGCAGCGAACCAGTGAACCCTCATACTCCTCTACGCGTGGGCATCCACTGCCGCGTCTTCCCCGGCTCCACGTCGTCCCCTTCCTAGGCCTCGCCGTCGTCCACCGCCCTGGTGCTCTCGGCACGGCGTGGTCAACGTGGTCAAGGAACGGCTTCCATCGGACGTGGACTGTACGTGGAGAGGCTGACAGCTGGGTCCACGGCCGCAGCAAGGAAGTGCCTCCTTATTACGTGCAAAATAATTATTCCTCCACCTGACAGCGGGGACCCACCGGACGGGCCACCGTATTTTGCGAAAAAAAACGTTTCCCCCCTGACAGCTGGGACCCACCAGCTACACGTTCGCACGCAAGGAAGTGCGTCCGGGAAAAAAAAAGATTCACCCCCCTGACTGCTGGGACCCACCAGCTACATCTTCGCATGCAAGGAAGTGCCTGACAGTCGGGACCCACCTGGTCGAAGCGTACGTAGCGTTGTCATTCTGGTGGCAAACGTGTACGTACATATATACTGGTGGATGTAGAGGCGCGCACGTGTCGTAGTAGAGGCGTGTACGTGTCGTAGTAGAGGCGCGCACGTAGCATGTACACGTACGTACAGCGGCCAGGGTGCAAGAGAGAAAATATGGTCACGTATGTGTACATACGGGCGGGGTCTCGAACGGCTACTCGCGCATACGTACGGCCATGGCTCGTGTACATGGCTGGTTCGGAACGGAGAAACAGCGTCGTCGTCGTGTTCATGGGGAGGCAACGAAATGCGTCGTGTTCATGGGGAGGCAACGAAATGCGTCGTGTTCATGGGGAGGCAACAGAATGCGTCGTGTTCATCGGGAGGCAACGGAACACGTGGGAGCCAACCGGCTGGGTCGGAACGGAATGCGTGGTCGTGTTCATCGGGAGGGCTTGGAATGAACAGGTGATGGAAACGAGGCCTGGCGTACCGCAGAACGGAGGAAACGGACCTCCTATGGTCGAAACGGGGGTCCTGTTGATCGGGAGGGGTGTGGCGTACCGCAAAACGGAGGAAACGGACCTCCTACGGTCGAAACGGTGGTCCTATTGATCGGGAGGGGAGTAGTGTACCGCAAAACGGAGGAAACGGACCTCCTACGGTCGAAACTGGGGTCCTGTTGATCGGGAGGGGTGTGGCGTACCGCAAAACGGACGAAACGGACCTCCTACGGTCGAAACGGGGGTCATGTTGATCGGGAGGGGTGTGGCGTACCGCAAAACGGACGAAACGGACCTCCTACGGTCGAAACGGGGGTCCTGTTCATCGGGAGGGGTGTGGCGTACCATAAAACGGGACTCCACTGGATACTGTTCATCTCCACCGTGGACCTCCTCCAGCCTCCACGGGCTACCGTCGACCTCCTCCAGCCTCCACGGGCTCCTGTTCATCCAGCCCCCACCGCGCGCTACTCCATCGGCTACTGTTCAACCACCCCTCCACCGTCTACTGTTCATCCAGCTCTCCACACCACGGGGTCCTGTTCAACCACCCCTTCACGGGAACCCCTCCACCATCTACTGTTCATCTAGCCCTCCACACCACGGGGTCCTGTTCATCCAGAGGCAACGCCACCGCTCACTGTTCATCCAACCCCCCCCCCCCCCCCCCCGCAACGCTCACTGTTCATCCAATCGATCGGCTTCAGTTAGCAGCAGTAGCGAAGGAATCGCTCGATCGGGTTCAGTTAACAGCCGTCGATCGATCGCTCGGGTTCAGTAACGTGTAGCCTGCAATGCAATCGCTCGGGTTCTGTTAGAGCCCAACGCCTCGCTCGGGTTCAGTTAGAGCCAACGCCTCGCACACACGCGCATACGTGTACGAGAGAAACGCGCATCGCTCGGCCCCCGACCTCCCACTGTAATCAGGAACTCCCCGAAATTTTCCTCGCCCTCGCTTCTACCACGGTTTTTTCATCATGGACGGCCCAAAGAATGTCATGCAGCTGCGTCTCCGGCCCGCCCAGGACGAGAAGCCCATTTTCGGTCATGATTTTTTGGCATAGAAGTAGGAGCCCACCACATCTATGATGATACCGGGTTTTGTCACAATTATCATCATAGAAGTGTCATATGTATGACATAATTTTTTTTTCGTTCGGCCCAAAATGTCACGATGTGTCTTTTTTTTGTAGTGACGCGTTGGTGCTATACAAACGGTTTTTAACCCCTTTCCACGACGACATTTGGAACCGTCGCCTAGTGAGTGTGGGAGATAGGGGGTCCTTCCCACACGACCCACAAACCGTCGGGGATATGCCCTCCTGGCACACACGCTCGGCAAAATGAGGCCGTGTGCGACCGGCGAGCGCTCAAATACGGAAATACGTACAGTAGAGCTAAAAATACAATTATACATGCGAAATTGATTCCGGTCGCAAGTACATCCCACACAGTCAATCCCCGCTAAACGTTTCTGTTTGTATGTACATCCCACACAGTCGATCCAAGGAAAACGTTTCCGTTCACAGGTACATCACACACAATTTTTCCCGTTAATCGTTTGTGATAGCGTTGCCATTGCACACGATATTAAAAAATTTATCGTTTGCGTTATTGAATGCATCACACGGTTCGTAGAAGAAACTGTGTGGCAAAGGCTGTCCATCACACACAGTTTTTATGTGTTTGCGCAAGGTGGCCTAACGCAAACAGTTTTCAAGAGAAAGTCGTGTGTTATTGTTCATTGATCCAACACGGTTTATTCCTAGAAACTGTGTGCGTTGCCTGAGGTCATCGCCCATGGTATTTTTTCAATAACCATTTGCAATAGCAAAACCCAATTAGCAGGCTAATTCACCATTAACAGGCTAATTGCCCTATTATTAATAATCCATTTATTAATCTAATTGACATTCATATTAAGCGCATAATATATTTCATTTCCATATTAAGGAAGCAGAATTTCATAATTGAAATACATCAGATTACAATATGATATAGCTTCAGCACTCAGCTACCCCATTACACAACTGCACCAGCACCAAGTTTCACAAGCAAAATGTAGAACCTTTTGAAATTAGCATCATAGACGGTATATAGACAGATGCATCTCATCTGGGAAACTGCTGCAGCAGAAGGCGAATATTGATCCTTCATTCATGTTGAAGGTCTTTGCAACTTTAGGCCAGTACCTGTGGATGATTGACCGCCCGTCCTTCGTCCTCTTCAGGAACACTTCAATATTGAACCGTGGGTGTTGTATGAAAACCTTCCTCGCCTCCTGACCATAGAGGTGGTTTGAGAGGTAATCATCACTGAACTGCTTTGGAAAGGCCTGAAAACAAGGATGTGCATAAATACCTTCTCTATATTGGAAATGGGGAAAATGAAAAAAAAGGCAAGGTATAATAGTTAGTACCATCTTGTAGTGAACTGATGTCTTCTTCATTGTGCAGACAAAGATCTTGTTGTTTTTTGTCGCTAATTTCTTTATCCTAAAAATCTTTCTGAGTTTCTTGATTTGATTGATATTCATGGACAACTCATTTCCCCATATGCAAAAAGGGTCAAACAGTGGGTCAAAACCTCTGACAACAGGTCCTACATGTGCAAGACAAATTGTTAAAAACTTAAATATTAGAATGGTTCCTGCAATTGCACAATAATGTGCTATTAGACAACGGACCATGCACGTGGTAACCTCGATTGTAAACCTCAGTGCTTCCCATTGTTTCCCTGCAACACATATAAGGTAGTTAGTCACCGGGTTAAGTAAGGGTTCGCATCCTATCAGTAAAATATGTTGATGAAAAATAAGCACATTGCAGATTCATCATATTAATTCAAGCCACATGGAAAACCCATTTATCCAAACCAAGCA
Source organism: Aegilops tauschii subsp. strangulata (assembly GCF_002575655.3). Taxonomy (NCBI): domain Eukaryota; kingdom Viridiplantae; phylum Streptophyta; class Magnoliopsida; order Poales; family Poaceae; genus Aegilops; species Aegilops tauschii. Next base: position 84,746,869 of record NC_053038.3, read on the forward strand.
TGATTAAGAACTAGGAAATATAGCACTTGTATATGTTTCTCATGTATTAAGTGCAACCAAATTCGATTTATTCCTCACATGCATAACAATACAAAATTGTAACCACGACAATTGGACATCGCATTACAGAATTGAACCAAGCAATTAACTAAACACCACAACAAATGAATCAAACATTAACTGAGCACCACATTGCACAATATAACATACTCCTAATAGAAGATCAGACAGTTAACCAAACCAAGCATGCTTAACAACTTGGAAATATAGCAATTGTATTTGTTTCTCATGTATTTACTACAGCCAAATTCAATTTATTCCTGACATGGTATACAATAACAGAATGCACCCACAACTATTGAACATCGCATTGCAGAATAGAATCAAACAGTTAACTAAACACCACAACACAAATGAACCAAATGTTAACTGAGCACCACATTGCACAATGTATAACCAAACCAAGCATGCTTGACAACTTGGAAATATAGCAATTGTATTCGTTTCTCTTGTATTTTGTAAAGATAAATTCGATTTATTTCTCACATGGAAGACAATACAAAATTGGAGCCTGATTTATTGAACATCACATTTGCAGAATTGAACCAAACAGTTAACTGAAGACGACAACTAATTAACAAAATTGTTGATAAGTGAGCACCACACTGCACGACATATAGAACATATACACTAGAGCAACAAATTGCATGGTAAAATTAGATAGCACAATTGACTAGAATCTGTGAAGGAAAGGCAGGAGCAGCACACGCAATGGGTAAACCGAGCATGCTTAACCAGCGTAGCTAGCGAATGGCAAGGTGCTCCTCCAAGATCTGGGGGTCGGCACGAATGGCAGCCATCGTGACCTCATCCGCGCGTGCGGCCGCGATTTGCTTCTCCGCTGCCAAATGCTCCTTGAGATCCTGGCTATACTGCATGCACCATGGCTTAGGGCAGCGCTTATTTGGTGAAGGGGTCGGTGATTTGGGTGGAAGGTGTCGCACTCACGCCGGCGGTCGGGGCATGTGGGATGTGGAAGGAGGAGGAGGGTGGGGGTCGGGTGTGGATTACCTGCCTGGATAGACAAGGTCGAGCAGCGTGAAGGAGGGTCGCCGGCGAGGAGGCGGCACTGCTTGCAAGGAGTGAAGGTTTCAACTTGGAAAGGAAGGCGGAAACAGGGGAAATGTGGCTTTTGGTAAGGGGGAGGGGGCGGGGAGGTAGATATTTCCGCGGAAGCCAAAATTTTGGAATCGCTTCAGCGAAAAAACTGGCATGCAAAGTGTCATCAGACACGGTCCCTTATTCAGAACTGTGTACGATATGTGAACATCACAAACGATTCAGATAGCTTAACCCGTGTGTGATGAGTTTGGACGTCAAAATTTTTGGTTCGAATTTCCCTGGTTACAGTGGTCATCGACATCACTGCATAATTTGGGTACACAAAGGAGACTACAACACACCCACACTTCTTAATCGAGCAAGTTCAGCAATTAAACAGATCTAGCTGACCTAAACATTACTCTAACAAATTAAAGACCGACGTTCTTAATTAAACAAAAACAAAGAGTACTAGTACTACAGCTGATGCTCGTCGATCTTCGTCGCCGCCTCCATGTCCAGCTCGCACCCGACGGTCTCCTGGGGAAGGGGCTCCATGGCATCCATCGCACCATACTCGACAAGCATCTCGCCATCCGCGTCCGCCATCTCTTTGGAAAAGGCCGCCATGAGCTGGGTATGGGCGGCCCCGATCTGGGCTTGGACGGGCTCCGTCGTCGCAAGGTATGCGACGGAGGAACGAACGGCTGCTCGAATACTCTCGACGATTGCCAACTCTTCGGCCGTGGGTTGCCGACCGTTGTCAGAGAAGCTTCGTGCGATTTGTGCGGTGACCGCCACGAGCTAGGCATGGGCGGCCTCGACATGGTCGTGGGCGGCCTCCATCAGGGCTAAGGCCGCCGCTGCGGAACGAACATCTGTTGTGCTGCTCTCACCAGTTCCTACCCCCGAGGTAGATGTTGTTGCCGCCACCTGAGAAGCAACAATGGCCGTTTGGGCTGCCTTGGCCGCCCGGTCGCAGATTGCGGCCACGCTCATGCACCTTGTTAGCACGCGCATGGCGGCTGCGGCCGCGCTCTCGCTAGAGTGGGCCACCGAAGTTGCCCTCACGACGCGGGTCCACATGCCCATCTTTACAGTGAAATGATATTTGGGGAGCGAGCTAGTGTGCTTGAGACGCCGGCTGTGGACTGTAGCCGAAGCACCTTCTCGCGTAAGCCATAGGCGTACTATACACCGACGGTGCTCCAGGATATTTTGTGCTGCATCTCACATGGTTGGTGATAATAAACTGTGTGCGATCTACTTGATTTTTCATCTTGATTTGAATTACATAATGGGGTCACAGCGGCAATGGACGGCGTTTGAATTGCCAGACCTTTTATCTACTGTGAACATGCAACTATATGTGTGTCGTAAAAGAATTGGAATTATTCAGGGTTCGTTTGAACATTTTATACATTAAATTGGTTTTCTAGCCATTTCAGATGCACAATTCAAAATTAAACAACATGCACATGCTCCGGTGCACCAACATGAGTTGTAAAATCATATATGCGTCCATGGGTTTATGCTTATGTCCCATGCAAGAAATGGGGATGAAATTCATACACTGCGGCACCGTGGCTCTCCGGCAAACGTCGATGTACTTGCTTTTGTAATTCTAGTAAATCCAAATTCGTCCAAAATTCATGAAACTTGGCATGCTATCATGGAGCGGCATCAACATGTCGTGGTAAATTATTTGCCCCATTTGGGGCAGGTTTGGGTATAAGCTTCTCATAAACCAGAGCTTCTCATAAACCAGAGCTTCTCACAACAAGTGTGATGGTTTCGGTAGGGAACATTTCACCTTTCTGGACGAAACGATATCCATTGCCTCTTCTCGATTTCAAATTTTTTCCTAGTGTCAACATAGAACAACGGGAGTGGTGTGTCAATTTTTGGGATTTTTCGGGGTTCGCTTGGACATTTTTATACATTAACTAAGTTTTCAATGCATTCATGTAAATAATTCAAATTTGAACTACATGCACTTGCTATAATGCATATAAATTGGTTGAAAATTCAAATATGTGTCCTTGGTTGCATGCTGAGGTCCCATGCAAGAAATGGGAATGAATGTCAAACACCCTGCACCGTCACTCGGCCGCAAACATTGAGATACTTGGTTTTTAAATTCTATTAAATACAAAACTCGTCTAAAATTCATGAAACATGGCATGCTATCATGGAGCAGCATCAACATGCCGTGGTAAAAATTTTGTCCCATTTGGGGTAGGTTTGGGTATATGCTTCTCACAAACGACAGCTTCTCACAACAAGCAAGATGGTTTCGATAGGGAACGTCCCGCATTTGGGGACGAAATGATATCCATTGCGTCTTATGGTTTCAAAATTTTTCTCGTGTCAACATTGAACAACAGGAGTGTTGTTTCAATTTTTGTGATTTTTCGGGGTTCGTTTGGACATTTTTATGCATTAACTGAGTTTTCAATGTTTATGTGCATAATTAAAATTTGAACGACATGCACATGCTCTAGTGCATATAAATTGGTTGAAAAATCAAATCTGTGTCCTTGGGTGCATGCTTAGGTCCCATCCAAGAAATGGGATTGAATTTCAAATACCAGGGCACCGTTGATTGCCGGCAAAACATTGAGATACCTGGTTTCTAAATTCTAGTAAATCCAAAACTCGTCTGAAATTCATGAAACTTGGCATGCTATCATTGAGCGGCATCAGCATGCCGTGGTAATTTTTTGTCCCATTTGGGGCAGGTTTGGGTATATGCTTCTCACAAACCAAAGCTTCTCACAAGAAGCATGATGGTTTCGATAGGGAACGTCCCACATTTGGGGACGAAATTATATCCATTGCCTCTTATTGCTTTCAAAAAATTTCTCGTGTCAACATAGAACAACAGGAGTGTTGTGTCAATTTTTGTCATTTTAGGGGGTTCGTTTGGACATTTTTATGCATTAACTGAATTTTCAATGCATTTATGTGTATAATTCAAATTTGAACTACATGCAGATGCTCCAGTGCATATAAATTGGTTCAGAAATCAAATCCGTGTCCTTGGGTGCATGCGTAGGTCCCATGCAAGAAATGGGAATGAATTTCAAACACCAGACACTCTTGATTACCGGCAAAACGTTGAGATACCTGGTTTTTAAATCCTAGTAAATCCAAAACTCGTCTAAAATTCATGAAACTTAGCATGCTATCATGGAGCAGCATCAACATGTCGTGGTAAAAATTTTGTCCCATTTGGGGCAGGTTTGGGTATATGTTTCTCACAAACCAAAGCTTCCCACAACAAGCATAATAGTTTCGATAGGGAACGTCCCACCTTTGGGGACGAAATGATATCCATTGCCTCCTATTGCTTTCAAAAAATTTCTCGTGTCAACATAGAACAACAGGAGTGTTGTGTCAATTTTTTTGATTTTTGGGGTTCATTTGGACATTTTTTATGCATTAACTGAGTTTTCAATGCATTTATGTGTATAATTCAAATTTGAATTACATGCAGATGCTCCAGTGCATATAAATTGGTTGAAAAATCAAATCTGTGTCCTTGGGTGCATGCTTATGTCCCATGCAAGAAATGGGAATGAATTTCAAACACCAGGGCACTGTTGATTACCGGCAAAACATTGAGATACCTGGTTTTTAAATCCTAGTAAATCTAAAACTCGTCTGAAATTCATGAAACTTGGCATGCTATCATGGAGCAGCATCAACATGTCGTGGTAAAAATTTTGTCCCATTTGGGGCAGGTTTGGGTATATGTTTCTCACAAACTAGAGCTTCTCACAACAAGCATGATGGTTTCGGTAGGGAACGTCCCACCTTTGGGAACGAAACGATAGCCATTGCCTCTTATTGCTTTCAAAAAATTTCTTGTGTCAACATAGAACAACAGGAGTGTTGTGTCAATTTTTGTGATTTTTCGGGGTTCGTTTGGACATTTTTATGCATTAACTGATTTTTCAATGCATTTATGTTCATAATTAAAATTTGAACTACATGCACATGTTCCAGTGCATATAAATTGGTTGAAAAATCAAATCTGTATCCTTGGGTGCATGCTTAGGTCCCATGCAAGAAATGTGAATGAATTTCAAACACAAGAGCACCGTTGATTGCCAGCAAAACGTTAAGATACTTTATTTTTAAATTCTAGTAAATCCAAAACTCGTCTGAAATTCATGAAACTTGGCATGCTATCATGGAATGGCACCCGACATGCCGTGGTATTTTTCATGTCCATTTTGAGAGAAGGCGCACCCGAATAATGACAACCAACAAAGGCATTTTGAAAAAATAGCTGCCACTTTGATATCTCAAACGTTTGTATAATTCAAACCGTGTGCGTTCTGTTAACCATTCACGTGGCACCACATGTCTTGGTTTTAATGGCTGTAGGAGGTGCCATGCGGACAGGTGCTTGACCTTGACTGAACGGGAGGCGTGCAAGCGCAGACCGGCGCGCAAGCTGAGCGAGAGGCGTGCAAGCTATCCTCAGGCTCACCGGGAAGCGTGCGAGCTATACGCTACGCGGGCTCACTGGGAAGCGAGCCCTTTGACTTCCATGGCCACCCGCCTTCCTCTCCGTGCGCGCGCCCCCCTCAGCGGCATGGGACGCCGCCTTCGACAACGGCGTCCTGGAGGACCACAACGACAACGACGGCGCGGCACGCCGCCTCCGCCGCTGCCGTAAATAGTTTTTTCTTGGGTTTAATACTATATCTGGACCATATGAATATAAATTTGCAGTATGACTGAATGAAAGATATGGTTTCAGTGAACTTGTGTTTTTCTCTCTTAATGTACAGAGTTATCAAACGATTTTCTTTTAAAAAAACATCAATGATTTTTTTAATATAAAAGACTCATTGCAAACGTTTTAGTTAGGACACCCATATGCAAACCGGGAGCTTCCCCAGGAAGCCAAGGGAAAATGTGCCGAGTAGGATTTTTGCGGCTCTCTATCGCAAACGTTTTAGATAGAACACCGTATGCAAAGTGAGAGCAGGATTTGTGCATCTCTTCAATGCAAACGGATCTTTTGGATGACCCGTGTGCAACCACTTACAAACAATTTGGTAAGATTTGCATCTGTCATATTGGGTATGTTGCCATTTGTCAAACTGGAAAGACTGACATTTGTTGATCTAGTAACATTGCCATTTGTCAACCTTGTAACACTGCGATTTGTCAAAATATGAAGCTAAAAATCACTAGCAGTATCTAATTTTTGCAACTAAAATTCAGTAATTAAGCATAGATTTCATTCATTGATTAAGCAGTCATTCTTAATTTATACAAACAGTTCAACTCGACAGCTGAACCAACCAAACTTTTCCCCAATTATTGCCAACCACGTACTGAAATAGCTACTTCAACTATATATACTAGCTAATTTTAAGTACGTTGTGCAGTTCCACCACATGCTGCCTCTCCTTTGCCGAGCGCGCTCAGTAAGAGGCGGAGGAGGAGGAGCCTACCGAAAAGCTGGGCAACTGTAATACGGTGCCTGCCGCTGTTGCAGCTTCAGCGACGCTCACCTCGAACGCCCTCTGCCGCTCCAGACGACCCCTCTCGAAGCGGTGGTTCTCCTCGTAGATCTTCTGATTCCTTGCCTCTAAGGCGGCGTGTGCCGTGGCCACAGCGGCGGTAAGGCTCTTTGCGTGCTCGACAAGGCGCTCCTCCTTCTCTCACAGGAACTCGGTGTAGCGCGCAAGGTCGCTGACGCACATGAGGGCATCCACCTCCGCCTCCCGCCCTCGGGCGGCGGCGGTGGAGCGGGTGACGATACCGGCGGTCGACGGTGGGCTGGCGGCCACCGCGGCCGACGATGGGGTGGCGGCCACGACCACCACCTCCCGCCTTCGGGCCGCGGTGGCGGAGCGGGTGATAGCCACGGTGGCCGGCAGTGGGGTGGCGGCCACCTCCCGCCTTGGGGCCGCGGCGGCGGAGCGGGCGATGGCCCTTGCTTTCGACGGTGGTGTGGGGGCAACGGCGGCCGACAACAGCTGCCGATGGGCACCAGCGGCAAAGCGTGTGGTGGGTGTTCCGCGCACACCCAATAGGGACGCCACGCGCACTATGCTACGCCAGGGACTGCGCCGCCGCCGCGGTGTAGCCTCCCAGCTGGAGCTGTCCTCTGATGACGGCGGAGTGGCTGAGCGATGATGATGGACCGGTGCCATTGGCGATTGTGGGAGAAGCAGACGAGATAAGCTACAGGGAGGGAGGGGAAAATGCGATGCAGTACTCACCGGCCGTGAGGGTTTTTATAGCAGGCCAGTAAGCATTGGGATTTTGGGGGATTTCACCGAGTCGGGCGGGAAGCTTGCGCGGGAACCTGCGAGGTTGGGCGTGAACGGGCTCATCGACGATTCATTGGCGCCACCGTTTGGCCAAAAGAACACCCCCGCAGCGGCAGCGGGGTGACAAGACGTGCGAGAGGAGGACAAAAGGCCACATACACATACGGTTAATAAAAAAGTTTGTGATTTAATTACCTACTATACCCCCATCCTGGTTTATAAGTATGATTTAACTAATAAAATACGAATGCATGTCGCCAAAGATTATATAGTTGGATTTGTATTTGAACATAGTTTCCAATTATATAATTTTTATAACATGCATTAACATTTTGTTGGTTAAATTTGAGGGCAAAGTATGGCACAGAATATAAAGGGGACTATAGACTAGATGGAGGTGGTAGCACACGGCCGCTCTGTACGCAGCGACGCAAATGTCGGCCGGCTTGTAGGCGACCATTTCCTGCGTGTTCAACTGCTCTATGCGTGTGGTTGCTTGCGGTTCAGGCGGCCGCGACGCGCTCTGCTCGCGTCCCGCCGCGCGCGCTCTACTCTCGCGTCCCTCCGGGTGCTCTGCCCTCGTCCCTCCACGCGCCCTGCCAGTGTTTGGGGCCGGCGCACGATCACGCACATTCGTGTGCATGCAGTTGCACCGGGAGCGGCGCGACGATGCAGTTACCCGTTGCAAAAACTGCCATGCGGACGCGCAGAGAATCCAGCCCGCCCGGCCCCCATTTATTTTTGCGGCCATTTACCTTATATCTCTTGCGTCACACGACACAATAAGCACAACCACGACGACACATACAGAGAGGACATCCAGCGGTTCCAATGGCGCTCCTCGTGGCTCCAATGGCGCTCCCAGCGACCGATGACGATAACGACAGGTAGTTCACCACGCATCTCGTCATGGACACCCACGTGAGGGGAAGGCCCTCTCGGTGGTGTACACGAACGATCCGGTCTCGGTGGAGAGCTCCATCCAAACTATGGAGCAGTTCCTTGCCGAGGACAAGTACGGAGTGGTCGGCTTTGACCTCGAGTACACCATCGGTCGTGTCGGGCATGATCAGAAGGTTGCCGTCGCCCAGTTGTGCGTGCGACATGACGTCCTCATCTACCACTACCACCTTGCCACAAGGCCTTGCGAGCGTTTCTCCAGGTTTATCAACAGCTCTGACTACAGTTTCGCTACGGTGAACACCACCAACGATCTAAAAGCGCTCAAGGTTTCGGACTTGAAATGCCCGAATCTTGTCAACATCCAGCACCACTACAAGGTCTGGGGCAGCGACAAAAACAAACTGAACTCCCTGGTTGACCTCGCCTCGGCCATCATCGACCCTTACTACATGAAGATGAAGAATGAGAGCAATAAGGACAAGAACGCCAGGCACAGTGTCTGGCATGAGAGACTGGATGAACAACATGTCTAGTACGCGGGCATGGATGCTTACACAAGCTACGAGATGTACAGGCAGTTCGGAAGTGTCTTCTTCCTGCCCCAGACGAGGGATCGAGCCACAGAGCTGTGGCGAGAGCGTCACAAGAAGTAGATGGCTAGACGATCGTTTCTCCTGCTTTAGAATGCATGCAATTGTTTATTGAGGTGTGTGCGAATGATTTGTATAGTCACTTATGTAATTGGATGTTTCTTTTAGTTATATATATACATGTTATTCTACTATAGACAGAGCAAATCACACGGCTTATAAGCAGCAATCGTCTCTGTTATTATTGGTCTTCGCACTCATTTCTGATTACGGACTTGTTTGCCGTGTATCACACGCATCTTGTTTAGTTGAACTGTTTCCATTGTGTTTCCTAATCACACACAATTCATCCTAGTGAACCGCATGCTATATATCGCACACGCCTTCATTTGGCTGCCCGTTTCTTTTGTTCCTCCTCATCCCAAACAGTTAATTGAACTGAAACGTATGCCCTACATCGCACACGCAACTAAAATCTGAACCGTGTTTGGTGCATCTGTCATCGCAAACGTTTTGCACCTTTCTTGACGGTTTTTTACACCACCGTTTGCAATTATGGCATCACACACAGTTTCGTCGAAGGGTCTTTGATCGTAGTGTCACGTTTGGACCATCCTGCAGTAGTGTAAAAGTAGTTTTCTCTTCATCTTCTTGTGACAGGTATTTGAGAGAAACCAAAATATCCATCTTGGAAAAAGAAATGTGTATGTGTAGATAATCTTTCTAATATTTTATTAATAAAAGTTAAAGGATAATGATCTTTCCCAGTGGCTTTATTTATTTTCCTAAAGTCAATTACCATCCTATAACAGGTTACAATTCTTTGTGGGATAAATTCATTTTATTATCATTAGGAACAACAGTGACTCCACCTTTCTGAGCGAACCAATGAACAATATGACGTACCCATTTACTATCAACCATAGGATAGATTATACCTACCTCCAAAAGCTTTTCGTTCTTACCACATCCTTCATTTTAGGATTCAAGCGACGTTGATGATCGACGACTGGTTTAGCAACAGATTTCATATCAATCTTATGTTGACACAGAGTAGGGCCAATGCCCTTAAGATCATCAAGAGTATATCAAATTGCGGCATGATGCTTCCTTAAATTTTTCAATAATCTTTTCACTTCGTGCACTGAAAGGTTACCATTGATAATAATAGGATATATGTCTTTTCATCAAGGTAAGCATATTACAATGTATTAGGGAGTTTGTTTAATGCAAACACTGGATCACTCTTAGGTGGCCAAAGTTTTCAACAGGCAAATTATATTTAAGGATAGGTGCTTGCCTAAAAATATTTCATGTATTTCATTTCTCTCATTCATATGCATACCATTCTCATGGTCTAGCAGGTATTGTGCTAATGGATCAGTAGGAGGCACAACAGTAGAAGCATGAAAAATAATTTCATCTTTATTAGGTAATCCTTTATCATGAGGTTGCCTACCAACCTTTGTGAAATTAAATTCGTGAGATACGTCACCAAACTTAACACTGACCTTTTCCTTAGCGCAATCAATTTCAGCCTTAACGGTATTCAAGAAAGGTCTGCCAAATATAATGGGACAAAAATCATCTTGCAGTGATCCAAGTACTAGGAAATCAGTAGGGTATTTAATCTTACCGCACAAGACTTCAACATCTCTAACAATCCTAAGCACTGAAATAGTATATCTGTTTGCATGCTTAATAGTAACATCAATATCTTCTATCTCAACAGGTGCAATATCATGCATAACTTCTTGATATAAAGAAAATGGAAAAGCACTTACGCTTGCAACCATATCACATAAACCATGATAGCAATGATCTACAATCTTAATAGAAACAATAGGCATGCCAACAACCGGCTTAGTCTTATCTAATTTATCTTGTTCCACATTAACTTGTTTAGCAATCCTACTTGCTTCCTGATCGAAATAAATGACATGACCATCAATATTATCAACCAAGAGATCTTTAACCCATTCCAATATTAGGTTCCACTTTAATTTGTTCAGAGGGTTTAGAGCATCTCCAGCCGTTGGCCCCCAAGGGGGCACGTAAAATCGCCGCCTGGGGGTGAGCCGGCGCTAAAAATCGGCGTGGGGGCTTTCGGGTTCCCAGCCGTTGGCCCCAGGGTCGCCCCCAGAAGGTGGTTTAAAAAAAAGGAATTCGACTAAAGTTCGGCAAACTGGACTAAGATTCGGCTAAAGTTCGGCGAACATGACATTACATAGTAAAGTTTAGTAAAGAAACGGCTGCACTACAACTACGGGACGAAGAATTCGCTGAGCGCGGCGAAGTCGCCGTCATCCTCGTCGTCCTTCTCCTCATTTACGCGGCCGCCCCTGCTGGACCCCTGCTCGGCGTCGCCCTGGAGGACCGGCAACGGTGGCGCGTCGTCGTCGCTGTCGTCATCGAGGACGACGATGCCTCCCTCATCGCGGCCACGATGCCGAGCGGCGAACTGCTCGTAGGCGCGTCGCTGGCGCTCCAGCTCCGTCCGCGGCCAGTCTTCACGCGCACATTCAAGGCCGCCGCGTCATCGCGCTCCTCCTTCATGCCGCCGGCGAGCCCTGGCTCCGTCTTCACGGCGGCAAGCCCCGGCTCCATCTTTGGTTTGACGTAGCGGGGAGGAGCCGAGGAGGAGGCGCGCCCGCCGCCTTCGTTGAAGATGATGCCGGCGCTGCGGGTGCGCCGGCCGAGCGGCGTCTCTGCTGCGGGCTCTGCCTTGACGCCGAACACCGCCGGGGAGCCGGAGGAGTGGGAAGAGGAGCGGGAGGAGGAGTGGGAGGACGAGGACGAGGAGGAGCCGAACCTCCTGGGCATCCATTGCGTGGCGCTCCGGCAGGGGACCGGGGCAGCGGCCACAGCAGGTGAGGGAGTCCTGGACTAAGGGGTCCTCGAGCGTCCGGCCTGTTACTCATTGGGCCGGACTGATGGGTTGTGAAGACACGAAGACCAAAGACTACACCCATGTCCGGATTGGACTCTACTTGGCATGGAAGGCAAGCTAGGCGATCGATTATGAAGATTCCCTCCTCAATGTAACCGACTCCATGTAACCCTAGATCTCTCCGGTGTCTATACAAACCGGAGAGCATAGTCCGGATAGGACAGATTCATTGCCATACTCATAGGCTAGAGTTCTAGGGTTTAGCCATTACGATCTCGTGGTATCAACTCTTGTAACACTCATATTCATCAAGATCAATCAAGCAGGAGTAGGGTATTACCTCCATAGAGAGGGCCCGAACCTGGGTAAACATTGTGTCCCTCGTCTCATGTTACCATCGATCCTAGACGCATAGTTCGGGACCCCCTACCCGAGATCCGCCGGTTTTGACACCGACATTGGTGCTTTCATTGAGAGTTCCACTGTGCCGTCGACGAAAGGATTCGATGGCCCCTTCCATCGTCAGTAATGATGCCGTCCAGGGAGAAACCTTTCTCCCCGGACAAATCTTTGTGTTCGGCGGCTTCGTACTGCGGGCCAACTCACTGGGCCACCTGGAGCAGATCGATAGCTACGCCCCTGGCCATCAGGTCAAATTCGGAAGCCTGAACTATGTCACAGACATCCATCGAGACTTGATCTTCGACGGATTCGATACCGCGACAACCGCTGCCCTTCGCCCCGATGAACGTGGCTTAAACCTGTCATCGGGCCGCATCCAGGAGATAGCTCCTGTAACAACTCTGGCCTTAGACCCGGAGCAGATCAAGTCGTCCGAAGATGGGAAACTCAACCCCATCACGGGGCCTACCAATTCGGCGGCGTTGGAGCCGCAGGCAGATTCCACTTCATACGATTCTTGCATCAACGGAACCCTGGATCTGTCCCCGGTATCGAGTTCCGAACCCTGCGAGCCCGCGGATACCGAACTCGATCGTCTATCGATCTTCAAGTTCAGCGCCGCGGATATCTTCCAACACTCGCCCATGGGTGACCTACTAAACTCACTAAAAAACCTATCCCTGGCCGACGGCTCGTCGCCGAACCATGTTCGGTTCGACCTTACGGCAGATGATGGAGAAATTTGCTTCCCACCCGCCACCCACTTCATAGCCACCGTCGAAGACCCAACCAACACGCCTGACCCCTACACCGAAGACATCCATGGTCTGGACGACGATGAGGGGCAAAGCCAGAGCTTACTATTCGCTAGACACGGGGCAACCACTTCCTGGTATAACGTGTGTATGGTAGACACACCCAACGACGATCTCGTCGATGACAAGGAGGATCCAGTCGAGGATAAGCCTCCTGGTACACAGTCCGAACACCGGCGCCCCTGGCGCCACTCTCAGTCATGTCATTCAAGAGAAAACAATACCGGCATCAGAGATAATACTCCGGACAACGAAGACCCTGTTGGATCCGAACAGGGGGACCAGGAAAGCGGGCAGGATAGCCCTGATGAACAGGCCACATACGGAGACTCGGAGGATAGTAATTATCTTCCACTCTCCGACGAAGAAGAGAGCCTCGGCAATGAGGAATTCATTGTGCCTGAGGAACCTCTAGAACAGGAGCCCTTCAAACGTCGGGTCATATCCACTTCAAGGAGCCTAAGGAGGAAGCAACTGCAGCTTCAAGTAAGCCAAGATTTGCTCAACGATAGATGGACCGAGGTCCTGGCCGCCGAAGAATACGGCCTTAGCGTCCCAGACAAAAGCCACCGCAACAGTAGGTGGCTCCCTCAACACGATGGTAAAGCTTTGGAGCCCACACCACCATCGAATAAGCCGGTAGGCCGACCACAGTTCGGTCCGGGCAAAGTAGCAGCCCCAGCAGAGCACCATACCAACCCATCCGGCCGTCCAAAGAAGAATAAAGAAGCTTGGGGGAACACTCGCGACATCCAACAAGACCTGGAGGGTAGAACATGACACACAAAATCAACACACAGATCACGGAGACATGCCCCGGCCAATAATAACGGTTATCTATTTGGACACAACAGACCCGAGCACGCTCGGTCGGAAAACCGTAAGTGGAGTCCGCCGGAGGTGCTTCACAGTGTGGCCCAACATAGAGGAGCCGCACACCATCTTTGCTTCACCAACAAGGTAATGGAGCATGAATTTCCAGAAGGGTTTAAACCCATCAACATTGAATCATACGATGGAACAACAGATCCCGTAGTATGGATTGAGGATTACCTCCTCCATATCCACCTGGCTCACGAAGACGACCTTCATGCCATTAAATACCTGTTGCTCAAGCTTAAGGGGCCAGCACGGTACTGGCTAAATAGTCTGCCAGAAAATTCCATTGGCAGCCGAGAAGACTTGGAAGATGCCTTTTGTGACAACTTCCAAGGAACGTATGTCCGGCCACCAGATGCCGATGACTTAAGTCATATTGTCCAACAACCCAGCGAGTCAGCCAGGGAACTCTAGACTAGGTTCCTAGTAAAAAGAACCAAATCATCGACTGTCCAGACGCGGAAGCCCTCGCGGCCTTCTAACATAGCGTCCGGGATGAATGGCTAGCACGTCACCTCGGCCAGGAAGGACCTAAATCCATGATATCTCTTACCGCTCTAATGACTCGCTTTTCTGCGGGAGAAGACAACTGGCTCGCTCGCAAAAGCAACAACGCAAGCGACCCGGACACTTCCGAAATCCGAGACGGCAACGGCAAGCCATGACTAAACAAGCATAACAGTCGCAGCAACAACGAAAGATTGCATGACACAGCGGTCAACACCGGATTTCACAATCCGTAACACGGCCAACGGAAAAAGCCATTCAAGGCCAAACATGACGGACCATCCACCCTTGACAGGATATTGGACCGACCTTGTCAGATTCACGACCACCCTGATAAGCCAGCTAATCATACCAACAGAAACTGTTGGGTCTTCAAGCAGGCAGGCAAGCTTAATGCCGAATACAAGGGTAGAAGTCCACCAAGCGATAAATACGACAGCAAGGCTCGCCAGCCGAACACCGGGGGCCAGAAGCAGTTTCCTTCCGACGTCCGATCGCTGCCGGAGCGGAAATAGCAGTTCGGCTTCCGCCACCCACCCACTATGACGTCAGGTTTTACACCACGCGTACATCACTATGTGCTCAAGATACCATGGGCATCGGCGGAAGCACAATACAGACAACCCTGCAAACTTTCCCATAACGCTTTTTTATCCATTTTCTTTATTTTACTTTATTATAAACAGGTGACCGACAGGACTGCATGTGCAACGGACTCTGTCGGAGTTCGGATCCGTACACTCACCTAAGGGGTTACTTCTGTAAAGGACTCCCCTCCCAGAGGACGGGCGACGCAGACGTGCGACAGGAGGTCCAAAACATCTTTTTGCAGACTGCACTCTTTATTTTTGAGCCTGTACTATGCCTTTTTCTTCCGTTCCTGACCCTGAGCATGTCAAATAGCCGGGTTGTGATTTTTTCTCTTCTTTTTTATATGAATTTATCATTGGCTTATTACTCCACTCCCTGTAAACTTCATCCGAACTAATCGTCTATACTCTTTTTTCAATGAGTACGGCCGTAACGGCGGTGTTACAAGACGCACCCCGGCATAACCTGCCAGGGGCTCGGTATGGGAAAAAATGAGTCGCCAGTAAAAGCCCGAATAGCTCTATAGCGTACTTCGGCGTCGCAAGTTTGGCCTTATATGCATCAGCTCCGAATCATTGTCTTTGGTCAAAAGTTGGGTTGCCCGGCTCCTGTGCTTGCTACCCTACGTTCCGCTCTATCGGCTAGGGTAGTAAAGGGAGAACTAAAGGGAGAACTACTGCGATTGTGCCCTGGCTTTGACCGGATGAGCACCTCAGTAGAGAAAGCCGAAAACTGACTGTCATGATGCGGCGAGAGCTGGTCAACCACTTGACGACTTATTTGAATCTTTAGCGATTCTCCGTGTTACACGAAGGATCTTTTATATCAAAACATGTAAGGCACCGTATTATAATACGCCGCATACATACTAGGGGCTATGTCGTAGCCCCACCATAAAACTCCTATGGCTAAGTGAAAGTGTTAACGCCCTATAGTCCGATTGCCTGGTTCGCCGCATTATCACCTCCTTTATGGACCAAGACGTTGGATAAGGAGTGATTCAATGCTTTTCCGAACACCCCTGAATTTCCTACGAGGGGGCTGAAGCCGACGACTGGAAAACTTTCAGATTATACTAAAACGGCCGCACAGGAGGAATTCAAGCTTTTACACAAAATATAAATAGACTAACTATAAAGTTGTCTGTTACAACCATTATACAAATTACTCGAAAATTATGTCTTTCGAGCATTGGCCCTCTACCAAGCGGGCGGCCTCTAAGACGTCTTCAAAATAGTGCTCCGTCTCATAACAGTCCTTGCCCTTGGGTGGACTCCTCGCCACAACATCGATGGCCTTCATCTTTCCCCAAAATGTTTTGACTCGGGCAAAGGCCATCCGTGCACCCTCAATGCACGCCGACCGCTTCACAGCGTCGATATTTGGCACCGCGTCGACAGGCCGCCGCACCAGGCCAAAATAACTACTCGGAATAGGCTCACTTGGCCACAACCGGATTATGACGTTCTTCATGGCGTTGCCGGACATCCTATGCAGCTCGGCCCACTGGGACATCTGTTCATTCAGCAGTAGAGGGCGCTTTGACGCGCGGAATTGTGACTAGAAAAGCTTCTCCATTGCATAACCCTCTTGCGCCTTATAAAACTGCGTCGCATCGGAAGAACTCTTCGGCAAGTCTAAAAATTTGTCCGGCGAACTCCATACTTGGTTAAGCTGAGCATAGTTCGGATCGTCGAACTTAGCCTGTAGCAAAAAGGGCTTGCCAGCCACTATCTCCCCAGCTTGCCGGATCTCCTCACGGGCTGCTCTGGATTCAGACCGCGACTCTCTCGCCTCTCGTAAAGCCTTGTCTAGTTCAGCCATTTTGGCTTCATTTTCCTTTTCCAGAAGTTTACAGCGGCCAGCTGCATTCTCTAACTTGCGCGCCATGGTGGACATGGCCTCCTTGTCCCGGCGCCGCGCGGCTTGTTCGGCCTTCAATTCAGCCGACGCCTTTTCGGCAGCCGCATTACTAAACCGGGCCTGTTCCTTGGCCCGGGCTAGCTCCGCCCGAAGGGCTTCCACGGCGGCAGCACCATCTGCGTTAACGCACATTTTATGTCAAACTCTCTTCAGAGTCATGCTTAGATTATAAGCACATTGGTGTAAGGAATGCTCAAAATATATACCTTGCGAGTCGTCAAGACGCCTGTTGATCAACGCAATGTCATCCTCTGCAATATCCAGCTTTTGCTGCAGTTCGGTTACCTCCGAATTTTGGGCAGCGGCAGGAGGGGAGATAGCCTGCATTTCAAATTAAACCAAGGTTAGTACCTGAGAATACCTTTTCGATCCCCCGACCACTTCCTTTAGAAGGCGATCCGAGTCTCAGGGGCTACTGCATGTGCAACAGGTGCATTCTGTCAATATTGTTCAATTGGCAACATTACATCACAAACCTCAAAACCCCTTAGAAGGCTTACGAAGGCCTCGTTCAACCCGCTTTTTGCGGAGAGAACCTTTCCAACCACCGTAACCATTAAGGCACGGTGCTCCTCTGAGACGGATGCTTTTTGTAGCAAGTCCATCAACGTCTCCGGTGCTTCTGGGTCTTCGGACACCGCCGCTGGAGTATGACGTTCCTTTGAAGGAATCCTCCTACCCGCCTAGAGAACCACCTCTGGTTGTAAGCCAGACAGTCTGGGGTGGTCATTCTTGACCCCCGAACCCGGAGTCATGAAGACACCACCTTCGGGTAACTCCTTCCTCGTTTCCTGTGCTACTTGCCGATTAAGAGGAGCCCTCCGGGATGACACTTCAGAATCATCTGCCCTGTCGGGCGAGGAGGCCGGAGACGGTGTTTCACTTTCCATCATCTCTGGAGGAAGGTCCCCCGAGGAGGAGGACGAAACACCAGGTGTTAACCTGCGAGGATGCACATATGTCGCAGAACTACTTCAATAATGAGAAAAGAATGAGGTATGATCAAAATACCCCGCTTCACTTACGGTCTGGCCGGAGGCTCATCCTCATCATCAAGCTCTACATCGACATCGCTTGCCCGGCTCAGGCCATCCGGCGACGGCATTTTTCCTTTCTTGGAAGGTTTCCACTCCTGGCTTCTAGAAGCAGCCCGTTTTTTTGCCATGGAAGGCATCTCCTCTAGGCTCCTTGCCCTCGCCTCCCTCAGCGGACACCTGGTACGGTGTCGGAGTCAGCATTCTCGTCAGCAGAGCGGTCGTAGGATCCTCGGGAAGGGGCGCCGGACACCAAATTAATACCGCTTTCTTTATCCAGTCCTGCGTAGGGACGGATTGCTCAGTATCTTGTCGAAAGATGTTGGAATAAAAGGTGCTCGGAGATTGAATACTTAACGGAGTATCCGGATGGTTGCAGTCGAGGCCAGTATCTTCGGTGGTATCCGGCCATTGCTCTCGCTCCCCGAAATATAAATTCCACATTCCTTCGTGCGTAGCACCGAAGAAGTGCTGAAGAGTCCGTCGCCCTTCTGGGTTGAACTCCCCCATACGGAGGGGTCGCCGTTGACACAACAGGATCCGGCGAACCAGCATTACCTGAACGATGTTCAAAAGATCGACGCCTCTCTCAGTAAGGCTTCGGATGCGACTTTGCAGAGTCTGCACCTCATTAATGGATCCCCAGTCCAACCCCTTGTTACTCCATGAAGCAAGCTGAGTTGGAGGGCCGGTTCGGAAAGCGGGCGTAGCCACCCACTTGGAGCCCCGCGGCTCGTCGACATAAAACCACCCCTGCTGCCATAGTTCGGAAGACTCGGCGAAAGATCCTTCAAACCAAACTGCGCTGGCAAGCTTGCTTATTGTGATGCTGCCGCGCTCTGCCTGCTCCTCCTCCGCCACCCGTGGCCTCACGCCAAAGGTCTTGAGCCACAAACCAAAGTGCGGAGGAGTTCGAAGGAAGGCCTCACACGTGACGATGAATGTCGAGATGAGAAGAATGGAGTCCGGGGTCAAATCGTGAAAATCCAATCCATAGTAGAACATGAGCCCCCGGACGAAGGTGTTAAGCGCGAACCCTAACCCATGGAGGAAGTGGCACACAAATACTACCCTCTCGCCCGATTTAGGGGTGGGAATAACCTGCCCCTCGGCGGGAAGCCGATGAAAGATTTCTGGGGTCAGATACCTCGCCGCGCGGAATTTCACGATATCCTCCTCCGTGACAGAAGAGGCCACCCACCGGCTTGAACGGCTGAACCCGGACATGATTGTGGCTGGTGGTGATTGGAACTCGAGGTGGCTGGGATGGAGGAAGAAGCAAGCGCAGGAGAGAGAGAGGTCCGGGTCCCTATATAAAGGCCTGGAATATCGAGCGTCCCTTCCTGGGTCTCAAAACTTACCTATCCTCAAAGAGTTGTACCCAAGGGACGGTTGGGTTACCCATGCCAACATTATTGAAAATCCCGTGAATAAGGGACACGATCTATGCTTTAACAAGACACGCCAGTAAAACCGCTTCCCGAGACGTGGGGCGGCAGGCTTGCCAACGGTTGGAAATAATAACCGGGCAGGCGTGATGCAACGTCATAAACAGTTGCCGACAGATTGGACTCGGGAAGTATTGTATTTTCTGCAATTATATACACAGGTCCAGATACAATCATCACATCCGAAGATTATATTGGGGTTCGGAAGAAGGGGAAACCGCCTTGTAATGCCGAAAACAATCTGTGCGCCGGAATCCTCGTCATTGAAGCCAGGTTTAGGGGCTACTGAGGGAGTCCTGGACTAAGGGGTCCTCGGGCGTTCGGCCTGTTACTCATTGGGCCGAACTGATGGGCAGTGAAGATACGAAGACCGAAGACTACACCCGTGTCCGGATTGGACTCTACTTGGCGTGGAATGCAAGCTAGGCGATCGATTATGAAGATTCCCTCCTTAATGTAACCGACTCCATGTAACCCTAGATCTCTCCGGTGTCTATATAAACCGGAGAGCATAGTCCGGATAGGACAGATTCATTACCATATACTCATAGGCTAGACTTCTAGGGTTTAGCCATTAAGATCTCGTGGTAGATCAACTCTTGTAACACTCACATAAATCAAGATCAATCAAGCAGGAAGTGGGGTATTACCTCCATAGAGAGGGCCCGAACCTGGGTAAACATTGTGTCCCCCGTCTCCTGTTACCATCGATCCGAGACGCACAGTTCGGGACCCCCTACCCGAGATCTGCCGGTTTTGACACCGACAGCAGGGTATGTCAGCGGCGGGTCGTTGCCGCCCTCGATTTGCTGGAGAACCTCGTGAAGCATGTGGCCGGGGGCGCCCCACCATAGGCGGCGCCCCTCGCTGTTCTTGACACCCCTCACCACCGGCGCCCCGTTGGTGGAGGCCAGCCGGTACTCCTGCCGGTGCTGGAAGTATGCCGCCCACAACTCGTGGTTGTCGGCGGCGTACTGTGGGATGGCACGCTGCTCCTCCGTCAGCGACGCCCGCACGCGGTCGACCTCTTCGGCGAAGTAGTCGGCGCGCGCATTGACGTCGGGCACCGGGGGAATGGGGACGCCACCGGCGCTGAGCCTCCACCTGCCCGGCCCTGCGCGCATGTTGGGTGGCGCCGAGATGTTCGCCTCGAAGAGAAGATACGCCTCCCACGCGTGCAGCGAGCGTAGGCCGAAGCCGTTGGCCACTGCCGCATCACCGGGGAATCGCTCGCCCATCATCGATGTTGGGCTTTGGGGAGAGAGGATAGCATCGTCGGCGGCGGGTGTCCACGGGGAGAGAGAGGCAGAGCACGGCGAGGTGTGGCCAGAGGCGAGGGGGAGGCGTCGCTTTTATAGCCAGGCACCGTGTTTACGCGTGGCGGGAGGGGGGCGTCACCGCGTCGCCCGTGAGGAAGCGCCGCCCGTGAGGAAGCGTCGCCCGTGAGGAAGCGCCGCCCGTGAGGAATCAATGGAAGGCTGACTGGCGGCAGCCTTGGCATTGATTCCCCGCGGGAAACGGAGGCATTATGAGGACGATGAGGCGACTGTCGCTGACGCGGCGGGCCCACGGCTAGTTCACGCCAAAATCGCTCGCCCCGGCGCGCCTGGGGGCGCCCCCCAGCGCACCGGGTTCGGCCTAGGTCCACCGGCCCCAATTTTGGCCCAACCCGGCGAAAAACGGGCTCCTGGGGGCGCGACTGGGCCAATTTTCGCCCGCCGGCGCTAAAAAATCGCCTGGGGGGCGTGTTGGGGATGCGGCTGGAGATGCTCTTAGGTGCTTTAACATTACTCTTATGAACCACAGTTGTAACTTTAGCATGTTTGTGAATCCTGACAAGGAAAGGAGGTTTCTCAAAGAAGCAGTTGGTACAACCGGATCAGTAGTATAAACAATCGTTTCAATTTTAGCCATAACGGGTTCCTCACAAATTTCTTCAATAGGTGGATGAAATTGAAACCACTTCTCCTTAGAGAGATCAACATGAGTAGAAAATGATTCACAGAAAGTAGCTACTATCTCAGAGTTAAGTCCATATTTTGCACTAAGCTTATGAAAAACATCTGTTTCTATAAAAGATGTAACACAATCAAATTCAAGATT
This sequence comes from Aegilops tauschii subsp. strangulata, assembly GCF_002575655.3. Lineage (NCBI taxonomy): Eukaryota > Viridiplantae > Streptophyta > Magnoliopsida > Poales > Poaceae > Aegilops > Aegilops tauschii. The sequence goes on from NC_053038.3 coordinate 84,768,357, forward strand.
TATACCTGACTCATTACCTTTGTCGATTTCAAAATCTTTAGAGTTGCATTTAATTCTTTCAATAAGATCCCATTTGAATTTAGTATTTCTCATCATGAAGGAACCAACAAACCAAGTGTAAAGCATTGTCTTATCATCATGACAAAGCCGAGCATAAAAGTTTTGTATAATCATTTCTCTTGAGAGCTGATGATTGGGGCATGTGTGCATCATATATTTAAGCCGCCCTCAATCTTGAGCGATAATTTCTCCTTCACAAGGCCGGAAATTATATATATATAATTTCGATCATGACGAACCAAGTGCATAGGATAAAATTTCTGATGGAATTCCAGCTTCAATCGGTCCCAATCCTATGTCCCAATGTCATCCAATAGCCTGTACCAAGATAATGCTTTTTCCCTCAAAGATAAAGGAAATAATTTCTTCTTAACTCCATCCTCTGATAAACCTGCCAACTTAAACAATCCACAAATTTCATCTATATAGATTAAGTGCAATCACGATGTATTCTTCCATCTCCTAAATAGGGATTAGCAAGCAGTTTCTCCATAACACCAGAAGGAATCTCATAATAAATATTTTCAGTAGCTTCAGTAGGTCGAGGAGTGGCTCTTAACACTTACGGCCGAGGTGAAGGTACCCCGAACAAGCCCCTCAAAGGATTACTTTCCATAGTGACAAGTGAAGATAAATTTCAGCATAAAAATGTTACCTTACCAAATTCCACATACCAAAAGTGCTTCACTCCTCGATAACGGCGCCAGAAAAGAGTCTTGATTACCCACAAGTATAGGGGATCAATCATAGTTCTTTCGATAAGTAAGAGTGTCGAACCCAACGAGGAGCAGAGCAAAATGACAAGCGGTTTTCAGCAAGGTATTCTTTGCAGGTGTTGTAAGTAGTAATGTTAGATAGTTTGTTAGCGCGACAATTCATAACAAGTAGCAAGTAACAATAGTAACAAAGGTGCAGAAAGGTGGCCCAATCCTTTTTGTAGCAAAGGATAAGGCGAAAGTACTTCTTATAATGAGCAAAGCGTTCTCCACTACAAAATTTCGTCTATTTAGTGACAAAAACCCTAGCGATGAAACAGGAAATGTCGCCTACAATCATTTCCTATGACAGTCCATCATCACGAGGTGTTTTCCTCGTAGGGCAGCACCCTACCCAACTTCGGCAACAATCTGGCCTGCAATTTTGCGACGCTTTTGGGCGTCACTAGGCGTGTACACTTTCCTAGACGATTTGTAGTGTCACGGAAAATGTTTCGTGTCACATACAATGTTAGGCGGGTTTAGAAAATTGGATAACAAAATGGCTTCTTGGTGTTCAGATCGTAGTACCATATAAATTCTACCATGGCAAAGTTTATAACATACTAGAATCAAATTTTCAGTGTTTAGGGTTGAGATGCTCGTATCGAAATCCATTGAGTATTTCTTCATAGAACAGACATGTTCATCATCATCACATCAGTATCAATAGTAGCATAAAACATGACATACAGAGATGGACGATCACTGAGCAACAGGACAGAGAGTTAGAACTACTCCTCATCTGGTTCAGCAGCAATGAAACTGAGGAAGAGAAAGGTCCCTACACATCCATGGTGTAGCACGAAGAAAATCATGTCTCCAATATCCATGTCGTACATGTCTGCTACCTCTTGAGCTTGCGTTGGTTTTTCCCTTTAAGAGGAAAGGGTGATGCAGCAAAGTAGCGTAAGTATTTCCCTCAGTTTTTGAGAACCAAGGTATCAATCCAGTAGGAGACTACACACAAGTCGCCTCGTACCTACACAAACAAATAAGAACCTTGCAGCCAACGCGATAAAGGGGTTGTCAATCCCTTCATGGCCACTTGCAAAAGTGAGATCTGATAGAGACAATAAGATAAATATTTTTGGTATTTTTATGATTCAGATTGAAAGTAAAGATTGCAAAGTAAAAATAGATTGGAAACTTATATGATGGAGAATAGACCCGGGGGCCATAGGTTTCGCTAGTGGCTTTTCTCAAGATAGCATAAGTATTACGGTGGGTGAACAAATTACTGTCGAGCAATTGATAGAAAAGTGCATAGTTATGAGAATATCTAGGCATGATCATGTATATAGGCATCACGTCCGTGACAAGTAGACCGAAACGATTCTGCATCTACTACTATTACTCCACACATCGACCGCTATCCAGCATGCATCTAGAGTATTAAGTTCATAAGTACAGAGTAACGCATTAGGCAAGATGACATGATGTAGAGGGATAAACTCAAGAAATATGATATAAACCCCATCTTTTTATCCTCGATGGCCACAATACAATACGTGTCGTTTCCCTTTCTGTCACTAGGATCGAGCAACGCAAGATTGAACCCAAAGCTAAGCACTTCTCCCATTGCAAGAAAGATCAATCTAGTAGGCCAAACCAAACTGATAATTCGAAGAGACTTGCAAAGATAACAAATCATACATAAAAGAATTCAGAGGAGATTCAAATATTGTTCATAGATAATCTTGATCATAAACCCACAATTCATCAGATCTCGACAAACTAACTGCAAAAAGGATTACATAGAATAGATCTCCAAGAGAATCGAGGAGAACTTTGTATTGAGATCCAAAGAGAGAGAAGAAGCCATCTAGCTAATAACTATGGACCCGAAGGTCTGTGGTAAACTACTCACACATCATCGGAGAGGCTATGGTGTTGATGTAGAAGCCCTCCGTGATCGATTCCCCCTCCAGCGGAGTGCCGGAAAAGGCCCCAAGATGGGATCTCACGGGTACAGAAGACTGCGGCGGTGGAAATAGGGTTTCGTGGTGCTCCTGGATGTTTTCGGGGTATATGGACATATATAGGACGAAGAAGTAGGTCGGTGGATGTAACGCCCCGGATCCGATGCGCCAGGTGTCTTCCAGTTATTCGCCATCGTTGCATTGTCTTTTTCTTGCGTGTTGCATTTTGCCATGTCAGCATAGGCATTGTATCCTCATATTTTCAAAACTTGCATCCGGTCCTTTTCCGCGTTGTCCGTTTCGCGATCCGACACTCTCGCACGCGCCCGTTGCACCCCTCTGTTTTCTTTTCGTGAGCGGGAGAAAAACATTCTCGGAATGGGCCGAGATTTACCGAGTGGCCTTGGTATATCACCGACAGACCGCCCGTCAAATTTCGTTCCATTTGGAGGTCGTTTGATGCCCCAACGGTTAACCGCGTAGCCCGAAACCCCTCTCTTTGCAGCCCAGCACCCCTTCACCACAGCCCACTAGCCCATCCAAACCCCCTCCATGCTCTCGGTCGTTCGATCACGATCGTGTGGGCGAAAACTGCACCCCATTTGGACACTCCTAGCTCCCTTTACCTATAAATATGCCTCCCCCTTCCAAATTCGCGGTGCAAACCCTAGTCTCCTCTTCCTCCGCGCCGGACATGTCTACCACCGCCGCTGCCACCCCGCGGGTGCCCGAGCGCCGGCGCCCCGCTCCCGCGCTCCGCCGCCCTTCGCCGGACCGCGCCGCCGTCCGCCTCCCGGCGGCGTGCCGCGCCGACCCCGCCGCCCGGTGGCCGCGCCACCCCGCGCCGCCCGAGCTCCGCCGTGGGCGCCGGACCTCGCCGCCGGCCCCCGCCGCACCGGATCCGGCGCCCCTCGCCGCCTCCGCCGCGCCCCGTTCCCCGGCGACCTCCCTCCTCCAGCTCCGGCAAGAGCTCGCACCGGCCAACCTCGGTTCGCGTGCAAACCCTAGATCCAAAACGAGGTTGACCCCGAAATTCCTCCAAGTCCTTAATTTTCTACATTACGTGGCTCTGTTCATCACATCATATCTCCTCGCATACTGCTCCGTTTTGCATGCATAATATATCAAAATGTTCATCATGAGATTCTCTTCATTTTGTTGCATTGTGCCATGCTTTTTTGGGTCCATCTTGATGCCCTAATCGTCGTTGAAAGACTGCTATGTGATGTTATCTGCTGTCTGTTAACAGAACTTGGTGATTTGTCTTTTTCATTGCATTTTTTGTGTGCATCCTATGAACATGAGCTCTAATGTGTTCTGTACTACATCATGCCATCTTTACAGGGGTGCTTGTCTTGTAGTTTTTTGGTTTACGTGGTGACTAGCACAAGCATGCAAAATAGCCTCCGTGATGTTGCTGATTTCTGTGACAGTCATTTCTGCCAAGTTTGTAGCTGTAACATTGTGATGCCATGTAAACCTGCTTTCACCATGACTTCTATGCATAATCAGGAGATATTCACTAAGGATGTTTTGTTATACATGTTATGCTCTTTCCATCCATTCCCTTGGTTGCATTTATAGCCTGTTGTAGCTTGTTGCAAACTTGCTCTCAATTTGCTAAATAATGTTGCTGTCAGCCTGCTAACATGAAGTTCAGTTTTGACATGTGTTTTGCTAGTGATCCATGCACCCTATGACCACGATATTGCCATTCTTAGCTTTATCTTTATGCCTTCTTACTGTTGATTACCTCGCCACGCCATGTAATACTCTGTAGTGAGTTGTACAAGCTCACCAACATGGCCACTTATCGTTGTTTCTGCCATGCACTGTTATTTTCACCAAGTCCGAATCTGTCATATCACTTGCTATGTTTACATGGGGCCATCTTATCTTCTGTACCTTTCTGGCTTGTGATCATTAAGGGACTTTTGTTTTATGCAATTAGTAGATTCATGCCATTCCTTTGTTTGCTATGATATGTTCCCGTAGCATGTTGTTTGATAGCTCTGAACTTTGCAACCTGATGTTATTTCTGCCATGTCCAGTGATTTTCTGCTAAGTCTGTGAATCTGTTATTATTTGCAATCTTGCCATGTCCTTTTGAGCATGTTCTATTGATTTCTGGAGATAGCTCAGTGTTCATGTTTTGTCATGCTATACCTTTATATCTTGTCCATGCCTTTTGTTTTAATGTTGGGGTGCTGTAGCATATCTTCATGATGCTTGTAAGATGCCTAGTTGCTGTTTGGACAGATTGTTGCTATATCTTGTTTGGAGTGTATGTGTTGCACCGTTGCTCCGTTTTGAGCATTGTTGAGGATATAACCATTAGAGTCACCCGCCCAGGAGGGGCCGGGTTACGTCATAATGGTCATCACGCGAAGCCCAGTACCAAACTTGAAGACGGCGAGTCAATAATGGGCTTAAGACTCGGAGATGGCTTAAGGCCCGTTGTCGTGGAATTATCACGGCAGATGTCCTCAAGCTAGGACTTGGTCGCGGAGCCATCGCCACTAGGAAGCTTGAAGGGGTTAACGGGACAAGGAACACGAGGGTTTATACTGGTTCGGCCCCTTACAGTGAAGGTAAAAGCCTACGTCCAGTTGAGGTGGTATTGGTTAGGGTTTTGATGACCAGGGAGCTTAACTGCTATGCCTGGCTCTCGATGAGATCTTTCTTGCCCCTAAACCGCTGCCGGGTCGTCCCTTTATATAGGGAGGCTGACGCCCAGCAGCTCTCATAGTCCCGGCCGGCTCGTAAGAGTGTCCGGCTCGGACTCTCAATTATTCTTGCCTTACACTACAAGTTCTACCATAATGGTGATTGTAACTACGGGCCTTAAGCCATATCCGGGTCTTAAGCCCATCTTTGGCCCACCGTCTTCAAGCTTGGCGCCGGGCTTCTAGCGATGACCATTATGAGTAACCCGGCCCCTCCTGGCGGGTGACTCTAAGGTCTATATCCTCAACATTAGGCCCCAGATTGATTTGAGCCGGCTCATGTCAATCTTCAATTCTTTCGACAGAAAATCTCCGGCTTACAATTATGTGAAGGCCATAACCCGGCGTGACGTCATCCTCTGGACTCCGGGTAATCCGCCATGATGTCATCTTCCATTAAGTCCATATTTTATTCCACCAGATCCGCAACGGATCTTAATTTTACTGCCATCCCGAAAATCGAGGCGCCTCTTGGGCGAGATAACCGCGCCGTGGCCTCCTCGTTTCTCGCGCCCACTTATGAGTCTGGCCTTATAAATAGCCCGACCCTCGGGTCTTCCGTTCTCCACCTTCTGTCGTCCTCTTCCTCTCGCTGCTTCCATGCTACTCGAGCTCCGCCACCGCCGCCGCAACAAAGCTTCGCACCCTCGTCGACCTTGGCCGCTGCATCACCCTGAGCCGTCCAGAGAACCGCGGCGAACCCTTACAGCGCATCTGCATCTGTAAGTTCCTTCCCCTCCGTTCCTCAGATTTGCATTAGGGTTCCACTGTTCTTCGCCGTTCTTCACTGTTCTTCGCAAGTCCTTCACAAGTTCCCTGTAGTTCTGCCACTATGGCCATGTTTCGATCCAAGATTAACACAGAACTCCTGCGGTAGTTGTTGCTCATCCATTTTAACACTAATAGATCCCCTTTGTTTGAAAGAAGATCCCATTCTGAATCCGTGGACTTCTTCTGCATCAGTTCTAGGTCTAGAAATTTTTTCTCTTTAGCCCATCGTTTGATCCAAAATATTTACTGCGATCTGTGAAACTTGTTTTCACCAGACTTAGTCAAAAATTGCCTCTGCTGAGCTATGGCGGCTTATGCTTTCAGCTCAAAGAAACCAGGCGCAGTAAAACCTTCCGGCTCAAAGAAGCCATGCACCGTGAAATTTCCGGGTTATTTGCGACAAGGCGGTAGACAATTGAATTACTCTCAATCCCTCCAGCGGCGTAGATAACCCGATGCACTTAGATATATGTCATTAGGCCCCTTCATAAGCCGCCACTTTAAACATTGAACTGTAAATTTTCTCCGGCTTATAATTAAACCGGACATTTCTTTTTTATCATAGGCTTCCGACTTTCACCATGCCTCCCAAAGCTCCCAAAGCACCCATCACATGCAATTGGATGAGGTCCAACGTCACCGACGAGACCTTAGCAGATTTCGTGAAGTCAGGTTACCTGCCCAAGAAGGACGTCATGTCTTACCGCGCCCCTGACCCGTCAGAGGAGAGACCACAGCCAAAGGACGGGGAGGTGGTAATATTTGCGGATCACATGAGCCGGGGCTTCGCACCGCCCGGCTCAAAGTTCTTTAGAGATGTGCTGAATTTCTTCGACCTGCGGCCACAAGACATAGGACCCAATTCGGTGTCCAACATATGCAACTTCCAAGTATTCTGCGAGGTCTACCTTGGAGAGGAGCCCAGCCTGCTGCTCTTCAGAGAACTCTTTTATCTGAACCGCTAGACTGAGTGCGCCAACGGACCGAGCCTGGAACTTGGCGGAATCTCGATTCAACGCCGGAGAGACTGCCTTTTTTCCTACGCCGAGCCGCCAAGCCACCCAAAGGACTGGAACCAGACGTGGTTCTACTGCCAGGACACGTCTCCGGCTGACGAGAGCCCGCTGCCCGGCTTTCACCCTTCACGTCTGGAACCAACTCACCCTCTGTCTGACAAGTTAACTCAGGCGGAGCGCCAACCTCTACTCCCCACCATCAACAAGATCAAGGCTCTCCTGGGCAATGGTCTCAACGGAATTGATCTGGTCCGGGTCTGGATCTCGTGGTGGGTGATCCCCCTGAGCCGCCGCCCCGGCTTAATGTGTGAATACACAGGCCGGAAAGATGACCCCCTGCGACACAGCCGCAACGATCTACCTGAAGACGTTGCTGAAGACATGACCAAGGCTCTTTTAAATGAGAGCTTGGCAGACTGCGGGAGGACCGGGTTAGCCCCCTTCTGCAAGACCAACCCAGCCCCAGCAGTAAGCCGCTGATCTGAACATTTTATTTTCTTCTGTAGATAGCTTTCATCTGAACCTTAAAAAATTTGTATTTTTCAGGCTGATGACAAATTCTGGAAGGTCAAATATGACCATGAGGCGGCCAAGAAGGCCAGGAAGGCCAAGAAAGCCGCCAAGAGAGCTGCTCCGCGCAAGAAGGGAAGCAGGCCTACTGCTTCAGAGCTGATGCAATTAAGCGACAGCTCCGATTCAGAGGTAACCCCTGAACCTGTAAACTCTTGTTGTATTTCTTGTTTATTTCTGTCCACCTTATCAACATTGTTCATCAACAGGATGACACCGGAGCAAGTAACCCGGTGGTTGAAGAGGTAATGACACTTTCCTCCGACTCGGAGCCCTTGCCAAGGCTGAAAGTCCGAAGGGTAACCCGGAAAATAAGCTTTTCACATCCTTTAGCTTATCAAGATCCTCAATTTCTTTTGAAGCAGCAGATTCATGAGAGCCGGCGGCACACCCGGACCAACAAGAACGCTGACCTCTCCTCCGGCTTACCTGAGGCATCAAGGAAGCGCCGGACTGAGGTTATCTCCAACTTATATCCGTTTCATCCTCTGGCGGGTGTTATACGTCAACCGCTCAACTCTTCTGACTCGAATTATCAGGAAACATCACCTTCCTCTGGTGACTCGATGCAGTCAAATTTGCCGGCTTTCAAGACCGTACCCGGGTAATGATGATCATCTCTTGCTGTGCTTATCTTTACTCATACTTTTTTTACTAACCTTTTATCCTTTCAGTGCTCAAGCAAAGCTCAGTAAAAGAGCAAAGAAAAATAAGCCGGCGGAGGAGTCGGCCGTGACTGAACCGGAGGTTTCTGCTGAAGAGCCGCCACCCGCCTCTGCTCCTGAAGCTGCCGCTCCCACTGACGAGCCAACCATGGAGACTTCCGCTAACCAGGAGACCTCCAGCCCGGCTCAGCCGGCCGGTGACCCGGACGTGGTAATCACTCGGACGGCGTTTGTTGAGCCGGGGAGACCCACTGCGCTGGCCAAGTGCTCCGCCAAGGAAGAGTTGCTAGGGCGCCACCGGGCCAATCTGGACCTCACAAACTATGCTAACTTGAGCATCGGAGAAATCGTCTCCGGCTATGTCAACCAGGTGCACAAGAGCCGGGATGTAGAGATTAGCATGGTGAACCAGATTCAGCAGAAGTCCGAGGTACCACTCTTCTTTCTTCTTGCTTACCGCATAGTTATCTTGTTATTCTTACCATACTCTAGTCCCCAAGTCTACGACTTATGATAGAATATGTTGTAGACTTAAGTCCCGGCTTACTCGCTTGAACCGGCAATTTGTAAATAGAAACGTTCGATATGCATTAGCCCCCAAGTGCCAAGTGTCTTTGCTTGGAAAGTGCTTGGGACTTTTAAAATTGCATAATAACTGTTCATCCTATAACCCGGAAATTATGCAGGCTGCTTGCAAGAAGCTTGAAGCTGACAACTCCGATCTGAAGACCCGCCTAAAGACGCAAGAAACTGAGACCCGGAAGGCCAATGCCAAATTTGTGTCCAGTATTGCTGCGCAAGAAAAGCTGAAGACGGACTTTGACGCTGAACGGAAAGCCTGGGCCGAAGAGAAGGCCACTTTGGTGAACCGGGCCGAACAGGCGGAGAAGGCTCTGTCAGAGAAGACCGCCGAACTCTCCGGCTTAAAGCGCCAAGTGTCCCAGATGGTTGCCGCAATCTTCGGTAAGTCATTTCACCGGCTTGCATCAAGTTTATAATCGTTATATCTCATAACTCATCCTTGTCGGCGGCTTATCTTATTCTATTAAACAGGTCCCAGAAGTGCCAACCTCAACCAAAGTGTGGTGACCAAGCTGAAGGCCGTGTACACCCTGGTGGAGCAAATCTACACTGGGTCACAGCGCGCCTTGGCCGTGGTGGCCCTATCCAATGAGGTGCCGACTCATCTGGCGGAAGTTCTTCGCCGGCTTGCCGGTCTTCCCCAACGTGTCCAAGAACTGCGGTGGGCCTCTGCAAGAGCCGGAGCTATCGCCGCTCTGAGCCGGGCCAAGGCGTTCCTTCCAGAGTTAGACCCGGCGGACATTGCCCTCGGCTATCCCAGTTTGAAGGAAGACGGCACACCCTTCGACCAAAAGGACTTTGCAGCCTGCGTGAAGATCGTGCGCCCGGTGGCCACCCTCATTGGAAACGACACAGATCTGACCAAGTACCAGCCGGGTTACAATGCAGAAAATCAGAGGATCCCCACTCCGCGTTATGAAGCCATCAGCTTAGTCCCGCCAGCTCGTAAGCACACCTTCGCCCCGGAGATTGACCCGGCCGGGTTAATCGACGAGGAAGCTCAATTTGAAGCTCTGAGCGGCATTGACTGGAAGTCGTCAACTTTCCAGGTCTTGGGAACAGCCGGAGGAGAGGAGAGGGATGAGCCGGAGACTTCAACCCAGCAAGCATCGTAACTCTGCAGGCGGCTTTATCAAACAATGCTTCACCCTTTTGGACTCGATGAGTCTTGTAATAGAGTAGGACCAACACTTTAACTTTGTCGTGCCATCGTGCACGCGTTGAATGCTGAAGTCCATTGAAGCTGTCTCCTTTATATTTCCCCGGGTCATAATCAATCATTCATTTTCCTTAAGCTCAAATAGTTGCCTTTAACTATCCTGCATAGAAGGACAAAACACAAGTCTCTAGGCGGCTTACCGCACTGAGAATCATAGTTTTAGACATATAACCCGGAATATGAATCAAAAAAGACTGTTCCTCAATTATGTCCTTGATATAGCCGTAATAACACACTTACCGGCCTGCAAGCACACTTCCGGCTTATATAACCCGGGTAATAAGGTTGGTACCTCAATTCCGGTTTACCAGTCTTAATAACACCGATTGTACTAGACTAGTACTATAAATCAAAGTTAAGCCGGCAAAGTGAGACCCGCCGTGCACACTTGAAATAATCAGAAGAAACTCGCTATGAATCAGAAGAACTTAGGGGCTTCCGGTTCAAATATGACCAGAGACCCGTCCCAAAGGGGTTATGCTAAGATTCGAATGCGATCATATAGCCCCCCAGTGGGTGTGGCGATGCCAATCAAGAGGGTACCGACAACTATGTTCTCTTTGGTTCGAATACGACCTATGTTTGAACAGGAAGCCCCCAAATGATCTTAACAATTGTTTAACGACGCTGATTCGAATACGATCCACATCGGTTCCCAAAGGGGTTAAACTATGATTCAAATATGATCAAAGAAAACTCCCCAATGAGCTCGGCACTTTGCCAATCAAACGGGTATCGACAGCTGTGTTCTCTTTGGTTCGAATACGACCTATGTTTGAATAGGAAGCCCCAAGTGATTATATTGTGTATGGCTAGATTCGAATACGATCATAAGCCGGATCCTCCTTCAAGTTATCACATGATCTTGTAATGAAAGCAACACATTTATCTTCGGAGGAGAAAAAAGGACAGAGGTCCTGCTTTATTGCTTATCATAATATATACACGGCTTAGAGAAATATGTACATTATGAGAGCCGGTGGCTCAAGTGTAATAAGGCCGAAGCTGAGCTATGTTCCACGGCCGACGGGTCTCCTCCTCCGACTTACGTGAATCTTTGTGCTCCCGAACGTCAATGAGGTAATATGACCCGTTGTGCAAATTCTTGCTGACCACAAAGGGCCCTTCCCAAGGCGGGGATAGCTTGTGCGCATCTGTTTGATCTTGGATGAGCCGGAGCACCAGATCGCCTTCCTGGAAGACCCGGGATTTAACCCGGCGACTATGATAACGGCGCAGGTCTTGTTGGTAAATCGCTGAGCGAGCTGCTGCCACATCACGCTGTTCGTCCAACAAGTCAAGAGCATCTTGGCGCGCCTATTCATTATCCGCCTCAACATAAGCCGCCACTCGAGGCGAGTCATGACGGATGTCACTGGGGAGGACTACTTCTGCCCTATAAACCATGAAGAAAGGCGTGAAACCTGTAGACCTGTTAGGAGTAGTGTTGATGCTCCATAACACGGAGGGAAACTCCTCCACCCAACAACCCGGCGTCCGTTGCAAAGGGACCAAAAGCCGGGGCTTGATGCCCTTCAGAATCTCCTGATTAGCTCTCTCAGCTTGACCATTGGATTGAGGATGAGCCACTGATGAAACATCAAGTCGGATATGCTCTTGTTGACAAAACTCTTCCATGGCGCCTTTGGATAGATTAGTACCATTGTCAGTTATAATGCTGTGCAGAAAGCCAAAGCGAAAAATCACCTTTTTCATAAATTGAACCGCCGTGGTTGCATCGCACTTGCTAACTGGTTCCTCTTCAACCCACTTGGTAAATTTATCAACTGCCACCAAGAGGTGGGTCTTCTTATCCTTGGACCTTTTAAAAGGCCCAACCATATCAAGCCCCTAGACCGCAAAGGGCCAAGTAATTGGGATCATCCTCAGCTCCTGAGCCGGCACATGAGCCCGTCGCGAGAACCTTTGGCAACCATGGCATTTACTGACCAAGTCCTCTGCATCAGCATGGGACGTCAGCCAATAAAAACCATGACGAAAAGCCTTGGCCACAAGAGACTTTGAGCCGGCGTGATGGCCACAATCTCCTTCATGAATTTCACGCAAGATGTCTTGACCTTCCTCAGGGGAGACACATCGCTGGAACGCTCCTGTAACACTGCGGCGATGCAACTCACCATTAATAACAACCGTTGACTTAGACTGCCGGGTTATTTGCCTGGCCAAAGTTTCGTCCTCAGGCAAATCTCCCCGGGTCATGTAAGCCAGATAGGGCACTGTCCAGCCCGGGATGATGTGAAGAGCCGCCACCAGCCGTGCCTCCGGGTCAGGGACTGCCAAGTCTTCCTCTGTGGGCAACTTAACAGAAGGGTTATGCAGGACGTCCAGGAAAGTATTAGGTGGCACCGGTTTTCGCTGAGAGCCCAGCCGGCTTAAAGCATCAGCCGCCTCGTTCTTCCTGCGATCGATGTGCTCTACTTGGTAACCCTGGAAGTGCCCAGCAATGGCATCAACTTCGCGGCGATAAGCCGCCATGAGAGGGTCCTTGGAGTGCCACTTTCCTGATACTTGTTGAGCCACCAAATCTGAGTCGCCGAAGCACCTTACCCGGCTCAAGCTCGTCTCCTTAGCTATCCGAAGACCGTGGAGCAAGGCCTCATACTCAGCTGCATTGTTTACAAGGAAACATCAATTGTAGCACATGATGGAACTTGTCACCCTTAGGGGAAGCCAATACGACTCCAGCCCCCGAGCCCTCCAACTGCCTGGACCCATCGAAGTGAATAGTCCAATATGTGTTATCCGGCTTTTGTTCGGGCACTTGTAGCTCTGTCCAATCATTGATGAAATCCACCAAAGCCTGCGATTTAACAGCAGTGCGTGGCACATACTTCAGACCATGAGGTCCGAGCTCTATAGCCCACTTAGCCACTCTCCCTGTGGCCTCCCTGTTCTGAATGATATCTCCAAGGGGGGCAGAACTGACCACAGTGATGGGGTGACCCTGGAAATAATGCTTAAGCTTCCGGCTTGCCATGAACACACCATAAACAAGCTTCCACTACTGGAATCAGCTAATTTGCCATCTGCCAGCTCTTTGCCGTCCGCTAGCTGACGGGAAAGAAGCTCTTTGCCATCAGCTACACATAAACAGACGGTAAAGAAAAGGCTGACGGCAAAGAAGCTCTTTGCCATCTGCCAGCTCTTTGCCGTCTGCCAGCGGACGGCAAAGAATCTTTGCCGTCCGCTGGCGGACGGCAAAGAGTATGGTGGCCCCCACCCCCCGCTCGTTTGAAAAAATCCTAACGGCCCACCTCTTTGCCGTCCGCAAAGAGGCAGAAAGGCGGACGGCAAAGGCTGGCGGACGGCAAAGAGGGCACTTGCCTAACGGCAGGTACCCCCCGCCCGTTACTCACTTCGTCCTCGCCTCGCCCTTCTCCTCCCACCCCGCCGCCGCCGCCGCCACCCCGTCGCCCCCGCCGCCCCGCCGCCCCGGCTCCCCGCCGCCCTACCGCCCCGTCGCCCCCCCGCCCCGGCCCCCCGCCGCCCCGCGCCCCACCGCCGCCCCGCGCCCCACCGCCGCCACGGCCCCCCGCCGTCCCGGCCCCCCGCCGCCCCGCGCCCCCCGCCGCCTCCTCCACTGCCCCGTCCCGGCCCCCCGCCGCCTCCTCCACTGCCCCGCCCCGGCCCCCCGCCCCCCATCCCCCCCGCCGCCCCGGCCCCCCGCCGGCCGGGCCCCCGCCGCCCCGCCTCCTCCACCGCCCCGCCCCGGCCCCCCGCCGGCCGGGCCCCCGCCGCCCCGCCTCCTCCACCGCCCCGCCCCGGCCCTCCCCCACAGTGAGCCCCTCCTCCCTTTTTTTATCTGTTTTTTTGTTTTTTTTTGTTTTTTTGTTTTTTTTCTGTTTATGTTTAGGTTTAATTAGTTTAAATAGTTTAGTTTTAATTAGTTTAGGTTAGTTTAGGTTTAGGTTAAGTAGAAGGGGGAGAAGAAGAAGAAGAAGAAGAAGAAGAAGAGGAGGAGGAGGAGGAGGAGAAGAAGAAGAAGAAGAAGAAGAAGAAGAAGAGGAGGAGGAGGAGGAGGTGGAGGAGGAGGAGAAAGAAGAAGAAGAAGAAGAAGAAGAAGAAGAAGAAGAAGAAGAAGAAGAAGAAGAAGAAGAAGAAGAAGAAGAAGAAGAAGAAGAAGAGGAGGAGACACCCAGAAGCCCCGACCCCGAAACAGCACCCCGACCCCGACACGGCTCCCCGACACCGACACGGCACCCCGACACCTACACGACACCCCGACCCCCGACACGACACCCCCGACACCCCGACCCCGAGAACCCGACCCCGACCCCGACCCCGACACCCCGACCCCGAGCCTGACCCGACACCCCGACCCCGACACCGACCCGGCACCCCGACCCCCGACACCGACACGACACCCCGACCCCCGACACGACACCCCCGACACCCCGACCCCGAGACCCCGACCCCGACCCCGACACCCCGACCCCGAGCCTGACCCGACACCCCGACCCGGACACCGACACGGCACCCCGACCCCGACCCGGCACCCCGACCCGACACCCCGACCCCGAGACCCCGACCCCGACACGGCACCCCGAGACCGACACGACACCCCGACCCCGACACGGCACCCCGAGACCGACACGACACCCCGACCCCCGACACGACACCCCCGACACCCCGACCCCGAGACCCCGACCCCGACCCCGACCTCGACCCCGACCCCGACCCCGACCCCGAGCCTGACCCGACACCCCGACCCCGACACCGACACGGCACCCCGACCCCGACCCGGCACCCCGACCCGACACCCCGACCCCGAGACCCCGACCCCGGAAAGGTGTTCTTTGGCCTTCCAGAAGCCGACGGGGTCATATATTTGTGAATTATTAGTTAGGTCATATATCTTTCGATTTTGTTATGAAAAACATCATATATAGTTGTGTTGATCGGGTAGTTTTAAATGTGCAGTTGTTTCATCGCTGCGAGGTTTGGTGTTCGACGACCTCGCCGTGCGTTTGACGAGCTCTGCCCCTTCGTTCGTGGGTGAGCACAAATGACATGTCCTCCTCCCCCATTAATTATTTGATCTATTCCGATGAAACTTGATAGCTAGATATATATGTGTCTTGAATCATCAGTATGCGTAACCAATATGTGTCTCCCGTTCGAAAGCGTCATAGTTATAAATATGCATGCATTTGCATATTTATAACCTTGATTCTTTCGAATTGTCCAACGCTATCCATGGACAGCCCGAGTATGTTTAGATTGGGTTCGATTTCCCATATGCTTTGCTCCGGATCCGACGCATAAATTTCGTCAGTGCCTCCCCTGTTGTTCTCCGGGTACACATCCTCTCTGTTTATTGCAGAGACGTGTATCAGGAGAATAGCGGGGAGGTGCTGCCGAAATTTTGCGTAGGATCCGGGGCATAGCATGGGAAAATGAACCCAATCTAAACATACTCGGGTGGGATTAGGACCTATCATTACCTATTAGAGTGTAGGTTGCATGGACGTAATAAAATGGACAAAGTAGATCAACTGATGAATACATACATGGTGAATTATATATATATATTTGTTGTGTGTCTAGTAGCTCTAAAAGTCAAGATGAGTGATCGTGCGTGGATGTACACCGGTCACACTGGTCAGAACAAATGGAGCACTGAATGGTTCACAAAAACCAAGGGGTTTGTGCGAGCCGCATTTGCAAATGGCCAGAGGAAAACCTGGTGCCCCTGTTTACGGTGCGGCAATTGGGAAAAGAGGACAGAGGCTGAAATGGGCAAACACCTGCAGAAGAGTGGTTTTACGCCCGATTATACGGTGTGGACATTTCATGGTGAGTCTGCCCAACGTGACCGAGCTGAGGTGGATCGTCGTCGCACCGACGAGCATGGTACCGGTATGGAAAACATGGTGCAAGACTTTGATGATGCTCGGGATTCGGACGAGGAGATGGAGGAATCTGCAAAGGCCTTCAATGAAATGTTGGAGTCTTCAAAACGTCCGCTCCATGAACACACTGAGCTTTGTCAGTTGGATGCCATCTCACAAGTAATGGCTCTGAAGGCTCAGTTCAACTTGGGCAGAGAATGCTACGATGCAATGATGACAGTATTTGGACGCTTTCTACCCGAAGGCCATGTAATGCCTGCAAACCTGTACCAGTCGGACAAAATCCTCCGTGCACTGAAGATGCCCTATGATAAGATACATGCCTGTGAGAAAGGATGTGTCTTGTTTAGGCTTGACTATGCGGACTTGAACTGTTGTCCCATTTGCAAGTCTTCCAGGTATGTTGTGGTAGACAACGGTATGGGTGAGAAGACACAGACCAAAATCCCCGTTAGTGTTCTTCGGTATATGCCAATCGTACCAAGACTTCAACGTCTTTTCATGGTCGAAGAGACGGCCAGACAGATGACATGGCACAAAACGGGCAAAAGAACCGAACTAGATGCAGATGGGAATCTGATGATTGTACACACATCGGATGGTGTTGCGTGGAAAAAGTTTGATGAATTACATGGTGACAAAGCGGCAGATCCGAGGCATCCTCGAGTCGGCATCAACACGGATGGGTTCAGTGTGTTTGGTATGACGGCAGCCCAATACAGTTGTTGGCCCGTATTTGTCTTTCCACTCAATCTCCCCCCCGGACAGATTATGCAAAGAAAGAACATTTTCCTGACGTTGATAATTCCAGGGCCCAACTATCCGGGGAAAAATATGAATGTGTACATGCAACCGCTTAAGGACGAATTGCAAGAAGCCTGGGATAATGGGTTCAAGACATACGATGCCTATAGCAAACGGAACTTCATAATGCGTGTCTGGTACATGTACTCGACGCATGACTTGCCGGCGTATGCGCTATTCGTTGGCTGGTGTGTGCATGGAAGGTTCCCGTGCCCCACATGCAAGAGAGCTCTTGAGTTTCGTTGGCTTCAGGCCGGTCGCAAGTTTTCTTGCTTTGACATGCATAGAGAGTTCCTGAATCCTCGCCATAAGTTCAGGAAAGACAAGAAGAACTTCATCAGAGGTAGAGTTGTCAAAAACTCTGCACCACATGCATTGACAGGCCAACAGACCCTGGATCAGTTAAACGCTCTCGAGCCAGATCCCGAGCGTCCAGGGTACTTCAAGGGGTATAATTCTAAGCACGCCTGGACTCACAAAACATGCTTATGGGATCTGCCTTACTTCAAAGACCTCCTTTGCCCACACAACATCGACGTGATGCACACTGAGAAGAATATCGCCGAGGCACTTTTTGGTACATTGTTCGGCATAGATGGGAAGTCAAAGGATAATACTAAGGCTAGAGTCGATCTGGAGGCGCTATGTGATAGGCCGTTACAAAACATGAAAGAACCGAAAGGAAAGCAGAACTGGACGAAGCCAAAGGCATGGTTCAATCTTGGAAGGCCGGCTATGAGGGAAATTATCTTGTGGGTGAAAATGCAGTTGATGTTCCCCGATGGGTATGCAGCGAATCTACAGAGGGGAGCCAGTCTTGATAAATTGAAGATATTTGGTCTCAAGAGTCATGATTGGCACATATGGATTGAGCGGGTAATGCCGGTGATGTTGCGTGGCTTCATCCCTGAGGATGAATGGCTAGTACTGGCAGAACTCAGCTATTTCTTCCGTGTTCTTTGTGCGAAAGAACTATCGCCTAGCATGCTAGAAGAAATGGAAGAGTTGGCGCCGGAGTTGATCTGCAAGTTAGAGAAGATCTTTCCACCGGGCTTCTTTAATCCAATGCAACATTTGATTTTGCATCTCCCGACCGAGGCAAGATTGGGGGGGCCCGTGCAAAATCGTTGGTGCTACCCAACTGAGAGGATGCAGAAGACGCTTCGACAAAAATGTAAAAATAAACGTAGAATTGAAGCATCGATGGCTGAGGCATTCATCACTGAGGAGGCGGCAAACTTCGTGACAGCACACTACGAAGCCAAAAATCGTCATTTGCATAATCCGAAGCCTCGGTACAATGCTGACGACCCTAAAAAGGGTGGATCCAACCTCAGCCTATTCAAAGGGAATCTCGCACCAGCCAGTGTTTCAAATCTAGTATCTTTGGATAATGAACAATGGCGGACCATTTCGTTGTATATCTTCAACAACCTGATAGAAGTGCGGCCGTACATCGAGTAAGTTCTCGGTACATAGTTTCGCAACTTCTATTTCCTTTGAACTGCTCTTATTCCTGGATATTTCATACAGTCGATACGTCGCCTTATTCTCGTATGGAGCGGTGATCCAAAAGGATTCTGTCGAAGAGTATGAGCTTCTCGCAAAGCAAGGTGGCGGCTATCCCGGTTTCATCTCTTGGTTCAAACAAACGGTAATTTCTATTAGACTTGTAGGCTAATTTGTAGGCGGCTATCCCGGTTTCATTCGCTAATTTGTGCGTAATGCAACAATCCTTTCATATTAAACTTGTAGGCTAATTCAGAGTCTATGGACGCCGAATTGAGACAAGTCGCTAATGGTTTTGACTATAAGGTCCGTTCATTTGACAAATACGACATCAACGGGTATCGCTTTCGTACCTATGGCAAAGAGCTATCTATGGCCGACCGAAAGTCTACAAATTGTTGTGTATCTGCTATCGGCGAAGGAGGTACCGAGTATTATGGGAGAGTTGAAGCAATTTATGAACTTCTATTCTATGGTGAAAACCCACCGAATGTCGTAGTCTTCAAATGTTATTGGTTTCAGCCGAAGGAGACTAGAAGAACTCATGAACATATAGGGCTAGTTGAAATGAACCAAAGCACCCATTTAGATGTTCCTGATGTCTATATTACGGCTCAACAGGCGACCCAAGTATTCTATCTACCGTGGGCCTGCCAAACTAATCCAAATCTGAAAGGTTGGGATGTCGTTTATGAAGTGCCGCCACGTGCTAGACTATCTCCCCCAAAGGAAGAGGATTATGAACCTCACATTAACCCAGACACATATGAAGGAGAATTCTTCCAAGAGACACGTCTTTCCAAAAAGCGTTTCAAGAACCGCTATACTTCACCCCAAAACATTGAAGTAGACAGTGACAGTGAATCAACCATCACCCCAGAGGAGGAACAAGAAGAGCCGGAACAAGAAGAGGTTACTGCTGCGGATGACCTGTCATTGCTTGACCGATTACGTCAAGGTGGCCTTGCACATGTTGATGCCACTGAACCCTATGAGCCCGTCATTGATTATAGTGATGATGATGATTATGCATTTATTGATGATACTGATCGAGATTATTAGTAGTGTCAGGTATTAAATTTTTTAATGTTGTACTTGATGATGATACACTTAAGTGATACACATATTATTATTCATGTCGGTCTTTTTTTTATGTTGTACTAATTTCGTTTACTGTTTGTCATGGCAGGTGTTGAAAGATGGTGGGCGCTGGTCGGGAGCGCGCCAAGGCCCCTTCTTCCTCGGCGCGTGGTCTGAGGTCTTCGATTCCAGACGTACCTCTTCGCCGAGCGTTGCTGGACAGTATGTCCACACCGCCGGGCCCTTCTTCGTCCACCGCGGTGTCCAGCAGGGGACGAGGTAGGAAGAGAGGAGGTGGGGCACGTGGTCGTGGGAGAGGAGGTAGGGTGACTGCTAGGGCGCCTTCCTCGCCGCCACCCCCAGCTGTTTCACCCGAGCACGTGACTGCTAGGGTGGACTCGTCCGAGGAGGAGGCTACACGGACTCCGGTCCACGAGCCTCCGGTCCACAGGTCTTGGGCCCACGAGCCTCGAGTTGACTGGCCTTCGGCCCACGAGAGTTCGGCCCACGAGACCCCGGAGGAGCACACGTCCGGATGGGGTACCTGGCCGGATCAGCCCGAGGAGCCGAGTGGCCATGCTGATGATGGCGGGGAGCCGACTGATCTTGAGGAGGAGGGTGGCACCGTCTACCAGCGTGGTGCTACACGGCTCCCGTCCGTGCCAGCGACCCGCGAGCAGAGGTGGTTGATCTTCCCTGATGGGGAGAGGTACGTAAGTGCATTTAATATTTTTGTACCTTCTGCATTCACGTTTCTTCAAATAACTAATGCGTTGGCCTTGTCATGCTACAGGGGTTGGGACCACCATCATAGTGTCCGCCGGCCCAACTCCGTCCTTGGAGTTCTTTGCCGGCAAAACTTCCCGGGGTTTGTCACGTTGCCTGGTGAGGGTCGGCTTCCAGAGCTTGGGTTGAGCTGGGAGCACTACGTGGCTGCCCCGGCCCCGCCGGATGTCATTATCGACGGTGTCGTGTGCGACACGAGGGCAGACATGGTGATCAGGACGTTCTGGGTAATTTCTCCTTTACACATTTCAAAATCTTCAACTAGCTAGTTATTAATTGTACTAATCAATATTGTCTCATTTGATTGCAGACATTCTACAGGTGTGAGGAGGGATACGAGGAGGACTGCGCAAATGTTATCCAGAACGTCTGCAAGCGCCTACTCCAGAACTTACGGCACGAGGCTCGGGTGCAGGCTGTTCGAGACTACTACGCCTTGCGTGGTATCAAGAAGACCAAGCCGGCGTGCCGCGATAAGTTCCTGAGTAAGGAGCAGTACATGAAGGTAATTCTTAAGGCCTTCTACTTAAGTTCCTTCATTTAGTAATTCTTAGCCGTAGCGCTCAAGTTTCTATTTGCTAACTTAGGCGCCTCCGAGATGGTGTGCGGATCGGATGGATTGTTGGGAGGTGTTGGTCGATGAGTGGTGCTCACAAGAATGGCTAGCCCTCCACAACCAGGCCAAGGACAAACGTGCCCAAATGGAAGGTGTGCCACACCATCAAGGCAGCTCCAACTTATATCAGTTCGGGCGCAACTGGGTATGTGGTTTGCTTCATGATTCATGCAATTCATTCATAATGCTAGCTTGAGCCCTTTAATTACTAATTTTCATTGTTTCTCTCTTTCAGGCACGCCACAATAAGGCGGATAAGGTGCCAGAGGTGTACGACCTGTATGCCATGGCCCACACTGGCTCTTACAAGAAAGTCAAGGCTTTCTCTCAGTCTGACCTCGATGATGCAAACAACTTCACCAACATCTCCTCCCACAACAAGCTCGTGAGATATAGAGATGAGGGGAAGGCGAGGAAAGGGGAGGACTTTAACCCGAGCCAGGGTCCCATTGATCCAGAGCTGGTGATGATATCTGGTGGCGGGAGGTCCCATGGCTCCATAGCCATTGGAGATGGACTTATCCGTTGTCCTAGCACTCTCCCGGAGATCAAGGCGCGCAAGTCGAGCTCCGCTCCTGAGATAAGGCCTCGTGAACGGCCAGTGCAACTCGCCATCAAGGTTAGTGATACGTACTCAGTTATCTTTCTCCATTACATTGTGTGCGCTTCCATCAATGATTACAAATGGTCATGTGAGTGGTGTTGCAGGCTGCTATACAGACTGAGAGAGATAGAACAGAGAAACTTCTGGCGGAGGCGGCGGAGAGGCAGCGGGAGATGGAGGAGAGGACGAGAAAGATGATGGAGGAGGAGAGGGCACGGAATGACATGCAGGCAAGGGCCATGTACGAGCTCCTTGTGGTAAGTTTCTTCTGCAGATTACTTGCTAGTCTTAACATTTGAGTCTCATTACTAACTAGTATGACTCTGTTCTGAAAACCAAATGTGCAGTCTGTGTGCGAGAAGTCCGGTCAGCCCGCTCCGCCGATGCCAGTGATTGCTCCTGGGAGCACGGTGAGTTTAGTTTGAATGGACATTAGTTGGTAGTCTCAACATTTGAGTGTCGTAATGCTAACGAGACATTGGAAATGATCTTTGTTGCAGCTTAACTCCAGAAACGCATCGCACGATCCTTCTCCAGGTAGCGGCACTAGCCACCCCGCTCCTACACCTCCCTGATCACGGTAAGTTTCTCTAGTGTTTTGCTTAACAAATGCATAAAGACCTAGACTTAGCTTTATTTCCTCCAATATGCTTACCATAATGACCTAGAGTTAGCTTATTTTCCTCCAAAATGACCCATTTTACCTAGGTTAGCTTATAAATGATGCAGTTCATCCAAGTTAGCTCAAAAATGACCCATTTTACCTAGATTAGCTCCTAAATGATCCATTTTACCTACGTTAGCTTTAAAATGGCCCATTTCACCTACGTTAACTCCAAAATGACCCATCTTACCTAGGTTATCTCATAAACGATCCATTTCAACTAATTTAGCTCATAAACGATCCATTTGACCTAAGTGAGCTAAAAAACGATCCATTTCACCTAAATTAGCTCTTAAATGATCCATTTCACCTAAGTTAGCTAAAAAACGATCCATTTCAACTAAATTAGCTAAAAATGATCCATTTCAACAAAGTTAGCTCAAAAACGATCCATTTCAACTAAGTTAGCTCAAAAACGATCCATTTGACCTAAGTGAGCTAAAAAACGATCCATTTCACCTTAGTTACCTCAAAAACGATCCATTTCAACTAAGTTAGCTCAAAAACGATCCATTTCAACTAGGTTAGCTCCAAAATGACCCATTTCACCTTACTTAGCTCAAAAACGATGCCCTTCACCTTAGTTAGCTCATAAACGACCCATTTCAACTAAGTTAGCTCATAAATGATCCATTTCAACTAAGTTAGCTCATAAACAACCCATTTCAACTTAGTTAGCTCATATATGATCCATTTCACCTAAGTTAGCTCATAAATGACATATACTTCTTGTTCTAGTCTTCTTCTTGTTCTAGTCTTCTTCTTGTTCTAGTCACCTATTTCTAACTTTCTTATTTACCATTTTGCAGATTTCATTCACTTGATGGAAGCTAGCTTGCTATGATGGAGTGCTTGCTTTTCCTTTGATGAAACTTTGCATTGTATCTAGCTTGCTATCTTCATGACACTTTGCATTGTAATATATATATGGATGGAACAATGTGTATGGATGGAACTTCCTTATGTATGAACAATGTGTATGGATGAAACTGATGTGATATGTGATATGAAACTTATGTGCTAGATATGTGTTGGATATGTGCTGGATATGAAACTTATATATGTGATATGTGCTGCAAATTGTGGGATTTAATAAAAAACAGACAATATGCAGGCTCTTTGCCGTCTGCCACCGACGGCAAAGCGCTCTTTGCCGTCTGCCGCGGACGGCAAAGAAGCCACGTGGCAGCCAACTGTGCTTCCTGGGAGCTGACCCATTTGGTCAGTTTGCCTACAGTGGCAGACGGCAAAGACTTTGCCGTCCGTGGCAGACGGCAAAGAGCCTGTACTTTGCCATCAGTGGCAGACGGCAAAGAACCTGCCAT
This sequence comes from Aegilops tauschii subsp. strangulata, assembly GCF_002575655.3. NCBI lineage: Eukaryota > Viridiplantae > Streptophyta > Magnoliopsida > Poales > Poaceae > Aegilops > Aegilops tauschii. Next base: position 84,791,904 of record NC_053038.3, read on the forward strand.
CTAGTGACGTGTAGATGACATCATAAGGCGGACGACAAAGACCAAAGGCTCTTTGCCATCTGCGGCGGACGGCAAAGGTCTGCCGTTAGCCACTTAACGAACTGACAGCGCAATTTTTGCCGTCCGCCCTCTTTGCCGTCTGCCGCAGACGGCAAAGAGACTTTGCCGTCCGCCGCCAGGAAGCGAACGGCAAAGCAGCTGTTTACCGTAGCCTTCTTTGCCCGAGCCTTTTGCCGTCCGCCTTTCGAGCCTTTGCCGTCCGCCAGGGCAGACGGCAAAGTAGCTGTTTCCTGTAGTGTTCTGCCAATGCGGATACCGCTGCTTGGACTCAATGAGTACTTCGCTGACATAATAAACCGGCCGCTGAACCGGATGCTCCTTACCCCCCTCCTTGCGCTCCACCACCACAGCCACACTGACGGCTCGTGTGTTAGCCGCCACATATAACAATAAAGGCTCTTTGTCAATCGGAGCAGCAAGGACTGGGGGCTCTGCCAGCTATTTCTTCAAATCCTCAAAAGCAGTATTAGCTGCATCATTCCAGACAAAGTCATCAGTTTTCTTCATCAACTGATATAATGGCATAGCCTTCTCCCCCAAACGGCTTATAAAACGGCTTAAAGCAGCAATGCGACCCGCCAGGCGCTGGACGTCGTTTATACACGCCGGCTTAGCCAGGGAGGTGATGGCCTTGATCTTCTCCGGGTTAGCTTCAATGCCTCTGTCAGGAACCAAGAAACCCAAGAGCTTGCCTGCAGGAACACCAAAAACACACTTGGCCGGGTTAAGCATCATCTTGTAGACCCAGAGATTATCAAAGGTTTCCCTCAGATCATCTATCAGGGTTTCCTCCTTCCTGGATTTAACCACAATATCATCCACATAAGCATGAACATTGCGCCCAATCTGGTTATGAAGACAGTTCTGCACGCAACGCTGATAAGTCGCCTGTGCACTCTTGTGTCCAAAGGGCATGGACACATAGCAGAAGGCTCCAAAGGGAGTGATGAACGCCGTCTTCTCCTGGTCCTTAACTGCCATTTTAATCTGATGATATCCGGAATAAGCATCCAAGAAACTTAAGCGCTCACAACCTGCCGTAGCATCAATAATTTGATCAATACGGGGAAGGGCAAAAGGATCAGCCGAACACGCCTTGTTTAAGTCCGTGTAGTCCACACACATCCGCCAAGTGCCGTTCTTCTTGAGTCCGAGCACCGGGTTAGCTAACCACTCTGGGTGAAAAACTTCAACAATAAATCCAGCCGCCAAGAGCCGGGCCACCTCTTCACCAATAGCTTTCCGCCTCTCTTCATTAAACCGCCGAAGGAATTGCCTGACCGGCTTAAATTTCGGATCAACATTGAGAGTGTGCTCAGCGAGTTCTCTAGGTACACCTGGCATGTCAGAAGGCTTCCATGCAAAAATGTCCCTATTCTCACGGATGAACTCGATGAGCGCGCTTTCCTATTTTGGATCCAGATTGGCACTGATGCTAAACTGCTGAGATGAATCCCCTGGAACGAAATCAACAAGTTTAGTCTCATCAGCCAACTTAAATTTCATTGCCGGCTCATGCTCCGTAGTCGGCTTTTTCAGAGAGGTCATATCTGTTGGGTCAACATTGTCTTTGTAAAATTTTAACTCCTCTGTTGCACAAACAGATTCTACATAAGCTGCATCGCCTTCCTCACACTCCAAGGCCACCTTCCGACTGCCATGAACCGTAATGTTCCCATTGAGACCCGGCATCTTGAGCTGCAGATATACGTAACATGGTCGTGCCATGAACTTGGCGTAAGCCGGCCGCCCAAATATGGCATGGTACGGACTTCTTATTTTGACCACCTCAAAGGTCAATTTTTCCACCCTGTAGTTGTGCTCGTCTCCAAAGGCCACTTCCAACTCGATCTTGCCGACTAGATAATCCTACTTACCAGGTACTACACCATGGAAAATAGTGTTTGACTGGCTGAGGTTCTTATCAATCAACCCCATACGACGGAAAGTCTCATAATAGAGGATGTTGATGCTGCTGCCTCCATCCATGAGCACCTTAGTGAACTTATATCCTCCCACCTGAGGAGCCACTACCAAGGCCAAGTGACCCGGATTATCCACCCGGGGAGGGTGATCCTCCCTACTCCATACTATAGGCTGCTCAGACCACCGTAAATATCGTGGAACCGCCGGCTCAACAGCATTCACAGCCCTCTTATGAAGCTTCTGATCTCGCTTACACAGACTGGTGGTAAACACATGATACTGTCCACCGCTAAGCTGCTTTGGATTGGTCTGATAACCCCCTGCTGCTGTTGATGACCCTGGCCAGACTACTGATTAAAGCCCCCTTCACTGTTTTGAGGATTAGAATTTGAGCCGCCGCCCGGGCCATGAAAGCCGCCGGCGCCTGAGCCACCGCCCAGGCCGTTGTTGCCGTTAAAGGCGTTGGAATTCTTAAAGGCCTTCATGATTGCACAATCCTTCCATAGATGTGTAGCTGGCTTCTCTCTAGATCCATGCCTTGGACAAGGCTCATTCAACAGCTGCTCCAGCGTCGGGCCTGACCCGCCGGCTCGGGGAGGGGGCCTCCCCTTGCGTCGCTGGTTATTACCCAATGAGCTGGCATTGGCTACGAACTCTAGGCTGCCATCGGCCTTGCGCTTGCCACCTCCTTGGTTCCCCGGGTTATGCTGAGGACCCTTGCCATTGCCGTTCTTTTTTCCCTTCCCTGTCCTTTCATCATCTGAAGCGGGGTCCTTGGTACCATCAGAATCGGCGTATTTGACGAGAGCCGCCATCAGTGTACCCATATAATTGCAGTCGCGCTTAAGCCGCCCGAGTTTCATCTTCAGGGGCACGAAACGACAATTCTGTTCCAACATTAAGACTACAGAGCCGGCATCCATCTTATCAGAGGAATGTATTATCTCCTTAACCCGGCGAACCCAATGTGTCGTAGACTCACCCTCCTGCTGCTTACAGTTAGTCAAATCCACAATTGACATAGACTGCCTGCAGGTATCCTTGAAGTTTTGGATGAACCAGGCTTTCAGCTCAGCCCAAGACCCGATGGAATTCGGTGGTAGCCCTTTCAACCAAGTGCAGGCAGTCCCATCTAACATCATGGTGAAGTACTTGGCCATTGCCGCTTCACTGACCTCCAGCAGTTCCATGACCATCTCGTAACTTTCGATCCAGGCTGCGTGTTGTAAGTCAGCCGTGTAATTAGGCACCTTCCTAGGGCCTTTGAAGTCCTTTGGTAGACGCTCATTGCGGAGAGCTGGCACTAAACAAGGGACACCTCCAGTCCTGGTAGGGATGCCCACGTCGACGGAAGTCGTCAGATAAGCCTGGGGAGTCTGGTAAGCCGTCAACTGAGGCACCTACTCTGCCTCTTGCCGCGCTCTATCTTGGTCTGCTGCGTGAAAGGCTCCGTTATAAGCCGGGCCATGGCCAGGGGGCGGGTCATGGCGTTGGACGTTACTTGAGCCGGTCGCTGAGACCATGTGTCTTCTGTAACTCGGGCTCCGGCCTGGACGAGGGGTCGAGTGGATCCTGTCCCGGCTGTAGGAGTACGCCTCTTGCTGCACCAGTGCTGTCTGAAGGAGTTCCCTGACCCGACGGGTTTCAACAGCCGTCGGAGAGTCGCCGTCAATTGGGAGCGCCGCCAGCCACGCTGTAGCGGCTACCATGTTCTCCAGCGGGTTAGCATAATGACCCGGTGGTATTGGCACATACTGAGGCGGGGTAGGGCTCACCCGGGGAGGCCCCATTACTTGTGGCTGAACGGGGTTCCCAGACCCGGGCACTATGATCCCTAGCGGGTTACTGGACCCTGCACCTGGCGTGTTGAAGAGGTTTCGGGGATCGTAAACCGGAGGGAGTTGAGATTGGGCCATTTGATGCCTCCTTCTCATGACCTCATTGGACGCGTTCTGATCCATCGTGAGCCGGAAGGACTGCGCCTGGATCAACTGAGTTTGGGCGTCGAGAGCCGCCCTCTCCGCAGCCATCCTGATCCCTTCCGCTGCTAGATCCTCCTTAGCTTTCACTAGATCTAACTTTAACTGCGCCACCTCCACATCATGCTCAGCTTGATCCGCCGGGTCAACCGCGGCGGTCAACAGGGCCGTCATCTTGTCCGTGAGATCCATCAGCACCTGAGCCGGCGAGGGCACCGGGTTTCCCGCTCCAGCAGCAGGGTTCTGAACAGGCTGCGCACCGGCCATGAAGATTCCAACCCGGCTTGGCGGCTCAAACGGGTCCGGAATACTGTCACCATCGGAACAACCCATGAGCCTGCCATCTTGAAGTTGATACAACGAGTTTGACTCATCGGTGGACGACTCACCGTTAGAGCCGGCGGCCGTCTCATCACCGGATCCAGATCTATCAGAGAGCCCTCCATGGATGCATCCCACAAAAGCATGCTTTAAGGCAGGCAGGGCCCGGGCGGGTCGTGCACGCTGAGCCGTCTCGATGAGATCGGCGCAGAGATCCGGCTCAGGGCCCGGCTCAACAATCTTGCCAATGAAAACATGAATTCCGCCGAAGGGGACCCGGTACCCGTACTCAATTGAGCCGGCGTCGGGGCCCCAGTTTGCATCGTCGATGTAGAGCTTGCCGCGACGACTCTTGGTCATCCGGCCCACAGCGTATCCCTTGAGCCCTTCGAAGCTGCCCTTCAAGAACTCAAATCCACCGTGCGCTAGCCCCACGATGGGCGCCAACTGTCGTGGAATTGTCAAGGCAGATGTCCTCAAGCTAGGACTTAGTCGTGGAGCCATCGCCACTAGGAAGCTTGAAGGGGTTAACGGGACAAGGAACACGAGGGTTTATACTGGTTCGGCCCCTTACGGTGAAGGTAAAAGCCTACATCCAGTTGAGGTGGTATTGATTAGGGTTTCGATGACCAGGGAGCTTAACTGCTATGCCTGGCTCTCGATGAGATCTTTCTTGCCCCTAAACCACTGCCGGATCGTCCCTTTATATAGGGAGGCTGACGCCCAGCAGCTCTCAGAGTCCCGGCCGGCTCATAAGAGTGTCCGGCTCGGACTGTCAATTATTCTTGCCTTACACTACAAGTTCTACCATAATGGTGATTGTAACTACGGGCCTTAAGCCATATCCGGGTCTTAAGCCCATCTTTGGCCCACCGTCTTCAAGCTTGGCGCCGGGCTTCTGGCGATGACCATTATGAGTAACCCGGCCCCTCCTGGCGGGTGACTCTAAGGTCTATATTCTCAACACCCGTAGTGACAACCGCCGTGAGGGTGAAACTTGTAGTGTAAGGCAAGAATAGTTGAGAGTCTGAGCCGGACACTCTAATGAGCCGGCCAGGACTCTGAGAGCCGCTGGGCGTCAACTTCTCTATATAAAGGGACGACCCGGCGGCGGTTTAGGGACGAGTAAGACAAACTCGATAACCAGGCAGGACGGTTTAGCTCCTGGTCATCGAAACCCTAATCCATACCACCTCAACTGGACGTAGGCTTTTACCTTCACCGTAAGGGGCCGAACCAGTATAACCCTCGTGTTCCTTGTCCCGTTTAACCCCTTTAAGCTTCCTAGATGCAATGGCTCCACGACTAAGTCCTTGCGCGAGGACATCTGCCGTGACAATTCCACGACAGTTGGCGCCCACCGTGGGGCCAGCGCATGGTGGATTTGAGTTCTTGAAGGGCAGCTTCGAAGGGCTCAATGGATACGCTGTGGGCCGGATGACCAAGAGTCGTCGCGGCAAGCTCTACGTTGATGATGCAAACTGGGGCCCCGACGCCGGCTCAATCGAGTACGGGTATCGGGTCCCCTTCGGCGGAATTCATGTCTTCATTGGCAAGATTGGTGAGCCGGGCCCTGAGCCGGATTTCTGCGCCGATCTCATGGAGACGGCTCAGCGTGCACGACCCGCCCGGGCTCTACCTGCCTTGAAGCATGCTTTCGTGGGATGTGTCCATGGAGGACTCTCTGAAGGATCTGGATCTGGTGATGAGACGGCCGCCGGCTCTGACGGCGAGTCATCTACGGATGAGTCAAACTCGTTGTATCAACTTCAAGATGGCAGGCTCAGGGGTTGTTCCGATTGCGACAGCATTCCGGACCCCTTTGAGCCGCCGAGCCGGGTTGGAATCTTCATGGCCGCTGCACAACTTGTTCAAAACCCCGCCTCCGGGTCAGGAAGCCCGGTGCCCTCGCCGGCTCAGGTGCTGATGGATCTCACAGAGAAGATGACGATCCTGTTGACCGCTACGGTTGCTCCGGCGGATCAAGTTCAGCATGACGCGGAGGTGGCACAGTTAAAGTTGGATCTAGCAAAGGCCAAGGAGGATCTGGCAGCGGAGGGGATCAGGATGGCTGCAGAGAGGGCGGCTCTCGACGCCCAGACTCAGCTGATCCAGGGACAATCTTTCCGGCTCACGATGGATCAAAACGCGTCCAATGAGGTCATGAGAAGGAGGCATCAAAAGGACCAATCTCGACTCCCTCCGGTTTACGATCCTCGAAACCTCTTCAACACGCCTGGGGCAGGGCCTAGTAACCCGCCAGAGATCATAGTGCCCGGGGCTGGAACGCCAATTCAGCCCCAAGTGATGGGACCTCCCCGGGTGAACCCTGCCCCGCCTCAGTACGTGCCAATACCACCGGGTCATTATGACAACCCGTTGGAAAACATTGTTGCTGCAGCGGCACGGCTGGCGGCTCTCCCAATTGATGGTGACTCTCCAACGGCGGTTGAAACCCGCCGGGTCAGAGAACTCCTTCAGACGGCTCTGGCGCAGCAAGAGGCATATTCTTATAGCCGGGACAGGATTCATTCAACCCCTCGTCCAGGCCGGAGCCCGAGTTATAGCAGACACATAGTCTCAGCGACCGGCTCAAGTAATGTCCGACGCCATGACTTGCCTCCTGGCCACGGCCCGGCTCATAACGGGGCCTTTCACACGGTAGACCAAGATAGAGCACGGCAAGAGGCGGAGCAGGTGCCTCAGTTGACGGCTTACCAGCCACCCCCGGCTTATTCGACGGCTTCCATCGATGCAGGTACACCTACGAGGACTGGGGGTGTCCCTTGTCTGGTGCCGGCTCTCCGCAATGAACGTCTGCCCAAGGATTTCAAAGGGCCTAGGAAGGTGCCTAATTACACGGCTGATTTACAACCCGGAGCCTGGATCGAGAGTTACGAGATGGCCATGGAGTTGCTGGAGGTCAGCGAAGCGGCAATGCCAAGTACTTCACCATGATGTTAGATGGGACTGCCCGCACTTGGTTGAAAGGGCTGCCACCGAATTCTATCGGGTCTTGGGCTGAGCTGAAAGCCCGGTTTATCCAAAACTTCAAAGATACCTGTAGGCAGTCTATGTCAATTGTGGATTTGACTAACTGTAAACAGCAGGAGGGTGAGTCCACAACCCATTGGGTTCGCCGGGTCAAAGAGATAATACATTCATCTGATAAGATGGATGCCGGCTCTGCAGTCTTAATGTTGGAGCAGAATTGTCGTTTCCTGCCCCTGAAGATGAAACTCGGGCGGCTCAAGCGCGATTGCAATGATATGGGTACGCTGATGGCGGCGCTCGTCAAGTACGCCGACTCTGATAGTACCAAGGACCCCGCGTCAGATGATGAAAGGACAGGGAAGGGAAAGAAGAACGGCAATGGCAAGGGTCCTCAGCATAACCCGGCGAACCAAGGAGGTAGCAAGCGTAAGGCCGATGGCAGCATAGAGTTTGTGGCTAACGCCAGCTCACAGGGTAACAACCAGCGACGTAAGGGGAGGCCACCTCCCCGAGCCGGCGGGTCAGTCCCGACGCTGGAGCAGTTGCTGAATGAGCCTTGTCCAAGGCATGGCTCTAGGGAGAAGCCAGCTACTCATCTATGGAAAGATTGCGCAATCATGAAAGCCTTTAAGAACTCCAATGCCTTTAATGGCAACAATGGCTCGGGCGGCGGCTCAGGCGCCGGCGGTTTTCATGGCCCGGGCAGTGGCTCAAATTACAATCCTCAGAATGTTCAAGGGGGCTTTAATCAGCAGTCCGGCCAGGGTCATCAACAGCAGCAGGGGGATACCAGACCAATCCAAAGCAGCTCAATGGTGGACAGTATCATGTATTTACCACCAGCCTGTGTAAGCGAGATCAGAAGCTTCATAAGAGGGCTGTGAATGCTGTTGAGCCGGTGGTTCCACACTATTTAAGATGGTTTGAGCAGCCTATTGTGTGGAGTAGGGAGGATCACCCTCCCGGGGTTGATAATCCGGGTCACCTGGCCCTGGTGGTGGCTCCTCAGGTGGGAGGATATAAGTTCACTAAGGTGCTCATGGATGGAGGCAGCAGCATCAACATCCTTTATTATGAGACCTTCCGTCGTATGGGGTTGATTGATAAGAACCTCAGCCAGTCCAATACTGATTTCCATGGTGTGGTGCCTGGTAAGTCGGCTTATCCAGTTGGTAAGATCGAGCTGGAGGTGGCCTTTGGAGATGAGTACAACTACAGGGCGGAAAAATTGACCTTTGAGGTGGTCAAGATAAGAAGTCCGTATCATGCCATATTCGGGCGGCCGGCTTACGCCAAGTTCATGGCACGGCCGTGTTACGTATATTTACAGCTCAAGATGTCGGGTCACAATGGGACCATTACGGTTCATGGCAGCCGAAAGATAGCCTTGGAGTGTGAGGAAGGTGACGCGGCTTATGCAGAATCTGTTTGTGCAATAGAGGAGTTGAAGTTTTACAAGGACAATGTTGACCCAACAGATATGACATCTCTGAAAAAGCCGACCACGGAGCATGAGCCGGCAATGAAATTTAAGTCAGCTGATGAGACTAAACTTGTTGATTTCGTTCCAGGTGACTCATCTCAGCAGTTTAGCATCAGTGCCAATCTGGATGCAAAATAGGAAAGCTCGCTCATCGAGTTCATCCGTGAAAATAGGGACATTTTTGCATGGAAACCTTCTGACATGCCGGGTGTACCTCGAGAACTCGCTGAGCACACTCTCAATATTGATCCGAAATTTAAGCCGGTCAGGCAATTCCTTCGGCGGTTTAATGAGGAGAGGCGGAAAGCCATTGGTGAGGAGGTGGCCCGGCTCTTGGCGGCCGGGTTTATTGTTGAAGTCTTTCATCCAGAATGGTTAGCTAACCCGGTGCTCGTGCTCAAGAAGAATGGCACCTAGCGGATGTGTGTGGACTACACGGACTTAAACAAGGCATGTCCGGCTGATCCTTTTGCTCTCCCCCGTATTGCTCAAATCATTGATGCTACGGCGGGTTGTGAGCGCTTAAGTTTTTTGGATGCTTATTCTGGATACCATCAGATTAAAATGGCAGTTAAGGACCAGGAGAAGACGGCGTTCATCACTCCCTTTGGAGCCTTCTGTTATGTGTCTATGCCTTTTGGACTCAAGAGTGCACATGCGACTTATCAGCGTTGTTTGCAGAATTGTCTTCATAACCAGATTGGGCGCAATGTTCATGCCTATGTGGATGATATCGTGGTTAAGTCCAGGGAGAAGGAGACCCTGGTCAATGACCTTAGAGAAACCTTTGATAATCTCCGGATTTACAAGATGATGCTTAACCCAGCCAAGTGTGTTTTTGGTGTTCCCGCAGGCAAGCTCTTGGGTTTCCTGGTTTCTAACAGAGGCATTGAAGCTAACCCGGAAAAGATAAAGGCAATCACCTCTCTGGCTAAGCCGGCGTGCATCAACGACGTCCAGCGTCTGGCAGGCCGCATCGCTGCTTTGAGCCGGTTTATCAGCCGTTTGGGTGAAAAGGCCATGCCACTGTACCAGTTGATGAAGAAAACAGATGACTTTATCTAGAATGATGCTGCTAATGCTGCTTTTGAGGATTTGAAGAGATAGCTGGCTGAGCCCCCGGTTCTTGCTGCTCTGGTTGACAAGGAGCCCTTATTACTGTATGTAGCTGCTAACACACGAGCCGTCAGTGTGGCTGTGGTGGTGGAGCGCAAGGAAGAGGGTAAGGAGTATCCGGTTCAGCGGCCGGTTTACTACGTCAGTGAAGTGCTCATTGAGTGTAAACAGCGGTATCCACATTGGCAGAAGCTTGTTTATGGTGTGTTCATGGGAAGCCGGAAGCTTAAGCATTATTTCCAGGGTCACCCCATCACTGTGGTTAGTTCTGCTCCCCTTGGAGATATCATCCAAAACAGAGAAGCTACAGGAAGAGTGGCTAAGTGGGCTATAGAGCTTGGGCCTCATGGTCTGAAATACGTACCACACACTGCTGTCAAATCTCAAGCATTGGTGGATTTCATCAACGATTGGACAGATCTGCTGGTGCCTGAAGAGAAGCCGGATAATACATATTGGACTATTCACTTCGACGGGTCTAGACAATTGGAGGGCTCGGGGGCTGGAGTTGTATTGACTTCCCCTAAAGGTGACAAGTTTCGTTATGTGCTACGGTTGATGTTTCCCTGCACTAACAATGCGGCTGAGTACGAGGCCTTGCTCCATGGTCTTCGGATGGCTAAGGAGATGAGCTTGAGCCGGGTAAGGTGCTTTGGCGACTCAGATTTAGTGGCTCAACAAGTATCAGGCAAGTGGGATTCCAAGGACCCTCTCATGGCGGCTTATCGGCGTGAAGTTGATGCCATTGCTGGACACTTTTAGGGTTACCAAGTAGAGGACATCGATCACAGGAAGAACAAGGCGGCTGATGCATTAAGCCGGCTGGGCTCTCAGCAAAATCCGGTGCCGCCTAATACTTTCTTGGACATCTTGCATAACCCTTCTGTTAAGTTACCTACAGAGGAAGACTTGGCTGTCCCTGACCCGGAAGCACAGTTGGTGGCGGCTCTCCACATCACCCCAGACTGGACAGTACCATATTTGGCTTACATGACCCGGGGAGAGTTACCTGAGGATGAAACTTTGGCCAGACAAATAACCCGGCGGTCTAAGTCAATGATAATTATCAATGGTGAGCTACATCATCGCAGTGTCACTGGAACTTTCCAGCGTTGCGTTTCCCTGAGGAAGGCCAAGAAATTTAGCGTGAGATTCACGAGGGGGATTGTGGCCATCATGCAGGCTCAAAATCCCTGGTGGCCAAGGCTTTTCGTCATGGTTTTTATTGGCTGACGGCTCATGCTAATGCGAAGGACTTGGTCAGTAAATGTGACGATTGTCAAAGGTTCTCGCGACGGGCTCATGTGCCGGCTCAGGAGCTGAGGATGATTCCAATTACTTGGCCATTTGTGGTCTGGGGGCTTGATATGGTTGGGCCTTTTAAAAGGTCCAAGGATAAGAAGACCCACCTTTTGGTGGCAGTTGACAAGTTCACAAAGTGGGTTGAGGCAGAGCCAGTTAGCAAGTGTGACGCGGCCACAGCGGTTCAGTTCATGAAAAAGGTGATATTTCGCTTTGGTTTCCCACACAACATTATAACTGACAATGGTACCAATCTGTCTAAAGGCGCCATGGAGGAGTTTTGTCAACGAGAGCATATTCGACTTGATGTTTCATCAGTGGCTCACCCTCAATCCAATGGTCAAGCTGAGAGAGCTAATCAGGAGATCTTGAAGGGCATCAAGCCCCGGCTTTTGGTCCCTTTGCAACGGACGCCTGGTTGTTGGGTGGAGGAGTTACCCTCCGTGTTATGGAGCATCAATACTACTCCTAATAGGTCTACGGGTTACACGCCTTTCTTCATGGTTTATGGAGCGAAAGCAGTCCTCCCCAGTGACATCCGTCATGACTCGCCTAGAGTGGCGGCTTATGTCGAGGTGGATAATGAGCGGGCGCGCCAAGATGCTCTTGACTTGTTGGACGAACAACGTGATGTGGTAGCAGCTCGCTCGGCGATTTACCAACAAGACCTGCACCGTTATCACAGGTGCCGGGTTAAGTCCCGGGTCTTCTAGGAAGGTGATCTGGTGCTCCGGCTCATCCAAGATCAGGCAGAAGCACACAAGTTATCCCCGCCTTGGGAAGGGCCCTTTGTGGTCAGCAAGAACTTGCACAATGGGTCATACTACCTTATCGATGTTCGGGAGCACAAAGATTCACGCAAGTCGGAGGAAGAGACCTGTCGGCCGTGGAACGTAGCTCAGCTTCGGCCTTAATACACTTGAGCCACCGGCTCTCATAATGTGCATATTTCTATAGCCATGTATATATTATGATAAATAATAAAGCAGGACCTCTGTCCTTTTCTCCTCCAAAGGTAAACGTGTTATCTCCATTACAATATCACATGGTCACTTGGAGGTGGATCCGTCTTATGATCGTATTCGAATCTAGCCGTAAACAATATGATCACCTGGGGGCTTCCTGTTCAAACATGGGTCGTATTCGAACCAAAGAGAACATAGTTGTTGATACCCACTTGATTGGCAAATTGCCGAGCTCATTGGGGAGTTTTCTTTGATCATATTTGAATCATAGCTCAACCCCCTTTGGGAACCGACGTGGATCGTATTCGAATCAGCGTCGTTAAACAACTCTTAAGGTCATTTGGGGGCTTCCTGTTCAAACATGGGTCATATTCGAACCAAAGAGAACATAGCTGTCGGTACCCTCTTGATAGGCAACGCCAAAGCTACTGGGGGCTATATGATGGCATTCGAATCTTAGCTTGACCCCTTTGGGACGGTTCTCTGGTCGTATTTGAACCGGAAGCCCCTAAGTTTTGATCATCTGATTTACAACAAGTTCTTTTGGTCATAACAAAAGTGTGCAAGGGCGGCTTTTACTTCGCCGACTTAATTTTGATTCACAACGTTGATAACACATAGTAAGTATTATTGATGCTGGTTAACCGGAGTTGAGATCTTCACCTCATTATTCAGGTTACATAAACCGGAAGTATACTTGAAGGCTTGTAAGTATGCTATTATGGTTACATCAAGGATATAATTGAGGGCCAGTCTTTGGTGACTTTGGTTCATATTCCAGGTTATATATATAAGGTCTATGATTCTCAGTGCGGTAAGCCGCCCAAAGACTTGTGACTTGTTTCCTATGCAGGATGGTTAAACACAGCTATTCGAGCTTAAGGAAAATAAATGATCAATTATAACCCGGAGGAATAGGAAGAAGCAGCTTAAATGGAGTTAAGCATTCAATATGTGCACGATGGCACGACAAAATTAAGTGTTTGTCCTACTCTCTTACAAGACTCCCCGAGTCCAAAAGGTGAGGCATTGTTTTAAGGTGTAACCATGAGCCGCCTAAAAGTCAAGGTGCTTGTTGAGTTGAAGCTTCCGGCTCATCCCTCTCCGCTCCTCCGGCTGATTCCATGACCTGGAAGGTTGATGATTTCCAGTCAATGCCGCTCAAAGCTTCAAATTGAGCCTCGTCATCAATTAACCCGGCCGGGTCAACTTCTGGGTCGAAGGTATGCTTACGAGTCGGAGGGATCAAGCTGATGGCTTCATAACGTGGAGTGGGGAACCTCTGATTTTCCGCGTCGTAGCCCGGCTGATACTTGGTAAGGTCGGTGTCATTCCCAATCAGGGTGGCCATCGGGCGCACGCTCTTTACACAGGCAGCAAAGTCTTTTTGGTCAAAGGGGGTGCCGTCTTCCTTCAGGCTGGGGTATCCGAGAGCGATGTCGGCCGGGTCTAGCTCCGGAAGAAAAGCCTTGGCCCGGCACAAAGCAGCTATAGCTCCGGCTCTTGCAGAGGCCCGTCTTAGCTCTTGGAAGCGCTGAGGAAGAACGGCAAGCCGCCTGACTACATCCGCCAGGTGAGTCGGAACCTCGTTGGACAGAGCCACAACAGCTAACGCACGCTGTGACCCGGTGTAGAGTTGCTCCACCAAGGTGTACACGGCCTTCAACTTGGTCAGAACATTCTGATTAAGGTTGGAGCTTCTGGGACCTGCATAACAAAATTAGGTGAACTGATGGCAATTGTGGGATTTCTAAGACATAAGGAATGTAAGCTTGTTAAAGGCTTGCAGAATGACTTACCGAAGATTGCGGCGACCATCTGTGACACATGGCGCTTTAAGCCGGAGAGTTCGGCGGTTCTCTCCGTCAGAGCAGCCTCCGCTTGTTCGGCCCGGCTGACCAAAGCAGTTTTCTCCTCGGCCCAAGTCTTTCTTTTGGTTTCAAATTTCTTCTTCAGCTTTTCTTGTGCAGCAACACTGAACTCAAATTTGGCGTTGGCCTTCCGGGTCTCAGTTTCCTGAGTTTTCAGGCGGTTCTTCGGCTCAGAGATTTCAGCTTCAAATTTCTTGCAGGCAGCCTGTACAAATTCCGGGTTATAGTATGAGTGATTATTATGCAACATTAAAGTCCCAAGCACTTTGCAAGCAAAGACACTTGGCACTTGGGGGCTAATGTAAGCTGAAAGATTCTATTTACAATTGCCGGTTCATGAAGGTAAGCCGGAAGTTAAGTCTACAACATATTATATCATAAGTAATAGACTTGGGGGCTAGCATAGTAAGACTGACTATGGAGTAAGCAAGAGGGTTGTACCTCAGATTTTTGCTGTATCTGCTTCACCATATCAATCTCCAGGTCCCGGCTGTTGTGCACTTGATCAATGTAACCAGAAACAATGTCTCCAATGCTCAAGTTAGCATAATCAGTGATCTCCAGTCTAGCCCGGCGGCGCTCTAGCAGCTCTTCCTTGGCAGAGCATCTGGCCAGCACAGTGGGTCTTCCCGGCTCAACATATTCAGTCCGGGTAATCACCACATCCGGGTCATCGGCCGGTTGAGCTGAGCTGGGAATCTCCGGGTTGTCGGAACCCACCATGGTTTGTTCTTCAGTTGAGGCGGCGGTGTCCGGAGCTGGTGCAGATGGCGGCTCATGAGCAGAAGCTTCCGGTTCAGTCAAGACCGGCTCTTCGATCGGCTTATTTTTCTTGGCCCTTTTGCTGAGCTTGGCTTGGGCACTGAAAGTCAAAAGATTAGTACAAAAAACATAAATAAGATAAGCACAAATGAGATGATTATCATTACCCGGGTGCGGTCTTGAAAGCTGGCAGGTTAGATTGCATGGAGTCACCAGAGGAAGATGAAGTTTCCTAATAATTTGAATCAGACAAATTGAGTGGTTGACGAGTGACGCCCGCTAAAGGATGGAAAGGGTATAAGTTGGAGATAACCTCAGTCTGGCGCTTTCTTGATGCCTCGGGTAAGCCAGAGGAGAGGTCTGCATCCTTGCTGGCCCGGGTTTGCCTGCGGCTCTCATGAATCTGTTGCTTCAAAAGAAATTGAGGATCTTGATAAGCTAAAGGATGCGAAAATCTTACTTTCCGGGTTACTCTTCGGACTTTCAGCCTTGGCAAGGGGTCCGAGTCGAAGGAAAGTATAGTTACCTCTTCAGTCACCGGGTTACTCGCTCCGGTATCATCCTGCGGATAATCAAGTCAATAAGGTGGTTAAAAAGCAGACGAAAAGCAGAATAGGAGCCTAACGAATCAAGGGTTACCTCTGACTCGGAGCTATCATCCAACTGAAGCAGCTCTGAGGCGCTAGGCCTACTTCCCTTCTTACGGGGAGCGGCTCTCCTGGCGGCTTTCTTAGCCTTCCTGGCTTTTTTAGCAGCCTCATGGTCATACTTGACCTTCCAGAACTTGTCATTAGCCTGGAAAAATGCAATAAAGGTTTCCTTGAAGTTAAAACGAAAACTGTTAAAATGGAAGGTAAAGTGCTCAGATTGGTAGCTTACCGCCGAAGCCGGGTTAGCTTGGCAGAAGGGGCTTAAGCCGGTCCTCCCGCAGTCGGCTAAGCTCTCATTCAAGAGAGACTTGGTCATGTCGTCCACGACATCCTCAGGTAGATCGTTGGAGCTGTGCCGCAGAGTGTCATCCTTCCGGCCCGTGTAATCACACATTAAGCCGGGGCGGCGGCTCAGGGGAATCACCCGCCAAGAAATCCAGACCCGGACCAGATCAACGCCGTTAAGGCCATTTCCCAGAAGAGCCTTAATCTTGTTGATGGTAGGGATCAGTGGTTGACGTTCAGCTTGAGATAGTTTGTCTGGCAGGGGGTGAGTTGGCTCCAGACGCAGGTCACGAAAGCCGGGCAGAGGGCTCTCATCAGCCGGAGAAGTGTCTTGGCAAGAGAACCATGTCTGGTTCCAGTCCTTTGGGTGGCTTGGCGGCTCAGCATAAGGAAAAAGGCAATCTCTCCGATGTTGAATGAAAATTCCGCCAAGCTCCAAGCTAGGCCCGTTGGCGCACTCATTTTGGCGGTTCAGATAAAACAACTCCCTAAAAAGCAGTAGGCTGGGCTCTTCTCCAAGATATACTTTGCAGAATACTTGAAAGGTGCAAATATTCGACACGGAATTGGGTCCTATGTCTTGCGGCCGCAGATCGAAGAAGTTCAGAACATCTCTAAAGAATTTTGAGTCAGGAGGTGCGAAGCCCCGACTCATGTGATCAGCAAATATCACCACCTCGCCATCTCTTGGTTGAGGTCTTTCCTCCGACGGGTCAGGGGCACGATAAGACATGACCTCCTTCTTGGGCAGGTAACCCGTCTTCACGAAATCAGGTAAAGTGTCATCAGTAACATTGGATCTCATCCAGTTGCACGTGATGGGTGCCTTGGGAGCCTTGGGCGGCATTGTGAAAGACGAAAGCCTATGACAAAAGGAAATGTCCGGTTCAACTATAAGCCGGAGGAAGTTTACAGTTCAGTATTCAAGATGGCGGCTTATGAAGGGGCCTAATGACATATGGCTAATTGTGTCGGGTTATCTAAGCCGCCGAGGGCATCGTGAGTAATTCAAGTTGTCTAAAACTTTATCATAAATGAGCCGGAAATTTTACAGCGTGTGGCCTCTTTTAAGCCGGAGATATGAGCCGCCATATCTAAACAGATGCAATTTTTGACTAAGTATGGCGCAAACAAGTTTCACAGATCGCAGTAATTATTTTGGATCAAATGATCGGCTAAAAAGGAAAAATTTCTAGACCTAGAAAGCTGATACAGAGAAGTTCATGAGCTCTAAGGGGATCTCTTTGCAAGTAAAGGGGGCGTGCTGCTATTGAAAATGGGTGCGAAACTACAGCCGCGCGAGTTCTATATGTTTTCTGGATCTAAGGGGGCCGTCTAGAAGAAACTGTGAAGAAATGGCGACGAACTGCGAAGAACAGGGGAGAACAGAAAGAACCCTAATGCGGATCTACTCTATGGAGTGGCAAGGACTTAAGGGTGCTGATGAGTCGCGGAGGTCGCCGCCGTTTCTCTGGACAGGTCAGGGTGATGCAGCGGTCGAGGTTGACGAAGACCAGGAGAGCGGCGGCGGCGGCGGAGCTCGAGCTCTCGGGTGTCAGAGGAGGAAGACGATGGAGGCGACAAGTGAATGAAGGCTTATGGGCCGGGCTTATTTATAAGGTGTGGCTAATAAGTGGGCGCGAGAAACGAGGAGGCCACGGCATGATTATCTCGCCACAGAAGCGCCTCGATTTTCGGGATGGTCATTAAAGATAAAGATCCGTTGGAGTATGACAGAATAAAAAAATGGACTTAATGGAAGATGACGTCATGGCGGGTTACCAGGAATCCAGAAGATGACGTCACGGCGGGTTATAACCTTCGCACAAATATAAGCCGGAAGATTTTCTCTCAAAGGGATTGAAGATTGACATGAACCGGTTCAAATCAATCTGGGGCCTAATGTTGAGGATATAACCATTAGAGTCACCCGCCCAGGAGGGGCCAGGTTACGTCATAATGGTCATCACGCGAAGCCCAGTACCAAACTTGAAGACGGCGAGTCAATAATGGGCTTAAGACCTGGAGATGGCTTAAGGCCCGTAGTGACAACCGCCGTGAGGGTGAAACTTGTAGTGTAAGGCAAGAATAGTTGAGAGTCCGAGCCGGACACTCTTATGAGCCGGCCGGGACTCTGAGAGCCGCTGGGCGTCAACTTCTCTATATAAAGGGACGACCCGGCGGCGGTTTAGGGACGAGTAAGACAAACTCGATAACCAGGCAGGACGGTTTAGCTCCTGGTCATCGAACCCGTAATCAATACCACCTCAACTGGACGTAGGCTTTTACCTTCACCGTAAGGGGCCGAACCAGTATAACCCTCGTGTTCCTTGTCCCGTTTAACCCCTTTAAGCTTCCTAGCTGCGATGGCTCCACAACTAAGTCCTTGCGCGAGGACATCTGCCGTGACAATTCCACGACAAGCATGCTCTATATGAAACTTGCTTAGTTTTGCATGTAGTTTCATATTACCTTATTGCATCCTTGTTTTGAGAGTGTTTGCTTGATGTTTGAATGCATTTTGCATCAATGCCATGTTTAACTTGTTTTCCGCATATCTTCTAGGCCGTAGCTCCGAATCTAATGAACTCTATATGTAACTTGACTAGAATTTCGTGTAGATCATCTTGGTGCATCTTAACTTGCTGTTTAACAACTTGAACATAAGGTTTATTCAGATCTGGACCAATTTCGAAATTTGCAGATGAGGACTTACCGGATTTGTTATATGTTAGTTCCGGCCTCATTTAAACTTGCTTTGATGTGTTGCTCTTGTATGCATCATCTCTTGCCATGAGTAGCTTCATATAGCCTTGTCATGCATCATAATTGATTGAGCATCATGCCTTGTTCATGTGTTGAGTGTTTACCGTGTGGTTTGCTTCTTTCCGGTTATGCTCCTTCTCGTTAGTTCCTGTTTCGTTGCGATCGTGAGGATTCGTTCGTCTTCGTGGCTTCATCTTCTTCATGGACTCGACCTTCTTCCTAGCGGGATTTCAGGCAAGATGACCGTCACCTTGGATCTCACTACTATCATTGCTATGCTAGTTGCTTCGTTCTATCGCTATGCTGTGTTACCTAACACTTGCTTATCAAGCCTCCCAAATTGCCATGAACCTCTAACCTTTGTCACCCTTCCTAGCAAACCATTGTTTGGCTATATTACCGCTTTTGCTCAGCCCCTCTTATAGTGTTGCTAGTTGCAGGTGAAGATGAAGAAGTTTGTTCCATGTTGGAACATGGATATCATGAATTTTGTTGGGATATCACAATATCTCTTATTTAATTAAAGCATCTATATACTTGGTAAAGGGTGGAAGGCTCGGCCTTATGCCTGGTGTTTTGTTCCACTCTTGCCGCCCTAGTTTCCTTCATACTGGTGTTATGTTCCTTGATTTTGCGTCCCTTACGCGGTTGGGTGATTTATGGGACCCCCTTGACAGTTCGCTTTGAATAAAACTCCTCCAGCTAGGCCCAACCTTGGTTTTACATTTGCCTCGCCTAGCCTTTTTCCCTTGGGAGTCGCGCATCCCGAGGGTCATCTTTATTTTAACCCCCCCAGGCCAGTGCTTCTCTAAGTGTTGGTCCGAACCGAGCTGCCTGCGGGGCCACCTCGTGGAAACTCGAGGTCTGGTTTTACTCGTAGCTAGTCTCATCCGGTGTTGCCCTGAGAACGAGATATGTGCAACTCCTATCGGGATTGTCGGCACATCGGGCGGCTTTGCTGGTCTTGTTTTACCATTGTCAAAATGTCTTGTAAACCGGGATTCCGAGACTGATCGGGTCTTCCTAGGAGAAGGAATATCCTTCGTTGACCGTGAGAGCTTATAATGGGCTAAGTTGGGACACCCCTGTAGGGTATAAACTTTCGAGAGCCGTGCCCGCGGTTATGTGGCAGATGGGAATTTGTTATTGTCCGGTTCTAGAGAACTTGACACTTGACTTAATTAAAATGCATCAACCACGTGTGTAGCCGTGATGGTCTCTTTTCGGTGGAGTCCGGGAAGTGAACACGGTTTTTGGGTTATGTTTGACGTAAGTAGGAGTTCAGGATCACTTCTTGATCATTACTAGTTGACGACCGTTCCGTTGCTTCTCTTCTCGCTCTTATTTGCGTATGTTAGCCACCATATATGCTTAGTCGCTGCTGCAACCTCACCACTTTACCCCTTCCTTACCCATTAAAGCTTTGCTAGTCTTGATACCCATGGTAATGGGATTGCTGAGTCCTCGTGGCTCACATTACTACAACACCAGTTGCAGGTACAGGTTTGCGACGATCATGACGCGAGAGCGATGTTACTTGTTTTGGAGTTCTTCTTCTGCTTCTTCTTCGATCAGGGGATAGGTTCCAGGTCGGCAGCCTTGGCTAGCAGGGTGGATGTCGTTTGAGTTTCTGGTTGTGTTTCATCCGTAGTCGGATGTTGATCTTATGTATGATGTATTGATGTATTCTTCCGGCATCTGTATGCCCTGTATGTATCCCCGTCTATTATGTAATGTTGATGTAATGATATCCACCTTGCACAACCGTGTCAATATGCGGTTCTATCCTTGGTGGGACCTTCGAGTCTCTTTAGGATAGTATTGCATATTGGGCATGACAGTGGAGCTGCGAGGGGCCCACGAGGGTGGGGGCGCGCCTCCCTGCCTCGTGGCCTCCTTGCTTCTTTCTTGACGTCCACTCCAAGTCCTCTAGATCACGTTCGTTCCAAAAATAACTCTCCCGAAGGTTTCAGTCCATTTGGATTCCGTTTGATATTCCTTTTTCCGGAACACTGAAATAGGCAAAAAAAACAACAATTTGCACTTGGCCTTCGGTTGAGATACCTGGTTTTTAAATCCTAGTAAATCCAAAACTCGTCTAAAATTCATGAAACTTGGCATGCTATCATGGAGCAGCATCAACATGTCGTGGTAAAATTTTTATCCCATTTGGGGCAGGTTTGGGTATATGTTTCTCACAAACTAGAGCTTCTCACAACAAGCATGATGGTTTCGGTAGGGAACGTCCCACCTTTGGCGACGAAATGATATCCATTGCCTCTTATTGCTTTCAAAAATTTTCTCGTGTCAACATAGAACAACAGGAGTGTTGTGTCAATTTTTGTGATTTTTCGGGGTTTGTTTGGACATTTTTATGCATTAACTGATTTTTCAATGCATTTATGTGCATAATTCAAATTTGAACTACATGCACATGCTCCAGTGCATATAAATTGGTTGAAAAATAAAATATGTGTCCTTGGGTGCATGCTTAGGTCCCATGCAAGAAATGGGAATGAATTTCAAACACCAGGGCACCGTTGATTGCCGGCAAAACATTGACATACCTGGTTTCTAAATTCTAGTAAATCCAAAACTCGTCTGAAATTCATGAAACTTGGCATGCTGTCATGGAGCGGCATCAACATGCCGTGGTAAATTTTTTGTCCCATTTGGGGCTGGTTTGGGTATATGCTTGTCACAAACCAAAGCTTCTCACAACAAGCATGATAGTTTCGATAGGCAACGTCCCACATTTGGGGACGAAACGATATCCATTGCCTCCTATTGCTTTCAAAAAATTTCTCGTGTCAACATAGAACAACAGGAGTGTTGTGTCAATTTTTGGTTTTTCGGGGTTCGTTTGGACATTTTTTATGCGTTAACTGAGTTTTCAATGCATTTATGTGTATAATTCAAATTTGAACTACATGCAGATGCTCCAGTGCATATAAAATGGTTGAAAAATCAAATCTGTGAACTTGGGTGCATGCTTAGGTCCCATGCAAGAAATGGGAATGAATTTCAAACACCAGGGCACTGTTGATTACCGGCAAAACATTGAGATACCTGGTTTTTAAATCCTAGTAAATCTAAAACTCGTCTGAAATTCATGAAACTTGGCCTGCTATCATGGAGCAGCATCAACATGTCGTGGTAAAAATTTTGTCCCATTTGGGGCAGGTTTGGGTATATGTTTCTCACAAACTAGAGCTTCTCACAACAAGCATGATGGTTTCGGTAGGGAACGTCCCACCTTTGGGAACGAAACGATATCCATTGCCTCTTATTGCTTTCAAAATATTTCTTGTGTCAACATAGAACAACAGGAGTGTTGTGTCAATTTTTGTGATTTTTCGGGGTTCGTTTAGACATTTTTATGCATTAACTGATTTTTCAATGCATTTATGTGCATAATTGAAATTTGAACTACATGCACATGCTCCAGTGCATATAAATTGGTTGAAAAATCAAATGTGTGTCCTTGGGTGCATGCTTAGGTCCCATGCAAGAAATGGGAATGAATTTCAAACAACAGGGCACCGTTGATTGCTGGCAAAACATTGAGATACCTGATTTCTAAATTCTAGTAAATCCAAAACTCGTCTGAAATTCATGAAACTTGGCATGCTATCATGGAGCGGGATCAGCATGTCGTGGTAAATTTTTTGTCCCATTTGGGGCAGGTTTGGGTATATGCTTTTCACAAACCAAAGCTTCTCACAACATGCATGATGATTTCAATAGGGAACGTCCCACATTTGTGGACGAAATGATATCCATTGCCTCTTATTGCTTTCAAAAAATTTCTCGTGTCAACATAGAACAACAGGAGTGTTGTGTCAATTTTTGTGATTTTTGGGGTTCGTTTGGACATTTTATGCATTAACCGAGTTTTCAATGCATTTATGTGCATAATTCAAATTTGAACTACATGCACATGCTCCAATGCATATAAATTTGTTGAGAAATCAAATCTTTGTCCTTGGGTGCATGCTTAGGTCCCATGCAAGAAATGGGAATGAATTTCAAACACCAGGGCACCGTTGATTACCGGCAAAACGTTGAGATACCTGGTTTTTAAATCCTAGTAAATCCAAAACTCGTCTAAAATTCATGAAACTTGGCATGCTATCATGGAGCAGCATCAACATGTCGTGGTAAAATTTTTGTCCCATTTGGGGCAGGTTTGGGTATATGTTTCTCACAAACCAGAGCTTCTCACAACAAGCATGATGGTTTCGGTAGGGAACGTCCCACCTTTGGGGACGAAACGATATCTATTGCCTCTTATTGCTTTCGAAAAATTTCTCGTGTCAACATAGAACAACAGGAGTGTTGTGTCAATTTTTGTGATTTTTGGGGTTCGTTTGGACATTTTTATGCATTAACTCATTTTTCAATGCATTTATGTGCATAATTAAAATCTGAACTACATGCACATGCTCCAGTGCATATAAATTGGTTGAAAAATCAAATACATGTCCTTGGGTGCATGCTTAGGTTCCATGCAAGAAATGGGAATGGATTTCAAACACCAGGGCACCGTTGATTGCCGGCAAAACATTGAGATACCTGGTTTCTAAATTCTGGTAAATCCAAAACTCGTCTGAAATTCATGAAACTTGGCATTCTATCATGGAGCGGCATCAACATGTCGTGGTAAATTTTTTGTCCCATTTAGGGCTGGTTTGGGTATATGCTTCTCACAAACCAAAGCTTCTCACAACAAGCATGATAGTTTCGATAGGGAACGTCGCACATTTGGGGACGAAACGATATCCATTGCCTCCTATTGCTTTCAAAAAATTTCTCGTGTGAACATAGAACAACAGGAGTGTTGTGTCAATTTTTGTGATTTTTCGGGGTTTGTTTGGACATTTTTTATGCGTTAACTGAGTTTTCAATGCATTTAAGTGTATAATTCAAATTTGAACTACATGCAGATGCTCCAGTGCATATAAATTGGTTGAAAAATCAAATCTGTGAACTTGGGTGCATGGTTAGGTCCCATGCAAGAACTGGGAATGAATTTCAAACACCAGGGCACTGTTGATTGCCGGCAAAACATTGAGATACCTTGTTTTTAAATCCTAGTAAATCTAAAACTCGTCTGAAATTCATGAAACTTGGCCTGCTATCATGGAGCAGCATCAACATGTTGTGGTAAAAATTTTGTCCCATTTGGGGCAGGTTTGGGTATATGTTTCTCACAAACTAGAGCTTCTCACAACAAGCATGATGGTTTCGGTAGGGAACGTCCCACCTTTGGGAACGAAACGATCTCCATTGCCTCTTATTGCTTTCAAAAAATTTCATGTGTCAACATAGAACAATAGGAGTGTTGTGTCAATTTTTGTGATTTTTCAGGGTTCGTTTGGACATTTTTATGCATTAACTGATTTTTCAATGCATTTATGTCCATAATTCAAATTTGAACTACATGCACATGCTCCAGTGCATATAAATTGGTTGAAAAATAAAATATGTGTCCTTGGGTGCATGCTTAGGTCCCATGCAAGAAATGGGAATGAATTTCAAACACCAGGGCACCGTTGATTGCCGGCAAAACATTGACATACCTGGTTTCTAAATTCTAGTAAATCCAAAACTCGTCTGAAATTCATGAAACTTGGCATGCTGTCATGGAGCGGCATCAACATGCCGTGGTAAATTTTTTGTCCCATTTGGGGCTGGTTTGGGTATATGCTTGTCACAAACCAAAGCTTCTCACAACAAGCATGATAGTTTCGATAGGCAACGTCCCACATTTGGGGACGAAACGATATCCATTGCCTCCTATTGCTTTCAAAAAATTTCTCGTGTCAACATAGAACAACAGGAGTGTTGTGTCAATTTTTGGTTTTTCGGGGTTCGTTTGGACATTTTTTATGCGTTAACTGAGTTTTCAATGCATTTATGTGTATAATTCAAATTTGAACTACATGCAGATGCTCCAGTGCATATAAAATGGTTGAAAAATCAAATCTGTGAACTTGGGTGCATGCTTAGGTCCCATGCAAGAAATGGGAATGAATTTCAAACACCAGGGCACTGTTGATTACCGGCAAAACATTGAGATACCTGGTTTTTAAATCCTAGTAAATCTAAAACTCGTCTGAAATTCATGAAACTTGGCCTGCTATCATGGAGCAGCATCAACATGTTGTGGTAAAAATTTTGTCCCATTTGGGGCAGGTTTGGGTATATGTTTCTCACAAACTAGAGCTTCTCACAACAAGCATGATGGTTTCGGTAGGGAACGTCCCACCTTTGGGAACGAAACGATATCCATTGCCTCTTATTGCTTTCAAAATATTTCTTGTGTCAACATAGAACAACAGGAGTGTTGTGTCAATTTTTGTGATTTTTCGGGGTTCGTTTAGACATTTTTATGCATTAACTGATTTTTCAATGCATTTATGTGCATAATTAAAATTTGAACTACATGCACATGCTCCAGTGCATATAAATTGGTTGAAAAATCAAATACATGTCCTTGGGTGCATGCTTAGGTCCCATGCAAGAAATGGGAATGGATTTCAAACACCAGGGCACCGTTGATTGCCGGCAAAACATTGAGATACCTGGTTTCTAAATTCTGGTAAATCCAAAACTCGTCTGAAATTCATGAAACTTGGAATGCTATCATGGAGCGGCATCAACATGTCGTGGTAAATTTTTTGTCCCATTTAGGGCTGGTTTGGGTATATGCTTCTCACAAACCAAAGCTTCTCACAACAAGCATGATAGTTTCGATAGGGAACGTCGCACATTTGGGGACGAAACGATATCCATTGCCTCCTATTGCTTTCAAAAAATTTCTCGTGTGAACATAGAACAACAGGAGTGTTGTGTCAATTTTTGTGATTTTTCGGGGTTTGTTTGGACATTTTTTATGCGTTAACTGAGTTTTCAATGCATTTAAGTGTATAATTCAAATTTGAACTACATGCAGATGCTCCAGTGCATATAAATTGGTTGAAAAATCAAATCTGTGAACTTGGGTGCATGGTTAGGTCCCATGCAAGAACTGGGAATGAATTTCAAACACCAGGGCACTGTTGATTGCCGGCAAAACATTGAGATACCTTGTTTTTAAATCCTAGTAAATCTAAAACTCGTCTGAAATTCATGAAACTTGGCCTGCTATCATGGAGCAGCATCAACATGTTGTGGTAAAAATTTTGTCCCATTTGGGGCAGGTTTGGGTATATGTTTCTCACAAACTAGAGCTTCTCACAACAAGCATGATGGTTTCGGTAGGGAACGTCCCACCTTTGGGAACGAAACGATCTCCATTGCCTCTTATTGCTTTCAAAAAATTTCATGTGTCAACATAGAACAATAGGAGTGTTGTGTCAATTTTTGTGATTTTTCGGGGTTCGTTTGGACATTTTTATGCATTAATTGATTTTTCAATGCATTTATGTGCATAATTAAAATTTGAACTACATGCACATGCTCCAGTGCATATAAATTGGTTGAAAAATAAAATATGTGTCCTTGGGTGCATGCTTAGGTCCCATGCAAGAAATGGGAATGAATTTCAAACACCAGGCCACCGTTGATTGCCGGCAAAACATTGACATACCTGGTTTCTAAATTCTAGTAAATCCAAAACTCGTCTGAAATTCATGAAACTTGGCATGCTGTCATGGAGCGGCATCAACATGCCGTGGTAAATTTTTTGTCCCATTTGGGGCTGGTTTGGGTATATGCTTGTCACAAACCAAAGCTTCTCACAACAAGCATGATAGTTTCGATAGGCAACGTCCCACATTTGGGGACGAAACGATATCCATTGCCTCCTATTGCTTTCAAAAAATTTCTCGTGTCAACATAGAACAACAGGAGTGTTGTGTCAATTTTTGGTTTTTCGGGGTTCGTTTGGACATTTTTTATGCGTTAACTGAGTTTTCAATGCATTTATGTGTATAATTCAAATTTGAACTACATGCAGATGCTCCAGTGCATATAAAATGGTTGAAAAATCAAATCTGTGAACTTGGGTGCATGCTTAGGTCCCATGCAAGAAATGGGAATGAATTTCAAACACCAGGGCACTGTTGATTACCGGCAAAACATTGAGATACCTGGTTTTTAAATCCTAGTAAATCTAAAACTCGTCTGAAATTCATGAAACTTGGCCTGCTATCATGGAGCAGCATCAACATGTCGTGGTAAAAATTTTGTCCCATTTGGGGCAGGTTTGGGTATATGTTTCTCACAAACTAGAGCTTCTCACAACAAGCATGATGGTTTCGGTAGGGAACGTCCCACCTTTGGGAACGAAACGATATCCATTGCCTCTTATTGCTTTCAAAATATTTCTTGTGTCAACATAGAACAACAGGAGTGTTGTGTCAATTTTTGTGATTTTTCGGGGTTCGTTTAGCCATTTTTATGCATTAACTGATTTTTCAATGCATTTATGTGCATAATTAAAATTTGAACTACATGCACATGCTCCAGTGCATATAAATTGGTTGAAAAATCAAATGTGTGTCCTTGGGTGCATGCTTAGGTCCCATGCAAGAAATGGGAATGAATTTCAAACAACAGGGCACCGTTGATTGCTGGCAAAACATTGAGATACCTGATTTCTAAATTCTAGTAAATCCAAAACTCGTCTGAAATTCATGAAACTTGGCATGCTATCATGGAGCGGGATCAGCATGTCGTGGTAAAATTTTTGTCCCATTGGGGCAGGTTTGGGTATATGCTTCTCACAAACCAAAGCTTCTCACAACATGCATGATGATTTCAATAGGGAACGTCCCACATTTGTGGACGAAATGATATCCATTGCCTCTTATTGCTTTCAAAAGATTTCTCGTGTCAACATAGAACAACAGGAGTGTTGTGTCAATTTTTGTGATTTTTGGGGTTCGTTTGGACATTTTATGCATTAACCGAGTTTTCAATGCATTTATGTGCATAATTCAAATTTGAACTACATGCACATGCTCCAATGCATATAAATTTGTTGAGAAATCAAATCTTTGTCCTTGGGTGCATGCTTAGGTCCCATGCAAGAAATGGGAATGAATTTCAAACACCAGGGCACCGTTGATTACCGGCAAAACGTTGAGATACCTGGTTTTTAAATCCTAGTAAATCCAAAACTCGTCTAAAATTCATGAAACTTGGCATGCTATCATGGAGCAGCATCAACATGTCGTGGTAAAATTTTTGTCCCATTTGGGGCAGGTTTGGGTATATGTTTCTCACAAACCAGAGCTTCTCACAACAAGCATGATGGTTTCGGTAGGGAACGTCCCACCTTTGGGGACGAAACGATATCTATTCCCTCTTATTGCTTTCGAAAAATTTCTCGTGTCAACATAGAACAACAGGAGTGTTGTGTCAATTTTTGTGATTTTTCGGGGTTCGTTTGGACATTTTTATGCATTAACTGATTTTTCAATGCATTTATGTGCATAATTAAAATCTGAACTACATGCACATGCTCCAGTGCATATAAATTGGTTGAAAAATCAAATACATGTCCTTGGGTGCATGCTTAGGTCCCATGCAAGAAATGGGAATGGATTTCAAACACCAGGGCACCGTTGATTGCCGGCAAAACATTGAGATACCTGGTTTCTAAATTCTGGTAAATCCAAAACTCGTCTGAAATTCATGAAACTTGGCATGCTATCATGGAGCGGCATCAACATGTCGTGGTAAATTTTTTGTCCCATTTAGGGCTGGTTTGGGTACATGCTTCTCAGAAACCAAAGCTTCTCACAACAAGCATGATAGTTTCGATAGGGAACGTCGCACATTTGGGGACGAAACAATATCCATTGCCTCCTATTGCTTTCAAAAAATTTCTCGTGTGAACATAGAACAACAGGAGTGTTGTGTCAATTTTTGTGATTTTTCGGGGTTTGTTTGGACATTTTTTATGCGTTAACTGAGTTTTCAATGCATTTAAGTGTATAATTCAAATTTGAACTACATGCAGATGCTCCAGTGCATATAAATTGGTTGAAAAATCAAATCTGTGAACTTGGGTGCATGGTTAGGTCCCATGCAAGAACTGGGAATGAATTTCAAACACCAGGGCACTGTTGATTGCCGGCAAAACATTGAGATACCTTGTTTTAAATCCTAGTAAATCTAAAACTCGTCTGAAATTCATGAAACTTGGCCTGCTATCATGGAGCAGCATCAACATGTTGTGGTAAAAATTTTGTCCCATTTGGGGCAGGTTTGGGTATATGTCTCTCACAAACTAGAGCTTCTCACAACAAGCATGATGGTTTCGGTAGGGAACGTCCCACCTTTGGGAACGAAACGATCTCCATTGCCTCTTATTGCTTTCAAAAAATTTCATGTGTCAACATAGAACAATAGGAGTGTTGTGTCAATTTTTGTGATTTTTCGGGGTTCGTTTGGACATTTTTATGCATTAACTGATTTTTCAATGCATTTATGTGCATAATTAAAATTTGAACTACATGCACATGCTCCAGTGCATATAAATTGGTTGAAAAATCAAATCCGCCTCCTTGGGTGCATGCTTAGGTCCCATGCAAGAAATGGGAATGAATTTCAAATAACAGGCCACCATTGATTGCTGGCAAAACATTGAGAAAACTGGTTTCTAAATTCTAGTAAATCCAAAACTTGTCTGAACTTCATCAGACTTGGCATGCTATCATGGAGCGGCATCAACATGCCGTGGTAAATTTTTTGTCCCATTTGGGGCAGGTTTGGGTATATGCTTCTCACAAACCAAAGCTTCTCACAACAAGCATGATGGTTTCGATAGGGAATGTCCCACATTTGGGGATGAAATGATATCCATTGCCTCTTATTGCTTTCAAAAAATTTCTCGTGTCAACATAGAACAACAGGAGTGTTGTGTCAATTTTTGTGATTTTTCGGGGTTTGTTTGGACATTTTTTATGCATTAACCGATTTTTCAATGCATTTATGTGTATAATTCAAATTTGAACTACATGCACATTCTCCAATGCATATAAATTGGTTGAGAAATCAAGTCTGTGTCCTTGGGTGCATGCTTAGCTCCCATGCAAGAAAAGGGAATGAATTTCAAACACCAGGGCACCGTTGATTACCGGCAAAACATTGAGATACCTACTTTTTAAATCCTAGTAAATCCAAAACTCGTCTAAAATTCATGAAACTTGGCATGTTATCATGGAGCAGCATCAACATGTCGTGGTAAAATTTTTGTCCCATTTGGGGCAGGTTTGGGTATATGTTTCTCACAAACCAGAGCTTCTCACAACAAGCATGATGGTTTCGGCAGGGAACGTCCCACCTTTGGGGACGAAACGATATCCATTGCCTCTTATTGCTTTCAAAAATTTTCTCATGTCAACATAGAACAATAGGAGTGTTGTGTCAATTTTTGTGATTTTTCGGGGTTCGTTTGGACATTTTTATGCATTAACTGATTTTTAATGCATTTATGTGCATAATTAAAATTTGAACTAGATGCACATGCTCCAGTGCATATAAATTGGTTGAAAAATCAAATATGTGTCCTTGGGTGCATGCTTAGGTCCCATGCAAGAAATGGGAATGAATTTCAAACACCAGGGCACCGTTGATTGCCGGCAAAACATTGAGATACCTGGTTTCTAAATTCTAGTAAATCCAAAACTCGTCTGAAATTCATGAAACTTGGCATGCCATCATGGAGTGGCATCAACATGCTATGGTAAATTTTTTGTCCCATTTGGGGCAGGTTTGGGTATATGTTTCTCACAAACTAGAGCTTCTCACAATAAGCATGATGGTTTCGGTAGGGAACGTCCCACCTTTGGGAACGAAACGATATCCATTGCCTCTTATTGGTTTCAAAAAAATTCTTGTGTCAACATAGAACAACAGGAGTGTTGTGTCAATTTTTGTGATTTTTCGGGGTTCATTTTGACATTTTTATGCATTAACTAATTTTTCAATGCATTTATGTTCATAATTAAAATTTGAACTACGTGCACATGTTCCAGTGCATATAAATTGGTTGAAAAATCAAATCTGTATCCTTGGGTGCATGCTTAGGTCCCATGCAAGAAATGTGAATGAATTTCAAACACCAGAACACCGTTGATTACTGGCAAAACGTTGAGATAATTTATTTTTAAATTCTAGTAAATCCAAAACTCGTCTGAAATTCATGAAACCAGGCATGCTATCATGGAATGGCACCCGACATGCTGTGGTATTTTTCATGTCCATTTTGAGAGAAGGCGCACCCGAATAATGACAACCAACAAAGGCATTTTGAAAAAATAGCTGCCACTTTAATATCTCAAACGTTTGTATAATTCAAACCGTGTGTGTTCTGTTAACCATTCACGTGGCACCACGTGTCTTGGTTTTATTGGCTGTAGGAGGTGCCGTGCGGACAGGTGCTTGACCTTGACTGTACGGGAGGCGTGCAAGCGCAGACCGGCGCACAAGCTGACCGAGAGGCGTGCAAGCTATCCTCAGGCTCACTGGGAAGCGTGCGAGCTGTACGCTACGCGGGCTCATTGGGAAGCGAGCCCTTTGACTTCCATGGCCACCCGCCTTCCTCTCCGTGCGCGCGCCCCCCTCAGCGGCATGGGACGCCGCCTTCGACAACGGCGTCCTGGAGGACGACAACGACAACGACGGCGCGGCACGCCGTCTCCGCCGCTGCCGTAAATAGTTTTTTCTTGGGTTTAATACTATATCTGGATCATATGAATATAAATTTGCAGTATGACTGAATGAAAGATACGGTTTCAGCGAACTTGTGTTTTTCTCTCTTAATGTACAGAGTTATCAAACGATTTTCTTTTGAAAAAAACATCAATGATTTTTTTAATATAAAAGACTCATCGCAAATGTTATAGTTAGGACACCCATATGCAAACCGGGAGCTTCCCCAGGAAGCCAAGGGAAAATGTGCCGAGCAGGATTTTTGCGGCTCTCTATCGCAAACGTTTTAGATAGAACACCGTATGCAAAGTGAGAGCAGGATTTGTGCATCTCTTCAATGCAAACGGATATTTTGGATGACCCATGTGCAACCACTTACAAACAATTTGGTAAGATTTGCATCTGTCATATTGGGTATGTTGCCATTTGTCAAACTGGAAAGATTGACATTTGTTGATCTAGTAACATTGCCATTTGTCAACCTTGTAACACTGCGATTTGTCAAAATATGAAGCTAAAAATCACTAGCAGTATCTAATTTTTGCAACTAAAATTCAGTAATTAAGCATAGATTTCACTCATAGATTAAGCAGTCGTTCTTAATTTATACAAACAGTTCAACTCGACAGCTGAACCAACCAAACGTTTCCCCAATTATTGCCAACCACATACTGAAATAGCTACTTCAACTATATATACTAGCTAACTTTAAGTACGTTGTGAAGTTCCACCACATGCTGCCTCTCCTTTGCTGAGCACGCTCTGTAAGAGGCGGAGGAGGAGGAGCCTACGGAAAAGCTGGGTAAATTTTTTGTCCCATTTGGGGCAGGTTTGGGTATATGCTTCTCACAAACCAAAGCTTCTCACAACAAGCATGATGGTTTCGATAGGGAACGTCCCACATTTGGGGACGAAATGATATCCATTGCCTCTTATTGCTTTCAAAAAATTTCTCGTGTCAACATAGAACAACAGGAGTGTTGTGTCAATTTTTGTGATTTTTCGGGGTTCGTTTGGACATTTTTTATGCATTAACCGAGTTTTCAATGCATTTATGTGTATAATTAAAATTTGAACTACATGCACATGCTCCAATGCATATAAATTGGTTGAGAAATCAAATCTGTGTCCTTGGGTGCATGCTTAGGTCCCATGCAAAAAATGGGACTGAATTTCAAACACCAGGGCACCGTTCATTACCGGCAAAACGTTGAGATACCTGGTTTTTAAATCCTAGTAAATCCAAAACTCGTCTAAAATTCATGAACTTGGCATGCTATCATGGAGCAGCATCAACATGTCGTGGTAAAATGTTTGTCCCATTTGGGGCAGGTTTGGGTATATGTTTCTCACAAACCAGAGCTTCTCACAACAAGCATGATGGTTTCGGTAGGGAACGTCCCACCTTTGGGGACGAAATGATATCCATTGCCTCTTATTGCTTTCAAAAAATTTCTCGTGTCGACATAGAACAACAGGAGTGTTGTGTCAATTTTTGTGATTTTTCGGGTTTCGTTTGGACATTTTTATGCATTAACTGATTTTTCAATGCATTGATGTGCATAATTAAAATTTGAACTACATGCACATGCTCCAGTGGATATAAATTGGTTGAAAAATCAAATATGTTTCCTTGGGTGCATTCTCAGGTCCCATGCAAGAAATGGGAATGGATTTCAAACAACAGGGCACCATTGATTGCCGGCAAAACATTGAGATACCTGGTTTCTAAATTCTAGTAAATCCAAAACTCGTCTGAAATTCATGAAACTTGGCATGCTATCATGGAGCGACATCAACATGCCGTGGTAAATTTTTTGTCCCATTTGGGGCAGGTTTGGGTATATGCTTCTCACAAACCAAAGATTCTCACAACAAGCATGATAGTTTCGATAGGGAACGTCCCACATTTGGGGACGAAACGATATCCATTGCCTCCTATTGCTTTCAAAAAATTTCTCGTGTCAACATAGAACAACAGGAGTGTTGTGTCAATTTTTTTGATTTTTGGGGTTCGTTTGGACGTTTTTTATGCATTAATTGAGTTTTCAATGCATATATGTGTATAATTCAAATTTGAACTACATGCAGATGCTCCAGTGCATATAAATTGGTCGAAAACTCAAATATGTGTCCTTGGGTGCATGCTTAGGTCCCATGCAAGAAATGGGAATGAATTTCAAACACCAGGGCACTGTTGATTACCGGCAAAACATTGAGATACCTGGTTTTTAAATCCTAGTAAATCTAAAACTCGTCAGAAATTCATGAAACTTGGCATGCTATCATGGAGCAGCATCAACATGTCGTGGTAAATTTTTTGTCCCATTTGGGGCAGGTTTGGGTATATGTTTCTCACAAACTAGAGCTTCTCACCACAAGCATGATGGTTTCGGTAGGGAACGTCCCACCTTTGGGAACGATACGATCTCCATTGCCTCTTATTGCTTTCAAAAAATTTCTTGTGTCAACATAGAACAACAGGAGTGTTGTGTCAATTTTTGTGATTTTTCGGGGTTCGTTTGGACATTTTTATGCATTAACTGATTTTTCAATGCATTTATGTCCATAATTAAAATTTGAACTACATGCACATGTTCCAGTGCATATAAATTGGTTGAAAAATTAAATCTGTATCCTTGGGTGCATGCTTAGGTCCCATGCAAGAAATGTGAATGAATTTCAAACACCAGAGCACCGTTGATTACCGGCAAAACGTTGAGATACTTTATTTTTAAATTCTAGTAAATCCATAACTCGTCTGAAATTCATGAAACTTGGCATGCTATCATGGAATGGCACCCGACATGCTGTGATATTTTTCATGTCCATTTTGAGAGAAGGCGCACCCGAATAATGACAACCAACAAAGGCATTTTGAAAAAATAGCTGCCACCTTAATATCTCAAACGTTTGTATAATTCAAACCGTGTGCGTTCTGTTAACCATTGACGTGGCACCACGGGTCTTGGTTTTAATGGCTGTAGGAGGTGCTGTGCGGACCGGTGCTTGACCTCGACTCAACGGGAGGCGTGCAAGCGCAGACCGGCGCGCAAGCTGACCGAGAGGCGTGCAAGCTATCCTCAGGCTCACTGGGAAGCGTGCGAGCTGTACGTTGCGCGGGCTCACTGGGAAGCGAGCCCTTTGACTTCCATGGCCACCCGCCTTCCTCTCCGTGCGCGCGCCCCCCTCAGCGGCATGGGACGCCGCCTTCGACAACGGCGTCCTGGAGGACGACAACGACGGCGCGGCACGCCGCCTCCGCCGCTGCCGTAAATAGTTTTTTCTTGGGTTTAATACTATATCTGGATCATATGAATATAAATTTGCAGTATGACTGAATGAAAGATATGGTTTTAGCGAACTTGTGTTTTTCTCCCTTAATGTACAGAGTTATCAAACGATTTTCTTTTAAAAAAAACATCAATGATTTTTTTAATATAAAAGACTCATCGCAAATGTTATAGTTAGGACACCCATATGCAAACCGGGAGCTTCCCCAGGAAGCCAAGGGAAAATGTGCCGAGCAGGATTTTTGCGGCTCTCTATCGCAAACGTTTTAGATAGAACACCGTATGCAAAGTGAGAGCAGGATTTGTGCATCTCTTCAATGCAAACGGATCTTTTGGATGACCCATGTGCAACCACTTACAAACAATTTGGTAAGATTTGCATCTGTCATATTGGGTATGTTGCCATTTGTCAAACTGGAAAGATTGACATTTGTTGATCTAGTGACATTGCCATTTGTCAACCTTGTAACACTGCGATTTGTCAAAATATGAAGCTAAAAATCACTAGCAGTATCTAATTTTTGCAACTAAAATTCAGTAATTAAGCATAGATTTCATTCATAGCTTAAGCAGTCGTTCTTAATTTATACAAACAGTTCAACTCGACAGCTGAACCAACCAAACTTTTCCCCAATTATTGCCAACCACGTACTGAAATAGCTACTTCAACTATATATACTAGCTAATTTTAAGTACATTGTGCAGTTCCACCACATGCTGCCTCTCCTCTGCCGAGCGCGCTCAGTAAGAGGCGGAGGAGGAGGAGCCTACCGAAAAGCTGGGCAACTGTAATATGGTGCCTGCCGCTGTTGCAGATTCAGCGACGCTCACCTCGAACGCCCTCTGCCGCTCCAGAAGACCCCTCTCGAAGCGGTGGTTCTCCTCGTAGATCTCCTGATTCCTTGCCTCTAAGGCGGCGTGTGCCGCGGCCACCGCGGCGGTAAGGCTCTTTGCATGCTCGACGAGGTGCTCCTCCTTCTCTCGCAGGAACTCGGTGTAGCACGCAAGGTCGCTGACGCACATGCGGGCATCCACCTCCGCCTCCCGCCCTCGGGCAGCGGTGGTGGAGCGGGTGATGATCCCGGCGGTCGACGGTGGGATGGCGGCCACGGCGACCGACGATGGGGTGGTGGCCACGACCACCACCTCCCGCCTTCGGGCCGTGGTGGCGGAGCGGGTGATGGCCACGGTGGCCGACAGTGGGGTGGCGGCCACCTCCCGCCTTCGGGCCGCGGCGGCGGAGCGGGCGATGGCCCTGGCTTTCAACTGCGGTGTCGCGGCAACGGCGGCCGGCAACAGCTGCCGATGGGCACCAGCGGCAGGGCGTGTGGTGGGTGTTCCGCGCACACCCAATAGGGACGCCACGCGCACTATGCTACGCCGGGGACTGCGCCGCCGCCGCGGTGTAGCCTCCCAGCTGGAGCTGTCCTCTGATGACGGCGGAGTGGCTGAGCGACGACGATGGACTGGTGCCATTGGCGATTGTAGGGGAAGCAGACGAGATAAGCTACAGGGAGGGAGGGGAAAATGTGATGCAGGACTCACCGGCCGTGAGGGTTTTTATAGCAGGCCAATAAGCATTGGGATTTTGGGGAATTTCACCGAGTCGGGCGGGAAGCTTGCACGAGAACCTGCGAGGTTGGGCGTGAACGGGCTCACCGACGATTCATTGGCGCCACCGTTTGGCCAAAAGAACACCCCCGCAGCGGCAGCGGGGTGACAAGATGTGCGAGACGAGGACGAAAGGCCACGTACACATACGGTTAATAAAAAAAAGTTTGTGATTTAATTACCTACTATACCCCCATCCTGGTTTATAAGTATGATTTAACTAATAAAATACGAATGCATGTCGCCAAAGATTATATAGTTGGATTCGTATTTGAACATAGTTTCCAATTATATAATTTTTATAACATGCATTAACATTTTGTTGGTTAAATTTGACGGCAAAGTATGGCACAGAATATAAAGGGGACTATAGACTAGACGGAGGTGGTAGCACACGGCCGCTACTATGCAGCACCGCAAATGTCGGCCGGCTTGTAAGCGACCATTTCCTGCGTGTTCAACTGCTCTATGCGTGTGGTTGCTTGCGGTTCAGGCGGCTGCGACGCGCTCTGCTCGCGTCCCGCCGCGCGTGCTCTACTCTCGCGTCCCTCCGGGTGCTCTGCCCTCGTCCCTACACGCGCCCTGCTAGTGTTTGGGGCCAGCGCACGATCACGCACATTCGTGTGCATGCGGTTGCGCCGGGAGCGGCGCGACGATGCTGTTACCCGTTGCAAAAACTGCCATGCGGACTCGCAGAGAATCCAGGCCGCCCGGCCCCCATTTATTCCTGCGGCCATTTACATTATATCTCTTGCGTCACACGACACAATAAGCACAGCCACGACGACACATACAGAGAGGACATCCAGCGGTTCCAATGGCGCTCCCAGCGACCGATGACGATAACTACAGGCAGTTCACCACGCATCTCGTCATGGACACCCACGTGAGGGGAAGGCCCTCTTGGTGGTGTACACGAATGATCCGGTCTCGGTGGAGAGCTCCATCCAAACTATGGAGCAGTTCCTTGTCGAGGACAAGTACGGAGTGGTCGGCTTTGACCTCGAGTACACCATCGGTCGTGCCGGGCACGATCAGAAGGTTGCCGTCGCCAAGTTGTGCGTGCGACATGACGTCCTCGTCTACCACTAACACCTTGCCACAAGGCCTTGCGAGCATTTCTCCAGGTTTATCAACAGCTCTGACTACAGTTTCGCTATGGTGA
Source organism: Aegilops tauschii subsp. strangulata (assembly GCF_002575655.3). NCBI lineage: Eukaryota > Viridiplantae > Streptophyta > Magnoliopsida > Poales > Poaceae > Aegilops > Aegilops tauschii. Next base: position 84,829,122 of record NC_053038.3, read on the forward strand.
ACACCACCAACGATCTAAAAGAGCTCAAGGTTTCGGACTTGAAATGCACGAATCTTGTCAACATCTAGCACCACTACAAGGTCTGGGGCAGCGACAAAAACAAACTGAACTCCCTGGTTGACCTCGCATTGGCCATCATCGACCCCTACTACATGAAGATGAAGAATAAGAGCAATAAGGACAAGAACGCCTGGCACGGTGTGTGGCATGAGAGACTGGATGAACAACATGTCTAGTACGCGGGCATGGATGCGTACACAAGCTACGAGATGTACAGGCGGATCATTGACATGAGGAAGTGTCTTCTTCCTGCCCCAGACGAGGGATCGAGCCACAGAGCTGTGGCGAGAGCATCACAAGAAGTGGATGGCTAGACGATCGTTTCTCCTGCTTTAGAATGCATGCAATTGTTTACTGAGGTGTGTGCGAATGATTTGTATAGTCACTTATGTAATTGGATGTTTATTTTAGTTATATATATATACATGTTATTCTACTATAGACAGAGCAAATCACACGGCTTATTAGCAGCAATCGTCTCTGTTATTATTGGTCTTCGCACTCATTTCTGATTACGGACTTGTTTGCCGTGTATCACACGCATCTTGTTCAGTTGAACCGTTTCCATTGTGTTTCCTAATCACACACAATTCATCCTAGTGAACTGCATGCTATATATCGCACACGCCTTCATTTGGCTGCCCGTTTCTTTTGTTCCTCCTCATCCCAAACAGTTAATTGAACTGAACTGTATGCCCTGCATCGCACACGCAACTAAAATCTGAACCGTGTTTGGTGCATCTGTCATCGCAAACGTTTTGCACCTTTCTTGAAGGTTTTTTACACCACCGTTTGCAATTATGGCATCACACACAGTTTCGTCGAAGGGTCTCTGATCATAGTGTCGCGTTTGGACCATCCTGCAGTAGTGTAAAAGTAGTTTTCTCGTCATCTTCTTGTGACAGGTATTTGAGAGAAACCAAAATATCCATCTAGGAAAAAGAAATGTGTATGTGTAGATAATCTTTCTAACATTTTATCAATAAAAGTTAAAGGATAATGATCTTTCCCAGTGGCTTTATTTATTTTCCTAAAGTCAATTACCATCCTATAACAGGTTACAATTCTTTGTGGGATAAATTCATTTTATTATCATTAGGAACAACAGTGACTCCACCTTTCTTAGGGAACCAATGAACATGACGTACCCATTTACTATCAACCATAGGATAAATTATACCTGCCTCCAAAAGCTTTTCGTTCTTACCACATCCTTCATTTTAGGATTCAAGCTACGTTGATGATCGACGACTGGTTTAGCAAAGATTTCATATCAATCTTATGTTGACACAGAGTAGGGCCAATGCCCTTAAGATCATCAAGAGTATATCAAATTGTGGCATGATGCTTCCTTAAAGTTTTCAATAATCTTTTCACTTCGTGCACTAAAAGGTTACCATTGATAATAACTGGATATATGTCTTTTCATCAAGGTAAGCATATTACAATGTATTAGGGAGTTTGTTTAATGCAAACACCGGATCACTCTTAGGTGGAAGAGGATCTCCCAAAGTTTTCAACAGGCAAATTATGTTTAAGGATAGGTGCTTGCCTAAAAATATTTCATGTATTTCATTTCTCTCATTCATATGCATACCATTCTCATGGTCTAGCAGGTATTGCTCTAATGGATAAGTAGGAGGCACAACAGTAGAAGCACGAAAAATAATTTCATCTTTATTAGGTAATCCTTTATCATGAGGTTGCCTACTAACCTTTGAGAAATTAAATTCATGAGATACGTCACCAAACTTAACACTGACCTTTTCCTTAGCGCAATCAATTTCAGCCTTAACGGTATTCAAGAAAGGTCTACCAAATATAATGAGACAAAAATCATCTTGCAGTGATCCAAGTACTTGTGACACCCAAGTTTTTATTTGGATTTTTCAAAAAAGATTTCTATTTTTGACTTGAGGGGAGCAATTTAAATTTTTCTTTAAGAGAACTCTCCCTCTCATATATTTTTCCATATGGCAAAAGTTTTGTTTGGATTCACCCAAGATCTGCCTTTGGTCTTGGAAGTTCTTACTTTTCATTTGGACTCAAAACAAAATGTTTTTCATTTGGGAAAATAACTCCTGAAATTCTTTTTGAATTTGCACTATGGCTTTTGGAAAGTCCTTCACCACTTTCAACTTTCCCTTCTTACCATGACATTTGTGCAAATCCTCTCCCCAAATCCTTCCCTCACCTTTGGATCATGTTTTACACCTAATCCAGCAAGTTGAACCTCCCCATGTGATTATCCCCATTCAAATTTCATTCAAACAAATTTCTGCCTTCTATTCTACCACTTGGAGATTTACAAAGGAACTCCATTTTCTGTTTGGACTTTTACCCCCAAACTTCTTTCCCCTCCTAGTCCTTTGAACCCTCAACCTGGAACCATGAAGATCCACTAGTCTTCAGTTCAAAAATTTCAAACTACACCTGCTGCAAGTTTGGACCAGATTTGGCAAATTTGGTGAAATTCATTCAAAACCTTCTCCAAAAATTCCAAGTAAATTCAGGCAGCCCCTGGGTGTTTTGAGTGATCATCTCACCAAGTTACAGCTCCAGAAAAATTTATCTCATAGCCAAAACCTTCTGTCGAACACCTGCAGTGCACTGTCTATGTCAAGTTCAGAAAATTCAGAGAACACTGCAGTGGCTGCTGTCGTTTTCTTCAGAGAGGGGCATCGATCTTGCCAGTGCCACCGCGTCGCCTTGCGCCTCGTCCTCGCCCCCTTGTTCCTGCACCGCACGAGTGCCTGGCACCTTGCGGGCGTCGGTGACGAGCAGCAGAAGGTGCGCCACCCCGTGACCAACGTCGGCGGCGGCTTTGCGGGCGCCAGCGGGAGACACGGCGCCGACGACGCCACCCAGCGCCGCCCAAACCACCGGAGCTCGCCGCGTGGCCTTCCACTCCCCCGAACGCGCTACCGCTCTCGTCGTGAACTGCAGGGCGCGGAGCGCGCTCTCTGCCGCCGTTGAGCCCGTGCGGTCACCTCACCGTGGACCGACGCCATTACGCCAGGACCGACCCCGTTTAGCTGCAAATCGAGTCCAGTAACATCCACTGATGCTGCCCGACCGCTCAAACCCCCTGCCAACCCACTGCTCCGCCGTAATCGCTCGCCGGAGATTCACCGTTCACAGCCATCCCGTCGATCTGCCTATAAATAGGGGCCCCGAGCTTCAACTCGAGCACCCACCAGCCCTGCACTCCCCCTAGAGCACGCCTAGCCACTGGAAGAGCCCCGAGGAGGTCTCCTTCCTCGACTCCGGCCGCCGCGACCCGCCACGGGATCCAGCCCGATTCGCCCCCGTGTGTGCTCCTCCGCCTCCATTCTCGTGCCAGTAGCCTCACCTTGCATCCCTCGTTCTGACCCGCGCCTCAATTTGTAGCTTGCAGCCCTCCACCGGAGTTCCCCATCCTCACCCGAGCCACCGTCCGCCGGAGAAAGTGTCGCCGTCGACATAGTGCTCCCCGTTGGACGAGTCCACCACCCACCGACGCGGAAGAGGACGCTGAAGCTCTTGGTACCCTCCGTTTCTCCTAACTCGCCGTGGTTCGACGCCGGCGTCCACCGCAGTCTTCGGGCGCCGGCGAGCTTTTCAAACCTGACATGTGGACCCCGCATGTCAGCCTCTGTTCTTTTATTCGCGAACCGTTTTCTGTTGGCGCCTTCGGGCAAAATACGTTTCCTCCTTTGCGCTTGCGCATTCCCAGCCGAAGCGTTTTCTGTTTTCTCAGTTAAAACCCTGGAACTTTTCTGTTTCATTACAGATAAGTCCCTGGACAGAAACCTTTATAACTTTTTAATAAAAAGGTGTTTTTGAGTGATTCTTTTTCTGAAAATCTTCAAATTTTGTCTAGTTTTTTATGGGATTTATTTGAAAAATAATTGGAAAAGTTTCTGTGTATGTGTTGGTTTTCACGTTAGTGCCCGTTTCGTGATTTGCCGTAGGTTCCGGGAGGGGTGACGGAGCCGCGAACTTCGCCGAGCTAGACTCCGACTTCTCCGAACCAGGCAAGCATGTTTTGAACATTTGATATGACAGGTGTTTTGCATGTTCACGTGAGAGTTTGTGTGTGGCATATGGGTGTCGGTAAAAACCTCGTTGCTTGTACGGCAACGACCCGGTTGTCCCAAAGTTGCGATGACCTCTGTTGAGAGGTGGCCTAATCATGTGGTGACATGAAGGGCAGCAAGGTGGTACTGTTGTAGCATGCCAGCCTTGCGCCATCCGACTTTCTTCGACGTTAACGCGGTTGGAGCCACGTTATCGATCTTTTCCCGCATGTTCCAAAGTTGCGATGATCTCTGATGAGAGATGGCCTAATCATGTGGTGACATGAAGGGCAGCAAGGTGGTACTGTTGTAGCATGCCAGCCTTGCGTCATCCGACTTTTCCGACGTTAACATGGTTGGAGCCGTGTTACCGTCCCTTCCCCTTTCCGTGCTACCACATGTCTCATTGCCAGGATGCGGTTTAGTAAGTTGGTAATCTCTTTCCGTGTACACACCAAACAGAGAGGCCGGGATGATGGTACCTTGGCCCAGGATTAAAGCCAGTCATTCGGTCAGGGGGCATGGGTGTTTCCGGTCGGGACCGAGAGGGGGGCACCCCCTTAGAGCGCGCGTATATAAATTTGATCCCATGCTACGCGAGGTTGTAGCCTCCCCGTCTCAAGGTTTTTCTTGAACGTCGCCGAGGGTGATCCCTGGCTTCGGAAGGTTGAATTGGGTGTGTACTGGTTAGACGTGTTTCCTCCAAAACACCGCAGATGGAACTAGTCCCCGTGACTACTGAAATCCGTTGGCTGTGGTTAAGTACAAACTCTGCAGAGTCAATTCTTTCCAAATCATCGTATCTATGATCAGTAGTGTAAACATTATATCCATATCTATCCGTGTGAAAAACTTGTCCCCGGTGAACAAGCTCAAGTGGTAAAATTCCAGATTTATTGTTATTCCAGTGGATGGACTAACTTTATTTTGTGTCTCATGCTTGTGATAATTTATGTCTCCGAACTGTTGTAATAATGAGATGTGATATAATCCCTTTAGGTGACGTCGCGCAGACGTCCGACTGTGGCGTGACGTCCGACTGCGGCATGCACTATCTTTACTTTCTGTTATAAGCCCTTTATGTGGTGTCGCCCCGACGCCCGACTGTGGCATTATTATTCTGCATTTACCTCTCGAGGAGTCCTTCAGACACTCGTTTGGCACCCGCATTATTATTCCGTATTTTCCGCTCGACGAGTCTTTCAGACACTCGTTTGGCACCCGCATTATTATTCCGCATTTTCCGCTCGAGGAGTCTTTCAGACACTCGTTTGGCACCCGCATTATTATTCCGCATTTTCCGCTCGAGGAGTCTTTCAGACACTCGTTTGGCACCCGCATTATTATTCCGCATTTTCCGCTCGAGGAGTCTTTCAGACACTCGTTTGGCACCCGCATTACTATTCTGCAGTTCCCGCTCGAGGAGTCTTTCAGACACTCGCTGGGCACCCAGTATTTATTTATGTCTAATCGCACTGGTTAACTTATTCATGTGCTTCATGTTTACATTTGTTATACCTTATGTCTGAACTGTCTTGCGAGTACTTTCATAGTACTCACCTGGCTTGTTGTTTTGGCCAGATGTTGACGAAGGTGATCTCTTGGATGAAGAGTTTGATAGCGCATCCGATGCCTAGAGGAGTCCCAGTCAGTCCTGCGCGATCCCGGATATTGGTCACTTATGTTGTTTACGCTTCCGCCACCCGCAATAAGTCTCCTCAAGCCTCACTCCGACGCTCGATGAGCTGTAGTCGTCTGGAATCATATCACTCGCTTCGTGATGATATTTCCACCATCGTTATTATCGTGAGTTAGAAGTTTGCCACCCTATCTGCCATATTGTTTTATCGGCGTGCCTGTAATAAATTATTGGGCAGTCGCTGCTCAACCTTGTGTTATATTTAGTACTCCTGGTATTTTTCTTCTGTGACCAAGATTATTGTCTACCAGTGAGAAGGAATTCTTCTTCGCTGGTCCGTAAAAGGGATTGGTCTCTCAATAATTATTTTATTGAAAAACCGGTCGTGACAAGCTTGGTATCAGAGCCAGGCTGACTGTAGGAAGCCACTAGGTGCGATCGCTAATCGGTTATTAGCGTCTTTTGTGCTTTTTCAGCATTTTGCAATTGTAGCTATTTTCTGTTGGTCATCATAAAATTTATGACATGACTACTCAGAATTTTTGCCTACTTTTGTAGATGGCTGACAGCAGCTGTGAGAATCGAGTGTTCACCAACGTGCTCGAGGGGTTTGTCAAGCTCCTCGTCTCCATCACCAAGCTCGCGATCGGGCCAGCAGCTCGCTCGGAGTTCACACTCTATCAGCACAAGCTCAGTGACGACGTGTCTATGCACCAGGCTGTGGTGCAGTTCAAGGGAGGACGTTCAGCTGCACGCCACTTCCGTTTTGTGGGAAGGGCCATGCCTACGGAGAGGCATGCCATGCAGATGGCTGTCCGTGAGGCGATAGCTCGCCTTCGGGACATCCTTCCTACGATGAAGACTCATCGCTACCGCTACCTCCCATGCCATGTGCCTTACACCAGCCACTATGCGTTCGCCTGCCATCGGGGAGAGCGAGATGAAGCCATCGAAATGGTTGTGGAGTATCTCAAGGCGCTGGAGGAGTCTTTCGACAACCTCGTAGATGATCTTGTGGCTGCCCGCATGGACTTAGTCCAGGGCGGTCCTGCCAGCAGGAAGGAGCTTCTCCACACAGCGCCACCTCTGACATTCGTCTCGTCTTCAGCCTCGTATGCACCGGCCGTTTTGGCCACTGCTCGCCGTCTGCCTACCACTGAGGAGTTCGACCGAGTCATCGCTCCTACTCCAGTCAGAGCCGCACCGCCTGCCGCACGCGCTCTACCACCAGTCGCCCCCGCACCATCACCGCCGCGCAGCATCGCACGCCAGGAGCCAGCTAGAGAGGAGGAGGTTGATTCTCCTGGACCACTGAGCCTTGCCATCGGCAAGGGGAAGGAGATCTTCACCATCTCCGACTGAGAGCACCGAGTAGCCGCGTGTTATGCCTGCTTGTATGATGTGTTGTTTTTATCTGTATGCTAGTTTGTGTTGGTGTGTTTGCTGCCTTCCGGAGTAGTACGCTAGTTTTTACTAACATGTCAGGATTGTGTACGCACAACCTGAGTGCTGTATCTTGTGTTTGCTTTCGCATGTAAGATTTGTGTTAAGCACTTCTTCTCCGTGAAAAATCATTCGTGTTTTTTTTTAAAACCTAGAAGCCTTTTTGATTATTACCTTTGCAAGAGTTTTCTTGCGCTACACAGTTTTTCTCATGGGTTTTGCAAATGATACCCCAGACTGGAAAAAATGTCTCGCCCTTGGACTCGCTCTATGCCCAATCAGCCAGAAGAGGTTTACGGAACACAGACCAGCAACAATTTCACTTAGGGTCAGTCCAGCCAACAGGACAGCGAAGCGGCACTATCTCAAGTATGTCGTCTCTTCGAGCAAAGCCAGCAACAGCACCAGGAGATGATGAACCATGTCATCAATATGGGAAACCACCGTGAACCCTATCAACCACATTCCAAGTTATCTGAGTTACAGAAGACTCGCCCCTCAACTTTTGCTCACACCGACAGGCCACTGGAAGCCGATGATTGGCTTCGCGAGATTGAAAGGAAACTGATTATCGCTCAGTGCTCAGATCATGAGAAGGTGCTTTTTGCACCACACTACCTTACTGGAGCAGCCGCAGCATGGTGGGAAAACTTCCTACACATGCACCCCAGGGAACACAACATCACCTGGGAAGAATTCAAGGAAGGCTTCCGTGGGGCACACATTCCCAGGAGCATCCTAAAGATCAAGAAGAGAGAGTTTGATGACCTGAAGCAAAGAGGCATGTCCGTCACAGAATACAACGGCCAGTTTACCCAACTGTCTCGTTATGCCTACGACGAGCACATGACAGAAAACAAGAAGATGGAAAAATTCCTGGATGGCCTGGCACCAGCATTAAGATGCCAACTGATTGTACACACCTTTCCGGATTTTAAGACGCTGGTGGACAAGGCCATCACCCTGGAGAATGAGCGCCGTAGTCTGGAAGATATCCGCAAGCGGAAGAGGGACAAGACGACTCTTGCCCGCAGCAACCGAGGCAAGACTGAGGTCCCAAGGACAGACACGAGGAGATCCACGACTACTGAGCCAAGACCCGTCGGACAATTTCATGCCAGAGACAAGGAGTTCACATACCGTCCAGGGGTCACCTGCTATGCTTGTGGTCAACAAGGGCATTATGCTAAATAGTGCCCGAAGCCAAGAGACACGGCACCCAAGCCGAACAATGGTGGGAACAACCCAGCCCCCAAGCGCAACAACTTCCACCCCAGCAGCAACCACAGGAAGGGTCACCTGAACCATGTGACCAGGGAAGAAGCGCAGAATGCCCCAGACATCGTGCTCGGTACGTTCCCTGTCAACACAGTACCTGCCACGGTTTTGTTTGATTCTGGAGCTTCCCATTCGTTTGTTTCGAAGAGTTTTGTTTCACAACATGGCTTTCCGAGACTTCCCTTGGAAAAATCTATGATCATCAAGTCCCCCGGAAATAAGCAAATTGCTCAGGGTTACTGCCAAGGAGTGGTCATTGAGTTCGAAGGACTACCATTCCACGCGAATCTCATCGTGTTGGAAAGTAAAGGACTGGATGTCATTCTAGGAATGGACTGGTTAACCACCAACAAAGGATTCATCGACTGTTTCAATCGGACAGTGATTCTCACTCACCATCATGGCAAGACTATAAGAGTTTCCGCTCAAGAAAGGCCACGATCACAGGAACCAAAACTGAACAAGATGGACATCGCAGAATTAAGAAAAGTGCCAATGGTATGCGAGTTCCCTGATGTGTTCCCGGAAGAACTACCAGGCATGCCACCAGACCGAGAGATCGAATTCAGCATCGAACTAGCACCTGGCACCGCTCCCATTTATAAGAAGCCGTATAGAATGGCACCCTCAGAATTGGTGGAGTTAAAGAAGCAGATAAAGGAATTGTTGGACAAAGGATTTATTCGAGCCAACTCCTCACCATGGGGTTCGCCTGTGTTGTTCGCCAAAAAGAAGGATGGGACACTAAGGCTGTGCATAGACTATCGAGCCCTCAATATGGTCACCATCAAAAACAAATATCCGATGCCACGAATAAATGATTTGTTTGACCAGCTCGCACAAGCCAAGGTATTCTCAAAAATTGATTTGAGATCGGGATATCACCAATTGAAGGTATGAACGGAAGATATTCCCAAGACCGCTTTCACTTCCAGATATGGGTTGTACGAGTTTACAGTGATGCCTTTTGGAATAACGAACGCCCCCACATATTTCCTCCACCTCATGAACAAAGTATTCATGAAATTCATGGACAAATTTCTGGTGGTATTCATTGACGACATTCTGGTTTACTCAAGGACACCAGAAGAACATGCTGAGCACCTCAGAATTGTTTTGGGAGAATTGAGGAAACATCAGTTGTACGCCAAATTTAGCAAATGCGAATTTTGGCAAAGACAAGTCGGTTTCTTGGGCCATATATTGAACCAAGAAGGCGTGGCCGTAGACCCAGAAAAAGTCAAGGCCATACTGGACTGGAAGCCACTCGCGAATGTTACAGATGTGCGGAGTTTCCTAGGAATGGCCGGATATTACAGGAGGTTTATTGAAGGATTCTCCACTGTGGCAAAACCTATAACGCAGTTACTCAAGAAGGACAAGAAATTTGTATGGACGGAAGCATGTGAGCAGAGCTTCCAAGAACTCAAGAAAAAGCTGACAACCGCACCAGTCTTAACTGTGCCAGACATACACAAGAGCTTTGAGGTGTATTGTGACGCGTCCCGAAAAGGTCTCGGATGTGTGCTAATGCAGATGGCAAAGTTGTCGCATATGCCTCCAGGCAACTGCGAAAACATGAGGAAAATTACCCAACACATGACCTGGAGCTAGCAGCAGTTATACATCCACTCAAGGAGTGGAGGCACTTTCTGTTGGGAAATCACTGTGAAATATATACAGACCATAAGAGCCTCAAATAAATTTTCACACAGCCAGAGCTGAATTTACGCCAACGACGCTGGTTGGAACTGGTCAAGGACTATGACGTCGGTATTCACTACCACCCAGGGAAAGCAAATGTAGTGGCCGATGCCCTTAGTCGAAACCCCAGCCCGGACAGTGACGGTCAGCAAAGTTTGAGGCCTGAGTTTCAGCGAGAGTTCACTCGGCTCAACATGATGTTAGTCTCTGAGGGCACCATATCGAACCTGGAGATACAACCCACCCTAGTGGAACAAATCAAGAAGGCTCAACAGGGACATCCCAGTATCGAAGGCATAAAGAAGAAAATGAACCTTAGCAAGACTTGAGAATTCGTCCAGGACATTGAAGGGACATTATGGTACCGAGACAGACTTTGCGTACCTAACATTGAGGGACTCAAGCAACAGATCTTGACGGAGAGCCACACCGCTCCATACTCGATCCATCCTGGAGGAACCAAAATGTACAAGGACATTCAGGAAAGATTTTGGTGGCACGGTATGAAAAGAGATATAGCCACATTCATTGCTTGTTGCGATTCATGTCAGCGCATCAAGGCCGAGCACCAAAAGCCAGCAGGGCTACTCCAGCCTAACAGGATACCGGAGTGGAAATGGGATGAAATCGGAATGGACTTCATTGTCGGATTACCCCGATCACAGTGTTGAAATGACGCCATCTGGGTCATCACAGACCGACTAACCAAGGTTGCTCACTTCATTCCCGTGAAGGCTACCTACTCCACACAAAGACTGGCAAAACTCTATCTCTCCCGTATAGTTTGCTTGCACGGAGTCCCAAAGACTATAATATCAGACCGAGGCACCCAATTCGTCTCCAAATTTTGGGATCACCTACAACAAGCTCTGGGCACGCAACTAGCTTTCAGTACAGCATACCACCCTCAGACTGATGGACAGACGGAACGTGTGAACCAGATCCTAGAGGATATGCTAAAGAGCCTGCGTACTCACCTATGGATCCAGTTGGGAAGAGAGTTTGCCGTATGCCGAATTTGCTTACAACAACAGTTACCAAGCCAGCTTGAAAATGGCACCCTTTGAAGAATTGTACGGGCGAAGGTGTCGTACCCCATTGAATTGGTCAGAAACTGGTGACAGCCGTATCTTCGGCCCAGACATGCTCAAAGAGGCTGAGGAGAAAGTTAAGCAAATCAGGGACAGACTCAAGACAGCACAGAGCCGCCAAAAGAGCTACTATGATCAGAAGCACCGTGAGGTCAGCTTTGAACCCGGAGATTCCGTATACCTCCGAGTATCTCCTATGAGGGGTCTGCAATGGTTCAAAATTAAGGGGAAGCTAGCCCCAAGGTTTATTGGACCATTTTGTGTAAAGGCACGAAGAGGCACGGTGGCCTACCAACTAGACCTCCCCAAGGAGCTGTCAGACGTCCATGACGTGTTCCACGTCTCACAGTTAAGAAAATGTGTGAGCAATCCAGAAAAACATGTACCTCATGAGGACAGTGATATGCAACCAGATCTCACCTACAGAGAAAGGCCAGTAAAGGTTTTAGAAGAGTCTGAACGGAGGACCCGTCAGAAAACGACAAGATTTTTTAGGGTTCAGTGGAGCAACCACACTGAGAATGAAGCCACATGGGAGAGGGAAGATTTCCTCCGAGCAGAGTATCCATATCTATTTGAGGAACAGCCCAAATCTCGAGGACGAGATTTTTCCTAAGGGGGTAGGTGTTGTGACACCCAAGTTTTTATTTGGATTTTTCAAAAAAGATTTCTATTTTTGACTTGAGGGGAGCAATTTAAATTTTTCTTTAAGAGAACTCTCCCTCTCATATATTTTTCCTTATGGCAAAAGTTTTGTTTGGATTCACCCAAGATCTGCCTTTGGTCTTGGAAGTTCTTACTTTTCATTTGGACTCAAAACAAAATGTTTTTCATTTGGGAAAATAACTCCTGAAAATCTTTTTGAATTTGCACTATGGCTTTTGGAAAGTCCTTCACCACTTTCAACTTTCCCTTCTTACCATGACATTTGTGCAAATCCTCTCCCCAAATCCTTCCCTCACCTTTGGATCATGTTTTACACCTAATCCAGCAAGTTGAACCTCCCCATGTGATTATCCCCATTCAAATTTCATTCAAACAAATTTCTGCCTTCTATTCTACCACTTGGAGATTTACAAAGGAACTCCATTTTCTGTTTGGACTTTTACCCCCAAACTTCTTTCCCCTCCTAGTCCCTTGAACCCTCAACCTGGAACCATGAAGATCCACTAGTCTTCAGTTCAAAAATTTCAAACTACACCTGCTGCAAGTTTGGACCAGATTTGGAAAATTTGGTGAAATTCATTCAAAACCTTCTCCAAAAATTCCAAGTAAATTCAGGCAGCCCCTGGGTGTTTTGAGTGATCATCTCACCAAGTTACAGCTCCAGAAAAATTTATCTCATAGCCAAAACCTTCTGTCAAACACCTGTAGTGCACTGTCTATGTCAAGTTCAGAAAATTCATAGAACACTGCAGTGGCTGCTGTCGTTTTCTTCAGAGAGGGGCACCGATCTCGCCAGTGCCACCGCGTCGCCTTGCGCCTCGTCCTCGCCCCCTTGTTCCTGCACCGCACGAGTGCCTGGCACCTTGCGGGCGTCGGCGACGAGCAGCAGAAGGTGCGCCACCCCGTGACCAACGCCGGCGGCGGCTTTGCGGGCGCCAGCGGGAGACACGGCGCCGACGACGCCACCCAGCGCCGCCCAAACCACCGGAGCTCGCCGCGTGGCCTTCCACTCCCCCGAACGCGCTGCCGCTCTCGTCGTGAACCGCAGGGCGCGTAGCGCGCTCTCTGCCGCCGTTGAGCCCGTGCGGTCACCTCACCGTGGACCGACGCCATTACGCCAGGACCGACCCCGTTTAGCTGCAAATCGAGTCCAGTAACATCCACTGATGCTGCCCGACCGCTCAAACCCCCTGCCAACCCACTGCTCCGCCGTAATCGCTCGCCGGAGATTCACCGTTCACGGCCATCCCGTCGATCTGCCTATAAATAGGGGCCCCGAGCTTCAACTCGAGCACCCACCAGCCCTGCACTCCCCCTAGAGCACGCCTAGCCACTGGAAGAGCCCCGAGGAGGTCTCCTTCCTCGACTCCGCCCGCCGCGACCCGCCACGGGATCCAGCCCAATTCGCCCCCGTGTGTGCTCCTCCGCCTCCATTCTCGTGCCAGTAGCCTCACCTTGCATCCCTCGTTCTGACCCGCGCCTCAATTTGTAGCTTGCAGCCCTCCACCGGAGTTCCCCATCCTCACCCGAGCCGCCGTCCGCCGGAGAAAGTGTCGCCGTCGACATAGTGCTCCCCGTTGGACGAGTCCACCACCCACCAACGCGGAAGAGGACGCTGAAGCTCTTGGTACCCTCCGTTTCTCCTAACTCGCCGTGGTTCGACGCCGGCGTCCACCGCAGTCTTCGGGCGCCGGCGAGCTTTTCAAACCGGACATGTGGACCCCGCATGTCAGCCTCTGTTCTTTTATTCGCGAACTGTTTTCTGTTGGCGCCTTCGGGCAAAATACGTTTCCTCCTTTGCGCTTGCGCATTCCCAGCCGAAGCGTTTTCTGTTTTCTCAGTTAAAACCCTGGAACTTTTCTGTTTCATTACAGATAAGTCCCTAGACAGAAACCTTTATAACTTTTTAATAAAAAGGTGTTTTTGAGTGATTCTTTTTCTGAAAATCTTCAAATTTTGTCTAGTTTTTTATGGGATTTATTTGAAAAATAATTGGAAAAGTTTCTGTGTATGTGTTGGTTTTCACGTCAGTGCCCGTTTCGTGATTTGCCGTAGGTTCCGGGAGGGGTGACGGAGCCGCGAACTTCGCCGAGCTAGACTCCGACTTCTCCGAACCAGGCAAGCATGTTTTGAACATTTGATATGACAGGTGTTTTGCATGTTCACGTGAGAGTTTGTGTGTGGCATATGGGTGTCGGTAAAAACCTCGTTGCTTGTACGGCAACGACCCGGTTGTCCCAAAGTTGCGATGACCTCTGTTGAGAGGTGGCCTAATCATGTGGTGACATGAAGGGCAGCAAGGTGGTACTGTTGTAGCATGCCAGCCTTGCGCCATCCGACTTTCTTCAATGTTAACGCGGTTGGAGCCACATTATCGATCTTTTCCCGCATGTTCCAAAGTTGCGATGATCTCTGATGAGAGATGGCCTAATCATGTGGTGACATGAAGGGCAGCAAGGTGGTACTGTTGTAGCATGCCAGCCTTGCGTCATCCGACTTTTCCGACGTTAACATGGTTGGAGCCGTGTTACCGTCCCTTCCCCTTTCCGTGCTACCACATGTCTCATTGCCAGGATGCGGTTTAGTAAGTTGGTAACCTCTTTCCGTGTACACACCAAACAGAGAGGCCGGGATGATGGTACCTTGGCCCAGGATTAAAGCCAGTCATTCGGTCAGGGGGCATGGGTGTTTCCGGTTGGGACAGAGAGGGGGGCACCCCCTTAGAGCGCGCGTATATAAATTTGATCCCATGCTACGCGAGGTTGTAGCCTCCCCGTCTCAAGGTTTTTCTTGAACGTCGCCGAGGGTGATCCCTGGCTTCGGAAGGTTGAATTGGGTGTGTACTGGTTAGACGTGTTTCCTCCAAAACACCGCAGACGGAACTAGTCCCCATGACTACTGAAATCCGTTGGCTGTGGTTAAGTACAAACTCTGCAGAGTCAATTCTTTCCAAATCATCGTATCTATGATCAGTAGTGTAAACATTATATCCATATCTATCCGTGTGAAAAACTTGTCCCCGGTGAACAAGCTCAAGTTGTAAAATTCTAGATTTATTGTTATTCCAGTGGATGGACTAACTTTATTTTGTGTCTCATGCTTGTGATAATTTATGTCTCCGAACTGTTGTAATAATGAGATGTGATATAAGCCCTTTAGGTGACGTCGCGCAGACGTCCGACTGTGGCGTGTACTCATTTCTCACTTTCGATATAAGCCCTTTATGTGATGTCGCTCAGACGTCCGACTGCGGCATGCACTGTCTTTACTTTCTGTTATAAGCCCTTTATGTGGTGTCGCCCCGACGCCCGACTGTGGCATTATTATTCTGCATTTACCTCTCGAGGAGTCCTTTAGACACTCGTTTGGCACCCGCATTATTATTCCGCATTTTCCGCTCGAGGAGTCTTTCAGACACTCGTTTGGCACCCGCATTATTATTCCGCATTTTCCGCTCGAGGAGTCTTTCAGACACTCGTTTGGCACCCGCATTATTATTCTGCATTTTCCGCTCGAGGAGTCTTTCAGACACTCGTTTGGCACCCGCATTATTATTTCGCATTTTCCGCTCGAGGAGTCTTTCAGACACTCGTTTGGCACCAGTATTACTATTCTGCAGTTCCCGCTCGAGGAGTCTTTCAGACACTCGCTTGGCACCCAGTATTTATTTATGTCTAATCGCACTGGTTAACTTATTCATGTGCTTCATGTTTACATTTGTTATACCTTATGTCCGAACTGTCTTGCGAGTACTTTCATAGTACTCACCTGGCTTGTTGTTTTGGCCAGATGTTGACGAAGGTGATCTCTTGGATGAAGAGTTTGATAGCGCATCCGATGCCTAGAGGAGTCCCAGTCAGTCCTGCGCGATCCCGGATATTGGTCACTTATGTTGTTTATGCTTCCGCCACCCGCAATAAGTCTCCTCGAGCCTCACTCCGACGCTCGATGAGTTGTAGTCGTCTGGAATCATATCACTCGCTTCGTGATGATATTTCCACCACCGTTATTATCCTGAGTTAGAAGTTTGCCATCCTATCCGCCGTATTGTTTTATCGGCGTGCCTGTAATAAATTATTGGGCAGTCGCTGCTCAACCTTGTGTTATATTTAGTACTCCTGGTATTTTTCTTCTTTGACCAAGATTATTGTCTCCCAGTGAGAAGGAATTCTTCTTCGCTGGTCCGTAAAAGGGATTGGTCTCTCAATAATTATTTTATTGAAAAACCGGTCGTGACAGTACTAGGAAATCAGTAGGGTATTTAATCTTACCGCACAAGACTTCAACATCTCTAACAATACCAAGCACTGAAATAGTATATCTGTTTGCATGCTTAATAGTAACATCAATATCTTCTATCTCAACAGGTGCAATATCATGCATAACTTCTTGATATAAAGAAAATGGAAAAGCACTTATGCTTGCAACCATATCACATAAACCATGATAGCAATGATCTACAATCTTAATAGAAACAATAGGCATGCCAACAACCGGCTTAGTCTTATCTAATTTATCTTGTTCCACATTAACTTGTTTAGCAATCCTAGTTGCTTCCTCATCGAAATAAATGACATGACCATCAATATTATCAACCAAGAGATCTTTAACCATTGCAATATTAGGTTCCACTTTAATTTGTTGAGAGGGCTTAGAGCATCTCCAGCTGTTGGCCCCCAAGGGGGCACGTAAAATCGCCGCCTGGGGGTGAGCCGGCGCTAAAAATCGGCGTGGGGGCTTTCGGGTTCCCAGCCGTTGGCCCCAGGGTCGCCCCCAGAAGGTGGTTTAAAAAAAGAATTCGGCTAAAGTTTGGCAAACTGGACTAAGATTCGGCTAAAGTTTGGCGAACATGACATTACATAGTAAAGTTTAGTAAAAAAACGGCTGCACTACAACTACGGGACAAAGAATTCGCTGAGCGCGGCGAAGTCGCCGTCATCCTCGTCGTCCTTCTCCTCCTTTACGTGGCCGCCCCTGCTGGACCCCAGCTCGGCGTCGCCCTGGAGGACCGGCAGCGGTGGCGCGTCATCGTCACTGTTGTCATCGAGGACGACGATGCCTCCCTCATCGCGGCCACGATGCCGAGCGGCAAACTGCTCGTAGGCGCGTCACTGGCGCTCCAGCTCCGTCCGCGCCCAGTCTTCACGCGCGGATTCAAGGCTGCCGCGTCATCGCGCTCCTCCTTCATGCCGCCGGCGAGCCCTGGCTCCGTCTTCACGGCGGCGAGCCCCGGCTCCATCTTTGGTTTGACGTAGCGGGGAGGAGCCGAGGAGGAGGCGCGCCCGCCGCCCTCGTTGATGACGATGCTGGCGCTGCGGGTGCGCCGGCCGAGCGGCGTCTCCGCTGCGGGCTCTGCCTTGACGCCGAACACCGCTGGCGAGCCGGAGGAGTGGGAAGAGGAGCGGGAGGAGGAGTGGGAGGACGAGGACGAGGAGGAGCCGAACCTCCTGGGCATCCCTTGCCCGGCACTCCGGCAGGGGACCGGGGCGGCGGCCGCAGCAGGTGAGGGAGTCCTAGACTAAGGGGTCCTCGGGCGTCCGGCCTTTTACACATTGGGCCGGACTGATGGGCTGTGAAGACACGAAGACCGAAGACTACACCCGTGTCCGGATTGGACTCTACTTGGCGTGGAAGGCAAGCTAGGCGATCGATTATGAGGATTCCCTCCTTAATGTAACCGACTCCATGTAACCCTAGATCTCTCCGGTGTCTATACAAACCGGAGAGCATAGTCCGGATAGGACAGATTCATTACCATATACTCATAGGCTAGAGTTCTAGGGTTTAGCCATTACGATCTCGTGGTAGATCAACTCTTGTAACACTCATATTCATCAAGATCAATCAAGCAGGAAGTAGGGTATTACCTCCATAGAGAGGGCCCGAACCTGGGTAAACATTGTGTCCCCCGTCTCATGTTACCATCGATCCTAGACGCACAGTTCGGGACCCCCTACCCGAGATCCGCCGGTTTTGACACCGACATTGGTGCTTTCATTGAGAGTTCTACTGTGCTGTCGACGAAAGGATTCGATGGCCCCTTCGATCGTCAGTAATGACGCCGTCCAGGGAGAAACCTTTCTCCCCGGACAAATCTTTGTGTTCGGTGGCTTCGTACTGCGGGCCAACTCACTCGGCCACCTGGAGCAGATCGATAGCTACGCCCCTGGCCATCAGGTCAGATTCGGAAGCCTGAACTATGTTGCGGACATCCGTGGAGACTTGATCTTCGACGGATTCGCGACCGCGACAACCGCTGCCCTTCGCCCCGATGAACGTGGCTTAAACCTGTCATCGGGCCGCATCCAGGAGATAGCTCATGTAACAACTCTGGCCTTAGACCCGGAGCAGATCAAGTCCGAAGATGGGAAACTCAACCCCATCACGGGGCCTACCAATTCGGCGGCGTTGGAGCCGCAGGCAGATTCCACTTCATACGACTCTTGCATCAAAGGAACCCCGGATCTGTCCCCGGTACCGAGTTCCGAAACCTGCGAGCCCGCGGATACCGAACTCGATCGGCTATCGATCTTCAATTTCAGCGCCGCGGATATCTTCCAACACTCGCCCATGGGCGACCTACTAAACTCACTAAAAAACCTATCCCTGGCAGATGGCTCGTCGCCGAACTATGTTCGGTTCGACCTTACGGCGGATGATGGAGATATTTTCTTCCCACCTGCCACCCACTTCATAGCCACCGTCGAAGACCCAACCAACACGCCTGACCCCTGCACCGAAGACATTGATGGTCTGGACGACGATGAGGGGCAAAGCCAGAGCTTACTATTCGCTAGACACGGGGCGACCACTTCCTGGTATAACGTGTGTATGGTAGACACACCCAACGACGATCTCGATGATGACAAGGAGGATCCAGTCGAGGATAAGCCTCCTGGTACACAGTCCGAACACCGGCGCCCCTGGCGCCACTCTCAGTCATGTCATTCAAGAGAAAACTATACCAGCATCGGAGATAATACTCCGGACAACGAAGACCCTGTTGGATCCGAACAGGAGGACCAGGAAAGCGGGCAGGATAGCCCTGATGAACAGGCCACATACGGAGACTCGGAGGATAGTTATTATCTTCCACTCTCCGACGAAGAAGAGAGCCTCAGCAACGAGGAATTCATCGTGCCTGAGGAACCTCTAGAACAGGAGCACTTCAAACGCCGGCTCATAGCCACTGCAAGGAGCCTAAGGAGGAAGCAGCTGCAGCTTCAAGTAAGCCAAGATTTGCTCAACGATAGATGGACCGAGGTCCTGGCCGCCGAATAATACGGCCATAGCATCCCAGACAAAAGCCACCGCAATAGTAGGTGGCTCCCTCAACACGATGGTAAAGCTTTGGAGCCCACACCACCATCGAATAAGCCGGTAGGCCGACCACAGTTCGGTCCGGGCAAAGCAGCAGCCCCAGCAGAGCACCATACCAACCCATCCGGCCGTCCAAAGAAGAATAAAGAAGCTTGGGGGGACACTTGCGACATCCAACAAGACCTGGAGGGTAGAACAGGACACACAAAATCAACACACAGATCGCGGAGACATGCCCCGGCCAGTAATAACGGTTATCTATTCGGACACAACAGACCCGAGCACGCTCGGTCCAAAAACCATAAGTGGAGTCCACCGGAGGTGCTTCACAGTCTGGCCCAACATAGAGGAGCCGCACACCCTCTTTGCTTCACCAACGAGGTAATGGAGCATGAATTTCCAGAAGGGTTTAAACCCATCGACATTGAATCATACGATGGAACAACAGATCCCACAGATGGATTGAGGATTACCTCCTCCATATCCACCTGGCTCGCGGAGACGACCTTCATGCCATTAAATACCTGCCACTCAAGCTTAAGGGGCCCGCACGGTACTGGCTAAACAGTCTGCCAGAAAATTCCATTGGCAGCTGAGAAGACTTGGAAGATGCCTTTCATGACAACTTCCAAGGAACGTATGTCCGGCCACCAGATGCCGATGACTTAAGTCATATTGTCCAACAACCCGGCGAGTCAGCCAGGGAACTCTGGACAAGGTTCCTAGTAAAAAAGAACCAAATCGTCGACTGTCCGGACGCGGAAGCCCTCGCGGCCTTCAAACATAGCGTCCGGGATGAATGGCTAGCATGTCACCTCGGCGAGGAAGGACCTAAATCCATGACAGCCCTTACCGCTCTAATAACTCGCTTTTGTGCGGGAGAAGCCAACTGGCTTGCTCGCAAAAGCAACAACGCAAGCGACCCGGACACTTCCGAAATCCGAGACGGCAACGGCAAGCCATGACTAAACGAGCATAACAGTCGCAGCAACAACGAAAGATTGCATGACACAGCGGTCCACGCCGGATTTCACAATCCGAAACACGGCCAACGGAAAAAGCCATTCAAGGCCAAACATGACGGACCATCCGCCCTTGACAGGATATTGGACCGACCTTGTCAGATTCACGACCACCCTGATAAACCAGCTAATCATACCAACAGAAACTATTGGGTCTTCAAGCAGGCAGGCAAGCTTAATGCCGAATACAAGGGTAGAAGGCCACCAAGCGATAAATACGACGGCAAGGCTCGCCAGCCGAACACCGGGGGCCAGAAGCAGTTTCCTTCCGACGTCCGATCGCTGCCAGAGCGGAAATAGTAGTTCGGCTTCCGCCACCCACCCACTATGACGGCAGGTTTTACACCACGCGTACATCACTACGCGCTCAAGATACCATGGGCATCGGCGGAAGCACAATACGGACAACCCTGCAAACTTTCCCATAACGCTTTTTTATCCATTTTCTTTATTTTACTTTATTATAAACAGGTGACCGACAGGACTGCATGTGCAACGGACTCTGTCGGAGTTCGGATCCGTACACTCACCTAAGGGGTTACTTCTGTCAAGGACTCCCCTCCCAAAGGACGGGCGACGCAGACGTGCGACAGGAGGTCCAAAACATCTTTTTGCAGACCGCACTATTTATTTTTGAGCCTGTACTATGCCTTTTTCCTCCGTTCCAGACCCCGAGCATGTCAAATAGCCGGGTTGTGATTTTTTCTCTTCTTTTTTATATGAATTTATCATTGGCTTATTACTCCACTCCCAGTAAACTTCATCCAAACTAATCGTCTATACTCTTTTTTCAATGAGTACGGCCGTAACGGCGGTGTTACAAGACGCACCCCGGCATAACCTGCCAGGGGCTCGGTATGGGAAAAAATGAGTCGCCAGTAAAAGCCCGAACAGCTCTATAGCATACTTCAGCGTCGCAAGTTTGGCCTTATATGCATCAGCTCCGAATCATTGTCTTTGGTCAATAGTTGGGTTGCCCGGCTCCTGTGCTTGCTACCCTACGTTCCGCTCTATTGGCTAGGGTAGTAAAGGGAGAACTACTGTGATTGTGCCCTGGCTTTGACCGGATGAGCACCTTAGTAGAGAAAGCCGAAAATTGACTGTCATGATGCGGCGAGAGCCGGTCAACCACTTGACGACTTATTTGAATCTTTAGCGATTCTTCGTGTTACACGAAGGATCTTTTATATCAAAACATGTAAGGCACCGTATTATAATACGCCGCATACATACCAGGGGCTATGTCATAGCCCCACCATAAAACTCCTATGGCTAAGTGAAAGTGTTAACGCCCTATAGTCCGATTGCCTGGTTCGCCGCATTATCACCTCCTTTATGGACGAAGATGTTGGATAAAGAGTGATTCAATGCTTTTCCGAACACCCCTGAATTTCCTATGAGGGGGCTGAAGCCGACGATTGGAAAACTTTCAGATTATACTAAGACGGGCGCACAAGAGGAATTCAAGCTTTTACACAAAATATAAATAGACTAACTATAAAGTTGTCTGTTACAACCATTATACAAATTACTCGAAAATTATGTCTTTCGAGCATTGGCCCTCTACCAAGCGGGCGGCCTCTAAGACGTCTTCAAAATAGTGCTCCGGCTCATAACAGTCCTTGCCCTTGGGTGGACTCCTCGCCGCAACATCGATGGCCTTCATCTTTCCCCAAAATGTTTTGACTCGGGCAAAGGCCATCTGTGCACCCTCAATGCACGCCGACCGCTTCACAGCGTCGATATGTGGCACCGCGTCAACAAGCCGCCGCACCAGGCCAAAATAACTACTCGGAATAGGCTCACTTGGCCACAACCGGATTATGACGTTCTTCATGGCGTCGCCGGACATCCTGTGCAGCTCGGCCCACTGGGACATCTGTTCATTCAGCAGTAGAGGGTGCTTCGATGCGCCGAATTGTGACCAGAAAAGCTACTCCGTTGCATAACCCTCTTGCGCCTTATAAAACTGCGTCGCATCGGAAGAACTCTTTGGCAAGTCTAAAAATTTGTCCGAAGAACTCCATACTTGGTTAAGCTGAGCATAGTTCGGATCGCCGAACTTAGCCTGTAGAAAAAAGGGCTTGCCAGCCACTATCTCCCCAGCTTGCCGGATCTCCTCACGGGCTGCTCTGGATTCAGACCGCGCCTCTCTCGCCTCTCGTAAGGCCTTGTCAAGTTCAGCCGTTTTGGCTTCATTTTCCTTTTCCAGAAGTTTACAGCGGCTAGCCGCATTCTCTAACTCGCGCGCCATGGTGGACATGGCCTCCTTGTCCCAGCGCCGCGTGGCTTGTTCGGCCTTCAATTCAGCCGACGCCTTTTCGGCAGCCGCATTACTAAACCGGGCCTGTTCCTTGGCCCGGGCTAGCTCCGCCCGAAGGGCTTCCACGGCGGCAGCACCATCTGCATTAACGCACATTTTATGTGAAACTCTCTTCAGAGTCATGCTTAGATTATAAGCACATTGGTGTAAGGAATGCTCGAAATATATACCTTGCGAGTCGTCAAGACGCCTGTTGATCAACGCAATGTCATCCTCTATAATATACAGCTTTTGCTGCAGTTCGGTTACCTCCGAATTTTGGGCAGCGGCAGGAGGGGAGATAGCCCGCATTTCAAATTAAACCAAGGTTAGTACCTGAGAATACCTTTTTGATCCTCCGATCACTTCCTTTAGAAGGCGATCCGAGTCTCAGGGGCTACTGCATGTGCAACAGGTGCATTCTCTCAATATTGTTCAATTGGCAACATTACATCACAAACCTCAAAACCCCTTAGAAGGCTTACGAAGGCCTCGTTCAACCCGCTTTTTGTGGAGAGAACCTTTCCAACCACCGTAACCAATAAGGCACAGTGCTCCTCTGAGAAGGATGCTTTTTCTAGCAAGTCCATCAACGTCTCTGATGCTTCTGGGTCTTCGGACACCGCCGCCGGAGTACGACGTTCCTTTGAAGGAATCCTCCTACCCGCCTAGAGACCCACCTCTGGTTGTAAGCCAGACAGTCCGGGGCCGTCATTCTTGACCCCCGAACCCGGAGTGATGAAGGCACCACCTTCGGGTAACTACTTCCTTGTTTCCTGTGCTACTTGCCGGTTAAGAGGAGCCCTCCGGGATGACACTTCAGAATCATCCGCCCTGTCGGGCGAAGAGGCCGGAGATGGTGTTTCACTTTCCATCATCTCTGGAGGAAGGTCCCCCGAGGAGGAGGATGAAACACCAGGTGTTAACCTGCGAGGATGCACATATGTCGGAGAACTACTTCAATAATTAGAAAAGAATGAGGTATGATCAAAATACCCCGCTTCACTTACGGTCTGGCCGGAGGCTCATCCTCATCATCAAGCTCTACGACATCGCTTGCCCGGCTCAGGCCATCCGGCGACGGCATTTTTCCTTTCTTGGAAGGTTTCCACTCCTGGCTTCTAGAAGCAGCCCATTTTTTGCAATGGCAGGCATCTCCTCTGGGCTCCTCGCCCTCGCCTCCCTCTGCGGACACCTGGTACGGTGTCGGAGTCAGCATTCTCGTCAGCAGAGCGGTCGCAGGATCCTCGGGAAGGGGCGCCGGACACCAAATTAATACCACTTTCTTTATCCAGTCCTGCATAGGGACGGATTGCTCAGTATCTTGTCGAAAGATGTTGGAATAAAAGGTGTTCGGAGATTGAATACTTACCGGAGTATCTGGATGGTTACAGTCGAGGCCAGTATCTTTGGTGGTATCCGGCCATTGCTCTCCCGAAATATAAATTCCACATTCCTTCGTGCGTAGCGCCGAAGAAGTGCTGAAGAGTCCGTCGCCCTTCTGGGTTGACCTCCCACATACGGAGGGGTCGCCGTTAACACGGCAGGATCCGGCGAACCAGCATTACCTGAACGATGTTCACAAGATCGACGCCTCTCTCGGTAAGGCTTCAGATGCGACTTTGCAGAGTCTGCACCTCATTAATGGATCCCCAGTCCAACCCCTTGTTACTCCATGAAGCAAGCTGAGTTGGAGGGCCGGGTCGGAAAGCAGGCGTAGCCACCCACTTGGAGCCCCGCGGCTCGTCGACATAAAACCACCCCTGCTGCCATAGTTCGGAAGACTCGGCGAAAGATCCTTCAAACCAAACCGCGCTGGCAAGCTTGCTTATTGTGACGTTGCCGCGCTCTGCCTGCTCCTCCTCCGCCACCCGCGGCCTCACGCCAAAGGTCTTGAGCCACAAACCAAAGTGCGGAGGAGTTCGGAGGAAGGCCCCACACGTGACGATAAATTTCGATATGAGAAGAATGGAGTCCGGGGTCAAATCGTGAAAATCCAATCCATAGTAGAACATGAGCCCCTGGACGAAGGTGTTAAGTGCGAACCCTAACCCATGGAGGAAGTGGGACAGAAATACTACCCTCTCACCCGATTTAGGGGTGGGAATAACCTGCCCCTCGGCGGGAAGCCGATGAAAGGTTTCTGGGGTCAGATACCTCGCCGCGCGGAGTTTCGCGATATCCTCCTCCGTGACAGAAGAGGCCACCCACCGGCTTGAACGGCTGAACCCGGACATGATTGGGGCTGGTGGTGATTGGAACTCGAGGGCTAGAACTCGAGGTGGCTGGGATGGAGGCAGAAGAAAGCGCATGAGAGAGAGAGAGGTCCGGGTCCCTATATAAAGGCCTGAAATATCGAGCGTCCCTTCCTGGGTCTAGAAACTTACCTATCCTCAAAGAGTTGTACCTAGGGGACGGTTGGGTTACCCATGCCAACATTATTGAAAATCCCGTGAATAAGGGACACGATCTCTGCTTTAACAAGACACGCCAGTAAAACCGCTTCCCGAGACGTGGGGCGGCAGGCTAGCCAACGGTTGGAAATAATAACCGGGCAGGCGTGATGCGACGTCATAAACAGTTGCCGACAGATTGGACTCGGGAAGTATTGTATTTTCTGCAATTATATACACAGGTCCGGATACAATCACCACATCCGAAGATTATATTGGGTTCGGAAGAAGGGGAACCCGCGTTGTAATGCTGAAAACAATCTGCGCGCCGGACTCCTCGTCATTGAAGCCAGGTTTAGGGGCTACTGAGGGAGTCCTGGACTAAGGGGTCCTCGGGCGTCCGGCCTGTTACTCATTGGGCCGGACTGATGGGCAGTGAAGACACGAAGACTGAAGACTACACCCGTGTCCGGATTGGACTCTACTTGGCGTGGAAGGCAAGCTAAGCGATCGATTATGAAGATTCCCTCCTTAATGTAACCGACTCCATGTAACCCTAGATCTCTCCGGTGTCTATATAAACCGGAGAGCATAGTCCGGATAGGACAGATTCATTACCATATACTCATAGGCTAGACTTCTAGGGTTTAGGCATTACGATATCGTGGTAGATCAACTCTTGTAACACACATAATTCAAGATCAATCAAGCAAGAAGTAGGGTATTACCTCCATAGAGAGGGCCCGAACCTGGGTAAACATTGTGTCCCCCGTCTCCTGTTACCATCGATCCTAGACGCACAGTTCGGGACCCCCTACCCGAGATCCGCCGGTTTTGACACGGACAGCAGGGTATGTCAGCGGCGGGTCGTTGCCGCCCTCGAGGTGCTGGAGAACCTCGTGCAGCATGCGGCCGGGGGCGCCCCACCACAGGCGGCGCCCCTCGCTGTTCTTGACACCCCTCACCACCGGCGCCCCGTTGGTGGAGGCCAGCCGGCACTCCTGCCGGTGCTGGAAGTATGCCGCCCAAAACTCGTGGTTGTCGGCGGTGTACTGTGGGAGGGTACGCTGCTCCTCCGTTAGCGAGGCCCGCACGCGGTCGACCTCTTCTACGAAGTAGTCGGTGCGCGCGTTGACGTCGGGCACCGGGGGAATGGGGACGCCACCGGCGCTGAGCCTCCACCCGCCCGGCCCTGCGCGCATGTTGGGCGGCGCCGAGATGTTCGCCTCGAAGAGAAGATACGCCTCCCACGCGTGCAGCGACCGTAGGCCGAAGCCGTTGGCCTCTGCCGCATCGCCGGGGAATCGCTCGCCCATCATCGATGCTGGGCTTTGGGGAGAGAGGATAGGATCGTCGGCGGCGGGTGTCCACGGGGAGAGAGAGGCAGAGCACGGTGAGGTGTGGCCAGAGGCGGGGGGGAGGCGCCGCTTTTATAGCCAGGCGCCGTGTGTACGCGTGGCGGGAGGGGGGCGTCACCGCGTCGCTCGTGAGGAAGCGCCGCCCATGAGGAATCAATGGAAGGCTGACCGGCGGCAGCCTTGGCATTGATTCCCCGCGGGAAACCGAGGTGTTATGAGGAGGACGAGGCGACTGTCGCTGACGCGGCGGGCCCACGGCTAGTTCACGCCAAAATCGCTCGCCCCGGCGCCTGGGGGCGCCCCCCAGCGCATCGGGTTCGGCCTAGGTCCACCGGCCCAAATTTTGGCCCAACCCGGCGAAAAACGGCCTCCAGGGGGCGCGACTGGGCCAATTTTCGCCCGCCGGCGCTAAAAAATCGCCTGGGGGCGTGGTGGGGGCGCGGCTGGAGATGCTCTTAGGTGCTTTAACATTACTCTTATGAACCACAGTTGTAACTTTAGCATGTTTGTGAATCCTGACAAGGAAAGGAGGTTTCTCAAATAAGCAGTTGGTACAACCGGATCAGTAGTATAAGCAATCGTTTCAATTTTAGCCATAACGGGTTCCTCACAAATTTCTTCAATAGGTAGACGAAACTGAAACCACTTCTCCTTAGAGAAATCAACATGAGCAGCAAATGATTCACTGAAAGTAGCTACTATCTCAGAGTTAAGTCCATATTTTGCACTAAGCTTATGAAAAACATCTGTTTCTATAAAAGACTTAACACAATCAAATTCAAGATTTATACCTGACTCATTACCTTTGTCAATTTCCCAATCTTTAGAGTTGCATTTAATTCTTTCAATAAGATCCCATTTGATTTTAGAATTTCTCATCATGAAGGAACCAACAAACGAAGTGTAAAGCGTTGTCTTATCATCATGACAAAGCCGAGCATAAAAGTTTTGTATAATCATTTCTCTTGAGAGCTGATGATTGGGGCATGTGTGCATCATATATTTAAGCCTCCCTCAATCTTGAGCGATACTTTCTCCTTCACAAGGCCGGAAATTATATATATAATTTCAATCACGACGAACCAAGTGCATAGGATAAAATTTCTGATGGAATTCCAGCTTCGATCGGTTCCAATCCTATGTCCCAATGTCATCCAATAGCCTGTACCAAGATAATGCTTTTTCCCTCAAAGATAAAGGAAATAATTTCTTCTTAACTCCATCCTCTGATAAACCTGCCAACTTAAACAATCCACAAATTTCATCTATATAGATTAAGTGCAATCATGATGTATTCTTCCATCTCCTAAATAGGGATTAGCAAGCAGTTTCTCCATAATACCAGAAGGAATCTCATAATAAATATTTTCAGTAGCTTCAGTAGGTCGAGGAGTGGCTCTTAACACTTACGGCCGAGGTGAAGATACCCCGAACAAGCCCCTCAAAGGATTACTTTCCATAGTGACAAGTGAAGATAAATTTCAGCATAAAAATGTTACCTTACCAAATTCCACATACCAAAAGTGCTTCACTCCCCGATAACGGCCTAGGATTAAAGTTTCCTCTATAAGCGTTGTTACCAAAATTGTTCCTACCAACAAAATTCACATCCATTGATTCATTATTATTCTCAATCAAAGTAGACAAAGGCATATCATTAGGATCAGAAGAAACACTCTTATTAGCAAACAATTTCATAAGTTCATCCATCTTTCCACTCAAAACATTAATCTCTTTGATCGCATGAACCTTTTTATTAGTAGATCTTTCAGTGTGCCATTGAGAATAATTAACCATAATATTATCTAGAAGTTCAGTAGCTTCTCCTAAAGTGATTTCCATAAAAGTGCCTCCCGCGGTTGAATCTAAAAGATTTCTAGAAGAAAAATTCAATCTGGCATAAATTTTTTGTATAATCATCCATAAATTCAAACCATGTGTAGGGTGAATTACGTATCATTAATTTCATCCTCTCCCAAGCTTGTGCAACATGTTCATGATCAAGTTGCTTAAAATTCATAATATCGTTTCTAAGAGAGATGATCTTAGCGGGAGGAAAATACTTAGAGATAAAAGCATCTTTGCACTTATTCCAAGAATCAATGCAATTTTTAGGCAAAGTCGAAAACCAAGTTTTAGCACGATCTCCAAGCGAAAACGGAAATAGCTTCAATTTAACAATATCATTATCCACATCTTTCTTCTTTTGCATATCACACAAATCAACAAAGTTGTTTAGATGGGTAGCGGCATCTTCACTAGGAAGGCCAGAGAATTGATCTTTCATGACAAGATTCAACAAGGCATCATTGATTTCACAAGATTCAGCATCAGTAATAGGAGCAATCAGAGTACTAAGAAAATCATTGTTGTTGGTATTGGAAAAGTCACACAATTTAGTATTGTCTTGAGCCATCACGACAAAAGATCCAACACACAAGCACACAAGAAGCAATCAAAAAGAAGCGAACGGAAAAAGAGGACAAATAAAATGGCAAGGGTGCAGTGGGGGAGAGGAAAACGAGAGGCAAATGGCAAATAATGTAATGCGAGGGATAAGAGTTTGTGATCGGTACTTGGTATGTCTTGACTTGGCGTAGATCTCCCCGGCAACGGCGCCAGAAATCCTTCTTGCTACCTCTTGAGCTTGCATTGGTTTTTCCCTTGCAGAGGAAAGGGTGATGCAGCAAAGTAGTGGAAGTATTTCCCTCAGTTTTTGAGAATCAAGGTATCAATCCAGTAGGAGACTACACACAAGCCGCCTCATACCTACACAAACAAATAAGAACCTTGCAACCAACGCGATAAATGGGTTGTCAATACCTTCACGGCCACTTGCAAAAGTGAGATCTGATAGAGACAATAGGATAAATATTTTTGGTATTTTTATGATATATATTGAATGTAAAGATTGCAAAGCAAAAAAAGATTGGAAACTTTTATGATGGAGAATAGACCCAGGGGACATAGGTTTCACTAGTGGCTTCTCGATAGCATAAGTATTACGGTGGGTGAACAAATTACTGTCGACCAATTGATAGAAAAGTGCATAGTTATGAGAATATCTAGGCATGATCATGTATATAGGCATCACGTCCGTGACAAGTAGACCGAAACAATTCTTCATCTACTACTATTACTCCACACATCGACAGCTATCCAGCATGCATCTAGAGTATTAAGTTCATAAGAACAGAGTAACGCATTAGGCAAGATGACATGATGTAGAGGGATAAACTCAAGCAATATGATATAAACCCCATCTTTTTATCCTCGATGGCAACAATACAATATGTGTCGTTTGCCTTTCTGTCACTAGGATCAAGCAACACAAGATTGAACCCAAAGCTAAGCACTTATCCCATTGCTAGAAAGATCAATCTAGTAGGCCAAACAAAACTGATAATTCGAAGAGACTTGCAAAGATAACAAATCATACATAAAAGAATTCAGAGGAGATTCAAATATTGTTCATAGATAATCTTGATCATAAACCCACAATTCATCGGATCTTGACAAACATACCGCAAAAAGGATTACATCGAATAGATCTCCAAGTGAATCGAGGAGAACTTTGTATTGAGATCCAAAGAGAGAGAAGAAGCCATCTAGCTAATAACTATGGACCCGAAGGTCTGTGGTAAACTACTCACACATCATCGGAGAGGCTATGGTGTTGATGTAGAAGCCCTCCGTGATCGATTCCCCCTCCGGTGGAGCGCCGGAAAAGGCCCCAAGATGGGATCTCATGGGTACAGAAGGTTGCGGCGGTGGAAATAGGGTTTCGTGGTGCTCCTGGATGTTTTCGGGGTATATGGACATATATAGGAGGAAGAAGTAGGTCGGTGGATGTAACGCCCCGGATCCGATGCGCCAGGTGTCTTCCAGTTATTCGCCGTCGTTGCCTTGTCTTTTTCTTGCGTGTTGCATTTTGCCATGTCATCATATGCATTGCATCCTCATATTTTCAAAACTTGCATCCGATGCATTTCCGCGTTGTCCGTTTCGCGATCCGACACTCTCGCATGCGCCCATTGCACCCTTCTATTTTCTTTTTGTGAGCGGAAGAAAAACGTTCTCGGAATGGGCCGCGATTTGCCGAGTGGCGTTGGTATATCACCAACAGACCGCCCATCAAATTTCGTTCCATTTGGAGGTCGTTTGATGCCCCAACGGTTAACCGCGTAGCCCGAAACCCATCTCTTTTTGCAGCCCAGCACCCCTTCACCACAGCCCACTAGCCCATCCAAACCCCCTCCATGCTCTCGGTCGTTCGATCACGATCGTGTGGGCGAAACCGCACCCTATTTGGACACTCCTAGCTCCCTCTACCTATAAATATGCCTCCCCCTTCCAAATTCGCGGTGCAAACCCTAGTCTCCTCTTCCTCCGCGCCGCCAGACGCGTCTCCGCCGCGCCGGACATGTCTACCACCGCCGCCACCCCACGGGTGCCCGAGCGCCGGCGCCCCGCTCCCGTGCCCCGCCGCCCTTCGCCGGATCGCGCCGTCGTCCGCCTCCCGCCGGCGTGCCGCGCCGACCCCGCCGCCCGGTGGCCGCGCCACCCCACGCCGCCCGAGCTCCGCCGTGGGCGCCGCACCTCGCCGCTGGCCCCCTCCGCACCGGATCCGGCGCCCCTCGCCGCCTCCGCCGCGCCCCGTTCCCCGGCGACCTCCCTCCTCCAGCTCCGGCGAGAGCTCGCACCGGCCAACCTCGGTTCGCGTGCAAACCCTAGATCCAAAACGAGGTTGACCTCGAAATTCCTGAGTCCTTAATTTTCTACATTACGTGGCTCTGCTCATCACATCATATCTCCTTGCATACTGCTTCGTTTTGCATGAATAATATATCAGAATGTTCGTCATGAGATGCTATTCATTTTGTTCCATTGTGCCATGCTTGTTTGAGTCCATCTTGATGCCCTAATCGTCGTTGAAAGACTGCTATGTGATGTTATCTGCTCTCCGTTAACAGAACTTGGTGATTTATCTTTTTCATTGTATTTTGTGTGTGCATCCTATGAGCATGAGCTCTACATGTGTTTTGTACTACATCATGCCATCTTTACAGGGGGTGCTTGTCTTGTATTTTTGTGGTCTATGTGTTGAC
Organism: Aegilops tauschii subsp. strangulata; assembly: GCF_002575655.3. NCBI lineage: Eukaryota > Viridiplantae > Streptophyta > Magnoliopsida > Poales > Poaceae > Aegilops > Aegilops tauschii. The sequence continues at coordinate 84,860,564 of NC_053038.3, forward strand.
TAGCACAAGCATGCAAAATAGCCTCCGTGATGTTGCTGTTAACATTGTGATGTCATGTAAACCTGCTTTCACCATGAGTTCTATGCATAATCAGGAGATATTCACTAAGGATGTTTTGTTATACATGTTATGCTCTTTCCATATTTCCTTGTTTGCATTTATAGCCTGCTGTAGCTTGTTGCAAACTTGCTCTCAATTTGCTAAATAATGTTGCTGTCAGCCTGCTAACATAAAGTTCAGTTTTAACATGTGTTTGGCTAGTAATCCATGCACCCTATGACCACGATATTGCCATTCTTAGCTTCATGTTTATGCCTTCTTACTGTTGATTACCTTGCCACGCCATTTAATACTCTGTAGTGAGTTGTACAAGCTCACCAACATGGCCACTTATCGTTGTTTCTGCCATGCACTTATTTTCACCAAGTCCGAATCTGTCATATCACTTGCTATGTTTACATGGGGCCATCATATCTTCTGTACTTTTCTGGCTCGTGATCAGTAAGGGAATTTTGTTTTATGCAATTAGTAGATTCATGCCATTCCTTTATTTGCTATGGTATGTTCGTGTAGCATGTTGTTTGATAGCTCTGAACTTTGCAACCTGATGTTATTTCTGCCATGTCCAGTGATTTTCTGCCAAGTCTGTGAATCTGTTATTATTTGCAATCTTGCCATGTCCTTTTGAGCATGTTCTATTGATTTCTGGAGATAGCTCAGTGTTCATGTTTTGTCATGATTTACCTGTATATCACGCCGATGCTTTTTGTTTCCATGTTGGGGTGCAGTAGCATATCTTCATGATGCTTGTAATATGCCTAGTTGCTGTTTTGGACAGATTGTTGCTATATCTTGTTTGGAGTGTATGTGTTGCACCGTTGCTCCGTTTTGAGCATGCTCTATATGAAACTTGCTCAGTTTTGCATGTAGTTTCATATTACTTTGGTGCATCCTTGTTTTGAGAGTGTTTGCTTGATATTTGAATGCATTTTGCATCAATGCCATGTTTAACTTGTTTTGCTCATATCTTCTAGGCCGTAGCTCCGAATCTGATGAACTCTATATGTAACTTGACTAGAATTTCGTGTAGATCATCTTGGTGCATCTTAACTTCCTGTTTAACAACTTAAACATAAGGTTTATTCAGATCTGGACCAATTTCGAAATTTGCAGATGAGGACTTACCGGAATTGTTATATGTTAGTTCCGGCCTTATTTAAACTTGCTTTGATGTGTTGCTCTTGTATGCATCATCTCTTGCCATGAATAGCTTCATATAGCCTTGTCATGCATCACACTTGATTGAGCATCATGCCTTGTTCATGCGTTGAGTGTTTACCGTGTTGTTTGCTTCTTTCCGGTTGTGCTCCTTCTCGTTATTTCCTGTTTCGTTGCGATCGTGAGGATTCGTTCGTCTTCATGGCTTCATATTCTTCATGGACTCGATCTTGTTTCTAGCGGGATTTCAGGCAAGATGACCGTCACCTTGGATCTCACTACTATCATTGCTATGCTAGTTGCTTCGTTCTATCGCTATGCTGCGTTACCTACCACTTGCTTATCAAGCCTCCCAAATTGCCATGAACCTCTAACCTTTGTCACCCTTCCTAGCAAACCATTGTTTGGCTATGTTACCGCTTTTGCTCAGCCCCTCTTATAGCGTTGCTAGTTGCAGGTGAAGATGAAGAAGTTTGTTCCATGTTGGAACAAGGATATCATGAATTTTGTTGGGATATCACAATCTCTCTTATTTAATTAAAGCATCTATATACTTGGTAATGGGTGGAAGGCTCGGCCTTATGCCTGGTGTTTTGTTCCACTCTTGCCGCCCTAGTTTCCGTCATACCGGTGTTATGTTCCTTGATTTTGCGTCCCTTACACGGTTGGGTGATTTATGGGACCCCCTTGACAGTTTGCTTTGAATAAAACTCCTCCAGCAAGGCCCAACCTTGGTTTTACATTTGCCTCACCTAGCCTTTTTCCCTTGGGAGTCGCGCATCCCGAGGGTCATCTTTATTTTAACCCCCCCTCCCCCCGGGGAGCCAGTGCTTCTCTAAGTGTTGGTCCGAGCCGAGCTTCCTGCGGGGCCACCTCGTGGAAACTCGAGGTCTGGTTTTACTCGTAGCTAGTCTCATCCGGTGTTGCCCTGAGAACAAGATATGTGCAGCTCCTATCGGGATTGTCGGCACATCGGGCGGCTTTGCTGGTCTTGTTTTACCATTGTCGAAATGTCTTGTAAACCGGGATTCCGAGACTGATCGGGTCTTCCTGGGAGAAGGAATATCCTTCGTTGACCGTGAGAGCTTATAATGGGCTAAGTTGGGACACCCCTGCAGGGTATAAACTTTCGAGAGCCGTGCCCGCGGTTATGTGGCAGATGGGAATTTGTTAATGTCCGGTTGTAGAGAACTTGACACTTGACTTAATTAAAACGCATCAACCGCGTGTGTAGCCATGATGGTCTCTTTTAGGCGGAGTCCGGGAAGTGAACACGGTTTTTGGGTTATGTTTGACGTAAGTAGGAGTTCAGGATCACTTCTTGATCATTACTAGTTGACGACCGTTCCGTTGCTTCTCTTCTCGCTCTTATTTGTGTATGTTAGCCACCATATATGCTTAGTCGCTGCTGCAACCTCACCACTTTACCCCTTCCTTACCCATTAAATCTTTGCTAGTCTTGATACCCATGGTAATGGGATTGCTGAGTCCTCATGGCTCACAGATTACTACAACACCAGTTGCAGGTACAGGTTTGCGATGATCATGACGCGAGAGCGATGTTACTTGTTTTGGAGTTCTTCTTCTGCTTCTTCTTCGATCAGGGGATAGGTTCCAGGTCGGCAGCCTGGGCTAGCAGGGTGGATGTCGTTTGAGTTTCTGGTTGTGTTTCATCCGTAGTCGGATGTTGATCTTATGTATGATGTATTCATGTATTCTTGCGGCATCTGTATGCCTTGTACGTATCCCCGTCTATTATGTAATGTTGATGTAATGATATCCACCTTGCAAAAGCATGTCAATATGCGGTTCTATCCTTGGTGGGACCTTCGAGTCTCTTTAGGATAGTATCGCATATTGGGCGTGACAGTGGAGCTGCGAGGGGCCCACGAGGGTGGGGGCGCGCCCAGGGGGCAGGCGCGCCTCCCTGCCTCGTGGCCTCCTTGCTTCTTTCTTGACGTCCACTCCAAGTCCACTGGATCACGTCCATTCCAAAAATAACTCTCTCGAAGGTTTCAATCCATTTGGACTCCGTTTGATATGCCTCTTCTCCGGAACACTGAAATACGCAAAAAAAAACAGCAATTTGCACTTGGCCTTCGGTTAATAGTTAGTCCCAAAAATAATATAAAAGTGTATAATAAAGCCCATTAAACATCCAAAACAGATAATATAATAGCATGGAACAATAAAAAATTATAGATACGGTGGAGACGTGTCAAGCATCCCCAAGCTTAATTCCTGCTCGTCCTCGAGTAGGTAAATGATAAAATTAGAATTTTTGATGTGGAATGCTACCCAACATAATTTTCAATGTAATTTTCTTTATTGTGGCATGAATATTCAGATCCGAAAGATTCAAGACAAAAGTTTAATATTGACATAAAAATAATAATACTTCAAGCATACTAACTAAGCAATTATGTCTTCTCAAAATAACATGGCCAAAGAAAGTTATCCCTACAAAATCATATAGTCTGGCTATGCTCTATCTTCATCACATAAAATATTTAAATCATGCAAAACCCCGATGACAAGCCAAGCAATTGTTTCATACTTTTGATGTTCTCAAACTTTTTCAATCTTCACGCAATATATGAGCGTGAGCCATGGACATAGCACTATATGTGGAATAGAATGGTGGTTGTGGAGAAGACAAAAAGGAGAAGATAATCTCACATCTACTAGGCGTATTAACGGGCTATGTAGATGCCCATCAATAGATATCAATGTGAGTGAGTAGGGATTGCCATGCAACGGATGCACCAGAGCTATAAGTGTATGAAAGCTCAACAAAAGAAACTAAGTGGGTGTGCATCCAACTCGCTTGCTCACGAAGACCTAGGGCATTTTGAGGAAGCCCATCATAGGAATATACAAGCGAAGTTCTATAATGTAAAATTCCCACTAGTATATGAAAGTGACAACATAGGAGACTCTCTATCATGAAGATCATGGTGCTACATTGAAGCACAAGTGTGGTAAAAGGATAGTAACATTGTCCCTTCTCTCTTTTTCTCTCTTTTTTTTATTTGGGCCTTTTTCTCTTTTTTTATGGCCTCTTTTTTCCTCTTTTTTTTCGTCCGGAGTCTCATTCCGACTTGTGGGGAATCATAGTCTCCATCATTCTTTCCTCACTGGGACAATGCTCTAATAATGATGATCATCACACTTTTATTTACTTACAACTCAATACTTGGAACAAAATATGACTCTATGTGAATGCCTCCGGCGGGGTACCGGGATATGCAATGAATCAAGAGTGACATGAATGAGAATTATAAAGGTGGCTTTGCCACAAATACGATGTCAACTACATGATCATGCAAAGCAATATGACAATGATGGCACATGTCATAATAAACGGAGTGGTGGTAAGTTGCATGGCAATATATCTCGGAATGGCTATGGAAATGCCATAATAGGTAGGTATGGTGGCTGTTTTGAGGAAGGTATATGGTGGGTGTATGATACCGGCGAAAGGTGCACGGTATTAGAGAGGCTAGCAATGGTGGAAGGGTGAGAGTACGTATAATCCATGGACTCAACATTAGTCATAAAGAACTCACATACTTATTGCAAAAATCAATTAGTTATCAAAACGAAGTACTACGCGCATGCTCCTAGGAGGATAGATTGGTAGGAAAAGACCATCGCTCGTCCTCGACCGCCACCCATAAGGAAGACAATCAATAAATAAATCATGCTCCGACTTCATCACATAACGGTTCACCATACGTGCATGCTACGGGAATCACAAACTTTAGAACAAGTATTTCTCAAATCCACAACTACTCAACTAGCATGACTCTAATATCACCATCTTCATATCTCAAAACAATCATAAAGAATCAAACTTCTCATAGTATTCAATGCATTTTATATGATAGTTTCTATTATACCTATCTTGGATGCTCATCACATTAGGACTAAAATTTTAACCAAAGAAAATTACCATGCCGTTCTAAAAGACTCTCAAAATAATATAAGTGAAGCATGAGAGATCAATAATTTCTATAAAATAAAACCACCACCGTGCTCCAAAAGATATAAGCGAAGCACTAGAGCAAAATTATCTAGCTCAAAACATATAAGTGAAGCACATAGAGTATTCTAATAAATTCCGATTCATGTGTGTCTCCCCCAAAAGGTGTGTACAGCAAGGATGATTGTGGTGAACTAAAAATCAAAGACTCAAATCATACAAGACGCTCCAAGCAAAACACATATCATGTGGTGAATAAAAATATAGCATCAAGTAAAGTTACCGATGGACGAAGACGAAAGAGGGGATGCCTTCCGGGGCATCCCCAAGCTTAGGCTTTTGGTTGTCCTTGAATTTTACCTTGGGGTGCCTTGGGAATCCCAAGCTTAGGCTCTTGCCACTCCTTATTCCATAATCCATCAAATCTTTACCCAAAACTTGAAAACTTCACAACACAAAACTCAATAGAAAATCTCATGAGCTCCGTTAGCGAAATAAAACTAACCACCACTTTAAGTTACTGTAATGAACTCATTCTTTATTTATATTGGTGTTAAACCTACATTATTACAACTTTCTCTATGGTTCATAACCTCCGATACTAGCCATAGATTCATCAAAATAAGCAAACAAGACAAGAAAAACAGAATCTATCAAAAATAGAACAGTCTGTAGTAATCTATATCTAACCCAAACTTCTGTAACTCAGAAAAATCTACCAAAATAGGAAGACCTATATAATTTTTTATTGATCTACTGCAATTGGAACCAGTATTTTATCACGTTCTGGTGATTTTTAACAATTGTTTTCGTAAGCAGAAAGTTTCTGACTTTTTCAGCAAGATGAAATAACTATCATCCAAGAAGATCCTATAGGTTTTACTTGGCACAAACACTAATTAAAAAATAAAACCACATCTAACCAGAGGCTAGATGAATTATTTATTACTAAACAGAACCAAAAAATCAAGAAACAAAAATAAAATTGGGTTGCCTCCCAACAAGCGCTATCGTTTAACGCCCCTAGCTGGGCATAAAGGCAAGAATAGATCTAGGTATTATCATCTTTGGTATGCAATCCGTAAGTGGCTCTCACAATAGATTCATAAGGTAATTTAATTTTCTTTCTAGGAAAGTGTTCCATGCCATTCCTTAACGGAAATTGGAATCTAATATTCCCTTCTTTCATATCAATAATTGCACCAATCGTTCTAAGGAAAGGTCTACCAAGAATAATAGGACATGTAAGATTGCAATCTATGTCAAGAACAATGAAATCTACGGGCAAATAATTCCTATTGGCAACAATAAGAACATCATTAATTCTTCCCATAGGTTTCTTAATGGTGGAATCTGCAAGATGCAAGTTTAAAGAAAAATCATCAAATTCACGGAAACCTAACACATCACACAAAGTTTTTGGAATCGTGGAAACACTAGCACCCAAATCACACAAAGCATAGCATTCATGATCTTTAATCTTAATTTTAATAGTAGGTTCCCACTCATCATAAAGTTTTCTAGGGATAGAAACTTCTAATTCAAGTTTTTCTTCATAAGATTGCATTAAAGCATCAACGATATGTTTAGTGAAAGTTTTATTTTGACTATAAGCATGAGGAGAATTTAGCACGGATTGCAACAAGTAAATACAATCTATTAAAGAACAATTAACATAATTAAATTCCTTGAAATCCAAAATAGTGGGTTCATTGCTATGTAAAGTTTTGACCTCTTCAATCCCACCTTTACCAATTTTTGCATCAAGATCTAAAAACTCCGAATCATTGGGACGCCTCTTAACTAAAGTTGACTCATCTTCAGTCCCATCATTATCAAGATTCATATTGGAAAATAAAGATTTAATAGGATACACATCAATCACTTTTAGATCTTCATCCTTATTATCATAAAAACTAGAAGAACACGCTTTTACAAAGCAATCTTTCTTAGCACGCATCCTAGCGGTTCTTTCTTTGCACTCATCAATGGAAATTCTCATAGCTTTGAGAGACTCATTGATATCATGCTTAGGTGGGATAGATCTAAGTTTAAAAGAATGAACATCAAGAGAAATTCTATCCACCTTCCTAGCCAACTCATCAATCTTAGGCAATTTTTCTTCAAGCAAAGGCATTGGAATTCTTTTGAGAAATCATAAATTCTTTAACACTAGTCTCAAAATCAGAGGGCATATTATTGAAATTTCCATAAGAGTTGTTGTAGGAATTACCATAATTATTAGAGGAATTACTAGGAAACGGCCTAGGATTAAAGTTTCCTCTATAAGCGTTGTTACCAAAAATTTTCCTACCAACAAAATTCACATCCATAGATTCATTATTATTCTCAATCAAAGTAGACAACGGCATATCATTAGGATCGGAAGAAACACTCTTATTAGCAAACAATTTCATAAGTTCATCCATCTTTCCACTCAAAACATTAGTCTCTTCGATCGCATGAACCTTTTTATTAGTAGATCTTTTAGTGTGCCATTGAGAATAATTAAACATAATATTATCTAGAAGTTCAGTAGCTTCTCCTAAAGTGATTTCCATAAAAGTGCCTCCCGCGGCCGAATCTAAAAGATTTCTAGAAGCAAAATTCAATCCGGCATAAATTTTTTGTCTAATCATCCATAAATTCAAACCGTGTGTAGGGTGAATTACGTATCATTAATTTCATCCTCTCCCAAGCTTGTGCAACATGTTCATGATCAAGTTGCTTAAAATTCATAATATCGTTTCTAAGAGAGATGATCTTAGCGGGAGGAAAATACTTAGAGATAAAATCATCTTTGCACTTATTCCAAGAATCAATGCAATTTTTAGGCAAAGTCGAAAACCAAGTTTTAGCACGATCTCTAAGCGAAAACGGAAATAGCTTCAATTTAACAATATCATTATCCACATCTTTCTTCTTTTGCATATCACACAAATCAACAAAGTTGTTTAGATGGGTAGCGGCATCTTCACTAGGAAGGCCAGAGAATTGATCTTTCATGACAAGATTCAACAAGGCATCATTGATTTCACAAGATTCGGCATCAGTAATAGGAGCAATCAGAGTACTAAGAAAATCATTGTTGTTGGTATTGGAAAAGTCACACAATTTAGTATTGTCTTGAGCCATCACGACAAATGATCCAACACACAAGCACACAAGAAGCAATCGAAAAGATACGAACAGAAAAGGAGTGCAAATAAAACGGCAAGGGTGAAGTGGGGGAGAGGAAAATGAGAGGCAAATGGCAAATAATGTAATGCGAGGGATAAGAGTTTGTGATCGGTACTTGGTATGTCTTGACTTGGCGTAGATCTCCCCGGCAACGGTGCCAGAAATCCTTCTTGCTACCTCTTGAGCTTGCATTGGTTTTTCCCTTGCAGAGGAAAGGGTGATGCAGCAAAGTAGTGTAAGTATTTCCCTCAGTTTTTGAGAATCAAGGTATCAATCCAGTAGGAGACTACACACAAGTCACCTCGTACCTACACAAACAAATAAGAACCTTGCAACCAACGCGATAAATGGGTTGTTAATCCCTTCACGGCCACTTGCAAAAGTGAGATCTGATAGAGATAATAAGATAAATATTTTTGGTATTTTTATGATATATATTGAAAGTAAAGATTGCAAAGTAAAAAAAGATTGGAAACTTATATGATGGAGAATAGACCCGGGGGCCATAGGTTTCACTAGTGGCTTCTCGATAGCATAAGCATTACGGTGGGTGAACAAATTACTGTCGAGCAATTGATAGAAAAGTGCATAGTTATGAGAATATCTAGGCATGATCATGTATATAGGCATCACGTCCGTGACAAGTAGACCGAAACGATTCTTCATCTACTACTATTACTCCACACATCGACCGCTATCCAGCATGCATCTAGAGTATTAAGTTCATAAGAACAGAGTAACGCATTAGGCAAGATGACATGATGTAGAGGGATAAACTCAAGCAATATGATATAAACCCCATCTTTTTATCCTCGATGGCAACAATACAATATGTGTCGTTTCCCTTTCTGTCACTGGGATCGAGCAACGCAAGATTGAACCCAAAGCTAAGCACTTATCCCATTGCAAGAAAGATCAATCTAGTAGGCCAAACCAAACTGATAATTCGAAGAGACTTGCAAAGATAACAAATCATACATAAAAGAATTCAGAGGAGATTCAAATATTGTTCATAGATAATCTTGATCATAAACCCACAATTCATCGGATCTTGACAAACATACCGCAAAAAGAATTACATCGAATAGATCTCCAAGAGAATCGAGGCGAACTTTGTATTGAGATCCAAAGAGAGAGAGGAAGCCATCTAGCTAATAACTATGAACCCGAAGGTCTGTGGTAAACTACTCACACGTCATCGGAGAGGCTATGGTGTTGACGTAGAAGCCCTCCGTGATCGATTCCCCCTCCGGCGGAGCGCCGGAAAAGGCCCCAAGATGGGATCTCACGGGTATAGAAGGTTGCGGCGGTGGAAATAGGGTTTCGTGGTTCTCTTGGATGTTTTCGGGGTATATGGACATATATAGGAGGAAGAAGTAGGTCGGTGGAGCTGCGAGGGGCCCACGAGGGTGGGGGCCGCACCCAGGGGGGCAGGCGCGCCTCCCCGCCTCGTGGCCTCCTCGCTTGTTTCTTAACGTCCACTCCAAGTCCTTTGGATCACGTTTGTTCCAAAAATAACTCTCCCGAAGGTTTCATTCCGTTTGGACTCTGTTTGATATTCCTTTTCTGCGAAACACTGAAATAGGCAAAGAAATAGCAATTTGCACTTGGCCTTCGGTTAATAGGTTAGTCCCAAAAATAATATTATAATAAAGCCCAGTAAACATCCAAAACAGATAATATAATAGCATGGAACAATCAAAAATTATAGATATGTTGGAGACGTATCAACGTCGACTACTTTTCTCCACCCATTAAGGATGATGTTCCATCTCCTTGTCCTAAAGACGAGTGTGGAGTGGAACTGATGTTCAATCTAGGATGGAGAACAACGGTCAACTCTCCATTTGCACACATGTCCTTAGGCACAACACATCGCGGAAGTATCTAGTGGCATAACACAATTTGAACACTTTAAGCAATCTCATAAGCACCTGGACTATCTAAACATAATGAGAGCAGATACAATTCTGACCATGATTCTGTCGTCAATGTTGGTCTTGTTGAAAGTGTGCAGCAGGGGCACATAGGAATGATCTCTTGGTCCAGCATTGTAACCGTCCGCGAGCATCCAAATTTGATCAACAAAGACGACTACAAACCACATCTCTTCCCATGTTACTCTGCTCCCTTTACTAACCTTCATGTTGTCTATAAATTATTTTGTTACAATATCCACTTCGTAATAAGCTATGAAACTATTTGTAAATAAGATAGCAGCCCAATGAAATGTTGTTAGTTAAAATTGCTTGATATTTCCCAGAATACTTACACAGATGAGTTATTGGATCAGTGCTCAAACGTACTCGGAGGTGAGGTTTAGGTTTTCCACCTAGTCTGAGGGACATTTTCATACCTAGTTCATTTTGGTACACTGGCAAATTCTTTCCAAGTACGTCCTGTGGAAAAGGTCATATCTTCTTCGTTCCTGATCCTGCATAGAAAACAAAAGCCCTCTCTTGTCTCCAGTTGGAGATGTACAACGGTCCTGATAGACCTGTTTATACTCAGCTTCTTCGGAAGGTCGTCTCTTGCAAAGCAGGGGATGCACTGAGTAAAATTCAGGGATTGCTCAAAATTATTTATGCTGTTTATGAGGAAGGTACCCTTTATGAGAGTGGTAAATACCATCTCCGACAGTGCTTACTAGAATTTAGGAACATTGGATATCACAAATTAGGTTCTGAATTTGTTAGTTTCAGAATGATTTATGAAAATATCAGTGCTGCAATACAAATCTGGAATTTTCTATATCATAATAATCATAAAAGAAATTTCCAGACTACACATAGGTTACTTCTGACATCTAAAGAGGGGAATGTAGCAGCATGTGGTACCAGGGGGGTACGGTTGGCACTTTACGAAATGTAGTTAGGTCTACCTATTTTTAAATACTTTCCATTATAAGCATGGTTTCTCTTCAACTCATTAGCAGAGTTTTCTACTTATGAACCAATCATGAAATCCATCCGCGTTTATGTTAAAATCCACATGCAAAGTGTCGGTGTACAAAAGTAGGGGCCTTATGTACCCCTTTACTTGTGCACGGGCAGTTGTAGCCACACCTGCGGCCACGCTTGGCGGGGCAGAGGAAGCGAAGAACAAGACTACCAAAGCAACACTGAAACCAGAGGCGAGAAGAGCGAAGGGGCAAGGTGGGTTTCCCCCAGCAAGAGCCTTATCGGGGACAACCTACGCTACCCCGACAAGAGCCTTGCCAGGGCAACTTGCCCAACACCAGCAAGACCGCTGTTGGTGTCAAAACCGGCGGATCTCGGGTAGGGGGTCCCGAACTGTGCGTCTAGGATCGATGGTAACAGTAGACGGGGGACACAATGTTTACCCAGGTTCGGGCCTTCTCTATGGAGGTGATACCCTACTTCCTGCTTATTGATCTTGATGAATATGAGTGTTACAAGAGTTGATCTACCACGAGATCGTAATGGCTAAACCCTAGAAGTCTAGCCTATGAGTATATGGTAATGAATCTGTCCTATCCGGACTATGCTCTCCGGTTTATATAGACACCGGAGAGATCTAGGGTTACATGGAGTCGGTTACATTAAGGAGGGAATCTTCATAATCGATCGCCTAGCTTGCCTTCCACGCCAAGCAGAGTCCAATCCGGACACGGGTGTAGTCTTCGGTCTTCATAGCCCATCAGTCCGGCCCAATGAGTAACAGGCCGGATGCCCGAGGACCCCTTAGTCCAGGACTCCCTCGGTAGCCCCTGAACCTGGCTTCAATGACGAGGAGTCCGGCGCGCAGATTGTCTTCGGCATTGCAAGGCGGGTTCCCCTTCTTCCGAACTCCAAGATGGTCTTCAGATGTAATGATTATATCCGGACCTGTCACACACCACACACAATCACAGAGAGAACATAATATTTGTACGAATCTAATTTGTCGACAGCTTCTCCACAACGCGACGCTGCGTCTGTCCGGTTATAATTTCGAACCGTTTTTCTTCTGGCATCCCACGTTTCGAGACGCGGTTGCCATTGGTATGTCTTGTCGAAGCAGAGATCGTGTCCCCTTATTACGGGATTCTCATCAATGCGGGCATGGGTAACCCAACCATGCCGTTTGCACAGTCCTTGAGAATAGGCGAATCTCAAGGAGAGCGAGGAGGCCTTTAATGTTTGCTGCCTTTATAAGAGGATAAGGATCCCCTCTTCCTCTTCTCACGCTTTCTCTCTGTCTCTGCCTTCTCGAGCTCCAGCGCCCAAGTCCCAATCTCCTTTCCACTCAAGCAACCATGTCCGGATCCGGTGGTCAGGGCAAGTGGATGGTCTCCTCCGTCAAGGAGGAGGACATTACTGAGCTCCGGGCGGCCGGATATTTGGCGACGGGAATCGCCCACCGCTTGCCGGCCGAGGGACAAATCGTCCCCACGCCGGAGCCCAACGAGAGGGTAGTATTCCTCCCTCATTTCTTCCGCGGGCTGGGGTTTCCACTCCACCCTTTCGTCCGCGGGCTAATGTATTATTACGGGGTGGATTTCCATGATCTATCCCCGAATTCCGTCCTCAACATCTCGGCGTTCATCGTCGTGTGTGAGGCCTTCCTCCGCATCCACCCCCACTTCGGGCTATGGCTCAAAGTCTTCAATGTGAAGCCGAAGGTGGTAGATGGCCAGCACGCGGAGTGCGGAGGAGCCATGGTGAGCAAGCTGCCCAACGTCTCCTAGCCGAAAGGCATTTTCATGGAGACAGTGATGGAGTGGCAGAAGTAGTGGTTCTACATCACATAACCACGTGGCACTACCTGGGCCGCCGCTCCCGAATTCCGCTCCGGCGCTCCTATGCGACTCACCTCCTGGGTCGAGAAGAGTCCGGACTGGTGTTCTCCTGACGAGCTGATAGCGCTACAGATGCGCGTTCAGAGCATGGTGACTAAGAGCGTCAAGCTCGTCGACGTGATCCAGGTGATGTTAGTTCACTGGATCCTTCCATGCCAGCGCCGAAGCCGTCCGCTGTGGGAGTTCAATCCAAAGAAGCACCGAACCCTAGTGAGGCTCTTCGAGACTACGTACGAAGGCGCATGGAAATTGATCTTTAAGGGCAATGAGAAACCACCGGCCACGGATTCAGACCGTGGTCACGATTGTACACACCCCGCCAGCAAGGTATGTTATTTTTAACGAGTCCTCAACCTAATTGTTATGGGGATGATATCTGAGCCTTTATTATTGCTCCTTTAGGACTGGATGCAGAGGGCGAAGCGGATCCAGTGTCCGGCTTCGCTGCCTGAGGAACCCGTCATCCCGCATTTGGCGGAGATGCTGGTACCGGCACCGTATAAGGCCCCGGAGAAGAAGGCCAAGAAGAAGGCCAAGGGGGCCCAGAGTGGCCTCCGTCGAAAGGACACTTCGGACGTGGCGTCCGAGGGCGACGAAACTCATTCCTCCGTCCCTGAGGACAATGACGCGGAAGAGGAGGAGGAGGAAGGAAACAATCCTCCCCCAGAGGAGAGGAAGAAGAAGAGGGCGGCTCCGGCGCATCTGGAAGCGGAGGCGCCCAAAAAGGGGAAGGGCGTTCCCGCGGTCAACACTGCGTGGGACGTTGATAATAGTCCGGAACGACGCCCCCGCACTAAGCCCCAAGCCGCGTCGTAAGTGACATGGCTTATTTATGCGCACATCCAGCCCTTTCTCTCCGTTATCTTCATGTGGTTAACCATACCATTGCAGTCGGACCCGCGACCTGATCCAGTGATCCTCGTCTGGAAGTTCATTGGCCCCGTCAGAGATGGCGAGCCAGTCGCCACCGCCTGCTTATTCCCCCGGGGCCGGGGACGACACTGAAGTGCTGTCCCGGAGGGCCGATCCGAACCGGGGAGGAGCCCAGGCCGCTGTTCGGGAGGCGCCACAAGGCGAAGCCTCCACTGCCGGACATATGGAGGGGACGATCCCCATGGAGACTGGCAAAGAGGGCCGCATCCAGCTTGGCCCTCAGCCGAATACGATTCCGGAGGCCCATACGGCTCCGGAGGAGGGTGGGCAGCCCCCTTTGAAGGAGGGGGTGCACTGCTTTCGCCGGTAGTCCTTGTCCATCCAGGGGCGCCCGATTCCTTGATGGAGGTGCTACGAGGCGCCTCCGTTTTGGAAGAGCATCGTGTCCTTATGGGCATGGTGATCGAGAAGGTTTAGTCTGCCAAGAGTGGACTGAACGAAGCCTGCGACAACCTGTTGATAGGTTTTGAGGTAAGTGACATAGAAAAAACCTCATATAGTCAGTAGCCCCTGAGACACTGTCCGGTGTTCGGTAAGAGGAACCGGACAGAGGATCAATCCTCTGGTGTAGGAGACTAACATGATATGTGTGCATGAGCAGGCGTCGCTGTTGGCCGCGACCTCACATGCTGCCGAAGTCTCTAAACTGAAGCAGAGGCTCGAGCGCACCGAGAACGAGCTCGGCGAGGTTAGAGTGCGGCTGCAGGAGAAACAAGGTAAGCAACGTCTTGCTGAGTGTTCGGAAAGCGGATACGCATTGTAGTAACTGTAATGTCAAAATGTATGCAGGAGCCGCGACCGAGGTCGAGGCCCTGAGGAAGGCCCTAGGCGAGGCCGAGGAGAAGGCTGTCCAGCAGCAAGCCGCTCGTAAGAAGCTCAAGGCTCGTGTCAAGGAAATCCAGCATGAGCTCCATGATGCAGTGAAAAATGTGAGACCTTGGAGAATGATGCATCGGCTCAGGGGGCCGAACTCACCAAGGCTCGTCAGGGCACGGAGACCGCGCAGAATGAGGCCCAGGCCGTCATCCAGGAGATCCAGGAGGCCAAGAAGATCATGGCAGGTAAGGCTTTTAAGATGCAAAGCAAGTATGCGGAGAGGCGATACCTTTTACTAACCCGGGTTCGGAGTTCCCCAGGAGCTTTTGCGGATCTACCACGCAGCGTATCAGACACTGTGGCGTTCTACTGAGCCGAAGGAGGGGGTTCTACGGAGAAGCTATTCTGGTCGCAGTATGCGACGCCAGAGCATCCCGTGTCTTTCACCGATCAGTTGAAGCAGCTGGTGGAGTTGCACAGGGTGGCCGAACTAGCCATGAGGGATTTGACAATCCGGCTATGGCCAGCCGAAGCTATGCCCGCAGCTACTTCGAACTCGTGAGGCGGCTATTAGAAGCCTGTCCACGGCTGGACGTCATCAAGCACTCTGTATGTATTGAAGGGGCCCGTATGGCCTTCGCTCGCTGCAAGATGTGGTGGGCGAAGATGAACGTTGTTCAAGTGGCCAGCGGGCCGCCAGAGGGGAAGGAGCACCGCACACCCGAGAAATATTTTGCGGATGTCGTGGAAGGGTCTTGACTTGTGGCAGCTCAATGTTCGAAGGACATTATTTTCGAATGAATACATTCATATTGTCCTTTGCCTTGTATTATAAAGACAAAGCTTGTTTTGTAATGTAATCTTGTTATGCTTTAAATTGTCTCCTCCTGTGCGGCCGTGTTATATGCAATCTGAGGGTTGGCCAGTCGTCGGCTTCTGCCCTCACATAATTAGTACGGAGGTGTTCGGTATGGAATCTAAACAATCTTGATCCAATTATATGGTCCTTGAAGGAGTTGTTTAGCACAACGAACAAGGCAATTAGACTATACGGCTTGAACGCCCTCACTTATCCATAGGAGTTTTACAATTAAGCAAGTGCGGAGCCCCTGGTCCAAGCCAGGGTGCTGTCAGCATCTGATCGGGAAGTGTCGACCCTTCGCGTGACGCGGAAAAAATGTCCAACGATTTTGTAACCCTCGAACAGCTGACCGGCTCTCGCCGTATCATGACAGTCAGTTTTCGGCTTTCTCTACTGAGGTGCTCATCCGGTCAAGGCCAGGGCACAATCGCAGTAGTTCTCCCTTTACTACCCTAGCCGATAGAGCGGAACGTAGGGTAGCAAGCACAGGAGCCGGGCAAACCAACTATTGACCAAAGACATGAGTCGGAGCCAATGAATATAATGCTAAATTCGGGGTGCCGAACCTTTATACTAGAAGAGTTCGGACTTTGTTGCCGTATTATGGGGCGATAGGAAGCCCCTAGCGAATATGAAACATACAAAATAGTACCGATATAGCTAATAAGCAGATCAAAATGAAATGAAGTAAGGGGCGACAACCACAAAAACTGGGCCGCAAATTTATTTTCATTATAACTGAATAGATACGTTAAGGCGTATCATGTACAAATAGTGAGATAAGCACCCGGGCAATTTAATATGTCGGAATCAAGAGGGGGCAGTGTACGGGTCCTGAGAAATAAGTAAAAAAATACCGTCAAGAAGAACGTATGGAGGTTACCCTACGCACCTTTGCTGCATGTCCCCTTTGTATGCCAATCCTTCGAAGGGGATGGTGATCAGGCTCGTGGGAAAAGGAACCTGAAACAGAAAGAGAAAGGTGTATCCGGGGTCGGTCTAGCCGAACTATATGTCCCGGTTAAACTTGTGCCTCCGTCGATGTCCATGGAATTTCGAGTGCGTAATTATGTACGCGTGGTACGAATGCCGCTACTTCATCGGGACTGGGACGGAGGCCGAATTGCTAATCGAGCTCTTGACGAGCTACGGTGTCCTGCTGCAGTGTAGTTCGGAACCTTTTGATGGTGTCCAAGGACTCGGCAGCCGCACTATGGAGCTGCTTGAGAAGGCCGCTCTGTACCTCTGCTGCTAGGGCAGCGGTGTGCTCCTCTGTTCGTAGGGAGCGTTCCGTATTGCCATTGACTGTTATGACGCCTCGTGGACCGGGCATCTTGAGCTTGAGATAAGCATAGTGTGGCACTGCGTCGAATCTGGCAAACGCTGTTCGTCCGAGCAGCGCATGGTAGCCACTGCGGAAGGGGACGATGTCGAAGATTAGCTCCTCGCTTCGGAAATTGTCCGGAGAGCCAAAGACCACTTCCAGCGTGATTGAGCCCGTACAGCGGGCCTCGACGCCTGGAATGACTCCTTTGAAGGTAGTCTTTGTTGGTTTAATTCGGGAGAGGTCAATGCCCATCTTCCGCACTGTGTCTTGATAGAGCAGGTTGAGGCTGCTACCACCATCCATTAGGACTCGCGTGAGGTGAAATCCGTCGATGATTGGGTCTAGGACCAACGCGGCCGAACCGCCATGACGCATACTAGTTGGGTGATCTCGGCGATCAAAGGTGATCGGGGATGACGACCATGGGTTGAATTTGGGGGCGACTGGCTCTACCGCGTAGACGTCCCTGAGCGCTCGCTTACGCTCCCTTTTAGGGATGTGAGTGGCGTATATCATGTTGATCGTTTTGACTTGGGGGGGGATTCTTCTGACCCCCCGTGTTCGGCTGCCGGGGCTCTTCGTCCTCGTCCTCACTTTGTGATCCCTTTTCTTTACGTTCGGCGTTTAACTTGCCGGCCTGCTTAAAAACCCAATAGTCCCTGTTCGTGTGGTTGGCTTGCTTATCTGGGGTGCCGTGTATTTGGCATGGACGGTCGAGTATGCGGTCTAGACTGGAAGGTCCTTCATTATTTATTTTGTAAGGCTTCTTCCGTTGGCCGGACTTGGAGCCGCTGAATCCGGCGTTGACTGTGGTGTCATCGTTGTTGTTGTCATTGCTTCGGCATTTGTGCCTATTGCGCCGGAGCCTGCTAGTGCTATTTTTGGCCTCAGAGGGGCCTGTCTCGCTGGCTGTGTTATTACTATGAGCCAGCCAACTATCCTCTCCCGCGCAAAAGTTGGTCATGAGTGCCATGAGGGCTGCCATGGATTTCGGCTTTTCTTGGCCGAGGTGGCGGGCGAGCCATTCGTCCTGGATGCTATGCTTAAATGCTGCTAGTGCTTCGGCATCCGGACAGTCGATGATCTGGTTCTTTTTGGTTAGGAACCTAGTCCAGAATTTTCTGGCTGATTCTCCTGGTTGTTGAACTATGTGGCTTAAGCCATCGGCGTCAGGTGGCCGGACATAAGTTCCTAGGAAGTTGTCCAGGAAGGCTTCTTCCAAGTCCTCCCAGCTGCCGATAGAATTTTCAGGCAGGCTGTTAAGCCAGTGCCGAGCTAGCCCTTTGAGGTTTAGTGGGAGGTATTTGATGGCGTGGAGGTCGTCTCCTCGAGCCATGTGGATGTGGAGGATGAAATCCTTGATCCATACTGCGGGATCGGTTGTGCCGTCGTATGATTCGATATTGACGGGCTTGAATCCCTCGGGGAATTCATGATCCAGTACTTCGTCCGTGAAGCAGAGAGGGTGTGTGGCACCTCTATATCGGGCCGACTCGTGGCGTAGCTCTGATGGAGTCTGTCTGCAGTATTCGGCCCGGGCGTGGTTAGATTTATCATGTCCGAATTGGTAGCCTTCTTCGTGCCTCGAGGCACGTCCTCGCGATACGTACATCGATCTTGTATGTCCCTCTTTACTATCCATGGTCTGCCGAAGGTCATACGTATGGTCATGAGCTGGTTTGTCTTTGTTTTTGCAAAGCGGTGGGGCGGGCTGCTGTTCGGCCTTGTTTGCCGTTGTGTCCTGACCGTGGGGTGGTCGGTATGCCGCTCTATCTCGACCATGTGGTGGCCGTTCCGCATTGCACGAGGGAGGTATGGGATCTGGTGCCTCCTCATCGAACTGAGGTAGCAGTTTGCATTTTGGTAGCTCTTGGCTGGGCGCTTGAGGCCGTATTCTTCAGCTGTCAAGACATGAGTCCATCTGTCGACGAGCAGATCTTGTTCAGCTTGGAGCTGTTGCTGTTTCTTTTTCAGGCTCCTTGCAGTGGCTATGAGCCGTAGCTTGAAGCGCTCCTGCTCGAGAGGGTCCTCAGGCATGATGAAATCGTCGTTGCCAAGGCTCGTCTCCTCCTCGGAGGGTGGATGATAGCTATCGTCCTCCAGGTCATCTTCTATCGCCTGTTCATCAGGGTTATCCTGCTCGTTGCAGTTTTCCTCCTGTTCGGATCTTGCTCCAATAGGGTCTTCGTTGTTTTCGGCGTCGCCCGGAGTACTATTTTCTCCGGTGCCCATGTTGCCATCCTTTGAGCGACGAGGCTTAGAACGGCGTTTGGGGCGGCGGCGCATGGACTGCGTCTCCGAGGGTTTGTTCTTATCCGGCTCTTCTTTGTCGTCGCCATATCCTTTGGGTGTATCAACCATGTATACGTCGTACGAAGAAGTGGCCGTCCAACATCCAATGAATGCGGGTCTTGGCCTTGCTCATTGTCGGCATCGTCGTCCATACCGTCGATGTCTTCGGAGCCATAGTCAAGTACGTCGATTAAGTAATCGACGGTGGCTATAAAGTGGGTGGCGGGTGGGAAGCAAAATTCCATGATATATTATATTCTGTTTTGGACATTATTGGGCTTTATTATACACTTTTATATTATTTTTGGGACTAACCTATTAACTGGAGGCCCAACCCAGAATTGCTGTTTTTTTGCCTATTTCAGAGTTTCGCAGAAAAAGAATATCAAACGAAGTCCAAACGGAATGAAACCTTCGGGGACGTGATTTTCGGAACGAACATGATCCAGAGGACTTGAACCCTATGTCAAGACATCAACCAGGAAGCCATGAGGTAGGGGGGCGCCCCTACCCCCCTGGGTGCACCCTCCACCCTCGTGGACCCCCTGTTGCTCCACCGACGTACTCCTTCCTCCTATATATACCTACGTACCCCCAAACTACCAGATACGGAGCCAAAAACCTAATTCCACCGTCGCAACCTTCTGTACCCGTGAGATCCCATCTTGGGGCCTGTTCCGGAGCTCCGCCGGACGGGGCATCGATCACGGAGGGCTTCTACATCAACACCATAGCCTCTCCAATGATGTGTGAGTAGTTTACCTCACACCTTCGGGTCCATAGTTATTAGCTAGATGGCTTCTTCTCTCTTTTTGGATCTCAATACAATGTTCTCCCCCTATCTTGTGGAGATCTATTCGATGTAATCTTCTTTTGCGGTGTGTTTGTTGAGACCGATGAATTGTGGGTTTATGATCAAGTTTATCTATGAACAATATCTGAATATTCTCTGAATTCTTTTATGTATGATTGGTTATCTTTGCAAGTCTCTTCAAATTATCAGTTTGGTTTGGCCTACTAGATTGATCGTTCTTGCAATGGGAGAAGTGCTTAGCTTTGGGTTCAATCTTGCGGTGTCCTTTCCCAGTGACAGTAGGGGCAGCAAGGCACGTATTGTATTTTTGCCATCGAGGATAACAAGATGGGGTTTATATCATATTGCATGAGTTGGTCTACTTGTCTCAGACGTGATGCCTATATACATGATCATACCTAGATATTCTCATAACTATGCTCAATTCTATCAATTGCTCAACAGTAATTTGTTCACCCACCGTAATACTTATGCTCTTGAGAGAAGCCACTAGTGAAACCTGTGGCCCCCGGGTCTATTTTCCATCATATTAATCTCCCGAAAACAAGCTATTTCTGGCGCCGTCTTTTTTTGCTTTCTTTACTTTGCATCTTTATCATAAAAATACCAAAAATATTATCTTATCGTATCTATCAGATCTCACTCTCCTATGTGACCGTGTAGGGATTGACAACCCCTTATCGCGTTGGTTGCAAGGATTTATTTGTTTGTGTAGGTGCGAGGGACTCGTGCGTGGCCTCCTACTGGATTGATACCTTGGTTCTCAAAAACTGAGGGAAATACTTATGCTGCTTTACTGCATCACCCTTTCCTCTTCAAGGGAAAACCAACGCAGTGCTCAAGAGGTAGCAAGAAGGATTTCTGGCGCCGTTGCTGGGGAGGCTTACGCAAGGTGAAGTCAAGATCTGGACTCCCGTCAACAAGACATTTCTGGCGCCATTGCCGGGGAGTCTACGCACAAGTCAACATACCAAGTACCCATCACAAACCCTTATCTCCTGCATTACATTATTTGCCATTTGCCTCTCGTTTTCCTCTCCCCCACTTCACCCTTGCCGTTTTATTCGCCCTCTCTTTTTCGTTCGCCTATTTTTCGCTTGCTTCTTGTATGCTCGTATGTTGGATTGCTTTCTTGTCACGATGGCTCAATATAATACTAAATTATGTGACTTTACCAATACCAACAACAATGATTTTCTTAGAACTCCGATTGCTCTTCTTACCGATACTGAATCTTGTGAAATTAATACTGCTTTGTTGAATCTTGTCATGAAAGATCAATTCGCCGGCCTTCCTAGTGAAGATGCCGCTACCCATCTAAATAGCTTCGTTGATTTGTGTGATATGCAAAAGAAGAAAGATGTGGACAATGACATTGTTAAACTGAAGCTATTTCCTTTTTCGCTTAGAGATCGTGCTAAAGCTTGGTTTCTCGTCTTTGCCTAAAAACAGTATTGATTCTTGGAATAAGTGCAAAGATGCTTTTATCTCTAAGTATTTTCCTCCCGCTAAAATCATCTCTCTTAGAAACGATATTATGAATTTTAAGCAACTTGATCATGAACATGTTGCACAAGCTTGGGAGAGGATGAAATTAATGATACATAATTGCCCTACGCATGGTTTGAATTTGTGGATGATTATACAACAATTTTATGCCGGATTGAATTTTGCTTCTAGAAATCTTTTAGATTCGGCCGCGGGAGGCACTTTTATGGAAATCACTTTAGGAGAAGCTACTAAACTCCTAGATAATATTATGGTTAATTATTCTCAATGGCACACTGAAAGATCTACTAATAAAAGAAGTGCATGCGATAGAAGAAATTAATGTTTTGAGTGGAAAGATGGATGAACTTATGAAATTATTTGCTACTAAGAGTGTTTCTTCTGATCCTAATGATATGCCCATGTCTACCTTGATTGAGAATAATAATGAAACTATCGATGTGAATTTTGTTGGTAGGAATAATTTTGGTAACAACGCGTATAGAGGAAACTTTAATCCTAGGCCGTATCCTAGTAATTCCTCTAATAATTATGGTAATTCCTACAACAATTCTTTTGGAAATTTTAATAACATGCCCTCTGAATTTGAGACTAGTGTTAAGGAGTTTATGAATTCGCAAAAGAATTTCAATGCTTTGCTTGAAGAAAAATTGCTTAAAGTTGATGAATTGGATAGGAACGTTGATAGAATTTCTCTTGATGTTGATTCTTTAAAACTTAGATCTATTCCTCCTAAACATGATATCAATGAGTCTCTCAAAGCCATGAGAATTTCCATTGATGAGTGCAAAGAAAGAACCGCTAGGATGCGTGCTAAGAAAGATTGCTTTGTGAAAGCGTGTACTTCAAATTTTATGAAAATAAAGATGAAGATCTAAAAGTTATTGATGTGTCCCCTATTAAATCTTTGTTTTGCAATATGAGTCTTGATAATGATGGGACTGAATATGATCCACCTTTACCTAGAATGTGTTCCAGAAATTTGGAGTTTTTAGATCTTGATGCTAAATTGATAAAAGTGGGTTGAAGAGGTCAAAACTCTAGATATTAATGAACCCACTATTTTGGATTTCAAGGAATTTAATTATGATAATTGCTCTTTGATAGATTGTATTTCCTTGTTGCAATCCGTGCTAAATTCTCCTCATGCTTATAGTCAAAA
Source organism: Aegilops tauschii subsp. strangulata (assembly GCF_002575655.3). Classification (NCBI taxonomy): domain Eukaryota; kingdom Viridiplantae; phylum Streptophyta; class Magnoliopsida; order Poales; family Poaceae; genus Aegilops; species Aegilops tauschii. Next base: position 84,883,463 of record NC_053038.3, read on the forward strand.
TAAGGCCTTTACTAAACATATCATTGATGCTTTGATGCAATCTTATGAAGAAAAACTTGAGTTGGAAGTTTCTATCCCTAGAAAACTTTATGATGAGTGGGAACTTACTATTAAAATTAAAATTAAAGATCATGAATGCTATGCTTTGTGTGATTTGGGTGCTAGTGTTTCCACGATTCCAAAAACTTTGTGTGATTTGCTAGGTTTTCGTGATTCTGATGATTGCTCTCTAAACTTGCACCTTGCGGATTCCACTATTAAGAAACCTATGGGAAGAATTAATGATGTTCTTATTGTTTCAAATAGGAATTATGTGCCCGTAGAATTTATCGTTCTTGATATAGATTGCAATCCTTCATGTCCTATTATTCTTGGTAGACCTTTCCTTAGAACGATTGGTGAAATTATTGATATGAAGGAAGGGAATATTAGATTCCAATTTCTGTTAAGGACAGGAATGAAACACTTCCCTAGAAAGATAATAAAATTACCTTATGAATCTATTATGAGAGCCACATATGGATTGCCTACCAAAGATGGCAATACCTAGATCTATCCTTGCTTTTATGGCTAGCTAGGGGCGTTAAACGATAGCGCTTGTTGGGAGGCAACCCAATTTTATTTTTAGTTTTTTGCTTTTTGCTTCTATTTAGGAATAAATATTTGATCTAGCCTCTGGTTATATATGTTGTTATGTTTTAATTAGTGTTTGTGCCAAGTTAAACCTATAGGATCTTCTTGGATGATAGTTATTTGATCTTGCTGTAATTTCCAGAAACTTTCAGTTCACCAAATTAATTGTTAAAAATCACCAGAACGTGATAAAATATTGATTCCAATTGCTGCTGATCAATAAACAAACTGTCTATGTCGTCCTATTTTGGCTGAATTTTTGGAGTTCCAGAAGTTTGCGTTAGTTACAGATTACTACAGACTGTTCAGTTTTTGACAGATTCTGTTTTTCGTGTGTTGTTTGCTTATTTGATGAATCTGTGGCTAGTAAAAGAGTTTATAAACCATATAGAAGTTTGAATACAGTAGGTTTAACACCAATATAAATAAAGAATGATTTCATTACAGTACCTTGAAGTGGTCTTTTGTTTTCTTTCTCTAACGGAGCTCACGAGATTTTCTGTTAAGTTTTGTGTTGTGAAGTTTTCAAGTTTGTGGTGAAAGATTTGATTGATTATGGAACAAGGAGTGGCAAGAGCCTACGCTTGGGGATTCCCATGGCACCCCAAGATAATCTAAGGACACCAAAAAGCCAAAGCTTGGGGATGCCCCGGAAGGCATCCCCTCTTTCGTCTACTTCCATCGGTAACTTTACTTGGAGCTATATTTTTATTCACCACATGATATGTGTTTTGCTTGGAGCGTCTTGTATTATTTTAGTCTTTATTTGTTAGTTTACCACAATCATCCATGCTGTAGACACCTTTTGAGAGAGACATACATGATTCGGAAATTATGAGAATACTCTATGTGCTTCACTTATATCTTTTGAGTTATATAGTTTTTGCTCTAGTGCTTCACTTATATCTTTTAAAGCACGGTGGTGGATTTGTTTTATAGAAATTATTGTTGTCTCATGCTTCACTTAGATTATTTTGAGAGTCCTACAAAACAGCACGGTAATTTGCTTAATGATGATAGGCATCCAATTAAAAAAAATTCTTATGAGTGTGTTGAATACTATGAGAAGTTAGATGCTTGATAACTGTTTTGAGACATGGAGATAGTGATATTAGAGTCATGCTAGTTGAGTAGTTTTGAATTTGAGAAATACTTGTGTTAAAGTTTGTGATTCCCGTAGCATGCACGTATGGTGAACCGTTATGTGATGAAGTCGGAGCATGATTTATTTATTTATTGTCTTCCTTATGAGTGGCGGTCGGGGACGAGCGATGGTCTTTTCCTACCAATCTATCCCCCTAGGAGCATGCACGTAATACTTTGCTTTGATAACTTGTAGATTTTTGCAATAAGTATATGAGTTCTTTATGACTAATGTTGAGTCCATGGATTATACGCACTTTTCTCCATTCCACCATTGCTAGCCTCTCTAATACCGCGCACTTTTCGCCGGTATCATACACCCACCATATACCTTCCTCAAAACAGCCACCATACCTACCTATCATAGCATTTCCATAGCCATTCCGAGATATATTTCCATGCAACTTACCACCGTTTCGTTTATTATGACACGCTCCATCATTGTCATATTGCTTTGCATGATCATGTAGTTGACATCGTATTTGTGGCAAAGCCACCATTCATAATTCTTCCATACATGTCACTCTTGATTCATTGCATATCCCGGTACACCGCCTGAGGCATTCACATAGAGTCATATTTTGTTCTAAGTATTGAGTTGTAATTGTTGAGTTGTAAGTAAATAAAAGTGTGATGATCATCATTTTTAGAGCATTGTCCCAAGTGAGGAAAGGATGATGGAGACTATGATTCCCCCACAAGTCGGGATGAGACTCCGGACGAAAAAAAAGAGGCCATAAAAAAGGAAAAGGCCCAAATAAAAAAATGAGAGAAAAAGAGAGAAGGGACAATGTTACTATCCTTTTACCACACTTCTGCTTCAAAGTAGCACCATGATCTTCATGATAGAGAGTCTCCTATGATATCACTTTCAATTTCTAGTGGGAATTTTTCATTATAGAACTTGGCTTGTATATTCCAATGATGGGCTTCCTCAAAATGCCCTAGGTCTTCGTGAGCAAGCGAGTTGGATGCACACCCACTTAGTTTCTTTTGTTGAGCTTTCATATATTTATAGCTCTAGTGCATCCGTTGCATGGCAATCCCTACTCACTCACATTGATATCTATTAATGGGCATCTCCATAGCCCGTTGATACGCCTAGTTGATGTGAGACTATCTTCTCCTTTTTGTCTTCTCCACAACCACCATTCTATTCCACATATAGTGCTATGTCCATGGCTCACGCTCATGTATTGCGTGAAGATTGAAAAAGTTTGAGAACGTTAAAAGTATGAAACAATTGTTTGGCTTGTCATCGGGGTTTTGCATGATTTAAATACTTTATGTGGTGAAGATAGAGCATAGCCAGACTATATGATTTTGTAGGGATAACTTTCTTTGGCCATGTTATTTTGAGAAGACATAATTTCTTAGTTAGTATGCTTGAAAATATTAAGCTTTTGTGTTGAATATTTCAGATCTGAATATTCATACCACAATTAAGAAGAATAACATTGAAATTATGCCAAGTAGCATTCCACATCAAAATTTCTGTTTTTATCATTTACCTACTCGAGGACGAGCAGGAATTAAGCTTGGGGATGCTTGATATGTCTCCAACGTCTCTATAATTTTTTATTGTTCCATGCTATATTATATTCTGTTTTGGACATTATTGGGCTTTGTTATACACTTTTGTATTATTTTTGGGACTAACCTATTAACCGGAGGCCCAGCCCAGAATTGCTATTTTTTTGCCTATTTCAGATTTTCGCAGAAAAAGAATATCAAACAGAGTCCAAACGGAAAGAAACCTTCGGGAACGTGATTTTCGGAACGAACGTGATCCAGAGGACTTGGACCCTACGTCAAGACATCAACCAGGAAGCCACGAGGTAGGGGGGCGCGCCTACCCCCCTGGGCGCGCCCTCCACCCTCGTGGGCCCCCTGTTGCTCCACCGACGTACTCCTTCCTCCCATATATACCTACGTACTCCCAAACTACCAGATACGGAGCCAAAAACCTAATTCCACCGCCGCAACCTTCTGTACCCGTGAGATCCCATCTTGGGGCCTGTTCTGGACCTCCGCCGGAGGGGGCATCGATCATGGAGGGCTTCTACATCAACACCATAGCCTCTCCGATGATGTGTGAGTAGTTTACCTCAGACCTTCGGGTCCATAGTTATTAGCTAGATGGCTTCTTCTCTCTTTTTGGATCTCAATACAATGTTCTCCCCCACTCTTGTGGAGTTCTATTCGATGTAATCTTCTTTTGCGGTGTGTTTGTTGAGACCGATGAATTGTGGGTTTATGATCAAGTTTATCTATGAAGAATATTTAAATCTTCTCTGAATTCTTTTATGTATGATTGGTTATCTTTACAAGTCTCTTCGAATTATCAGTTTGGTTTGGCCTACTAGATTGATCTTTCTTGCAATGGGAGAAGTGCTTAGCTTTGGGTTCAATCTTGCGGTGTCCTTTCCCAGTGACAGTAGGGGCAGCAAGGCACGTATTGTATTGTTGCCATCGAGGATAACAAGATGGGGTTTATATCATATTGCATGAGTTTATCCCTCTACATCATGTCATCTTGCTTAAAGCGTTACTCTGTTCTTATGAACTTAATACTCTAGATGCATGCTGGATAGCGGTCGATGTGTGGAGTAATAGTAGTAGATGCAGGCAGGAGTTGGTCTACTTGTCTCGGACGTGATGCCTATATACATGATCATACCTAGATATTCTCATAACTATGCTCAATTCTGTCAATTGCTCAACAGTAATTTGTTCACCCACCGTAATACTTATGCTCTTGAGAGAAGCCACTAGTGAAACCTATGGCCCCCGGATCTATTTTCCATCGTATTAATCTCCCGACAACAAGCTATTTCTGGTGCCGTCTTTATTTTGCTTTCTTTACTTTGCATCTTTATCATAAAAATACCAAAAATATTATCTTATCATATCTATCAAATCTCACTCTCGTAAGTGACCTTGTAGGGATTGACAACCCCTTATCGTGTTGGTTGCGAGGATTTATTTGTTTGTGTAGGTGCGAGGGACTCGTGCGTGGCCTCCTACTGGATTGATACCTTGGTTCTCAAAAACTGAGGGAAATACTTACGCTGCTTTACTACATCACCCTTTCCTCTTCAAGGGAAAACCAACGCAGTTCTCAAGAGGTAGCAAGGGTCTCCTCACGGGCCCTGACCTCCGAGAGCGTCCCCTCCTAGCCATCCAGTTTCAGCTTCAGGTCGTTGATGGAGTCGTTGGCCTCGGAGAGCAGCTTGGCCTTTTCGGAGATGGCGACCTATGAATCCGCCAGGGTGCGGTTGGCCGTGTCCCTCTCCGCCGTCAGCGTCAAGATCTCCTTCTTTAGCTGCCCCAGTTCCAGCTCCAGCTTCCCCACCTTGCCGGCGTGGTCCAGGGCCAAAGCATCAAGTGTGTCCATATGCTTCTGCTCTAGCTCCTGGGTCCGCTGCGCGACGATCTTCCTGATCTCCTCGTCCTTGCCACGGAGCGTGGCGGCAAGCACCTGCTCACGAGCAACGAGGTCTTCCTCCTGGCTGTTCAGCAGAGCCTGCTACTGCTGCCGAGCAGCCTTGTCCTTGGCGGCCGGATCCTTCGTCACCTCCTAGGCCTTCTTGATATCGGCCTACTTCAGGATGAGCTCTCGCTTGTGCAAATCCAGCTCACCCTGGGCAGCCCTCGGTTCATCCCGGGCCTCGCCAAACCAGATCTGCGTCTGAGCGACGCGCTCCCCGAAATCCGCCTCCGCCTTGTCCACCACCGCCATCCTAGATTTCACTTTGTCTTGGCGGGCACGGCGGAGTGCCTGGAGCTTCTGGAAGTTGGCATTCATGGCTCGGAGGAGCCGCTCTTCTTGGGAACCGCCGCTGCTAGTGCTCGGCTCGTTGACAACCTAGAGCCCAGCAGTGGCGAGCGTCTCATCATCTAAGACCTCCCCCTCGGCAGGCGCTCTGGTGTCTGCCGTCCCTGGGAGGCGGACGAACAAGTCATCGCCCACCTTCAGGTACTTGCCCGGGGCAGGGGCTGCAGGGGAGAAAGGTTGGTCATTCGCCACCTCCTCCTTGACGGGCTCCTCGGCTGCCTCCCCGGCAGCAGCCTTGCCGGGCTCCCCGGCAGGCCCCTTGCCGGCCTCCCCGGCAGCGGTCCCACCAGTCTCCCCGGCAGGCCCCTTGCCAGCCTCCTCGGCGGCGGACTTGGCGGCTTCCCCAGCCGCGATCCTGGCGGCCTCGGCTTCGGCGTCCTTGGCGACCTCCTCAATGACGGTGTCAATATCCTCCTGGTCCGTCGAGGGAGGGTCTGGAAACCAGAAAGGAGAATGAAACAAGGACAAAGTTAAGGCTCAGAGCGAAGAAAAGAGAGAACACCATAGGGCAAAGATAGCTCGGGATGGAAGGCAGGTAGCTTACTCGTGTCGTGCTGCGGAGAAGTGCATCCCTCCCCGCCAACATCCATTGGCGGGACGGAACCACCAGTGCTTGTGCCTGCCCCCTCCTCCTCCGTGCGCGTGGGCTCATCGGTGTTCGCCCTTGCCGGGGACGCCCCTCCGGGCGGCGTGGTCGACAGGGGCGGCATGTCAGGGGCGGCCCTCAGCGGCTCCTCCTGCTGCTGCTCTCCTCCTGCGAACCCGGCAAGGTCAGCACTAAGAATTCACGCCCCAACACCTGTCGACGAGGAGTGAGTAATGAACTTACGTTGGGGGCTGAAGCGGGGGCTGCGTCGAGGGCTGGCATCTGGGCTGATCTCCACCACCACCGGCATGCGCGGAGTGCTCGCCGGGGGCTTGACGCCCGCCGAAGCCTTGGCCCTCTTCGCTGCCCTCTGGGTCAGCGTCTCCGTGTCCCTGAAGGATAAGATCATGTAAGGGGAGATAACACAGACTAAAGGTCAGAAACGATGAAGGGCGAGGTTCTTACTCCTCCTCCTCTGGCATCCTCTCCCTCTTCGGGCTGAAGGTCCCGAGGTCGAAATCGGCCTTGCTACCTCTTGAGCACTGCGTTGATTTTCCCTTGAAGAGGAAAGGGTGATGCAGCAAAGTAGCGTAAGTATTTCCCTCAGTTTTTGAGAACCAAGGTATCAATCCAGTAGGAGGCCATGCTCAAGTCCCTTGTACCTACACAAACAAATAAGAACCTTGCAACCAACGCGATAAAGGGGTTGTCAATCCCTTCACGGCCACTTGCAAAAGTGAGATCTAATAGAGATGATAAGATAATATTTTTGGTATTTTTATGATAAATATTAAAAGTAAAGATTGCAAAATAAACAAAGATAGAAATAGCTTGTTGACGGGAGATTAATATGATGGAAAATAGACCCGGGGGCCATAGGTTTCACTAGTGGCTTCTCTCAAGATAGCATAAGTATTACGGTGGGTGAACAAATTACTGTCGAGCAATTGATAGAATTGAGCATAGTTATGAGAATATCTAGGTATGATCATGAATATAGGCATCATGTCCGTGACAAGTAGACCGACTCCTGCCTGCATCTACTACTATTACTCCACACATCGACCGCTATCCAGCATGCATCTAGAGTATTAAGTTCATAAGAATGGAGTAACGCTTTCAGCAAGATGACATGATGTAGAGGGATAAACTCATGCAATATTATATAAACCCCATCTTTTTACCCTCGATGGCAACAATACAATACGTGTCGTTTCCCCTACTGTCACTGGGATCGAGCACCGCAAGATTGAACCCAAAGCTAAGCACTTCTCCCATTGCAAGAAAGATCAATCTAGTAGGCCAAACCAAACTGATAATTCGAAGAGACTTGCAAAGATAACCAATCATACATAAAAGAATTCAGAGAAGATTCAAATATTGTTCATAGATAAACTTGATCATAAACCCACAATTCATCGGATCTCGACAAACACACCGCAAAAGAAGATTACATCGAATAGATCTCCAAGAGAATCAAGGAGAACTTTGTATTGAGATCCAAAGAGAGAGAAGAAGCCATCTAGCTAATAACTATGGACCCGAAGGTCCGAGGTAAACTACCCACACACAATCGGAGAGGCTATGGTGTTGATGTAGAAGCCCTCCGTGATCAATGCCCCCTCCGGCGGAGTGCCGGAAAAAGCCCCAAGATGGGATCTCACGGGTACAGAAGGTTGCAGCAGTGGAATTAGGTTTTCATGGTGCTCCTCGATGGTTTGGGGGTACGTAGGTATATATAGGAGAAAGAAGTAGGTCGGTGGAGCCACGAGGGGCCCACGAGGGTGGAGGGCGCACCCAGGGGGTAGGCGCGCCCCCTTCCTCTTGGCCTCCTCATTGGTTGCTTGACGTCCACTCCAAGTCCTCTGGATCACGTTTCTTCCAAAAATCATTCTCCCGAAGGTTTCATTCCGTTTGGACTCCGTTTGATATTCTTTTTCTGTGAAACACTGAAATAGGCAAAAAAAATAGCAATTTGGGTTCGGCCTCCGGTTAATAGGTTAGTCCCAAAAATAATATAAAAGTGTATAAATAAGCCCATTAAACATCCAAAACAGAATATATAATAGCATGGAACAATCAAAAATTATAGATACGTTGGAGACGTATCAGGCCTCGGGGTCGCTGTCCGAAGGGGGAGGAGAAGGGGATAGGGTCCTGTGCCGCTTGGACGTGGAAGAGGCGGCAACTGCTGCCTTCTTCTTCGCTGTTGCGGCCCCTTGTCTCGTGCACAGGCTGCACCTGGGCCTATTGCCGTTGCGCGGTCCTGCCGGGCCAGACCGGCTCACCGGAGCTAGCCCGCCGCACGACGCGCCTCCCCATCGGGTGCGAGGAGTCGTCCGCCTCGGTCTCCTCTCCGGTCGACTCCTCGACCACGTCTTCAACAAGGGGGGCCCTGGCGCCGACGCCGCTGGCTTCCCCGGCAGACCCCGCCCACTCGGCAAGCTCTTTCTCCTCTACGGCTCTGTTGGCCTCGTCCTCCATGGTGTCGACGCTGCCGGCCTCCTTGGCAAGTGCCGCCTCCTCCGCCATGGCGGCAATATATGCCAGCTCCTCCCGAGTGGTGTCGTGGACGAGCAGTGGCTCGTCATGAATGTACCTCTCCGACAGGTTGTCCAAGAAGGCCTGCACCCGCTCCGCTTCCGGCTAGGCCTAGCTTGGATCCAGGCCGTGCGCGTTGAAGTCTGGCATCATGGCAATGATGGAGGTCTGGCAAGAGTTGTTGCTCAACGGGACGACTCCCGCTGGCAACCCAAACAGAGACCCGCCGGCCCTGATGGCCTTGCCGGCCCTGATGGCCTTGCCGGCCTTCTCGGCCTTCTCAGCCTTGCCGGTCCACTCGACCCCGCCGGCCTCATCGACCTTGAGCTGGAAAAGCCTCTGGCAAAGATGGGCATGCTGCAGCACTGTGAAATTGTGATTCAAGCCAGGGCGGAGCCTCATGACATCGGCCACATTCCTGAAGTCCCATGCCGGCCTCCCCTTGTTGTGCAGTGGGGCAATCCGGCGGCGGATGAAGTCAGCCCCAACCATCTCTAGGGTGAGCCCGGCCGAAGTGAGGCGATGGATCCTGGTGGTGGCCACCGTGAGCTTTTCATTGTTGGCGTCGACATCGCCCCAGTCTTTTCTGCGGACCGGCGGTGCCCGACGGACCCGGCAGAACTCCTACGGATCTGCCTCCTCAATCCAGCACCACCGGCCCCGCCACTCTTCCCACCTCTCCTTCTGGGCACCCTCCAGGTACGTGCCCCTGCCCTGGGTCCTCGAGATCCAGGTGGTGCAGCCAGAGATGGCACCCCCTGGCTGGATGCGAGGATAGAAGTAGTGGCGGAAGAGCGCCGTGCTGGGGAGCACTCCGGCGAAGCCCTCACAGAGATGGGCGAAGAAATCCATGCACGCCATGGCGTTCGGCGTGAAGTCCAGAAGGTGGAAGCCGTAGGTATGCATGATGTCATTGAAGAAATCAGAGAAAAGGGGCACAGCCCACAGGAGAAGTAATCAACGAAGAAGGGGTACCGGTTTGGACCGGCCTCGGCAAAGGCGGCGGGGATGATACGCGTAGCAGGGTGCCCTGACGTCTCCCTTCCCCACAGGGGCCTGAACATATCCCTCAGGGTGAGCGCATCAACCATCGAGGGGAAGATGGCGTGCTACGTCCGCATCTCCACGAGCTCGCTCTCCGGCGCCTCCTTCCCCACGGCGTACTTGGTCGCTCCCTTTCCCTTGCTCGTCTTGGGTGCCATGGTGATTGAGAGGGGCTGAGGGATCAAAGGCAATGGGGCGCGGCGGCGGCAAGCGGGGGCGAGAGCTTCCACTTGCGTCTGGAGAAGAAGAGGGGAACGGCGGTTTCCAAGATTGGAAAAGGCATAGAGTGTAAATGAGCAGCGCCCCTGCGGTTTTTCCTTTTTATGGGGAAGACGCGGGCCGCCTCTTTACTATTTACCACAACGTGACGCAAGCGTGTAGCAACCATCCCACGCACGACCCCCACGTCACGCACTTAATGCGGGTCGTGGGGAAGCGCAACTGGCAAAGGGATTACTACGGTTAAAACTCTACCACCCGTGCCCGCGCACCGTTTTGGGCCTGGCCCAACAACGCTCCGCACTTATATGTGGCCCAGGCCTGGGGGCTCTGTCGTTGTACAAAAGTAGGGGCCTTCTGTACCCCTTTACTTGTGCACGGGCAGTTGTAGCCACACTTGCGGCCACGCTTGGCAGGGCAGAGGAAGCGAAGAACAAGACTACCAAAGCAGCGCTGAAACCAGAGGCGCGAAGAGCGAAGGGGCAAGGTGGGTTTCCCCTGGCAAGAGCCTTGCCGTGGACGACCTACGCTACCCTGGCAAGAGCCTTGCCGGGGCAACTTGCCCAACAACACCAGCAAGACCGCCACCCTTGAGCCTGAGAATTCTGACACCATCGACAACATCAGGAACCAAGGCTCAGGAGGCACCTGCATGGTGGCATGCAGATCTTTGCCGGAGACCTGCAAGATTAGAGGAGAACAAGAAGACGCAGACCCCCGGCAAGATCCTTGCCGGGGACGCCCACAAGACCCCGGCAGGACCCTTGCCGGGGCCCCGACAAGACCCTTGCCGAGGACATCTGCGGGGCCACAACCAGGCCCGCGCCTACCAAGATTCCGCTGCCCCATGGCCGTTCCAACGTAGCAGCCAGCCTGTCAACTAGGCGCGCACCTACGTGGCAGCATGCAGCTTCTAGGCCAACCAGGTAGGCACCTACGTGGTGGCATGCAGATCTTCGTGAAGACCATGCCACCGCACCAGCGCAGCAGCCAGCGTGGCACTGCGCGCCTCGTTAGCTTGGACGCGCGTCAAAGCGAGGCGAGGCGGCGACAGACGAGACGAGCTTCCTTGTCGTCCTCGATAAAGCAAGAGGACATGTCGGCGGCGCATCAAATGCGTTTTGTCCCATGATGTCAGGGATAGACTTGTACACTGTACATACTTTCCACCTCCTGTGTGCCACTGTGGCGACCCCTTTGACGTATAAAAGGAGGCCCGAGGCGTACTGAGGAAAGATTAGGACTTTTTGGGCTAGGCATGCACCGCAGCTAGTTCAAGAGCTCAGGAACACCAAATATACACCAAAGCAGGACTAGGGTATTACGCATACTTTGCGGCCCGAACCTGGATAAAATTTCCCCGTGTTGATCTTCTAAACCCGCTCTTGCACAGCCCCGCACCCCGCCAACCGTAGTAGGGATTCCCTGTGATCCCATAGGTGTCGTTCTTGAACCCCGACACAGAGAATCTTCAGAACTTAACCAAACACTTGAACGACATGTACGTTTGATACACTTCAAATATGAGAACCATACGAAAATTTCTTTGAATCCTTGCGGAAGCGTGATGCGTAGGTACTTGTCCTTCTGAACATAGGGGAGACCGCAGCGATTCCTGGTGTCCAAACACTTCTGGCACTGCATATCCAAACCCTCGATTATTTCAAAAATAGCATATGGAGGGGTTTTGTAGTGGATTAAGGTGTTTTGCATCGGATAAGCACATGTATATGAAGACTTACCTTCATTTGGTGTAATTGAAGACGGCGACATAGGTTTTTTTTTGTACAGGAAGTCCTGAACCATGGCAAGCGTTGGCGACAGGCGGCTACCCTAGTTGATGTGTTAGATCACGAGGGAAGGAAGGTAGCAATCCTCGTCGGCGTGGATGAAGCTGTAATTCCTGCTCATCCTCGAGTAGGTAAATGATAAAAACAGAATTTTTGATGTGGAATGCTACCTAGCATATTATTCAATGTAATTTTCTTTATTGTGGCATGAATGTTGAGATCCGAAAAGATTCAATATAAAAGTTTAATATTGACATAAAATAATAATACTTAAGCATACTAACAAAGCAATCATGTCTTCTCAAAATAACATGGCCAAAGAAAGTTATCCCTACAAAATCATATAGTCTGGCTATGCTCTATCTTCACCACACAAAGTATTTAAATCATGCACAACCCCGATGACAAGCCAAGCAATTGTTTCATACTTTTGATGTTCTCAAACTTTTTCAATCTTCACGCAATACATGAGCGTGAGCCATGGACATAGCACTATAGGTGGAATAGAATGGTGGTTGTGGAGAAGACAAAAAAGGAGAAGATAGGCTCACATCAACTAGGCGTATCAACGAGCTATGGAGATGCTCATTAATAGATATCAATGTGAGTGAGTAGGGATTGCCATGCAACGGATGCACTAGAGCTATAAGTGTATGAAAGCTCAACAAAAGAAACTAAGTGGGTGTGCATCCAACTCGCTTGCTCACGAAGACCTAGGGCATTTTGAGGAAGCCCATCATTGGAATATACAAGCCAAGTTCTATAATGTAAAATTCTCACTAGTATGTGAAAGTGAGAACATAAGAGACTCTCTATCATGAAGATCATGGTGCTACTTTGAAGCACAAGTGTGGTAAAAGGATAGTAGCATTGTCCCTTCTCTCTTTTTCTCTCATTTTTTTCTTTTTTTTGTTTGGGCCTTCTTCTCTCTTTTTTTTGGCCTCTTTTTTTTATTTAGTCCAGAGTCTCATCCAGACTTGTGGGGGAATCATAGTCTCCATCATCCTTTCCTCACATGGGACAATGCTCTAATAATGATGATCATCACACTTTTATTCACTTTACAACTCAATACTTAGAACAAAATATGACTCTGTGAATGCCTCTGGCGGGGTACCTGGATATGCAATGAATCAAGAGTGACATGTATGAAAGAATTATGAATGGTGGCTTTGCCACAAATACGATGTCAACTACATGATCATGCAAAGCAATATGATAATGATGAAGTGTGTCATATTAAACGGAACGGTGGTAAGTTGCATGGCAATATATCTCGGAATGGCTATGGAAATGCCATAATAGGTAGGTATGGTGGCTGTTTTGAGGAAGGTATATGTTGGGTGTATGATACCGGCGAAAGGTGCGCGGTATTAGAGAGGCTAGCAATTGTCGAAGGGTGAGAGTGCGTATAATCCATGGACTCAACATTAGTCATAAAGAACTCACATACTTATTGCAAAAATCTATTAGTTATCGAAACAAAGTACTACGCGCATGCTCCTAGGGGATAGATTGGTAGGAAAAGACCATCGCGCGTTGATACCTCCATTTTGCATCATGCTTTTATATTGATATTTATTGCATTATGGGTTGTTATTACACATTATGTCGCAATACTTATGCCTATTCTCTCTTATTTTACAAGGTTTACATAAGGAGGGAGAATGCCGGCAGCTGAAATTCTGGGCTGGAAAAGGAGCAAATATTAGAGACCTATTCTGCACAACTCCGAAAGTCCTGAAACTCCACGAAAGTTGTTTTTGGAAATAATAAAAAATACTGAGCGGAAGAAATACCAGAGGGGGCCCACACCCTGGCCACGAGGGTGGGGGCGCGCCCTACCCCCTGGGCGTGCCCCCTGCCTCATGGGCCCCTGTTGGCCCTCCCATGCCTATCTTCTGCTATATGAAGTCTTTCGTCCGAAGAAAAATCAGAAGTAAGCTTTCGTGACGAGACTCCGCCGCCACGAGGCGGAACCTTGGTGGAACCAATCTAGGGCTCTGGCGGAGCTGTTCTGCTGGGCAAACTTCCCTCCGGGAGGGAGAAATCATCGCCATCGTCATCACCAACGCTCCTCTCATCGGGAGAAGACCAATCTCCATCAACATCTTCACCAGCACCATCTCCTCTCAAACCCTAGTTCATCTCTTGTATCCAATTCTTGTCTCTAAGTCTGGGATTGGTACCTGTAGGTTGCTAGTAGTGTTGATTATTCCTTGTAGTTGATGCTAGTTGGTTTATTTGGTGGAAGATCATATGTTCAGATCCTTTATGCATATTAATACTCCTCTAATTATGAACATTAATATGCTTTGTGAGTAGTTACGCTTGTTCCTGAGGACATGGGAGAAGTCTTGCTATTAGTAGTCATGTGAATTTGGTATTCGTTCGATATTTTGATGAGATGTATGTTGTCTCTCCTCTAGTGGTGTTATGTGAACGTCGACTACATGAAACTTCAGCATTATTTGGGCCTAGAGGAAGGCATTGGGAAGTAATAAGTAGATGATGAGTTGCTAGAGTGACAGAAGCCTAAACCCTAGTTTATGCGTTGCTTCGTAAGGGGCTGATTTGGATCCATATGTTTCATGCTATGGTTAGGTTTACCTTAATACTTCTTTTGTAGTTGCGGATGCTTGCAATAGGAGTTAATCATAAGTGGGATGCTTGTCCAAGTAAGGGCAGCACCCAAGCACCGGTCCACCCACATATCAAATTATCAAAGTACCGAACGTGAATCATATGAACATGATGAAAACTAGCTTGACGATAATTCCCATGTGTCCTCGGGAGCGTTTTCCTTCATATAAGAAATTGTCCAGGCTTGTCCTTTGCTACAAAAAGGATTGGGACACCTTGCTGCACTTTATTTACTTTTGTTACTTGTTGCTCGTTACAAATTATCTTATCACAAAACTATCTGTTACCTATAATTTCAGTGCTTGCAGAGAATACCTTGCTGAAAACCGCTTATCATTTCCTTCTGCTCCTTGTTGGGTTCGACACTCTTACTTATCGACAGGACTACGATAGATCCCCTATACTTGTGGCTCATCAAGACTCTTTTCTGGCGCCGTTGCCGGGGAGTGAAGCGCCTTTGGTAGGTAGAATTTGGTAAGGAAAAATTTATATAGTGTGCTAAAATTTACTGTCACTTGTTACTATGGAAAGTAATCCCTTGAGGGGCTTGTTCGGGGTATCTTCACCCCGACCAGTAGAGCAAAGAGTTGCTCCTCAACCTACTGAACCTACTAAAAATGAAAATGTCTAGTTTAAAATTCCTTCGGGTATGTTAGAAAAACTGCTAGCTAATCCTTTTACAGGAGATAGAACATTACATCCTGATGAGCACCTAATCTATGTGGATGAAGTTTGTGGATTATTTAAGCTTGAAGGTATGCCCGATGATGTTATCAAGAAGAAGGTCTTCCCTTTATCTTTGAAGGGGGATGCATTGACATGGTATAGGCTATGTGATGATATGGGATCATGGAACTACAAACGATTGAAATTGCAATTTCATCAGAAGTTTTGTCCTATGCATCTTGTTCATCGTGATCGCAATTATATATGTAATTTTTGGCCTCGCGAAGGAGAAAGCATCGCTCAAGCTTGGGGGAGGCTTAAATCAATGTTATATTCATGCCCCAATCATGAGCTCTCAAGAGAAATGATTATTCAAAAAATTTATGCTCGGCTTTCTGATAACAATCTCACCATGCTCGATACTTCTTGTGTTGGCTCTTTTATGATGAAGACTATTGAATTCAAATGGGATTTATTGGAAAGAATTAAACGCAACTCTAAAGATTGGGACCTCGACGAAGGTAAGGAATCAGGTATGACACCTAAGTTAGATTGTGTTAAATATTTTATGGATACCGATGTTTTTCGTAAATTTAGCACTAAATATGGACTTGACTCTGAGATAGTAGCTTCTTTCTGTGAATCTTTTGCTGCTCATGTTGATCTCCCTAAAGAGAAGTGGTTTAAATATCATCCTCCCATAGAAGTAAAAGTAGCTGCACCCATTAAAGTTGAAGAAAAAACTATCACTTATAATGATCCTATTGTTCCTACTGCTTATGTTGAGAAACCACCTTTCCCTGTTAGAATAAAGGATCATGCTAAAGCTTCAACTGTGGTTCATAAAAGCAATATTAGAACCTATACACCTCCTGAGCAAGTTAAAGTTGAACCTAATATTGCTATGGTTAAAGATCTCTTGGCTGATAATATTGATGGGCATGTTATTTATTTCTGTGATGAAACTGCTAGAATTGCTAAACCTTGTGCTAAAGATAAACATAGACCTGTGGTAGGCATGCCTGTTATTTCTGTTAAAATAGGAGATCATTGTTATCTTGGCTTAGGTGATATGGGTGCTAGTGCTAGTGGAATACCCCATGACTTATACAAAGAAATTATGCATGATATTGCACCTGCTGAGTTCCAAGATATTGATGTCATAATTAAACTTGCCAATAGAGATACTATATCACCAATTGGAATTGTTAGAGATGTTGAAGTCTCGTGTGGGAAAACTAAGTATCCTGCTGATTTTCTTGTTCTCGGTTTCCCACAAGATAGCTTTTGTCCCATTATATTTGGTAGACCCTTCTTGAACACTGTTAATGCTAGGATAGACTGCAAAAAGGATGTTGTTACCATTGGTCTAGGTGATATGTCTCATGAGTTTAACTTCTCTAAATTTTGTAGACAACACCGTGAAGAGGAATTGCTAGTAAAGATGAAATTCTTGGTCTTGCTTCTATTGCCGTACCTCCTAGTGATCCTTTAGAACAATATTTGCTAGACCATGAAAATGATATGTTTATGAATGAAAGAAGGGAAATAGATGAAGTATTATTTAAACAGGGACCTATTCTAAAACACAACTTGCCTGTTGAAATCCTAGGGGATCCTCCTCCACCCAAGGGTGATCCCGTGTTTGAGCTTAAACCATTGCCCGATACCCTTAAATATGCTTATCTTGATGAAAAGAAGATATATCCTGTTATTATTAGTGCTAACCTTTCAGAGAAGGAGGAAGAAAAATTATTGAAAACTCTGAAGAAGCATCGTGCTGCTATTGGATATACTCTTGATGATCTTAAGGGCATTAGTCCCACTCTATGCCAACACAAAATAAATTTGGAGAAAGATGCCAAACCAGTTATTGATCATCAACGACGGCTGAATCCTAAAATGAAAGAAGTGGTAAGAAAGGAAATACTAAAGCTCCTTGAGGCAGGTATAATCTATCCCGTTGTTGATAGTCAGTGGGTAAGTCCTGTCCATTGTGTTCCTAAGAAGGGAGGTATTACTGTCATTCCTAATGGTAAAGATGAATTGATTCCGCACAGAATTATTACAGGTTATAGGATGGTAATTGATTTCCGCAAATTAAATAAGGCTACTAAAAAAGATCATTACCCCTTACCTTTTATTGATCAAATGCTAGAAAGATTATCTAAACATACACATTTTTGCTTTCTAGATGGTTATTCTTGTTTCTCTCAAATACCTGTGTTAGTTGATGATCAAGCTAAGACCACTTTTACTTGCCCTTTCGGTACTTTTGCTTATAGACGTATGCCTTTTCGTTTATGTAATGCACCTGCTACCTTTCAAAGATGCATGATGGTTATATTCTCTGACTTTTGTGAAAAGATTTGTGAGGTTTTCATGGATGATTTCTCTGTTTATGGATCCTCTTTTGATGATTGCTTAAGCAACCTTGATCAAGTTTTGCAGAGATGTGAAGAAACTAATCTTGTCTTGAACTGGGAGAAGTGCCACTTTATGGTTAATGAAGGTATTGTCTTGGGGCCTAAAATTTCTGAAAGAGGCTTGAAGTTGATAAAGCTAAAGTTGACGCTATTGAAAAGATGCCATATCCCAAGGACATCAAAGGTATTAGAAGTTTCCTTGGTCATGCCGGCTTTTATAGGAGGTTCATTAAGGACTTCTTAGAAATTTCTCGGCCTCTGACTAATTTATTACAAAAAGATATACCATTTGTCTTTGATGATGATTGTGTAGAAGCATTTGAAACACTTAAGAAAGCATTGATCTCTGCACCTATTGTTCAGCCACCTGATTGGAATTTACCCTTTGAAATTATGTGTGATGCTAGTGATTATGCTGTAGGTGCGTTTCTAGGGCAAAGAGTTGATAAGAAATTAAATGTTATTCAATATGCTAGTAAAACTCTAGACAATGCCCAAAGAAATTACGCTACTACTGAAAAAGAATTCTTAGCAGTTGTATTTTCTTGTGATAAGTTCAGACCTTATAATGTTGATTCTAAGGTAACTATTCACACGGATCATGCTGCTATTAAATATCTTATGGAAAAGAAGGATGCTAAACCTTGACTTATTAGATGGGTTCTCTTGCTACAAGAATTTGATTTGCATATTATTGATAGAAAGGGAGCTGAGAACCCCGTTGCAGACAACTTGTCTAGGCTAGAAAATGTGCTTGATGACCCACTACCTATTGATGATAGCTTTCCTGATGAACAATTAAATGTCATAAATGCTTCTCGTACTGCTCCGTGGTATGCTGATTATGCCAATTACATTGTTGCTAAATTCAGACCACCTAGTTTCACATACCAGCAAAAGAAAAGGTTTTTCTATGATTTGAGGCATTACTTTTGGGATGACCCACATCTTTATAAAGAAGGAGTAGATGGTGTTATTAGATGTTTTGTACCTGAGCATGAACAGGAACAGATCCTACGCAAGTGTCACTCCGAGGCTTATGGAGGACACCACGCTGGAGATAGAACTGCACATAAGGTATTGCAATCCGGTTTTTATTGGCCTACTCTCTTCAAGGATGCCCGTAAGTTTGTCTTATCTTGTGATGAATGTCAAAGAATTGGTAATATTAGTAGACGTCAAGAAATGCCTATGAATTATTCACTTGTTATTGAACCATTTGATGTTTGGGGCTTTGATTATATGGGAGCGTTTCCTGCCTCTAATGGATATACACATATTTTAGTTGCTGTTGATTACATTACTAAGTGGGTAGAAGCTATTCCAACTAGTAGTGCTGATCATAACACTTCTATTAAAATGCTTAAAGAAGTTATTTTTCCGAGGTTTGGAGTCCCTAGATATTTAATGACTGATGGTGGTTCTCATTTTATTCATGGTGCTTTCCGTAAAATGCTTGCTAAGTATGATGTTAATCATAGAATTGCATCTCCTTATCACCCACAGTCTAGTGGTCAAGTAGAATTGAGTAATAGAGAACTCAAATTAATTTTGCAAAAGACTGTTAATAGATCTAGAAAGAATTGGTCCAAGAAACTTGATGATGCATTATGGGCTTATAGAACTGCATATAAAAATCCTATGGGTATGTCTCCTTATAAAATGGTTTATGGAAAAGCGTGTCACTTACCTCTCGAACTAGAACATAAGGCTTATTGGGCTATTAAAGAGCTCAGTTATGATTTCAAACTTGCCTGTGAGAAGAGCTTATTTGACATTAGCTCACTTGATGAATGGAGAACCCAAGCCTATGAGAATGCCAAATTGTTTAATGAAAAAGTTAAAAGATGGCATGACAAAAGGATACAAAAGCGTGAGTTTAATGTAGGTGATTATGTATTGCTATACAACTCACGTTTAAGATTTTTTGCAGGAAAACTTCTCTCTAAATGGGAAGGTCCTTACGTTATTGAGGAGGTCTATCGTTCCGGCGCCATAAAAATCAACAACTTCGAAGGCACAAATCCGAATGTGGTGAACGGTCAAAGAATCAAACACTATATCTCAGGTAATCCTATAAATGTTGAAACTAATGTTATTGAAACCGTAACCCCGGAGGAATACATAAGGGACACTTTCCAGAATGTTTCAGACTCCGAAAAGGAATAGGTATGTGGTACGGTAAGTAAACCGACTCCAAAACAGTTCTAATGGCAATTTTTCTCCGTTTTGGAATATTTAGAAAAATACAAAAATAAGAAGCAGCCCGGGAAGGACACGAGGGCTCCACGAGGGTGGAGGGCACGCCCTTCCTTTCTGGGCGTGCCCCCTGCCTCGTGGGCACTTCGTGTGCTCTCCGGACTTCGTTTTCTTGCACGATACGTATTTTGGTCAGTAAAAATTCATTATATAATCTCCCGAAGGTTTTGACTCCTGTATCACGCAAATATCCTCTGTTCTTGTTTCGAGCTGTTTTCTGTCATGGTTGTCAAGGCTAGGCATCATGTCGTCCCCCTCCTCCAACAATGGTGACAATGATGCTTCGCTAATGAAGATAGAGCTGAAGAGGGAAGAACCTATGGAGACCAACAAGGATGAAGGGATCAAGAAGGCCACAGAGGACCAAGTTCCGGCAGCAGAAGACACCCTTCAACTTGATCACAATCTTCTTACCCCAACTGAGATCGAAGCTTTCAAGATGATTGAGTTAGCTCGTATACAAAACAAGTATCTCACACTTGAAAATATTTTTTTGAAGGAGCATATCGTCGCACTCAAGTGCATTATCCGCAAGTTGGAGGATCTCTTGCGCTCAATGTGCGACTACCCATCATCAACAACTCCACCACCTTCCTCACCAACAAAGGAGACATAATCATATGGGTATGGGCACTCCCCTTGGCAACTGCCAAACTTGGGGGAGGTGCCCCGGTATCGTATCACCATCACATCTCTATCTTTACCATTTTTCCTAGTTCGATCCTTTTAGTAGTATCTTGATCTAGTAGAATGAAGTTTTTAGTATGATCTAGTTTTGAGTTTTGCTTTATGATCCCTTTATGTAATCGAGTCCATGAGCTATATAATAAAGTTTAGTGTTGAGTCAAGGGCTTGATTATCTTGCTATGATCTTGAGTGAATAAAAGAAAAGAGAAAAGAATAAAAAGAAACAAAGAGATCATATTGATCTTATGGAGAGTAATGACTTCACATAGAAAGAGTATGATGATTAAAAATTGTTGAGAGTTGACAAACATAGTTTTGGTCATCGTTGCAATTAATAGGAAGTAATAAAGAAAGAGAGGTTTCACATATAAATATACTATCTTGGACATCCTTTATGATTGGGAGCACTCATTAAAATATCACATGCTAAAGAGTTGATGTTGGACAAGGAAGACAACGTAATGGGTTATGTTTTCTTATATCTGAGATAAAGTATATTGTCATGGATCATCCAACATGTTGAGTTTGCCTTTCTCCCTCATGCTAGCCAAATTCTTTGCACCAAGTAGAGATACTACTTGTGCTTCCAAATACCCTTAAACCCAGTTTTGCCATGAGAGTCCACCATATCTACCTATGGATTGAGTAAGATCCTTCAAGTAAGTTGTCATCGGTGCAAGCAATAAAAATTGCTCTCTAAAAATGTATGGTTGATTAGTGTGGAGGAAATAGGCTTTATACGATCTTGTGATGTGGAAGAAATAAAAGCGACAGACTGCATAATAAAGGTTCATCTCACAAGTGGCAATATAAAGTGACGTTCTTTCGCATTAAGATTTTGTGCATCCAACCCTGAAAGCGCATGGCAACCTCTGCTTCCCTCTGCGAAGGGCCTATCTTTTATTATTACCTTCTACCTTATGCAAGAGTCATGGTGATCTTCACCTTTCCTTTTTATATTTTATCCTTTGGCAAGCACAATGTGTTGGAAAGATCCTGATATATATATATATATATATCTAATTGGATGTAAGTTAGAATGAGCTATTATTGTTGACATTACCCTTGAGGTAAAAGGTTGGGAGGCGAACTATAAGCCCCTATCTTTCTCTGTGTCCGATTAAAACTCCGTAACCACAAGTATTGTGTGAGTGTTAGCAATTGTGAAAGACTAAATGATAGTTGAGTATGTGGACTTGCTAAAAAGCTCTGACATAGACTCTTTCTGATGTTATGATAAATTGCAATTGCCTCAATGACTGAGATTATAGTTTCTTAGTTCTCAATGAAGTTTCTGATTCATACTTTGCATTGTGAATAGATTATTACTTGAGCATAAGAGATCATATGACAATATCCTTATATGTTGCTGTTATAAGATTAATCATGATGCCCTCATGTCCGTATTTTATTTTATCAACACCTCTACCTCTAAACATGTGGACCTATTTATCGTTATCGGCTTTCGCTTGAGGACAAGCGAGGTATAAGCTTGGGGGAGTTGATACGTCCATTTCGCATCATGCTTTTATATCGATATTTATTGCATTATGGGTTGTTATTACACATTATGTCACAATACTTATGCCTATTCTCTCTTATTTTACAAGGTTTACATAAGGAGGGAGAATGCTGGCAGCTGGAATTCTGGGCTGGAAAAGGAGCAAATATTAGAGACCTATTCTGCACAACTCCAAAAGTCCTGAAACTCTACGGAAGTTATTTTTGGAAATAATAAAAAATACTGAGCGGAAGAAATACCAGAGGGGGCCCACACCCTAGCCACGAGGGTGGGGGCGCGCCCTACCCCCTAGGTGCACCCCCTGCCTCGTGGGCCCCCTGTTGGCCCTCTGATGCCTATCTTCTGCTATATGAAGTCTTTTGTCCGAAGAAAAATCAGAAGTAAGCTTTCGGGACGAGACTCCGCCGCCACGAGGTGGAACCTTAGCGGGACCAATCTAGGGCTCTAGCGGAGCTGTTCTGCCGGGGAAACTTCCCTCCGAGAGGGGGAAATCATCGCCATCGTCATCACCAACGCTCCTCTCATCGGGAGGGGACCAATCTCCATCAATCTTTTCACCAGCACCATCTCCTCTCAAACCCTAGTTCATCTCTTGTATCCATGTGACGCCCGGATAATTAAGCTACAATAATTCTCTGCTAATGATGCCTCGTCACTTCGATTACTGTTGCTAATCTAACATTAGTTCAAAATTCAGTTCAAATTCAAATTTGAACTATAGTCAAACAGTAAAGGTTTTCAAATATTAAAACTAAAATGTTCGGGTTGTGCCAAATAATGCATATATAGGTAATTACTGTGGAGAAACCACACTTTTATAAAATGTATAAATACTCTAAAATGAATGGAACAGTAGCAAGAACAATTATTTAAAGGCTTTTAAAATAATAAATGATTAAAAACTATTTTATTTTAGCTGCCAAGTTAATTGTGGTAGTGGCATTATTACTAATACTATTTTAGGTGCAACTTATGTATTTTATAAAAACTAAAATTTAATATAACAGTAAAAAGAAAAGCAAAATAAGAAAAAGAAAAGAAAAACAAAGACCGAAAAATAAAGTAAAAGCAAGAGAAATCCCCCCATCCCCCGCTGGGCCTCTGCCCAGCTGGCCACCAAGCCAACCATGCCAGTCCACCTAAACTCCCTACTCCTTCCTCCTGTTCACCAGTGGCCGTGTGCGCGCCCTGGCCGTTCGTGCGCGATGCCACCGGCGGATGCTCGCCACTGCGACGCTACAGGGGCGCCAGGAGGAGTATAAGACCGCCCCGACCTCGTGGACAAACCCTAGCTCCCCACCCTCATTTCCTCTCGCTGCTATCCTCTCCCGCACACGTGGCCGAGCCGCCGTCGCCACGCTCGCTGTCGATCCCGCGGCCCCCGACCTCACCTTGCCGTGACACCGAGTCTGTCCGCTCCATCGACGAGCGCTCCGTCGACTGGTGCTCCCTGTGGGAGCCCGGAGCCCCTGCACCGTCCTCTACCTCGTCATCAACCCCTCGGCCCCGACGAGCCCCACCGCGTGATTCGCCGCCACCACTGCGTCCCCGGCTTTCCCAAGCCGTCCCCCGCCCTCACTATGAGCTTTTGCTTGTTTCCCCTCTCTCTCCTCCAACGATTTCGCGCTCTAGCTAGGACCCCGCCATGGATGGACCTCTCTGTCGCCGTTGCTCACGGCGTTGCTTCCACACCTTGCCCCGCCCTGACCTCATCGCGCATGTGCGCTTTGCTGCACGTGCACACATGCGCTCGGGCCGCGCCTCGCCCGCGTGAGGCCTCCCCGCAACCTGCTCTGCTGGCGCTCGCCGCACCCTCCTCTGCAAGACGACGCGCTGCCCGCACCTCCGCCTCTGTCCCGCGTGCTCTGCTGCCTCTAGCCACGCCGGCCCTAGCCAAGCGGATGTAGGCCGGCCGGATAGCCCGTGCCCGCTGCTCACCTCGCGTCGCCCCACCGCGCCTATTCCGGCAGCCGCCCGTGCCACCGCGGATGTTGACTCCGTCGTCGCCTCCAGCCAAGTCTGGCCGCCCCGCGGCCACCAGTCGACGTGGCCAACCACCAGCTACCCATCGGTGCCCTTCGCGCATCGAACTGACGCCCGTAGCACAAGCCCGACGGGTTCCCGCGTTGCTGCCGCCGCCGGCGCACTGTAAATCCTCGCCGGTGTTAACCACGATGACGTGGATGTCATTAACCCCCTAACAAAATCCCTAACAGCCACTGACATCGGCCCCCACAGTCCTAATTAACCTCACTGGTTTTATTTAAAAGTCTGTTAAAAAAATCACTCAATGACACTTGGGCCCCACTGGGCCCTTTCACCAGTCAAACTGGTGACTGGGACTAGCCTAGTCAATGGCAGGTGGGACCCCGTGACCCACTTTGACCAGTCAACAGGGACCAGTCAACAGGGACCAGTCAACCGTTGACTGGGCAGTTGACTAGGGCCACTGTCAGCCACTGTGGCCCTAGTCTGGGTACAGTTTTGGGTGTATCTAGCAATTAGTCTTTTATTTTTGAATTAATATTAGATCCAGGAAATTACAAAAATGATTAAATCTTTATAACTTAATATAAAATAAACTGTAGCTCGGATGGAAAAACTTTGTACATGAAAGTTGCTCAGAACGACGAGGCGAATCCGGATACGCAGCCCGTTTGTCCGCCACGCATCCCTAGCATAGCAAACCTGCAACCTTCCCCCTCCGGTTCATCTGTCCAAAAATGCGAAACACCGGGAATACTTTCCCGGATGTTTCCCCCTTCGCCGGTATCACCTCCTACCGCGTTAGGGCACACCTAGCACCGCGCATTGTCATGTCATGCACCGTCATGCTTATGTTTGCATTATATTTATTGTTTCTTCCCCCTCTTCTCTCGTTAGACACCGAGACCGACGCCGCTGCTACCTAGTACGACTACGGTGTTGACGACCCCTCCTTCTTGCCAGAACAACTAGGCAAGCCCCCCCCCTTGATCACCAGATATCGCCTATTCTTCTCTATACTGCTTGCATTAGAGTAGTGTAGCATGTTACTGCTTTCGGTTAATCCTATTCTGTTGCATAGCCTGTCATTGTTGCTACAGTTGTTACCCTTACCTGCTATCCTACTGCTTAGTATAGGATGCTAGTGTTCCATCAGTGGCCCTACACTCTTGTCCGTCTGCCATGCTATACTACTGGGCCATGATCACTTCGGGAGGTGATCACGGGTATATACTATATACTTTATATACATGACACATGTGGTGACTAAAGTCGGGTCAGCTCATTGAGTACCCGCAAGTGATTTTGATGAGGGGGTTGAAAGGACAGGTGGCTCCATCCCGGTAGAGGTGGGCATGGGTTCCTGACGGCCCCCGACTGTTACTTTGTGGTGGAGCGGTAGGGCAGGTTGAGACCACCTAGGAGAGAGGTGGGCCTGGCCCTGGTCGGCGTCCGCGGTTACTTCAAAATAACACGCTTAACGAGTTCTTGGTATTTGATCTGAGTCTGGCCATTTGGTCTATACACACTAACCAACTACGCGGGAACAGTTATGGGCACTCGACGTCGTGGTATCAGCCGAAGCCTTCGTGACGTCAGCAACTGAGCGGCACGCGCCGCATTGGACCGTAAGCTCACACTTGTATTAAGGGGGCTAGGTCTGCTTCCGGCCGCGTACGCAACGTGCAGGTGTGCAATGGGCGATGGGCCTGTGACGCCCCCGATTTGACCGTACACTAATCATGCACGCAAATGTGTACGATCAAGGTCAGGGACTCACGGGAAGATATCACAACACAAGTCCTCGGGTTATCAGCAGAGAGTATCTTCAGGGTCTTCACGTGCAGCAGACGATCATCAGTAAATAAGGGGCTCTCCGGGTGAAAGTGATAACGAGATCCTAATGTTAGATTTAGTAAAATCATTTAACCCGAATAGAAGAGAGATCAGAGTCCCAGAGTATAGGCAGGGAGTAAAAGATCCTAATACCACCCAATGGCGACGTGGGCCCGTAAGACACACAGCCATGTTAGTAAAAGATTTGTAATGTCTAGACTCGACTTCGGCCAAGGAGTGTGGAAAGGGGGATTCCTACAGGCAGTCGACTCTGATACCAACTCGTGACGCCCCCGATTTGACCGTACACTAATCATGCACGCAAATGTGTACGATCAAGGTCAGGGACTCACGGGAAGATATCACAACACAACTCTAAAACATAAATAAGTCATACAAGCATCATAGTACAAGCCAGGGGCCTCGAGGGCTCGAATACAAGTGCTCGATCACAGACGAGTCAGCGGAAGCAACAATATCTGAGTACAGACATAAGTTAAACAAGTTTGCCTTAAGAAGGCTAGCACAAAAGTAGCAACGATCGAAAAGGCAAGGCCTCCTGCCTGGGACCTCCTAACTACTCCTCGAAGCCGAACTCCATGTAGAACCATCCTCGGGATCTCTAGCTCCTGGACTCCAGCATCTGGTTGCGACAATCAGGTATAGAAAGGGGAAAAGAGGGAGAAAAGCAACCGTGAGTACTCATCCAAAGTACTCGCAAGCAAGGAGCTACACTACATATGCATGGGTATATGTGTAAAGGGGCATATCAGTGGACTGAACTGCAGAATGCCAGAATAAGAGGGGGATAGCTAACCCTGTCGAAGACTACGCTTCTGGCAGCCTCCATCTTGCAGCATGTAGAAGAGAGTAGATTGAAGTCCTCCAAGTAGCATCGCATAGCATAATCCTACCCGGTGATCCCCTCCTCGTCGCCCTGTTAGAGAGCGACCACCGGGTTGTATCTGGCACTTGGAAGGGTGTATTTTATTCAGTATCCAGTTCTAGTTGTCATAAGGTCAAGGTACAACTCCGGGTCGTCCTTTTACCGAGGGACACGGCTATTCGAATAGATAAACTTCCCTGCAGGGGTGCACCACATAACCCAACACGCTCGATCCCATTTGACCGGACACACTTTTCTGGGTCATGCCCGGCCTCGTAAGATCAACACGTCGCAGCCCCACCTAAGCACAACAGAGCGGTCAGCACGCCGGTCTAACCCTATGCGCGCAGGGGTCTGGGCCCATCGCCCTATGCACACCTGCACGTTGCGTACGCGGCCGGAAGCAGACCTAGCCTAGTGGCGTTCCAGTCCAATCCGGCGCGCGCCACTCAGTCGCTGACGTCAAGAAGGCTTCGGCTGATACCACGACGCCGGGATACCCATAACTACTCCCGCGTAGATGGCTAGTGCGTATAGACCAAATGGCCAGACTCAGATCAAATACCAAGATCTCGTTAAGCGTGTTAAGTATCCGCGAACGCCGACCAGGGCCAAGCCCACCTCTCACCTAGGCGGTCTCAACCTGCCCTGTCGCTCCGCCACAAGGTAACAGTCGGGGGCCGTCAGGAACCCAGGCCCACCTCTACCGGGGTGGAACCACCTGTCCTTTCAGCCCCCTCATCAGAACCACTTGCGGGTACTCCTCGAGCCGACCCGACTTTAGTCATCACATGTGTCATGTATATGGTATATAAGTATATACCCGTGATCACAGCCCGGTAGTATAGCACAGCAGACGGACAAGGATGTAGGGCCACTGATGGAAAACTAGCATCCTATACTAAGCAGTAGGGTAGCAGGTAAGGGAAACAACTGTAGCAACAATGACAGGCTATGCAACAGAATAGGATTAATCGAAAGCAGTAACATGCTACACTACTCTAATGCAAGTAGTAGAGAGTAGAGTAGGCGATATCTGGTGATCAAGGGGGGGGGCTTGCCTGGTTGCTCTGGCAAGTAGGAGGGGTTGTCAACTCCGTAGTCGAACTGGGCAGCAGCAGTGTCGGTCTCGTAGTCTACCGGAGAGAAGAGGGGGGAAGAAACAGTAAATACAATGCAAACATAAGCATGACGATGCGTGACATGACAATGAACAGTGCGAGGTGTGTCCTAACGCGACAGTAGGTGGTACCGGCGAAGGGGGGGACATCCGGGAAAGTATTCCCGATGTTTCGCGTTTTCGGACAAACGGACCGAAGGGGGAAAGTTGCTAGATCGATAGGTTAGGGAGGTGTGGTGGACGAACGGACTGCGTTTTCGGATTCGTCTCGTCGTTCTAAGCAACTTTCATATAGAAAACTTTTTCATCCGAGTTACGGTTTAAAAGATATGAATTTTCAAAGATTATTTGAATTTCTGAAATTATTTGAATTTAGCAAAAATGAATTATGACGTCAGCATGAGGTAATGCTGACGTCAGCAGGTCAACAGGTCGGCTGACCAGTCAAACCAGACAGGTGGGTCCAGTGGGACCCACATGTCAGCCTCTGTTAGTCTAACAGTAATTTAAACTAAACTATCAGTCTAATTAGAGGGGTGGGCCCCATATGTCAGTGAGTGATTAGTTAATCTAATTATTTTTATTTATAAAACAATTGTTAGACTAATTAACAGAAGGGGGGCCCGCATGTCAGTGGCTGGGGGCCGCCCAGTCAGCTCGTTGACCGCGGTCAACAAGTCAAGGGGGGGACCTGGGTCCACCAGTCAGTGGCCCAGGCGGTGCCACGCGGGCGCCACGTCGGTGACGTCGCCGGAATCACGCCGGCGACCATTCCAGCGGCGGAAGTTCGCCGGAGTTGCTCGGATTTCCAGCACAGGGCACCATTCCGCGCGTTTTTGGTGGCGTTCGAACGAGTAGATTGTCCCGCGTCGATCTAGAGTGATCCCAGGAGCGGGGGTGGCCGGAGTGGAGCTCAACGACGACCGCGGGCGGCGCCGGACTACGGGCATCTTCGAAAACCACGCTACGGGCTGCGTTCTAGCTAACAAACGACACTAGCGGGCTCTACGGACCTCCGGCAACTCGACGGAGGCCACCGCTTGGCTCGGAGATGGACGGGGTGAGCGCAACGAGGGGGGTCCGGCAGGGACGCGCGCCTGTTCCGACCCTGGTCGGGTGAACAGGGAAGGGGAGAGAGCGACCGGGGGGGAACGGGCCGGTTCGGCGGATGGGCCAGGTGGGCCGGCCTGGCTGCGAGCTGGGCCGTCTGGTCCAGGGGGGTCATTTTCTTTTCTTTTTGTTTTACTTTGTCTTATTTTTCCTTTTCTGTTTTGGCTAATTGTCTGGGCACCAAGTGAGTTTTGTAAAATATGATAGCTGGCCCACAAATCACAGCACAATATACCTTACCACCAAAAACTAGTTTGGGGTAAATATCATTTCATATTTATTTTGTATTACTAAAAAGGTTATTAACTAATGTTTTCAGCCACTGTTTGAGGATGTTTAAGTCACTTATCAAATTTCAATAATGTTCTTTACTATTTTATCATAGCCTCTGATTTATCTACTACTTATTGAACATTTTAGTTTTAGTATTTGAAAACTTTTATTGTTTGCTTGATTTTGAACTTTGAATTTTGATCCGGTTTTGAACTAACGCGAGATTATCAACACTAACAGAGGTGACGTGTCATCACTAGCGTAGGTTTACTGTAGTATAATTATCCGGGCGTCACAATTCTCCTCCACTACAAGAAATCTCGTCCCGAGATTTAAGAGGGAAGTAAGGGGGAAGGTTCGGGTAACGAAATTCTAGGGAGTGTTCTTGGTCTTGGTTGTCCTTCTCGAAGAGGTTGATCCATTACATTGATGTCTTCATTCTGCTGTTTCAGGTCATCATGATAAGTTGTCGTCCTTTCTTCGGGAACTCCCTCGTACTTACGACAGAGTAAGGGGGGTATTCTAGAAGAACGGACCTCTGCAAGGTTTACTATCTGGTCAATATCATCGGGGTAGGTGGCGGAAAGTAACTCTCGAACTAAATCTTAAGAAAAGCCGAGAGCAAGTAAGAAGTACCATGAGAAGTTTCAAACGGGTAGGCAATCGTTCGAAGCCTGAAACAAAGTGTGAAAGGGATTCAAAGCAATCGGAATAAGTATTATGTCTGATGCCAGTATAGATCAGTAGGATGGTGGTCCGTGAATTACATACGAGGCCACGCACGATGAATAAATTTGGGAACAGGGGGTACACAGGAGATTCAGGTTTCGATCCTGTGGAACTGTGGGTTATGGGCCCACCATGTGGGTTAAAAGTAGGACGGGCGGTGACATCTTGCACGATTATGATAGCAAGGCATGTCAGAGGGTAGCCTGTCAGTCATATGTCAGCAACATCGTCGGTACCAAGGGCGAGGGACGAAAAGAACCATTTTCCTGCTCGTTGAAACGAGGCGGACCATTAGGCAAAGTTCTCGTCCATCGGTGGTTACCGAAATGTCACCAACAATAGTAACAGGGTCTTACTGACAGAGTTGTACACCGAGGTGTTTACATAAGCAGGAGAATATTACTGCTTAGATCATATAGATCACCAGAAAGGTTAAACCAAACAATGGGAAGGAAAATATGATTATCAGATTAAACAGAAGAATGGAAAGGAAAATGTGTTTAAACACATATTTCAAGGGTATATCCTTCCCAAGGACAAGCAGAGCATGATATCCATGACGTGATATAATGTAGAAAACTCTTTAGGTACGGGAGAGAAATTTCATGACATTACCCATACAACGGTGTGTGGATAATTGAGCAGGAAACAATTAGCTTTGGGCTTCAAATGTTCCTGTTTAAAATCAGAGTACCATAGACATGCTTCGAGATAGCATTGACATGGTCAACAGGTGAAGATCAGACTTTGGAAACAAAAAGGATCCATCAGGAACAACTTATAGAGTAAGTCTTACAATTTCCTCATGGAAGAATAGCTAACCTTGCTAAAAAAGGGAAAACTTATAACAATAGGTCCTCCGGCCAGGTGTGTTAGGCATGACATCACCTTACCGGGTCATAAATAGACCAATGTTATAACTCTTGGAAATATGTTCCAACCATCATATCTGACCGAGATTCAGATTTGATTGGTGTCAGGATAACTCAGACTCAGGATGCCTGAGAAGAAAGGTGCAACACCAATTGACGAGATGACTTTGTAAGATTCTCGGGAAACGAATTATGGAAGCGAGTTCCAAAACAAGAGTCCATCAGTATACCAACGAGAGGATGAGGAGGTGGCTGATTGTCTCAGCGACACCACCGCTATGTGAACAAGGAGATAACATTAACTAGATCGAATGACTTAATGATGTATGCTCGAGGAAAACATACACAGTTAAACATTGGTTGAAATGTGCACCCGAAATATGGGCTAGGTAGCACAACCAATGTTCGAATGATGATTCATTAAGCCATAGACGTAGAATGAAGCTATAGACCAATAACTCCAAAGCAATAGGGCTGCTAGAAGTTTAGAATTTACACATCACAGACCATTGGTCGATATTCCTTTTAGAAACAACACGGGGACCAAGAAAGAATGGTGATGGGGAGAAGTATCACCGTACCAAGATGTCATACGAGGTGGTGAAATTCTTACAACATACTTGACGTAAAATTTGGTAATACTCCAGGGTAGAACATATCATAAGCTAGATAGTAGGGAAATCAAGGTACAACACAAAACACGCACAAGTTTGTGTTGAATGGAAGGCAATAAAATGGTCGATGATAAAAGAAATCATCGAAGGCAAGGATGGTATTTCTCATCCAGAATTCGATAG
The DNA here is from genome assembly GCF_002575655.3 of Aegilops tauschii subsp. strangulata. Lineage (NCBI taxonomy): Eukaryota > Viridiplantae > Streptophyta > Magnoliopsida > Poales > Poaceae > Aegilops > Aegilops tauschii. Next base: position 84,915,069 of record NC_053038.3, read on the forward strand.
ATATCTTGGAAGAGCTCAGAATGTTGATGATGTTCACGACACATTTGTAGCGAGGATTTATGAAGAGGTAAACGATCGGCGATGACATCAAGTCAAAGGAATGATGAAGCGATAGGTTAATGGAACCAAGGGGAAGGCACAAACTTGAAATCAAGCCTGTTGTTCAAGGCGAACTAATATGACGAGGAAGATCGACGTAAGCTTAGCTCATCACCGAAAGTTGTGTTCCGGGAAGGACCGGGTAGCACAGTTAAAAGTTTGCACGATAATGATATAGCCGATAAGGCTAGGAATGACTTGAAGGATTATTACACTCGTAAGCAACAAGAATTACTTAGAGTTATTGAATCGGAGTGCGGAATCGATTCGCTTATCGGTGTTCTCGAGTGACTAATAACTCAAAGCCCGTGGAAAATTGGGATCAGTGAGAATGTAGCACTTGATGAAGAATTCATAAGAAGTTATGCAGTTCCATGATAATCTCGAGATACCAGGGGGTAATACTCGACGACAGATCAAGGTAAAGGTTGGACTAGGGTATTGCCCTGTAGAAGACAAGTGCCTAACTTGTACGAGAAATGGTGTTTAAAAGAGAACATGGTCGGAACCATGATTGCAAAAGGCCAGATCCCAGATATAAGATGAACTTATACCAAGGGAATAATTAATTTAAGAGAAGCTTTTAATGATAAGATCTACATCGTGTCCATGGGCATGAACACAAAGTTCAAGGTCGACTCCCACTTCTTCAATGCATAACCTTTCATTCACTTCTCGCGTTTGATGAAGTTGCAGTGTTGAAGAATTTTATCTGGTAAAATACCAGAAGAGTATGACTCATGAAAACTTTCGAGTTCATACGGTTTTTAGGGAAGGTATAGGTTCAACCCATCGGGGCTTCGTAGAAAGATATACTACAAACTTCAGGAGTAAATAACACAAGCTCAAAAGTAGAGCATGGTTGACAAAGCAGAGGATACAATTTACCAAAGGCATTATGTATCCGAGGAAAAGCTCACCAGCTTATTTAATATGGAGGACATTGTCGGATAAAATCCGACAAAAGGGGTCTGGTGGTCCACAAGGGATCTGATGTGAGCAACAGTACTCAACCAGATGAAGAAAGAATGCAAGGAGATCTGATTAAAGAAACAACTGACTAACTCAACGTTCAAATGCAAAAGAATTATGATTTCCAAATCATGGGGTCAGAAGCAACGCTCTGATCAAGGATGGATAAGTTGAGTAGGCTTAGGGGTACAATCGATGGCAATTTGATAGGTCGAGATCCAGCTCATGTTAAAGATGTCTGAGCCGGAAGGATGAATTCTAGGATCTGATTGAGGATTGCGAGCATTCGCATCATATTGAATCAATGGACTCAAACTGATAATGACAAGAGATGCCAATAAGATTACGAGACTTAAGATTAATCATAATGCAAGTAAGCAAGAATTTCAAGAGCAAAAAGGCTCCTGAAGATTTTCGGAAGATCGAATAGTATTTTGAAGACTATTGTGGAATACTTGATTCAACTGGGGATGAACGGATACTCGGTAAGTGCGAGAATTATCAGTAGGGGTGTTCAGGTGACAAAGAACAGCAAGGCAGTAAGCTCAAGGGATTCTCGGAACAACAGAGAGAATTTCGGGGTATCTTGTAATAACAAGATCAACTGGGAAACATTGTATGAATGGCGAGTATACGTGGTTATCCATAGGAGTTTATCGATGAAAGGGAATTGCAAAAGCGATGAACACAAGTCCTCGGGTTATCAGCAGAGAGTATCTTCAGGGTCTTCACGTGCAGCAGACGATCATCAGTAAATAAGGGGCTCTCCGGGTGAAAGTGATAACGAGATCCTAATGTTAGATTTAGTAAAATCATTTAACCCGAATAGAAGAGAGATCAGAGTCCCAGAGTATAGGCAGGGAGTAAAAGATCCTAATACCACCCAATGGCGACGTGGGCCCGTAAGACACACAGCCATGTTAGTAAAAGATTTGTAATGTCTAGACTCGACTTCGGCCAAGGAGTGTGGAAAGGGGGATTCCTACAGGCAGTCGACTCTGATACCAACTCGTGACGCCCCCGATTTGACCGTACACTAATCATGCACGCAAATGTGTACGATCAAGGTCAGGGACTCACGGGAAGATATCACAACACAACTCTAAAACATAAATAAGTCATACAAGCATCATAATACAAGCCAGGGGCCTCGAGGGCTCGAATACAAGTGCTCGATCACAGACGAGTCAGCGGAAGCAACAATATCTGAGTACAGACATAAGTTAAACAAGTTTGCCTTAAGAAGGCTAGCACAAAAGTAGCAACGATCGAAAAGGCAAGGCCTCCTGCCTGGGACCTCCTAACTACTCCTCGAAGCCGAACTCCATGTAGAACCATCCTCGGGATCTCTAGCTCCTGGACTCCAGCATCTGGTTGCGACCATCAGGTATAGAAAGGGGAAAAGAGGGAGAAAAGCAACCGTGAGTACTCATCCAAAGTACTCGCAAGCAAGGAGCTACACTACATATGCATGGGTATATGTGTAAAGGGGCATATCAGTGGACTGAACTGCAGAATGCCAGAATAAGAGGGGGATAGCTAACCCTGTCGAAGACTACGCTTCTGGCAGCCTCCATCTTGCAGCATGTAGAAGAGAGTAGATTGAAGTCCTCCAAGTAGCATCGCATAGCATAATCCTACCCGGCGATCCCCTCCTCGTCGCCCTGTTAGAGAGCGATCACCGGGTTGTATCTGGCACTTGGAAGGGTGTATTTTATTCAGTATCCAGTTCTAGTTGTCATAAGGTCAAGGTACAACTCCGGGTCGTCCTTTTACCGAGGGACACGGCTATTCGAATAGATAAACTTCCCTGCAGGGGTGCACCAGATAACCCAACACGCTCGATCCCATTTGGCCGGACACACTTTTCTGGGTCATGCCCGGCCTCGTAAGATCAACACGTCGCAGCCCCACCTAAGCACAACAAAGCGGTCAGCACGCCGGTCTAACCCTATGCGCGCAGGGGTCTGGGCCCATCGCCCTATGCACACCTGCACGTTGCGTACGCGGCCGGAAGCAGACCTAGCCTAGTGGCGTTCCAGTCCAATCCGGCGCGCGCCACTCAGTCGCTGACGTCAAGAAGGCTTCGGCTGATACCACGACGCCGGGATACCCATAACTACTCCCGCGTAGATGGCTAGTGCGTATAGACCAAATGGCCAGACTCAGATCAAATACCAAGATCTCGTTAAGCGTGTTAAGTATCCGCGAACGCCGACCAGGGCCAGGCCCACCTCTCACCTAGGCGGTCTCAACCTGCCCTGTCGCTCCGCCATAAGGTAACAGTCGGGGGCCGTCAGGAACCTAGGCCCACCTCTACCGGGGTGGAACCACCTGTCCTTTCAGCCCCCTCATCGGAACCACTTGCGGGTACTCCTCGAGCCGACCCGACTTTAGTCATCACATGTGTCATGTATATGGTATATAAGTATATACCCGTGATCACCGCCCAGGTGATCACGGCCCGGTAGTATAGCACAGCAGACGGACAAGGATGTAGGGCCACTGATGGAAAACTAGCATCCTATACTAAGCAGTAGGGTAGCAGGTAAGGGAAACAACTGTAGCGACAATGACAGGCTATGCAACAGAATAGGATTAATCGAAAGCAGTAACATGCTACACTACTCTAATGCAAGTAGTAGAGAGTAGAGTAGGCGATATCTGGTGATCAAGGGGGGGCTTGCCTGGTTGCTCTGGCAAGTAGGAGGGGTTGTCAACTCCGTAGTCGAACTGGGCAGCAGCAGTGTCGGTCTCGTAGTCTACCGGAGAGAAGTGGGGGGGAAGAAACAGTAAATACAATGCAAACATAAGCATGACGATGCGTGACATGACAATGAACAGTGCGAGGTGTGTCCTAACGCGACAGTAGGTGCTACCGGCGAAGGGGGGGAACATCCGGGAAAGTATTCCCGATGTTTCGCGTTTTCGGACAGACGGACCGAAGGGGGAAAGTTGCTAGATCGATAGGTTAGGGAGGTGTGGTGGACGAACGGACTGCGTATTCGGATTCGTCTCGTCGTTCTGAGCAACATTCATATAGAAAACTTTTTCATCCGAGTTACGGTTTAAAAGATATGAATTTTCAAAGATTATTTGAATTTCTGGAATTATTTGAATTTAGCAAAAATGAATTATGACGTCAGCATGAGGTAATGCTGACGTCAGCAGGTCAACAGGTCGGCTGACCAGTCAAACCAGACAGGTGGGTCCAGTGGGACCCACATGTCAGCCTCTGTTAGTCTAACAGTAATTTAAACTAAACTAACAGTCTAATTAGAGGGGTGGGCCCCATATGTCAGTGAGTGATTAGTTAATCTAATTATTTTTATTTATAAAACAACAGTTAGACTAATTAACAGAAGGGGGCCCGCATGTCAGTGGCTGGGGGCCGCCCAGTCAGCTCGTTGACCGCGGTCAACAAGTCAACGGGGGGACCAGGCGGTGCCACGCGGGCGCCACGTCGGTGACGTCGCCGGAATCACGTCGGCGACCATTCCAGCGGCGGAAGTTCGCCGGAGTTGCTCGGATTTCCAGCACAGGGCACCATTCCGTGCGTTTTTGGTGGCGTTCGAACGAGTAGATTGTCCCGCGTCGATCTAGAGTGATCCCAGGAGCGGGGGTGGCCGGAGTGGAGCTCAACGACGACCGCGGGCGGCGCCGGACTACGGGCATCTTCGAAAACCACGCTACGGGCTACGTTCTAGCTAACAAACGACGCTAGCGGGCTCTACGGACCTCCGGCAACTCGACGGAGGCCACCGCTTGGCTCGGAGATGGACGGGGTGAGCGCAACGAGCTCGCGGACGAGGCCGCATGCGGCAATAGCGACGGCGGCACCGCGAGCCTTCTACGGTGTATGAGGAGGAACCAGAGGAAGGAGGAGGGGGTGGAGGCTTACGGCGCGGCACACGGAGGCCCTCGAGTGAACGGGAGCGCAGAGGGGAGGCGGGATGAATCGCGGCGGGCGGCGGCGACCGAGGTTGGGGAAAAGCTTGACCCGGCTGCTGCAGGGCACCCCAGCTCGTCCTGAAGCGCGGGGTCGACGAGGACGACGTAGAGGGAGCTCGGGGACATCGGCGGCTCGACGAACGGTGGTCGGGGCCACGCCTACGAGGCTTCGGCGGCGGTCTCGCTCGGGCGAGGGGAGGGCCAGAGAGAGAGAGAGCGGCCGAGATGGAGAGGGGAGTAGGTGGAGGTAGGTGGGGAGGAGGCCGAGGCGTCGAGGGGAGGGGTCAGTGGAGGCGGGGGCGCTGGCGATCTTATCCCCTCCTCGACGCCGGCGAGGGGGGGTCCGGCGGGGACGCGCGCCTGTTCCGACCCTGGTCGGGTGAACAGGGAAGGGGAGAGAGCGACCGGGGGGGAACGGGCCGGTTCGGCGGATGGGCCAGGTGGGCCGGCCTGGCTGCGAGCTGGGCCGTCTGGTCCAGGGGGGTCATTTTCTTTTCCTTTTGTTTTACTTTGTCTTATTTTTCCTTTTCTGTTTTGGCTAATTGTCTGGGCACCAAGTGAGTTTTGTAAAATATGATAGCTGGCCCACAAATCACAGCACAATATACCTTACCACCAAAAACTAGTTTGGGGTAAATATCATTTCATATTTATTTTGTATTAATAAAAAGGTTATTAACTAATCTTTTCAGCCACTGTTTGAGGATGTTTAAGTCACTTATCAAATTTCAATAATGTTCTTTACTATTTTATCATAGCCTCTGATTTATCTACTATTTATTGAACATTTTAGTTTTAGTATTTGAAAACTTTTATTGTTTGCTTGATTTTGAACTTTGAATTTTGATCCGGTTTTGAACTAACGCGAGATTATCAACACTAACAGAGGTGACGTGTCATCACTAGCGTAGGTTTACTGTAGTATAATTATCCGGGCGTCACAGGGCCCAGACCCCTGCGTGCATAGGATTTAGACCGGCGTGCTGACCTCTCTGTTGAGCCTAGGTGGGGCTGCGACGTGTTGATCTTCCGCGGCCGGGCATGACGCAGAAAAGTGTGTCCGGCCAAATGGGATCGAGCGTGTTGGGTTATGTGGTGCACCCCTGCAGGGAAGTTTATCTATTCGAATAGCCGTGTCCCTCGGTAAAAGGACGACCCGGAGTTGTACCTTGACCTTAGGACAACTAGAACCGGATACTTAATAAAACACACCCTTCCAAGTGCCAGATACAACCCGGTGATCGCTCTCTAACAGGGCGACGAGGAGGGGATCGCAAGGTAGGATTATGCTATGCGATTCTACTTGATGAACTTACCATCTACTCTCTTCTACATGCTGCAAGATGGAGGTGGCCAGAAGCGTAGTCTTCGACAGGATTAGTTATCCCCCTCCTATTCTGGCATTCTGCAGTTCTGTCCACCGATATGGCCCTTTACACATATACCCATGCATATGTAGTGTAGCTCCTTGCTTGCGAGTACTTTGGATGAGTACTCACGGTTGCTTTTCTCCCTCTTTTCCCCTTTCTATACCTGGTTGTCGCAACCAGATGCTGGAGTCCAGGAGCTAGAGATCCCGAGGATGATTCTACGTGGAGTTCGGCTTCGAGGAGTAGTTAGGAGGTCCCAGGCAGGAGGCCTTGCCTTTTCGATTGTTGCTACTTTTGTGCTAGCCTTCTTAAGGCAATCTTGTTTAACTTATGTCTGTACTCAGATATTATTGCTTCCGCTGACTCTTGTGTTTTCGAGCTTATGTATTCGAGCCTTCGAGGCCCCTGGCTTGTAATATAAAGCTTGTTTTATTTTAATTTGTGTCTAGAGTTGTGTTGTGATATCTTCCCGTGAGTCCTCGATCTTGATCGTACACATTTGCGTGTATGATTAGTGTACGGTCAAAACGGGGGCGTCACAAGTTGGTATCAGAGCCAACTGCCTGTAGGAATCCCCCTTCCACACTCCTTGGCCGAAGTCGAGTCTAGACATTGCAAAAACTTTTACTAACATGGTTGTCTGTCTTACGGGCCCACGTTGCCATTGGGTGGTACTAGGATATTTTAGTCCTCGACCTTTACTCTGGGACTCTGATCTCTCTCCTATTCGGGTTAAATGAATTTTGCTAAATCTAACATTAGGATCTCGTTATCACTTTCACCCGGAGAGCCCCTTATTACTGATGATCGTCTGCTGCACGTGAAGACCATGAAGACACACTCTGCTGTTAACCCGAGAATTTGTGTTCATCGCTTTTACAATTCCCTTCCATCGATAAACTCCTATGGATAACCACGTATACTCGCCATTCATACAATGTTTCCCAGTTGATCTTGTTATTACAAGATACCCCGAAATTCTCTCTGTTGTTCCGAGAATCCTTTGAGCTTACTGCCTTGCTGTTCTTTGTCACCTGAATACCCCTACGGATAATTCTCGCACTTACTGAGTATACGCTTATCCCCAGTTGATTCAAGTATTTCACAAAAGTGTTCAAAATACCATTCGATCTTCCGAAAATCCTCAGGAGACTTTTTGCTCTTGAAATTCTTGCTTACTTGCATTATGATTAATCTTAAGTCTCGTAATCTTATTGGCATATCTTGTCATTATCATTTTGAGTCCGTTGATTCAATTTGTTGCGAATGCTCGCAATCCTCAATCAGATCCTAGAATTCATCCTTCTGGCTCAGACGTCATTTGAAACGTGAGCTGGTTCTCGCCAATCAAATTGTCGTCGATTTTGCCCCTATGTCTATTGAACTTATCCATCCTTGATTAGTGCGTCTGTTTCTGATCCTTCGCCTTGTAAATCATAATTCCTTTGCAATTGAGCTCTAAGTTACTTAGTAGTTTCTATAATCCAAGGTCTTTGCATTGATTCTTCCTCTGGTTGTGTGCCGATACTCACATCAGATCCTTTATGGACCATCAGAACCTTGATGGATTTTATCCAACAACGTCCTTCATATTCAATCACTTTGGAAGTTCTTTCCCTGATACGTAATGCCTTTGGTAAATCCTATTCCTTGATTTGGCCAACCATGCTCTGCTTTCGAACTGGTGATATTTACTATTGAAGCTTGTGGTATATGTTTCCACGATGCCCCGATGGGTTGAACCTATGCCTTTTCTAACTTGTGTGAACCCGGAAACTACTACGGGTCATACTCTACTGTTGTTATGTCAGATAAAATTTCACCACAACTTCTTCGAAAATGAGAAGTGAATGAGAGGTTATGCATTGGAGAAGTGGGAGTCGACCTTGAACCTTGTGTTCGTGCCCATGGAAACGATGTAGATCTTATCATTAAAGCTTCTCTTGAAATTAATTATTCACTTGGTATAAGTTCTTATATCTGGGATCCGGCCTTTTGCAATCGTGGTTCCGACCATGTTCTCCTTTAAATACCTTTTCTCGTGCAAGTTTAAGTACTTGTCTTCTGCAGATCATTTCATGTGTCCACCATCTACTCTGCTCTACCGTCGAGTATTACACTCTGGTATCTCGAGAATATCATGGAATTGCATAACTTCTTATGGGTTCTTCATCAACTGTTCCTATTCCAATTTTCCTGGGTTCTGGGTTGTCGTCAACCGAGAACACCTATAAGTGAATCGATTCCGCACTCTGAATCCATAACTCTAAGTAATTTTTGTTTCCTACGAGTTAATAATCAATTAAGTCATCCCAAGCCTGATCGGCTATATCATTATCGTGCTAAACTTTAACTGTGCTACCTGGTCCTTATTCCCGGAGCACAAATTTTGACGATGAACCAAGCTTACGTCGATCTTCCTCGTCTTATCATTTCACCTTGAACATCAAGCTTGATTCCTAGTGTGTGTTGTATCCGTGGTTCCAATGACCCTTCGCTTCACCATTGCTTTTTCTTGTTGTCGTTGCTGTCCGATCGCTTCTTCATGAAATCTCTCGACAATTGTGTCGTGATCATCATCAACATTTTGAGCTCTTCCAGGGTATCAATTGAATTCATGAAGAGAAATGCCATCCTTGCCCTCAATGATTTGTGTTATCATCGACCACTTTATTGCCTTCCATTCAACACAAACTTGTTCATGTTTCGTGTTATACCTTGAGATCCATGCTATCCAGCAATTGTTCTTCTTTACCTTGGAGTATTACCAACTTTTATGTCAATAATGTCATGAGAATTTCACCACCTCTTAAGAATTCTTGGTATGGTGATACCTTTCACCATCACCATTCTTTCTTGGGTCCTCGTGTTGGTTGCAACCGGGGTACCAACAAGTGAGCGGTGCTGTTTGGATTCTGCCCTTCTAGCAACCCTATTGCTTTGAAGTTAATGGTCGGCCGTTCATTCTTAGACTATTGATTATTGAATCACCATTCCGACGTTGGTCGTGCAACCCAGCCCATATTCGGGTGCACCTACCAATGTTTAATTGTGTATGTTTTCCTTGAGCATACATCATTATACCATTTGATCTGACAAGTGTTACCTCCTTGTTCACATCATTGTGGAAATCCATCTTTTGTTAATCTCGATGAATAGTCGCTGAGTCCATCAGCCACCTCCTCATCCTCTCCTTGGTTTAATGGTGAACTCTTGTTTTGGAAATCGCTTCCATTGATCATTTCCCGAGAATCTTACAATGTCGTCTCATCAGTTGGTGTTGTACCTTTTCTTCTAAGTCACCCTAAGACTGGGGTATCCAGACACCAATCATATCCGAATCTCGGTCAGATATGGTGGTTGGAACATATTTCCAAGAGTTATAACATTGGTCTTTATGTGACTCGGTAAGGTGATGTCGTCTTAGCGCACTTGGTCGGAGGACCTATTGTTATAGTTTCCTTTCTAGCAAGGTTAGCCATTCTTCGAAGAGGAAATTTTAAGAATTATTCTATAAGTTGTTCCTGATGGATCATTCGTGTATCTGAAGTCTGACCTTTGCTTGAAGACCATGTCAATGCTATTTCGAAGCATGTCTGTGGTACTCCAATTTTCAACAAGAACATTTGAAGCCCAATGCTAAATGTTTCTTACTCAATTATCCAAACACCGTTGTATGGGTAATATCATGAAATTTCTCTCCCCTTACCTAAAGGGTTTTCTACTTTATATCCTGTCATGGATATCATGCTCTGCTTGTCCTTGGGAAGGATATACCCTTGAAATATGTGTTTAAACACACTTTCCTTTCCATTGTTCTGTTTAATGATGATCACCTTCTCCTTTCCATTGATTTATTTAATCTTTCTTGTGAACTATATCATCTAAGCAGTAATATTCTTCTGCTTATGTAAACACCTTGGTGTACAACTGTGTCAGTAAGACCGTGTTACTATTGTTGATGACATTTCGGTAACCACCGATGGACGAGAACTTTGCCGATTGGTCCATCTCGTTTCAACGAGCAGGAAAATGGTTCTCTTCATCCCTCGCCCTTGGTACCAATGATGCTGCCAACATAACTGATCGGTTATTCTCTGACATGCCTTTCTTACATGATCGTGCAAGATGTCACCGCTCCTCCTACTTTTAACCCACATGGTGGGCCCACAACCCACAGTTCCACAGGATCGAAACCTGACTCTCCTGTACACCCCCGGTTTCCAAAGTTATTCCTCGCGCTTGACTTCTTATGTAACTCACGGGCCACCTGCCAAGTGATCTATTCGGGTATCAGACGCAATACTTATTCTCGTTGCTCTGAACCCCTTTCACCTTCTGATTAGGCATCGAACGCTTGCCTATCCGTTTGAAACTTCTCATGGTACCTTCTTACTTTGCTCTCGACATCTTCTTAAGTTTCAATTCGAGAGACACTTATGCTTCTTCCCCTGAGTTAACCGTCTGATGCTCGATCTTGTTAGAATCCGTCCTTATAGAGTTTTCCCTTCTCACCTTTTCGTAAGTATGGTGAAGATCCTGAAGGAAGGACGACAACTTCATCATGATGACCTGAAGCAGAGGACTGAACACATCAATGTAATGGACCGACCTCTTCGAGAAGAGGAACTATGACCGAGAAGAATCGTTAAAATTTCGTAACCATATCCCTTCCCCCTTATAACCACTCCTAAATCTTGGGATGAGATTTCTTGTAGTGGAGGAGAATTGTGACGCCCGGATAATTAAGCTACAATAATTATCTGCTAATGATGCCTCGTCACTTCGATTACTGTTGCTAATCTAACGTTAGTTCAAAATTCGATTCAAATTCAAATTTGAATTATAGTCAAACAGTAAAGGTTTTCAAATATTAAGACTCAAATGTTCGGGTTGTGCCAAATAATGCATAGGTAATTATTGTGGAGAAACCACACTTTTATAAAATGTATAAATACTCTAAAATGAATGAAACAGTAGCAAGAACAATTATTTAAAGGCTTTTAAAATAATAAATGATTACAAACTATTTTATTTTAGGTGCCAAGTTAATTGTGGTAGTGGCATTATTACTAATACTATTTTAGGTGCAACTTATGTATTTTATAAAAACTAAAATTTAATATAACAGTAAAAAGAAAAGGAAAAATAAGAAAAATAAAAGAAAAACAAAGACTGAAAAATAAAGTAAAAGCAAGAGAAATCCCCCCATCCCCCGCTAGGCCTCTGCCCAGCTGGCCACCAGGCCAACCATGCCAGCCTACCTAAACTCCCTGCTCCTTCCTCCTCTTCACCAATGGCCATGTGCGCGCCCTGGCCGTCCATGCGCGATGCCGCCGGCGGATGCTCGCCACTGCGATGCTACAGGGGCGCCAGGAGGAGTATAAGACCGCCCCGACCTCGTGGACGAACCCTAGCTCCCCACCCTCATTTCCTCCCGCTGCTATCCTCTCCTGCACACGTGTCCGAGCTGCCGTCGCCACGCTCGCTGTCGATCCCGCGGCCCCCGACCTCACCGTGCCGTGACACCGAGTCCGCCCGCTCCATCGACGAGCGCTCCGTCGACCGGTGCTTCCTGTGGGAGCCCAGAGCCCCTGCACCGTCCTCCACCTCGTCATCGACCCCTCGGCCCCGACGAGCCCCACCGCGTGATTCGCCACCACCACTGCGTCCCCGGCTTCCCCAAGCCGTCACCCGCCCTCACTGTGAGCTTTTCCCTGTTTCCCCTCTCTCTCCTCCAACGATTTCCCGCTCTAGCTAGGACCCTGCCATTGATGGACCTCTCTGTCGCCGTTGCTCACGGCGTTGCTTCCACACCTTGGCCCGCCCTGACCATGGCCTCGTCGCGCCTGTGCGCTTTGCTGCACGCGCACACACACGCTCGGGCCGCGCCTCGCCCGCGTGAGGCCTCCCCGCAACCTGCTCTGCTGGCGCTCGCCGCACCCTCCTCTGCAAGACTACGCGCCGCCCGCACCTCCGCCTCTGTCCCGCGTGCTCTGCTGCCTCTAGCCACGCCGGCCCTCGCCAAGCCGAGCTAGGCCGAACGGATAGCCCGCGCCCGCTACTCGCCTCGCGTCACCCCACCGCGCCTGTTCCGGCAGTCGCCCGCGCCGCCGCGGATGTCGACTCCGTCGTCGACTCCGGCCAAGTGCGGCTGCCCCGCGACCACCGGTCGACGTGGCCAACCACCAGCTACCCATCGGTGCCCTTCGCGCATCGAACTGACGCCCGTAGTGCAAGCCCGACGGGTTCTCGCGTTGCTGCCGTCGCCGGCGCACTGTAAATCCTCGCCGGCGTTAACCACGATGACGTGGACGTCATTAACCCCCTAACCAAATCCCTAACAGCCACTGACATCGGCCCCCGCAGTCCTAATTAACCTCACTGGTTTTATTCAAAAGTCTGTTAAACAAATCACTCAATGACACTTGGGCCCCACCTGGCCCTTTCACCAGTCAAACTGCTAACTAGGACTAGCCTAGTCAATGGCAGGTGGGACCCCGTGACCCACTTTGACCAGTCAACAGGGACCAGTCAACCGCTGACTGGGCAGTTGACTAGGGCCACTGTCAGCCACTGTGGCCCTAGTCTGGGTACAGTTTTGGGTGTATCTAGAAATTAGTCTTTTATTTTTGAATTAATATTAGATCCAGGAAATTACAAAAATGATTAAATCTTTATAACTTAATATAAAATAAACTGTAGCTCGGATGGAAAAACTTTGTACATGAAAGTTGCTCAGAACGACAAGACGAATCCGGATACGCATCCCGTTTGTCCGCCACGCATCCCTAGCATAGCAAACCTGCAACCTTCCCCCTCCGGTTCATCTGTCCGAAAACGTGAAACACCAGGAATACTTTCCCGGATGTTTTCCCCCTTCGTCGGTATCACCTCCTACCGCGTTAGGGCACACCTAGCACCGCGCATTGTCATGTCATGCACCGTCATTCTTATGTTTGCATTATATTTATTGTTTCTTCCCCCTCTTCTCTTGTTAGACACCGAGACCGACGCTGCTGCTACCCAGTGTGACTATGGTGTTGACGACCCCTCCTTCCTGCCAGAACAACCAGGCAAGCCACCCCCCATGATCACCAGATATCGCCTATTCTTCTCTATACTGCTTGCATTAGAGTAGTGTAGCATGTTACTGCTTTCGGTTAATCCAATTCTGTTGCATAGCCTGTCATTGTTGCTACAGTTGTTACCCTTACCTGCTATCCTACTGCTTAGTATAGGATGCTAGTGTTCCATCAGTGGCCCTACACTCTTGTCCGTCTGCCATGCTATACTACTGGGCCATGATCACTTCGGGAGGTGATCACGGGTATATACTATATACTTTATATACATGACACATGTGGTGACTAAAGTCAGGTCAGCTCGTTGAGTACCCGCAAGTGATTTTGATGAGGGGGTTGAAAGGACAGGTGGCTCCATCCCGGTAGAGGTGGCATGGGTTCCTGACGGCCCCCGACTGTTACTTTGTGGCGGAGCGATAGGCATTTGATCTATACGCACTAACAAACTACGCGGGAACAGTTATGGGCACTCGACGTCGTTGTATCAGCCGAAACCTTCGTGACGTCAGCGACTGAGCGGCGCGCGCCGCATTGGACCGTAAGCTCGCACTTGTATTAAGGGGGCTAAGTCTGCTTCCGGCCGCGTATGCAACGTGCAGGTGTGCAATGGGCGATGGGCCCAGACCCCTGCGCACATAGGATTTAGACATGTTGATCTTCCGCGGCCGAGCATGACCCAGAAAAGTGTGTCCGGCCAAATGGGATCGAGCGTGTTGGGTTATGTGGTGCACCCCTACAGGGAAGTTTATCTATTCGAATAGTCGTGTCCCTCGGTAAAAGGACGACCCGAAGTTGTACCTTGACCTTAGGACAACTAGAACCGGATACTTAATAAAACACACCCTTCCAAGTGCCAGATACAACCCGGTGATCGCTCTCTAACAGGGCGACGAGGAGGGGATCGCCGGGTAGGATTATGCTATGCGATGCTACTTGATGAACTTACCATCTACTCTCTTCTACATGCTGCAAGATGGAGGTGGCCAGAAGCGTAGTCTTCGACAGGATTAGTTATCCCCCTCTTATTCTGGCATTATGCAGTTCAGTCCACCGATATGGCCCTTTACACATATACACATGCATATGTAGTGTAGCTCCTTGCTTGCGAGTACTTTGGATGAGTACTCACGGTTGCTTTTCTCCCTCTTTTCCCCTTTCTATACCTGGTTGTCGCAACCAGATGCTGGAGTCCAGGAGCTAGAGATCCCGAGGATGATTCTACATGGAGTTCGGCTTCGAGGAGTAGTTAGGAGGTCCCGGGCAGGAGGCCTTGCCTTTTCAATCGTTGCTACTTTTGTGCTAGCCTTCTTAAGGCAATCTTGTTTAACTTATGTCTGTACTCAGATATTATTGCTTCCGCTGACTCTTGTGTTTTCGAGCTTATGTATTCAAGCCTTCGAGGCCCCTGGCTTGTAATATAAAGCTTGTTTTATTTTAATTTGTGTCTAGAGTTGTGTTGTGATATCTTCCCGTGAGTCCTCGATCTTGATCGTACACATTTGCGTGTATGATTAGTGTACGGTCAAAACGGGGGCGTCACAATCCAATTCTTGTCTCTAAGTCTGGGATTGGTACCTGTAGGTTGCTAGTAGTGTTGATTACTCCTTGTACTTGATGCTAGTTGGTTTATTTGGTGGAAGATCATATGTTCAGATCCTTTATGCATATTAATACTCCTCTGATTATGAACATGAATATGCTTTGTGAGTAGTTACGTTTGTTCCTGAGGACATGGGAGAAGTCTTGCTATTAGTAGTCATGTGAATTTGGTATTCGTTTGATATTTTGATGAGATGTATGTTGTCTCTCCTCTAGTGGTGTTATGTGAATGTCGACTACATGACACTTCACCATTATTTGGGCCTAGAGGAAGGCATTGGGAAGTAATAAGTAGATGATGGGTTGCTAGAGTGACAGAAGCTTAAACCCGAATTTATGTGTTGCTTCGTAAGGGGCTGATTTGGATCCATATGTTTCATGCTATGGTTAGGTTTACCTTAATACTTCTTTTGTAGTTGCGGATGCTTGCAATAGGAGTTAATCATAAGTGGGATGCTTGTCCAAGTAAGGGCAGCACCCAAGCACCGGTCCACCCACATATCAAATTATCAAAGTACCGAACGCTAATCATATGAACGTGATGAAAACTAGCTTGACGATAATTCCCATGTGTCCTCGGGAGCGTTTTCCTTCATATAAGAAATTGTCCAGGCTTGTCCTTTGCTACAAAAAGGATTGGGACACCTTGCTGCACTTTATTTACTTTTGTTACTTGGTGCTCGTTACAAATTATCTTATCACAAAACTATCTGTTACCTATAATTTCAGTGCTTGCAGAGAATACCTTGCTGAAAACCGCTTATCATTTCCTTCTGCTCGTCGTTGGGTTCGACACTCTTACTTATCGAAAGGACTACGATAGATACCCTATAATTGTGGGTCATCACTCGTCCCCGACCACCACTCATAAGGAAGACAATCAATAAATAAATCATGCTCCGACTTCATCACATAATGGTTCACCATACGTGCATGCTACGGGAATCACAAACTTTAACACAAGTATTTCTCAAATCCACAACTACTCAACTAGCATGACTCTAATATCACCATCTTCATATCTCAAAACAATTATCAAGTATCAAACTTCTCATAGTATTCAATGCACTTTTTATCTGATAGTTTTTATTACACCTATCTTGGATGCTCATCATATTAGGACTAATATTTTAACCAAAGCAAATTACCTTGTTGTTCTAAAAGACTCTCAAAATAATATAAGTGAAGCATGAGAGATCAATAATTTCTATAAGATAAAACTACCACCGTGCTCTAAAAGATATAAGTGAAGCACTAGAGCAAAAATTTGTAGCTCAAAAGATATAAGTGAAGCAGATAGAGTATTCTAATAAATTCCGAATCATGTGTGTCTCTCCCAAAAGGTGTGTACAGAAAGGATGATTGTGGTGAACTAAAAAGCGAAGACTCAAATCATACAAGACGCTCCAAGCAAAACACATATCATGTGGTGAATAAAAATATAGCATCAAGTAAAGTTACCAATGGACGAAGACGAAAGAGGGGATGCCTTCCGGGGCATCCCCAAGCTTAGGCTTTTGGTTGTCCTTGGATTTTACCTTGGGGTGCCTTGCAAATCCCCAAGCTTAGGCTCTTGCCACTCCTTGTTCCATAATCCCTCAAATCTTTACCCAAAAACTTGAAAACTTCACAACACAAAACTCAACGGAAAATCTCATGAGCTCCGTTAGCGAAAGAAAACAAACAACCACTTTAAGGTACTGTAATGAACTCATTATTTATTTATATTGGTGTTAAAACTACTGTATTCCAACTTATCTATAGTTCATAACCTCTTACACTAGCCATAGATTCATCAAAATAAGCAAACAACACACGAAAAACAGAATCTGTCAAAAACAGAACAGTCTATAGTAATCTGTATCTAACGCAAACTTCTGTAACTCAGAAAAATCTACCAAAATAGGAAGACCTAGATAATTTGTTTATTGATCTACTGCAATTGGAATAAGTATTTTATCACGTTCTGGTGATTTTAACAATTATTTTCGTGAGCAGAAAGTTTCTGACTTTTTCAGCAAGATCAAATAACTATCATCCAAGAAGATCCTATAGGTTTTACTTGGCACAAACACTAATCAAAACATAAAACCACATCTAACCAGAGGCTAGATCAAAGATTTATTACTAAACAGAACCAAAAAGCAAGAAACAAAATAAAATTGGGTTGCCTCCCAACAAGCGCTATCGTTTAACGCCCCTAGCTAGGCATAAAGGCAAGGATAGATCTAGGTATTATCATCTTTGGCATTAGGAAAGAAGAGATAAAATTTCCTATCTATAGCATTCATCTTTCTATTTTTAGAAAGCACATGGCCATTAATGGAGGAAGAAAGATTAAGCACGCTACGGAAATTTGCATCTAAGCTGGCCTTCATCTCTTTGATAATTTCGTTTTGATAAAAGCACAAAAGAGAGGTGGATTCAACCTTCTCACTCATGGGGTGCCTAAATATAGTTTTCATCCTTTCATAAGTTTCTATGGGATCCCCCTCAAGAAAACCTTCTTCAAAAATAGAATCTAAAACTTGCTTGAACGAAGAGGGCAAGCCAACATAAAAGCATTTTAGATAGACCTCAATTTGATATTGGGGCACATAGCTAGCTCGGATCCTTAATAGCCTATCCGAAGCATCTTTCAAAGACTCATCAAGTAAATAACGAAAGATTCCGGGATCATCTTCATCGAAATTGTTCAAACTCTCATTGATAACCCCGGTAGGTCTTTCCATAGCATCATTATTTATGAGCTTAGAGAGGACAGAGGGACTATCCAAAGCACTAAAACCCGGGAAAGAACCTTTAACTTTCTTTGATTCGGCCATGGCGAAAGAAAAGTAAACGGGAAAGAGGGCGAATAAAATGGCAAGGGTGAAGTGGGGGAGAGGAAAACAAGAGGCAAATGGCAAATAATGTAATGCGATGGATAAGAGTTTGTGATGGGTACTTGGTATGTCTTGACTTGTGCGTAGACTCCCTGGAAACGGCGCCAGAAATCCTTCTTGCTACCTCTTGAGCATGCGTTGGTTTTCCCTTGAAGAGTAAAGGGTGATGCAGCAAAGTAGTGTAAGTATTTCCCTCAGTTTTTGAGAACCAAGGTATCAATCCAGTAGGAGGCCACACACAAGTCCCTCGTACCTACACA
Source organism: Aegilops tauschii subsp. strangulata (assembly GCF_002575655.3). Lineage (NCBI taxonomy): Eukaryota > Viridiplantae > Streptophyta > Magnoliopsida > Poales > Poaceae > Aegilops > Aegilops tauschii. Next base: position 84,933,290 of record NC_053038.3, read on the forward strand.
AACAAATAAGAACCTTGCAACCAACGTGATAAAGGGGTTGTCAATCCCTTCACGGCCACTTGCAAAAGTGAGATCTGATAGAGATGATAAGATAATATTTTTGGTATTTTTATGATAAAGATTGAAAGTAAAGATTGCAAAATAAATAGCGACAGAAATAGCTAGTTGACGGGAGATTAATATGATGGAAAATAGACCCCGGGGCCATAGGTTTCACTAGTGGCTTCCCTCAAGATAGCATAAGTATTACGGTGGGTGAACAAATTACTGTCAAGCAATTGATAGAATAGTGCATAGTTATGAGAATATCTAGGCATGATCATGTATATAGGCATCACGTCCGCGATAAGTAGACCGAAACGATTCTGCATCTACTACTATTACTCCACACATCAACCACAATCCAGCAAGCATCTAGAGTATTAAGTTCATAAGAACAGAGTAACGCATTAGGTAAGATGACATGATGTAGAGGGATAAACTCAAGCAATATGATATAAACCCCATCTTTTTATCCTCGATGGCAACAATACAATACGTGTTGTTTCCCCTTCTGTCACTGGGATCGAGCACCGCATGATTGAACCCAAAGCTAAGCACTTCTCCCATTGCAAGAAAGATCAATCTAGTAGGCCAAACCAAACTGATAATTTGAAGAGACTTGCAAAGATAACCAATCATACATAAAAGAATTCACAGGAGATTCAAATATTGTTCATAGATAATCTTGATCATAAACCCACAATTCATCAGATCTCGACAAACACACCGCAAAAAGAGTTACATCGAATAGATCTCCAAGAAGATCGAGGAGAACTTTGTATTGAGATCCAAAGAGAGAGAAGAAGCCATCTAGCTAATAACTATGGACCCGAAGGTCTGAGGTAAACTACTCACACATCATCGGAGAGGCTATGGTGTTGATGTACAAGCCCTCCGTGATCAATGCCCCCTCCGGCGGAGCGCCGGAAAAGGCCCCAAGATGGGATTTCACGGGTACAGAAGGTTGCGGCGGTGGAAATAGGGTTTCGTGGTGCTCCTGGATGTTTTCGGGGTACATGGGAATATATAGGAGGAAGAAGTTGGTCGGTGGAGCTGAGAGGGGCCCACGAGGGTGGGGGCGCGCCCAGGGGGCAGGCGCGCCTCCCTGCCTCGTGGCCTCCTCACTTCTTTCTTGACGTCCACTACAAGTCCTCTGGATCACGTTTGTTCCAAAAATAACTCTTCCGGAGGTTTCATTCCGTTTGGACTCCATTTGATATAACTTTTCTGCGAAACACTAAAATAGGCAAAAGAAACAGCAATTTGCACTGGGCCTTGGGTTAGTAGGTTAGTCCCAAAAATAATATAAAAGTGCCTAGTAAAGCCCATTAAGCATCCAAAATAGATAATATAATAGCATGGAACAATCAAAAATTATAGATACGTTGGAGACGTATCAAACTGCAACCAAGTATCGCGATACACGCCGGTGACAAGGGGCGAGAGACTAGATCTGGGACTATACGCGGGCGAATGGGGGTTTTCAGTGAAGGAGATGAATAGAGACTGCAAGGCTGATGGGACTATATACGGGCATCCCTCTGGTTTTGGGCCCACTCGTTAGCTGTAGCAAAGATATATTAGGATAAAATTGCAACATAAATTTTGTAATCAAGTGATAAGGAAAATACACGCAAAATAACAAATCATGTATGAAAAACCTTTTGTTATTTTTAAATTCTGCAATTGAAATGAAATCAAAATGGAGTAGACTTTGTGGGACATTTTCATCAATGTCATGCACGAAAAGTCAATAAAATAAATGAAATACATTCCCAAAATTTAGAAAGCAAGGACTTCAATATTATTTTAAAGGATGTGACGGGCCTTTATAAACATTTAGACAATTTTTATAAAGACTTATCACATCGATTAAATCAACCTCGAGGTATAGCCACTTCCCAGTCGGTCACCCATCCTCAGACTACTCCAGCCATAATATGATTAACGTTCATGTACTTTCTGAATGAAGTACCGGAAGGGAAGATACACCTTGTTGATATTGGTTGTGAATCAGACATATGGCACCTATTAGAATGCCACATACATTCTTCAAAAATTGACCAAACTCATATCACATTTTTGAAAACATGACTTGAAGTAATGCCATAGACCTTCTAGAATCAAGTAAACATGTCTTGAAACACACAAAAATCATTGTCAAAATTGTGAAAACAATGACTTGGAGGTTAATTTAATAGACATGACTGAAAAGTTGACCAAAGAATCATTCTTAAAATTTTGAGAACAAGTACTTGGACGTTAATTTAACAGACAAGACTTAGAAGTTGATCGAAGTCATATCACATTTTTTGGAAACATGTCGTGAAGTAACACAATAGAGCTTCTTCAAGCCAATTAACATGTGTTAAAAAATGTCAAAATTTTCAAAGCAAGGACCGCGAGGTTAATTTAAGTGATAGGACGGAGCACTATATACATTTTAGAATGTACAGAACCGGTTCGATACACACTTAAATGATTATAGTGGCCCATCCCATCAATTAATTTAACCTCGAGGCCCCTTCCCATCCGGTCACCCATCCTCAGACTACTCCAGCCTCAGCACACTTAACTAGGGAGTTCTGTTAGATGAGCTATCAATAGGAAGCTAGTCCTTGCTGATATAGGATGCCTCTTCGCATCCTTTATTGCATACCCGGCCGACCGCCCATCGCTGGCCCAATGCCATGTCGCCCACGAATGTAGAAGATTCCCTCCCTCGTCTAGCTGCTTCCCACATTTCCCCCTGTTTTCTGCCTCCTGCGCACCTATAGAACCACCTCGTGTCGTCCAATTCCGGCGAGAAAATCCTGCACATATCGACCCCCCCTCCATGGTTCGTCTGAAAATCACAACCTGCAACAATATCAATGGTAGATGGAATCACCTGATATCCAGCCGTCCATCTCCATGCCTCTCTCCACCTTGTTTCCCATATGCCCCATTAGATCCTTCTCCAGAGGGGCTCGAATATGCGCGAAGTGAGGTTGCACAAGAGGAGGCGTTGATGGAGGAGGACCATGCGGCGATGAAAGCTGGTAGCGCACCATAGTAGTTGCAGAGATTGAGGACTAGTATTAGTGGTGTGCACGTTTTGAGTAGAGTATAAATTCCTATCAAATGTATTTACCTTTCATCTTTAGATTCGTGCCTAAAAAGTTTGAGGAATGAATGTGTTATCTCTTGATACGTCTCCGTCGCATCTACTTTTCCTAATGCTTTTCCTCTTGTTTTGGACTCTAAGTTGCATGATTTGAATGAAACTAACCTGGACTGACGTTGTTTTCAGCAGAACTACCATGGTGTTGTTTTTGGGTAGAAATAAAAGTTCTCGGATTGGAACGAAACTTTGCGAGCCAAGAACCACAGGAGGGGGGCACCTGGGTGGGCACAACCCACCAGGGCGCCCCCCCTCCAGGCGTGCCTAGATGGGTTGTCCCCACCTAGTGGCCCCATAGACCCTGATTCTAACGCTATAAAAACACATATTCGGAGAAAAAAATCACGGAGAAAGAATTATCGTGTTTCACGAGACGGAGCCGCCGCCACCTCCTGTTCTTCATCGAGAGGCTAGATCTGGAGTCCATTTGGGGCTCTAGAGAGGGGGATCTTCGATCTTCGTCATCACCAACCCTTCTCCATCGCCAATTCCATGATGCTCCCCACCGGGAGTGAGTAATTGCTTCATAGGCTCGCTGGTCGGTGAGGAGTTGGATGATATTCATCATGTAATCGAGTTAGTTTTGTTAGAGCTTGATCCCTAGTATCCATTATGTTCTGAGATTGATGTTGCTATGACTTTGCCATGCTTAATGCTTATCACTTTGGGCCCGAGTGCAATGATTTCAGATCTGAACCATTTATGTTATCACCATTATATCTATGTTTTAGAACCGATCTTGCAAGTTATAGTCACCTACTATGTGTTACGATCAGGCAAACCCGGAGCGACAGAAGTCGGGACACTTCCCGGTGATGACCGTAGTTTGAGGAGTTCATCTATTCACCATGTGTTAATGCTTTGTTTCGGTTCTCTATTAAAAGGAGGCCTTAATATCCCTTAGTTTCCAATAGGACCCTGCTATCACGGGAGGGTAGGACAAAAGATGTCATGCAAGTTCTTTCCATAAGCATGTATGACTATTTATGGATACATGCCAACATTACATTTATGAACTGGAGCTAGTGCCGTATCGCCCTAGGTTATGACTATTATATGATGAATATCATCCAACGAATTCACCGATCCAATGCCTACGGATTGCTCTCATATTGTTCTTGCCAAGTTACTACTGCTATTGTTACTGTTACGCTTGCTACAAAATCATTGCTATCACTGTTACTGTTACTACTGCTGTTGCTGCTACTATCAAAACTATCATACTACTTTGCTACTGATCACTTTGCTGCAGATAATTAATCTCCAAGTGGTTTTGAATTGACAACTCAGTTGTTATGCAAATATTCTTTGGCTCCCCTTGTGTCGAATCAATAAATTTGGGTTGAATACTGTATCCTCGAAAACTGTTGTGATCCCCTATACTTGTGGGTTATCATCTCTTCGAGTGCTTTAGACTAAAAATAGCATGCAAATGCGTTGCTAATTCATCCAAAATTGACGTTCTTACCATAGTGTGATTTGTTTGTTCTGAAGTACGCATGCCCACTAACCGAAATAGAAACTAAACTTTATGACAAAATAATTGATCTTCCCATCCAGATTTTAACATGTTCTATTCAATCATATGCAGAGCACAAAGCCATATAATCTCTACAAATCAACAACCAATTGTAGCAAATGCGGCCCAAATTTATCCAAAATTGACATAGCGACCAACCTATCATCTATTTGTTCTGAAGTAGGCATGCCCACTCTCTGAAATTGCAACTGGATTTTCTGACAAAACAACAAGCAATCACATTGAATGGTGGATGTATCTAACAAGTGGACATGGCCAATGTAACATGCATCTTACTTCTACTTGTGCACACTACACACATATGTTGGTTCATTCATGTACACATTACGAAGCAAACCACACCAAAGAGTTTGCAGTTTCTTCTCTACATTATGTATATGTTTTAAAAGCTGTTATTAATACCCCATACAAAAAAGCCCAAATTTTGAATCATGATTACGAAGAAAACTACTTTTGTCCATATAAAAGTTGCAACAATAAGCTGTTTTAATCAAGACATCATGTGTGCACTAGGGGTATGAAGGTAGTGTTACTAGGGGCTATGAAAGGAGAAAATGTGTGCACTATGGGTATCGAAGTAGTGTTAGTACGAGGTACAAAAGGGTGTACCATCTAAATTTTCAAATGGTTATGAGTACATGGAAAATGAAAGGAAATGCCATAATGAATGAGAAAACAAATCTAAAATAAGTTGTTTGAATCAAGGAGAATATGTGAGCACTAGGGGTATGGAGGTAGTGTTAGTAGGAGGTACAAAAGGGCATAGCATCTTGATTTTCACATGGTTATGAATACATGGAAAATGAAAGGAAATGCCACAAGAAATGAGAAAACACATCTACAATAAGTTGTTTGAATCAAGGAGAACATGTGAGCACTAGGGGTATGGAGGTAGTGTTAGTAGCTGGTACAAAAGGGCGTACCATCTTGATTTTCAAATGGTTAAGAGTACATGGAAATTGAAAAGGAAGTACCACAGTGAATGAGAAAACACATCTACAATAAGTTGTTTGAATCTAGGAGAACATGTGTGCACTAGGGGTATGGAAGTAGTGTCAATAGGAGATACAAAAGGGCGTGGGATCCTGATTTTGAAATCAAGACATGTCAAGTGGTAACTTCGGTTCAAATTTCACATGGACAAAGATGTATTACATGATCTAATATAAAATATTGTTGGTTTGTCATGTACAAGGAAAATAACACGGTTCATTGAAAATTTGTTCACTGGACCTTGGCACGACAAATAAACCTCTTCTAAAAATAAAAAGGTTCCGCCTTCCTTTAATATTCTCATTGGACCCAAAAATTTCATTCCCTCCGCCCTTTCGTTCCCTCTCTTTTTTTGTTCCCTCCAACTATTTTAAATGTCACATTCATTTTCCCCAAACCCACCGTATAAAGCTTCTTCCCAATTCACGAAATGAACCCACGTCTTCATCCGCACCGTCCCCTCATATGTCTCTTCTTCCGCAAATCTAGTCCACTTGTGGTGGCCAAATGGATCCCTCGCCGGCGTCCGGCATGGCCGGCGTGCTTCGAAACAGCAAACAACGTAAACTTCCGCCATCGACCCCACCGTCCCTTTTAATATTTGCACGTGCTTTTATGTTTTCACATGTTGTTCTTTGAAAGAAGTAATCAAATTGTATACGCCGTACATCATCTAATTCTATCTAGGATTATACCAATTTAGTATGTAGTTTCTTAATAAATTAGTCGTATTATATGGGGTACTGCAGATAGTTCTATCTAGCGTTACGGTAATTTGGTATGTAGGTTCATATTAAATCTTGTGTGATATTTTTCACAATTGAATGGTTTCTTCTTCTTAATATAACATGTTGCTCTAGATTTGGGCAGTACTACTTCTTATTCTTACTAACACAACCTACATACTTATGGGGTATGTGTTACCCTGTGAATCTTTGTTCACGTTATTGATGACCATGCGTAGTAACAAGTCGTGTCTGACTCTACAGCTGCTGCCGCGAGACAAGCACATATGTACTTTAGTATTAAAGAAGAAACACCGGAGGATGATTGTCCTATATCCAAACATGCACTGAGAGAATATGTGGTCTATGAAATTGATATGAATTCACAAGGTTCGGATGATGCGAGTCACATTGATATAGGTCAAGAACCTGGTAATCTTCATAAAACTACTTCTCAGCTATAGATTTCTTGTGCATAAGATTAGTACCACTTCTAGATTTTTGTTTCTAAACTATGTCTTCAAGTACATTCGTCCAGGCAATGTATGGTTCTACAATGGCACTACGGAAAAAGCGCACCATAGCTGACGTACCTTCATCTTCAATTGCAACAAGATCTACAGTGAACGACCCATCTATTCACATGGTTAAACTTTCTTTCCTGATTGCTAATTCATCTAGAAGTTGAACTTGTGATGTAAAACGTTCATTAAAACTAGACGTGCATATGTTATATCCTAAATGGGTGTATGCTTTGTGCAGGGAATGGATCATATTGACCCGAAGGATGCATTTGCCGCAGAAATGTGCATTGGTCTTATGAGGAAATGTGGTCGCGATATTCCAAATAGGAACAATTACTGGAAGAAGGTAAATAATGCACCTGTGAGCAGGCTATATTGTTAAAGCCTGATTATATAAATGAAGAAAATTGGCCGAAACTTGTGGACCACTGGTGTGAGGATCACTCCAATGTATGTGATACACACTATTCGCTCTTTAACTTCTCAATCCGTACTTTTGGAAACATCGTACTAAATTTGAGCTTCATGTCGTAGGAAATTCATGCGAAGAAACAAGGAAAACCATCTACTCTGAAGCTCAGCCAGAACACTGCACCTACAAAATGTTATTCCCACATCAGACATATGGTAAGTACTTGTACTACCTTATTGCAAAAGATTTATGTTGGATTACTACATTTATTGCGGTATTAATGTTTACCAATTGATAAATCTAATACAAGCCTAAGGACAACATTGATAATCAATCTCGTGGAGACTTGCTTGAACCTACGTGCACTACAAACAAAGATCCTACATTGAGTCTGATTGCAAAAACAAATCATAAGTACTGCCAAATTTGTAGGCTCCAAATTTATAGTATGACAATAATAATTCAAACAATCAAACACTGCTCTGACAGTGCCATCAATCGTATTGCAGAATGAATTGAGGATCAAGCATACACCATTAAAACTGCTTGATACGACAACAATACCTGATGCAGAAATCATTGAGGAAAAGAGCTCCTCAAGCACCTTACTTTCGAGCATGGGCGTCTCATCCTCCTCCGGGAAGAATTCATCCTCTCGTGAACACATCCGTGAGCTAGAACACAACATTGCAACTCAAGAGGCAGATGCAAGAAAGGCAAGTGATATGTTTCATGAAGAGCAGAATGAAATACTATTTACCTAGATAGTAGAATTATAGAACTTAAGAAGAAGTAGCTAGAAGAGATTTAAGATTTTAAAATGGACCAGCAGAAGAAATCCACTATCTTTGAAAAAAGGAAAAGAAATATGGAGGCAATGCTCAGTCACCTATTAAGGAAGTCCACGCATTCAACACAAGACGGCGTCTGAAAAACATCGATGGCCTAATGCTTATAGTTAACTTAATTTTACTTTGTTCGAGAATTTGTCCTCTGCTTCTCCTTGAAAAATGTCAGGATTCACTTATAATGGAAGATTTTTTGCGAATGTTTGAAATCTCATATTCCAACGAATCAATTTTTTAATCTATTTTCCTAAAATTACAAGTCAAATTTTTTTTCTAAAGGCGACGGTAATTGTGATGTAAATGCATGTCATCAACAATGTCTCGTCCCACTTGTAAGCAGCCACGTCAGCATCTTCTAGGCCCATATGTCAGAACCTTTAAACGGCCAAAACTGATGCCAAATTATTACTGATGGGACCATTGGCGATAAAACCCACGATGGACCCACATAGAAGAAGCCACGTCAGCAACTACTAGCCCCACCTATTTGAATCTTTGACAAGTCAATCCCCCGAACCGATCACTGGCGACGGATTATCGTCGCCAAAATGATCTTGCATGACAGATTGGGCTACCATAGGTAACATTCTAGGCTGTCACCGAAAATGGCCATCGGTAACATTATTTGGTTCGTCACATAAAATGTGATCTTGCGTGACGTAAAAAGTGGTATGATTGCTTGTATCTGCGTTGGTAATTCCCCGAACAGGAGAGGATGATGCAGCACAACAATGGTAAGTATTTCCCTCAGTTATGAAACCAAGGTTATCAATCCAGTAGGAGAACCAAGCAACACTATGCAAACAACACCTGCACACAAACCACAAAAACTTGCAACCCAACGCGTAAGAGGGGTTGTCAATCCCTCCTCGGTATTGAGATAGATTAAATTGTTTGATATTGGATAAATAGATCTAGCAAAAACACAAAATAAAATAAGTAAAGAAAAAGCGCAGGAAGGTATTTTGGATTTTTGGATTAATAGATCTAAAAGTAATATGATAGGAAATAGACCCGGGGGCCATAGATTTCACTAGAGGCTTCTCTCGATAAAATAGCATACGGTGGGTAAACAAATTACAGTTGGGCAATTGATAGAATAGCAAGTAATCATGACGATATCCAAGGCAATGATCTTGTATATAGGCATCACATCTAAGATTAGTAGACCGTCTCCTGCCTGCATCTACTACCATTACTCCACACATTGACCGCTATCCAGCATGCATCTAGTGTATTAAGTTCATGCAAAAATCGAGTAATGCAATAAGAGCGATGACATGATGTAGACAAGATCTATTCGTGTAGGAATCTTTTTATCCTTAATGGCAACTAATACGTCTCCAACATATCTATAATTTTTTATTGTTCCATGCTATTATACATTCTATTTTGGATGTTTAATGGGCTTATTTATACACTTTTATATTATCTTCGGGACTAACCTATTAACCCAAGGCCCAGTGCAAATTGCTATTTTTTTGCCTATTTCAGTGTTTCGCGGAAAAGGAATATCAAACGGAGTCCAAACGGAATGAAACCTTCGGGAGAGTTATTTTTGGAACAAACGTGACCCAGAGGACTTGAAGTGGACATCAAGAAATCACCGAGGAGGCCACGAGGCAGGGGGCGCGCCTACCCCCCTGGGCGCGCCCTCCAACCTCGTGGGCCCCTCGTGGCTCCACCGACCTACTTCTTCCTCCTATATATACCTACGTACCCTGAAACCATCGAGGAGCACCACGAAAACCTAATTCCACCGCCGCAACCTTCTGTACCCGTGAGATCCCATCTTGGGGCCTTTTTCGGCGCTCTGCCGGAGGGGGCATCGATCACGGAGGGCTTCTACATCAACACCATAGCCTCTCCGATGATGTGTGAGTAGTTTACCACAGACCTTCGGGTCCATAGTTATTAGCTAGATGGCTTCTTCTCTCTCTTTGGATCTCAATACAAAGTTCTCCTCGATCTTCTTGGAGATCTATTCGATGTAACTCTTTTTGCGGTGTGTTTGTCGAGATTCGATGAATTGTGGGTTTATGATCAAGATTATCTATGAACAATATTTGAATCTTCTCTTAATTCTTTTATGTATGATTGGTTATCTTTGCAAGTCTCTTCGAGTTATCAGTTTGGTTTGGCCTACTAGATTGATATTTCTTGCAATGGGAGAAGTGCTTAGCTTTGGGTTCAATCATGCGGTGCTCGATCCCAGTGACAGAAGGGGAAACGACACATATTGTATTGTTGCCATCGAGGATAAAATGATGGGGTTTATATCATATTGCTTGAGTTTATCCCTCTACATCATGTCGTCTTACCTAATGCGTTACTTTGGTCTTATGAACTTAATACTCTAGATGCATGCTGGATAGCGGTCGATGTGTGGAGTAATAGTAGTAGATGCAGGCAGGAGTCGGTCTACTTGTCGCGGACGTGATGCCTATATACATGATCATGCCTAGATATTCTCATAATTATGCACTTTTCTATCAATTGCTCGACAGTAATTTGTTCACCCACCGTAATACTTATGCTGTCTTGAGATAAGCCACTAGTGCAACCTATGGCCCCCGGGTCTATCTTCCATCATATTAATCTCCCGCCAACGTGCTATTTCTGCCGCCGTTTATTTTGCTTTCTTTACTTTTAGTCTTTATCATAAAAATACCAAAAATATTATCTTATCATCTCTATCAGATCTCACTTTTGCAAGTGGCCATGAAGGGATTGACAACCCCTTTATCGCGTTGGTTGAAATGTTCTTATTTGTTTGTGTAGGTATGAGGACTTGCGTGTGGCCTCCTACTGGATTGATACCTTGGTTCTAAAAAACTGAGGGAAATACTTGCACTACTTTGTTGCATCACCCTTTCCTATTCAAGGGAAAAACCAACGCAGTGCTCAAGTGGTAGCAAGAAGGATTTCTGGCGCCATTGCCGGGGAGTCTACGCACAAGTCAAGACATACCAACTACCCATTGTCGGTGTCAAAAACGGCGGATCTCGGGTAGGGGGTCCCGAACTGTGCGTCTAGGATCGATGGTAACAGGAGACGGGGGACACGATGTTTACCCAGGTTCGGGCCCTCTCTATGGAGGTAATACCCTACTTCCTGCTTGATTGATCTTGATGAATATGAGTGTTACAAGAATTTATCTACCACGAGATCGTAATGGCTAAACCCTAGAAGCCTAGCCTGTATGACTATGGCAATGTGTATCTGTCTATCCGGACTACGGTCTCCGGTTTATATAGACACCGGAGAGATCTAGGGTTACATGGAGTCAGTTACATTAGAGGGAATCTACATAGTCGATTGCCAATCTTGCCTTCCACGCCAAGTAGAGTCCAATCCGGACACGGGTACAGTCTTCGGCCTTCATGTCTTCGCAGCCCATCAGTCCGGCCCATGGATAACAGGCCGGACACCCGAGGACCCCTTAGTCCAGGACTCCCTCAGTAGCCCCTGAACCTGGCTTCAATGACGAGGAGTCCGGCGCGCAGATTGTTTTCGGCATTGCAAGGCAGGTTCCCCTTTTTCCCAACTCCAAGATAGTCTTCGGATGATTATCCAGACCTGTGCATACAATTGTAGAGAATATAATATTCCACGAGTCCAATCCGCTGACAACTGTTTATGACATTGTATCACGCCTGCCCGTTTATTATTTCCAACCGTCGGCTAGCCCGTCGCTCCACGTCTCGGGACGTGGTTTTACTGGCACGTCTTGTCAAAGCAGAGATCGTGTCCCCTTATTCACGAGATTTTCATTAATGCAGGCGTGGATAACCCAACCGTCCCCTGAGTACAACTCTTTGGGGATAGGTAAGTTTTGAGACCCAGGGGGAGACGCCCAGTATTCAGGGTCTTTATATAGGGACCCAGTCTCGTCTTTTTCTTTTGCGCTTGCTTCTTCCTCAACCCCAGCCACCTCGACTTCTAACCCTCAGGTTCCAATATCCACCAGCCCCAATCATGTCCGGATCCAGCCGTCCAGGCCGGTGGGTGGCTTCTTCTTTCATGGAGGAGGATATTGCAAAGCTCCGCGCGGCGAGGCATCTGATCCCAGAAATCCTTCATCGGCTTCCCGCAAAGGGGCAGGTTATTCCTACCCCCAAATCTGGTGAGAGGGTAGTATTTGTGTCCCACTTCCTCCACGGGATAGGGTTCGCGCTTAACCCCTTCGTTCGGGGGATCATGTTCTACTATGGGCTAGATTTTCACGATCTGGCCCCGGACTCTATTCTCCTCATCTCGACATTTATCGTCACGTGTGAGGCCTTCCTCTGGACTCCTCCGCACTTTGGTTTGTGGCTCAAGACCTTTGACGTGAGGCCGCAGGTGACAGAGGAGGAGCAGGCAGTGTCATAATAGGCAAGCTTGCCAGCGTGGTTTGGTTTGAAAGATCTTTCGCCAAGTCTTCTAACTTATGGCAGCAGGGGTGGTTTTATATCAACGAGCCGCGTGGCTCCAGGTGGGCGGCTATGCCTGCGTTCCGACCTGGCCCTCCAATTTAGCTTGCTTCATGGATCAATAAAGGGATTGGACTGGGGATCCATCAATGAAGTGCAGACTCTGTAGAGTCGCATCTGAAGCCTTACCGAGAAGGGTGATACGTCTCCGTCATATCTATAATTTTTTATTGTTCCATGCCAATATTCTACAACTTTTATATACTTTTTGGCAACTTTTTATACTATTTTTGGGACTAACATATTGATCCAGTGCCAGTTCCTGTTTGTTGCATGTCTTTTTTCGCAGAATATCCACATCAAACGGAGTCCAAACGGGATAAAAACGGACGGAGCTTATTTTTGGAATATTTGGAAAATCTGGGAGAAATATCAACGCGAAACGGTGTCCGAGGTGGGCACGAGGCAGGGGGCGCGCCCCACCCCCCTAGGCGCGCCCCTGACCCTCGTGGGCCACCCGTAAGGCGGTTGATGCCCTTCTTCGGCTGCAAGAAAGCTAATTTTTGGTATAAAAAATCACGGCGAAGGTTTCAGTCCAATCGGAGTTACGGATCTCCATATATACGAAACGGTGAAAGGGCAGCAGAACAGAATGCAAAAACAGAGAGAGACAGAGAGACAGATCCAATCTCGGAGGGGCTCTCGCCCCTCCCACGCCATGGAGGCCAAGGACCAGAGGGGAAACCCTTCTCCCATCTAGGGAGGAGGTCAAGGAAGAAGAAGATGAAGGGGCCCCCTCTCCCCTTCTCTTTCGGTGGTGCCGGAACGCTGCCTTGGCCATCATCATCACCGCCAACTTCACCAACAACTTCACCGCCATCATCGCCAACTCTTCCCCCTCTATGCAGCGGTGTAACCTCTCTCTTACCCGGTGTAATCTCTATTTAAACACGGTGCTCAACGCTATATATTATTTCCCAATGATGTATGGCTATCTTATGATGTTTGAGTAGATCCGTTTTGTCCTTTGGGTTATTTGATGATCAAGATTGGTTTGAGTTGCATGTTTTATTATTGGTGTTGTCCTATGGTGCTCTTCGTGTCGCACAAGCGTGAGGGATTCCCGCTGTAGGGTTTGCAATATGTTCATGATTTGCTTATGGTGGGTGGCGTGAGTGACAGAAGCACAGACCCGAGTAAGTAGGTTGTTTGCGTATGGGATAAAGGGGACTTGATGCTTTAATGCTATGGTTGGGTTTTACCTTAATGAATCTTTAGTAGTTGCGGATGCTTGCTAGAGTTCCAATCATAAGTGCATATGATCCAAGTAGAGAAAGTATGTTAGCTTATGCCTCTCCCTCAAATAAAATTGCAATAGTGATTACCGGTCTAGTTATCGATTGCCTAGGGACAAATAACTTTCTCGTGACAAAAAGCTTTCTACTAAAACTAATTTAGTTGTGTCTTTATCTAAACAGCCCCTACTTTTATTTCCGTGCTCTTTATTATCTTGCAAACCTATCCAACAACACTTCTAGTTTCATACTTGTTCTAGGTAAAGTGAACGTCAAGCGTGCGTAGAGTTGTATCGGTGGTCGATAGAACTTGAGGGAATATTTGTTCTACCTTTAGCTCCTCGTTGGGTTCGAAACTCTTACTTATCGAAAGAGGCTACAATTGATCCCCTATACTTGTGGGTTATCAAGACCTTTTTCTGGCGCCGTTGCCGAGGAGCAATAGCGTGGGGTGAATATTCTCGTGTGTGCTTGTTTGCTTTATCACTAAGTAATTTTTATTTGCTATTCTTAGTTGTTTTCTATCTTTAGTTATGGATATGGAACACGAAATACCAAAAAAATAGGTGTACTTGCTACTCATGGAGATGAGGAACCTCCTAAAACCCTCGATGCTCGTTATGTGACAGAAATTATGTACTACTTTGATAATCCAGAGAAAACCCCATTCAATTTGGTAATGGGAGTAACGTTAGATCAACGTGAATACTTTAGGGATTATCGCTTGACACAAAAAGGGAAACTATTATGGGATCAAATTCATATATTGAAGTGGTATGCTAGACAACTATGCGTGAGTCATGATTATACTTGTTGCTCTAGGATGAAGGCTCCACACCTTCCCTTTTCATGCAAATTTAATGATAATAAAACCTTAGCTTCTTATGCTAATGGTATATATCATTACTATGATGTGGAACAAATAGAAGAATTTGTTGCTTTTGTGGGTGCTTATGAAATTGAATCTATGTTTAAAGAGTTTGAAGATTTTGATGATGCTGCTTATAGACCTGAAAATTTAGCTATCCTCAAATATTGCTATGAGAATTATGAATACAATTACGAAATTAATGCACTTATTGAGAAAGTCTCCGCTGTCCAAGAAGAGACTAATATTTTGCAGGAATCTATGGAAGAAGAAGTTGATGAAACTATGAGCACATTGGATGAAAAAGATGAGGAGGAGAGCGAAGAACAAAAGGAGGAAGAGCAGACTGATCACCCGTGCCCACCTTCTAATGAGAGTAACTCTTCAACTCATACATTGTTTAATTCTCCTTCGTGCTTACCGAAGGATGATTGCTATGATCCCGTTGATTCTCTTGAAATATCCCTTTTTGATGATGCTTGCTATGCTTGTGGCCAAGATGCCAATATGAATTATGCTTATGGAGATGAACTTGCTATAGTTCCTTATATTAAACATGAAATTGTTGCTATTGCACCCACGCATGATAGTCCTATTATCTTTTTGAATTCTCCCAACTACACTATATCGGAGAAGTTTGTGCTTATAAAGGATTATATTGATGGGTTGCCTTTTACCATTGCACATGATGATTTTGATAGATATAATATGCATGTGCTTGCTTCTCCTACTTGCAATTATTATGAGAGAGGAACTATATGCCAAGGTTTGCCTTTAGGATGTTTACAATGCTTGTTGGTTTGTACGGTGCAGGACAGAAACTTTGGCTGTAGTGCGCGATTTTTAATGTTTTACTGGAACCTCAAATGGTTCTGATTCTTTTTGCACTGTCTTTCCGTACAAATTTTTTATTTTTCTAATTTTGGCAGCATTTTTCATGTATCAGAAGTATGGTGAATGTTCAGATTATTACAGACTGTTCTGTTTTAGACAGATTCTGTTTTCGATGCATAGTTTGCTTGTTTTGATGAAACTATCAATTTATATCAATGTATTAAGCCATGGAAAAGTTATATTACAGTAGAT
The DNA here is from genome assembly GCF_002575655.3 of Aegilops tauschii subsp. strangulata. Classification (NCBI taxonomy): domain Eukaryota; kingdom Viridiplantae; phylum Streptophyta; class Magnoliopsida; order Poales; family Poaceae; genus Aegilops; species Aegilops tauschii. The sequence goes on from NC_053038.3 coordinate 84,949,201, forward strand.
ACAATGCAAAAACAAAATATGAATTGGTTTGCAACAGTACTTAGAGTGGTGATTTGCTTTATTATACTAACGGATCTTACCGAGTTTTCTGTTGAAGTTTTGTGTGGATGAAGTGTTCGATGATCGAGAAGGTCTCGATGTGAGAAGAAGGAAGAGAGGCAAGAGCTCAAGCTTGGGGATGCACAAGGCACCCCAAGTAAATATTCAAGGATACTCAAGCGTCTAAGCTTGGGGATGCCCCGGAAGGCATCCCCTCTTTCTTCAACAAGTATCGGTATGTTTTCGGATTCATTTCGTTCATGCGATATGTGCAATCTTCGAGCGTCTTTTGCATTTAGTTTTCACTTTTTCTTTTATGCACCATGCTGGTATGAGATAGTCCTTGGTTGATTTATATAATGCTCATTGCACTTCACTTATATATTTTGAGTATGGCTTTATAGAATGCTTCATGTGCTTCACTTATATCATTTGAAGCTTGGATTGCATGTTTCTCTTTACATAGACAACCGCCATTTGTAGAATGCTCTTTTGCTTCACTCATATTTGTTAGAGCGTGGGCATATCTTTTGTAGAAAGAATTAAACTCTCGTGCTTCACTTATATCTATTTAGAGAGATGACAGGAACTGGTCATTCACATGGTTAGTCATAAAACCCTACATAAAACTTGTAGATCACTGAATATGATATGTTTGATTCCTTGCAATAGTTTTTGCGATATAAAGGTGGTGATATTAGAGTCATGCTAGTTGAGTAATTGTGAAATTGAGAAATACTTGTGTTGAGGTTTGCAAGTCCCGTAGCATGCACGTATGGTGAACCGTTATGTAACAAATTTGAAACATGAGGTGTTCTTTGATTGTCCTCCTTATGAGTGGCGGTCGGGGACGAGCGATGGTCTTTTCCGACCAATCTATCCCCCTAGGAGCATGTGCATAGTACTTTGTTTTGATGACTAATAGATTTTTGCAATAAGTATGTGAGTTCTTTATGACTAATGTTGAGTCCATGGATTATACGCACTCTCACCCTTCCATCGTTGCTAGCCTCTTCGGTACCGTGCATTGCCCTTTCTCACCTCGAGAGTTGGTGCAAACGTCGCCAGTGCATCCAAACCCCGTGATACGATACGCTCTATCACACATAAACCTCCTTATATCTTCCTCAAAACAGCCACCATACCTACCTATTATGGCATTTCCATAGCCATTCCGAGATATATTGCCATGCAACTTCCATCATCATCATATACATGACTTGAGCATTTATTGTCATATTGCTTTGCATGATCGTAAGATAGCTAGCATGATGTTTTCATGGCTTGTCCTTTTTTGATGTCATTGCTACGCTAGATCATTGCACATCCCGGTACACCGCCGGAGGCATTCATATAGAGTCATATCTTTGTTCTAGATATCGAGTTGTAATATTGAGTTGTAAGTAAATAAAAGTGTGATGATCATCATTATTAGAGCATTGCCCCAGTAAGGAAAGGATGATGGAGACTATGATTCCCCCACAAGTCGGGATGAGACTCCGGACGAAAAAAAAAGAGAAAGGCCAAAAAAGAGAAGGCCCAAAAAAAAAATGAGAGAAAAAGAGAGAAGGGGCAATGTTACTATCCTTTTACCACACTTGTGCTTCAAAGTAGCACCATGTTCTTAATATAGAGAGTCTCTTGAGTTATCACTTTCATATACTAGTGGGAATTTTCATTATAGAACTTGGCTTGTATATTCCAACGATGGGCTTCCTCAAATGCCCTAGGTCTTCATGAGCAAGCAAGTTGGATGCACACCCACTTAGTTTCAGTTTGAGCTTTCATACACTTATAGCTCTAGTGCGTCCGTTGCATGGCAATCCCTACTCCTCACATTGACATCAATTGATGGGCATCTCCATAGCCCGTTGATTAGCCGCGTCGATGTGAGACTTTCCCCTTTTTGTCTTCTCCACATAACCCCCATCATCATATTCTATTCCACCTATAGTGCTATGTCCATGGCTCACGCTCATGTATTGCGTGAAAGTTGAAAAGGTTTGAGAAACGTCAAAAGTATGAAACAATTGCTTGGCTTGTCATCGGGGTTGTCCATGATGCGAATATTTTGTGTGGTGAAGATGGAGCATAGCCACACTATATGATTTTGTAGGGATGAGCTTTCTTTGGCTATGTTATTAAAATAAGACATAATTGCTGGGTTGGTATGCTTGAAGTATTACTGTTTTTATGTCAAAGGATAGACTATTGCTTTGAATCACTCGTGTCTTAATATTCATGCCATGATTAGACATATGATAAAGATTATGCTAGGTAGCATTCCACATCAAAAATTATCTTTTTTATCATTTACCTACTCGAGGACGAGCAGGAATTAAGCTTGGGGATGCTGGTACGTCTCCGTCGTATCTATAATTTTTGATTGTTCCATGTCAATATTCTACAACTTTTATATACTTTTTGGCAACTTTTTATACTATTTTTGGGACTAACATATTGATCCAGTGCCCAGTGCCAGTTCCTGGTTGTTGCATGTTTTTGTTTCGCAGAATATCCATATCAAACGGAGTCCAAACGGGATAAAAATGGACGGAGCTTATTTTTGGAATATTTGGAAAATCTGGGAGAAAGATCAACGCGAAACGGTGTCCGAGGTGGGCACGAGGCAGGGGGGCGCGCCCCTGACCCTCGTGGGCCACCCGTAAGGCGGTTGATGCCCTTCTTCGGCCGCAAGAAAGCTAATTTTTGGTAAAAAAAATCACGGCGAAGGTTTCAGTTCAATCGGAGTTACGGATCTCCATATATATACGAAACGGTGAAAGGGCAGCAGAACAAAACGCAGAAACAGAGAGAGACAGAGAGACAGATCCAATCTCGGAGGGGCTCTCACCCCTCCCACGCCATGGAGGCCAAGGACCAGAGGGGAAACCCTTCTCCCATCTAGGGAGGAGGTCAAGGAAGAAGAAGACGAAGGGGCCCCCTCTGCCCTTCTCTTCCGGTGGCGCCGGAACGCTGCCGTGGCCATCATCATCACCGCCATCTTCACCAACAACTTCACCGCCATCATCACCAACTCTTCCCCCCTCTATGCAGCGGTGTAACCTCTCTCTTACCCGCTGTAATCTCTACTTAAACATGGTGCTCAAAACTATATATTATTTCCAAATGATGTATGGCTGTCTTATGATGTTTGAGTAGATCCGTTTTGTCCTTTGGGTTATTTGATGATCAAGATTGGTTTGAGTTACATGTTTTATTATTGGTGATGTCCTATGGTGCTCTCCGTGTCGCGCAAGCGTGAGGGATGCCCGCTGTAGGGTTTGCAATATGTTCATGATTTGCTTATGGTGGGTGGCGTGAGTGACAGGAGGACAGACCCGAGTAAGTAGGTTGTTTGCGTATGGGATAAAGGGGACTTGATACTTTAATGCTATGGTTGGGTTTTACCTTAATGAATCTTTAGTAGTTGCGGATGCTTGCTAGAGATCCAATCATAAGTGCATATGATCCAAGTAGAGAAAGTATGTTAGCTTATGCCTCTCCCTCAAATAAAATTGCAATAGTGATTACCGGTCTAGTTATTGATTGCCTAGGGACAAATAAATTTCTCGTGACAAAAAGCTTTCTACTAAAACTAATTTAGTTGTGTATTTATCTAAACAGCCCCTACTTTTTATTTCCTTGCTATTTATTATCTTGCAAACCTATCCAACAACACTTCTAGTTTCATACTTGTTCTAGGTAAAGTGAACGTCGAGCATGCGTAGAGTTGTATCGGTGGTCGATAGAACTTGAGGGAATATTTGTTCTACCTTTAGCTCCTCGTTGGGTTCGACACTCTTACTTATCGAAAGAGGCTACAATTGATCCCCTATACTTGTGGGTTATCAAAGGGCATCGATCTTGTGAACGTCGTTCAAGTAATGCTAGTCTGCCGGACCTTGCCATGTCAGCGGCGACCTCTCCGTATGTGGGAGTTCAATCCAGAAGGGTGGTGGACTCTTCAGCACTTCTTCGGCACCACGCACGAAGGAATGTGGAAATTATATTTCAGGGAACGAGAGCAATGGCCGGACACCACCGAAGATGTTGGCCTTGACTGCAATCATCCGGACACTTCGGTAAGTATTCGATCTCCGAACACATTTTATTCAAGCATCTCTTGACAAGATATTGAACAATCCGTCCCTCTACAGGACTGGATAAAGAAAGCGGTGTTAATCTGGTGTCCGGCACCCCTCCCCAAAGATTCTGTGACCGCCCTGCTGACAAGAATGCTGACTCCGACACCATACCAGGTGTCTGCAGAGGGGGGCGAGAACAGGGGGACCAGAGGTGATCCCCGTCCTGAGGATAAATTAGATGCTGCGTTCAGGGAAACCGAAACCCTTTTGCCCGAGGGCAAAGGTGCAGAGGAAACCCTCCATGGCAAGGAGAGGGCTGCTTCTGAAGATCAGGAGGAGAAATCTTCCAAAAGAGGCAAAATGCCATCGTCGGGCGGCTTGGGCCGGGCAAGCGATGTTGCCGTAGAGCTTTATGATGAGGACAAACCACTGGCCAAACTATAAGTGAAGCTGGGGCACTTTAAACATACCTCATGCTTTTCCTATTAGTGAAGTAATCATCCGACATATGTACATCCTCGCAGGTTAACGCCTGGTGTTTCTCAATCGTCCTCCTCCTCGGGAGACCTTCCTTCGGAGATGATGGAGAGTGACACGCCTTCTCCGGCCTCCTCGCCCAACAGGGCGGATGATCTTGAGGTATCGTCCCAGAGGGCCCCTTCCGATGGACAAGTAGTGCAGGAAAAGAAGAAGGCGTTACCCGAAGGTGGTGCCTCTGTCACTCAGGGTTCGGGAATCAAGAATGACGGCCCCGAACTGTCCGGTTTACAGCCGGAGACGATTCTGGATACGAGTAAGCGGATTCCCTCAAAGGAATGCCGTACTCCGGCGGCGGTTTCCGAAGACCCCGGAGCGCCAGAAATGCTGACGGACATACTACGACAAGCGTCCATTTCAGAGGAGCACCGTGCCTTGATAGTTACGGTGGTCGAAAAGGTTCTATCCACGAAGAGCGGATTGAACGAGGCCTTCACGAGCCTTCTAAGAGGTTTTGAGGTTTGTGATGTAATTTTCCAATTGGATAATATTGACAGAATGCACCTGTTGTATATGCCGTAGCCCCTGGGACTCGGATTGCCTTCCGAAGGAAGCGATCGGAGGATCAAAAAGATATGCTCAGGTACTAACCTTGATTTAACTTGGAATACAGGCTGCCTCCCCTCCTACGGCTACCCGAAATACTGAGGTGGCCGAACTGCAGCGAAAGCTAGATATTGCGGAGGACGACATTGCATTGATCAAGAGGCGTCTTGACGACTCGCAAGGTATATATTTTGAGCATTCCTTACACCAATGTGCTTGTAATTTAGGCCTGACGCCAAAAAGAGTTTTATATGAAATGTGCATGAGTGCAGATGGTGCTGCCGCCGTTGAAGCTCTTCGGGCGGAGCTAGCCCGGGCCAAGGAGCAGGCCCAGTGTAGTGATGTGGCTGCCGAGAAGGCATCGGCTGATCTAAGAGCCGAACAAGCAGCTCGGCGCCAAAATGAGGAGAAAATATCCGCACTGGCGCCTGAATTGAAGAATACTGCCAGCCGCTGTGAATACCTTGAGAAGGAGAATAAAGCCAAAATGGCTGAACTTGATAAGGCCGTACGAGAGGCGAGTGAAGCTCGGTCTGAATCTAAGGCAGCTCGTGAAGAGATTCGGCAGGCTAAGGAGATAGAGGCCAGTAAGCCCTTTTTGTTTCAGACTAAGTTTGGCGATCCGGACTATGCTCAGCTGAACCAGGTCTGGAGTTCTCCGGCTGAATTTTTGGACTTGCCGAAGAGTTCTTCCGATGCGGCACAATTTTACCAAGCACAAGAGGGGTATGCAACGGAGAAGCTTTTCTGGTCACAATTTGGCGCATCAAAGCGCCCTCTGTTGCTGAATGAACAGATGTCCCAATGGGCCGAGCTTCATAGGATATCCGGCGACGCCATGAAGAACGTCATAATCCGGTTGTGGCCGAATGAGCCTGTTCCAAAGAGCTACTTTGGCCTGGTGCGGCGTCTTCTTGATGCGGTGCCGCATATCAACACTGTGAAGCGGTCGGCATGCATTGAAGGTGCACGGATGGCCTTTGCCCGAGTAAAGACGTTCTGGGGGAAGATGAAGGCCGTCGATGTTATGGCGAAGAGTCCGCCCAAGGGCAAGGACCGTAATGAGCCGGAGCATTATTTTGAAGACGTCCTGGAAGCCGCCTGCCTGATAGAGGGTCAATGCTCGAAGAACATAATGTTCGAGTGAGGTGTATTAGAATTGTAAAAGACAATTTTATAATTGATCTATTTTTATATTTTGCTCAAAAGCTTGAATTCCTCCTGTGCGGCCGTTTTAATATAATCTGAAAGTTTTCCAGTCGTCGGCTTCAGCCCCCTCGTAGGAAGTACGGGGGTGTTCGGAAAAGCATTTAACCACTCTTTATCCAACGTCTTGGTCCGTGAAGGAGGTGATAATGCAGCGAACTAGGAAATTGGACTATAAGGCGTTAACACTTTCACTTAGCCATAGGAGTCTTATGGTGGGACTACGACATAGCCCCTAGTATGTATGCGGCGTATGGTGCCTTACATATTTGATCTGAAAAAGATCCCTCGTGTGACATGGAGAATCGCTAAGGATTCCAAGAAGTCATCAAGTGGTTGACCAGCTCTCGCCGCGTCATGACAGTCAGTTTTCGGCTTTCTCTACTGAGGTGCTCATCCGGTTTAGACCAGGGCACAACCGCAGTAGTTCTCCCTTTAGTACCCTGGCCGATAGAGCGGAACGTAGGGTAGCAAGCACAGGAGCCAGGCAACCCAACTATTGACCCCAAGACAATGATTCGGAGCTGATGCATATAAGGCCAAACTTGCAACGCCGAAGTACGCTATAGAGTTGTTCGGACTTTTACTGGCAACTCATTCGTTCCCATACCGAGCCCCTGGCAGGGTATGCCGAGGTGCATCTGTAAAGCAGTCGTTGAGGCCGTAATCATTGTGGAAAGAGTATGAAAGATTAGTTCGGATGAGGTTTACTAGGAGCGAAGCAATATGCCAATGATAAATTTATGTATATAAAAAAGGAAACCACAAACCCGGCTATTTGACATGCTCGGGGTCGGGAACGGAGGAAAAAGGGCATAGTACAGACTCGGAATAAAGAGTGCGGTCTACAGAAAGTTATTTTGGACCTCCTGTCGCACGTCTGCGCCGCCCGTCCTCGGGGAGGGGAATCCTTAACGGAAGTAACCCCTTAGGTGAGTGTACAGATCCGAACTCCGATAGAGTCCGTTGTAGATGTTGTCATGTTGGTCACCTGTTCTTAAGAGATGATACAGAAAAATAAGGAAAACAGATAAAAAACGTTACGGGAATGCTTGCAGGGTTGTCCGTATTGTGCTTCCGCTGATGCCCATGGTATCTTGAGTGCGTAGTGATGTACGCGTGGTGTAAATCTTGCCAGTATAGTAGGTGGGTGGCGGAAGCCGAACTGCTATTTATGTTCCGGGAGTGGTCGAACTTCAGAGGGAAACTGTTTCTGGCCCCTGGTGTTCGGCTGGCGAGCTGCTCCGTCGTCTTTATCGCCTGGTGGCCTCCTCCCCTTGTGATCGGCGTTAAGCTTGCCTCCCTGCTTGAGGACCCAACAGTTTCTGTTGGTATGATTAGCTGGCTTATCAAGGTGACCGTGAATCTGACAAGGTCGGTCCAATATCCTGTCAAGGGTGGATGGTCCATCCTGGTTTGCCTTTAGTGGCTTCTTCCATTGACCGGGTTTTGGATTGTGAAATCCGGCGTTGACCGCTGTGTCGCGTAATCTTTCAGTATTATTGCGACTGTTGTGTTCGGTTCGTCGTGGCTTACCGTTGTCGTCTCGGATTTAGGAAGTGCCCGGGTCGCTGGCATTGTTGCTTTTACGAGCAAGCCAGTTGTCTTCTCCCGCACAAAAGCGAGTCATTAGAGTGGTAAGGGTTGTCATGGATTTGGGTCCTTCCTGGCCGAGGTGACACGCTAGCCATTCATCCCGGACGCTATGTTTGACGGCCGCGAGGGCTTCTGCGTCCTGGCAGTCGACAATTTGGTTCTTTTTGACTAAGAACCTAGTCTAGAGCTCCCTGGCTGACTCGCCGGGCTCCTGGACAATATGACTTAATTCATCGGCATCTAGTGGCCGGACATATGTTCCTTGGAAGTTGTCTCGAAAGGCGTCTTCCAAATCTTCCCAGTTGCCAATAGAATTTTCTGGCAAACTGTTTAGCCAGTACTGAGCTGGCCCTTTCAGCTTGAGAGGTAGGTATTTAATGGCATGAAGGTCGTCTCCGCGAGCCATGTGAATATGGAGGAGGTAATCCTCAATCCATACCGCGGGATCTGTTGTTCCATCGTATGATTCGATGTTAATGGGTTTAAACCCGTCTGGAAATTCATGCTCCATTACCTCGTCAGTGAAGCAGAGAGGGTGTGCGGCTCCTCTATGTTGGGCAATACTATGAAGCACCTCCGACGGACTCCGTTTACGGTGTTTGGACCGAGCATGGTCGGCTCTGTTGTGTCCGAATAGGTAACCATCATCACCGGTCGGGGCATGTCCCCGCGATCTGTATATCGATTTTGTGTGTCCTGTTCTACCCTCCAGGTCTTGTTGGATGTCGCGAGTATTCCCCCGAGCTGTTTTGTTCTTGTTTTGACGGCCGGATGGGTTGGTATGGTGCTCTGCCTGGGCTGCTGCTTTATCCGGACCGAACTGTGGTCGGCCTACCGCATTATTCGATGGTGGTATGGGCTCCAACGCCCTGCCATCGTATTGAGGGAGCCACCTACTCTTGGGCTGGCTTTTGTCTGGGCTGCTAAGGCCGTATTATTCGATGGCCAAGACCTCGGTCCATCTATCATTGAGCAAATCTTGGCTCGCTTGAAGCTGCAGCTGCTTCTTCCTTAGGCTCCTTGCAGTAGCTATGAGCCGGCGTTTAAAGCGCTCCTGTTCGAGAGGTTCCTTAGGCACGATAAAATCCTTGTTGCCGAGGATCTCCTCTTCCTCGGAGAGTGGGAGATAATTGCTATCCTCCGAGTCTCCATATGTGGCCTGTTCATCAGGGCTGTCTTGCCCGCCTTCCTGTTCCTCCTGTTCGGATCCTACCTCAACAGGGTCTTCATTGTCCGGAGTGTTATCTTCTCCGGTGCTAGTATTGTTTTCTCTTGAGCAACGTGACTTAGAGCGGCGCCGGGCGCGCCGGTGTTCGGACTATGTACCAGGAGGTTTATCCTCAACTGGATCCTCCTTGTCATCGTCGAGAGCGTCGTTGGGTGTATCTACCATACACACGTCGTACCATGAAGTGGCCATCCCGCGTCTAGCAGGTAGTGAGTTCTGGCCTTGCCCCTCATCGTTGTCCATACCGTCGATGTCTTCGGAGCCGGGGTCAAGCGTGTTGGTTGGATCTTCGACAGTGGCTATGAAGTGGGTGGCGCGTGGGAAGCAAAATTCTCCATCATCCGCCGCAAGTTCGAACCGAACATAGTTCGGCGGCGAGTCGCCTGCCAGGGATAGGTTTTTTAGTGAGTTTAGTACGTCGCCCATGGGCGAGTGTTGGAAGACGTCTGCAGCGCTGACCTTGAAGATCGATAACTGATTGAGTTCGGTATCCGTGGACTCGCCGGGTTCGGAACTTGTCGCCGGAGACGAGTCCGGGGTTCCGTTGATGTGGATATCATATGAAGTAGAATCTGTGTGCTGCTCCAACGCCGCGGAATCGGTGGCCTCCGTGATGGGGTTGAGCTTACCATCTTCGGATGACTCGATCCGCTCCAGATCTAAGGCCAGAGTTGTTACAGGAGCTATCTCCTGGATGTGGCCTGCTGGCAGGTTTAAGCCGTGCTCATCGGGGCGAAGGGGAGCGGTCGCCGCGGTCTCAAATCCGTCAAAGATCAAGTCTCCCCGGATGTCCGCAACGTAGTTCAAGCTCCCAAATCTGACCTGACGGCCAGGGGCATAGCTGTCGATCTGCTTCAGATGGCCAAGTGAGTTGGTCCGCAGTACGAAGCCGCCGAATACGAAGATCTGTCCGGGGAGGAAGGTTTCTCCTTGGACCTCGTCAGTATAGACGATCGAAGGGGCCATCGGACCCTTTGCTGATGGCACAGTGGAACTCTCAATGAAATCACCAATGTCAGTGTCAAAACCGGCGGATCTCAGGTAGGGGATCCCGAACTGTGCGTCTAGGATCGATGGTAACAGGAGACGGGGGACACGATGTTTACCCAGGTTCGGGCGCTCTCTATGGAGGTAATACCCTACTTCCTGCTTGATTGATCTTGATGAATATGAGTGTTACAAGAGTTGATCTACCATGAGATCGTAACGGCTAAACCCTAGAAGCCTAGCCTGTATGACTATGGTAATGTGTATCTGTCTATCCGGACTACGCTCTCCGGTTTATATAGACACCGGAGAGATCTAGGGTTACATGGAGTCGGTTACATCATAGGGAATCTACATAGTCGATTGCCAAGCTTGCCTTCCACGCCAAGTAGAGTCCAATCCGGACACGGGTACAGTCTTCGGCCTTCATGTCTTCGCAGCCCATCAGTCCGGCCCATGGATAACAGGCCGGACGCCCGAGGACCCCTTAGTCCAGGACTCCCTCACCCATCACAAACTCTTATCCCTCGCATTACATTATTTGCCATTTGCCTCTCGTTTTCCTCTCCCCCACTTCACCCTTTCCGTTTTATTCGCCCTCTTTTTCCGTTTGCCTTTTCTTTCGCTTGCTTCTTGTTTGCTTGTGTGTTGGATTGCTTGCTTGTCACGATGGCTCAAGATAATACTAAATTGTGGGACTTTGCCAATACCAACAACAATGATTTTCTTAGCACTCCAATTGCTCCTCTTACTGATGCTGAATCTTGTGAAATTAATGCTGCCTTGCTGAATCTTGTCATGAAAGATCAATTCGCCAACCTTCCTAGTGAAGATGCAGCTACCCATCTGAATAGCTTTGTTGACTTGTGTGATATGCAAAAGAAGAAAGATATGGACAATGATATTGTTAAATTGAAGCTATTTCCTTTTTCGCTTAGAGATCGTGCTAAAACTTGGTTTTCGTCTTTGCCTAAAAATAGTATTGATTTTGGAATAAGTGCAAAGATGCTTTTATCTCTAAGTATTTTCCTCCCGCTAAGATCATTTCTCTTAGAAACGATATTATGAACTTTAAGAAACTTGATCATGAACATGTTGCACAAGCTTGGGAGAGAATGAAATTAATGATATGTAATTTCCCTACACATGGCTTGAATTTATGGATGATTATACAAAAAAATTATGCCGGATTGAACTTTGCTTCCAGAAATCTTTTAGATTCGACAGTGGGAGGCACTTTTATGGAAATCACTTTAGGATAAGCTACTAAACTCCTAGATAATATTATGGTTAATTATTCTCAATGGCATACGGAAAGATCTACTAGTAAAAAGGTGCATGCAAATTAATGTTTTGAGTGGAAAGATGGATGAACTTATGAAATTGTTTGCTAATAAGAGTGTTTCTTCTGATCCCAATGATATGCCTTTGTCTACTTTGATTGAGAATAATAATGAATCTATGGATGTGAATTTTGTTGTTGGAACAATTTTGGTAACAACGCTTATAGAGGAAACTTTAATCCTAGGTCGTATCCTAGTAATCCCTCTAATAATTATGGTAATTCCTACACCCACTCTTATGGAAATTTTAATAAGATGCCCTCTGATTTTGAGACTAGTGTTAAAGAATTTATGATTTCTCAAAACAATTTCAATGCTTTGCTTGAAGAAAAAATGCCTAAGATTGATGAATTGGCTAGGAACGTGGATAGAATTTCTCTTGATGTTGATTCTTTGAAACTTAGATCTATTCCACCTAAGCATGATATCAATGAGTCTCTCAAAGCCATGAGAATTTCCATTGATGAGTGCAAAGAAAGAACCGCTAGGATGCGTTCTAAGAAAGATTGCTTTGTAAAAGCGTGTTCTTCTAGTTTTCTTGATAATAAGGATGAAGATCTAAAAGTGATTGATGTGTCACCTATTAAAACTTTGTTTTGCAATATGAATTTTGATAATGATGGGATTGGAGATGAGTCAACTTTAGTTAAAAGGCGTCCCAATGATTCGGAGTTTTTAGATCTTGATGCAAAATTTGGTAAAAGTGGGATTGAAGAGGTCAAAACTTTAGATAGCAATGAACCCACTATCTTGGATTTAAAGGAATTTAATTATGATAATTTTTCTTTAATAGATTGTATTTCCTTGTTTCAATCCGTGCTAAATTCTCCGCATGCTTATTGTCAAAATAAAGCTTTTACTAAACACATCGTTGATGCTTTAATGCAACCTTATGAAGAAAAGCTTAAATTGGAAGTTTCTATCCCTAGAAAACTTTATGATGAGTGGGAACCTACTATTAAAATTAAAATTAAGGATCATGAATGCTATGCTTTGTGTGATTTGGGTGCTAGTGTTTCCACAATTCCAAGGACTTTGTGTGATTTGCTAGGTTTCCGTGAATTTGATGATTGTTCTTTAAACTTGCACCTTGCGGATTCCACCATTAAGAAACCTATGGGAAGAATTAATGATGTTCTTATTGTTGCAAATAGGAATTATGTGCCCGTAGATTTCATTGTTCTTGATATAGATTGCAATCCTTCATGTCCTATTATTCTTGGTAGATCTTTCCTTAGAACGATTGGTGCAATTATTGATATGAAGGAAGGAAATATTAGATTCCAATTCCCGTTAAGGAAAGGCATGGAACACTTCCCTAGACAGCAAATCAAATTACCTTATGAATCTATTATGAGAGCTACTGATGGATTGCCCGCCAAAGATGGTAATACCTAGATCTATCCTTGCCTTTATGCCTAGCTAGGGGCGTTAAACGATAGCGCTTGTTGGGAGGCAACCAAATTTTATTTTATTTTATTTTTGCTTTTTGGTTCTGTTTAGGAATAAATAATCCATCTAGATTCTGTTTAGATGTGGTTTTGTGTTTTAATTAGTGTTTGTGCCAAGTAGAACCTTCGGGAAGACTTGGGGAAAGTCTTTGCGATCTTGCTGTAAAAAACAGAAACTTTAGCGCTCACAAGATTAGCTTCAACTTTTTACTGGAGAGTGCTATTTAGTTGATTATTTTTGCAGCTGATTAATAGATAAATTCCTCACGTCAAGCAATTTATTTTAGAATTTTTGGAGTTCCAGAAGTTTGCGTTAGTTACAGATTACTACAGACTGTTCAGTTTTTGACAGATTCTGTTTTTCGTGTGTTGTTTGCTTATTTTGATGAATCTATGGCTAGTAATGGAGTTTATGAAACATAGAAAAGTTGGAATACATTAGGTTTGACACCAATATAAATTTAGAATGAGTTCATTACATTACCTTGAAGTGATGTTTTGTTTTCTTTCGCTAACGGAGCTCACGAGATTTTCTTTTAAGTTTTGTGTTGTGAAGTTTTCAAGTTTTGGGTAAAGATTTGATGGATTATGGAACAAGGAGTGGCAAGAGCCTAAGTTTGGGGATGCCCAAGGCACCCCAAGGTAAAATCTAAGTACAACCCAAAAAGCCTAAGCTTGGGGATGCCCCGGAAGGCATCCCCTCTTTTGTCTTCGTCCATCGGTAACTTTACTTGGAGCTATATTTTTATTCACCACATGATATGTGTTTTGCTTGGAGCGTCTTGTATGATTTGAGTCTTTGCTTTTTAGTTCACCACAATCATCCTTGCTGTACACACCTTTTGAGAGAGACACACATTATTCGGAATTTATTAGAATACTCTATGTGCTTCACTTATATATTTTGAGCTAAACAATTTTGCTCTAGTGCTTCACTTATATCTTTTAGAGCACGGTGGTGGCTATATTTTATAGAAATTATTGATCTCTCATGCTTCACTTATATTATTTTGAGAGTCCTTTAGAACAGCATGGTAGTTCACAAAGTGCATAGAATAGTAAGAGAAGTTTGATACTTGATAGTTGTTTTGAGATATAAAGGTGGTAATATTAGAGGTGTGCTAGTTGAGCAATTGTGAAATTGAGAAATACTTGTGTTGAAGTTTGCAAGTCCCGTAGCATGCACGTATGGTAAACGTTGTGTGAAAAATTTGAAGCATGAGGTGTTCTTTGATTGCTTTCCTTATGAGTGGCGGTCGGGGACGAGCGATGGTCTTTTCCTACCAATCTATCCCCCTAGGAGCATGCGTGTAGTGCTTGGTTTTGATGACTTGTAGATTTTTGCAATAAGTATGTGAGTTCTTTATGACTAGTGTTGAGTCCATGGATTATACGCACTCTCACCCTTCCATCATTGCTAGCCTCTTCGGTACCGTGCATTTCCCTTTCTCACCTCGAGAGTTGGTGCAAACTTCGCCGGTGCATCCAAACCCCGTGATATGATACGCTCTATCACACATAAACCTCCTTATATCTTCCTCAAAACAGCCACCATACCTACCTATTATGGTATTTCCATAGCCATTCCGACATATATTGCCATGCAACTTTCCACTGTTCCGTTTATTATGACACGCATCATCATTGTCATATTGCTTTGCATGATCATGTAGTCGACATCGTATTTGTGGCAAAGACACCTTTATAATTCTTTCATACATGTCACTCTTGATTCATTGCATATCCCGGTACACCGCCGGAGGCATTCACATAGAGTCATATTTTGTTCTAAGTATTGAGTTGTAATCTTTGAGTTGTAAGTAAATAAAAGTGTGATGATCATCATTATTAGAGCATTGTCCCAAGTGAGGAAACGATGATGGAGACTATGATTCCCCCACAAGTCGGGATGAGACTCCGGATGAAAAAAAAAGAGGGCAAAAAGAAAAAAAGAGAAGAAGGCCCAAATAAAAAAAAGAGAGAAGAAAAAAATGAGAGAAAAAGAGAGAAGGGACAATGTTACTATCCTTTTACCACACTTGTGCTTCAAAATAGCACCATGATCTTCATGATAGAGAGTCTCCTATTTTGTCACTTTCATATACAAGTGGGAATTTTACATTATAGAACTTGGCTTGTATATTCCAACAATGGGCTTCCTCAAATGCCCTAGGTCTTCGTGAGCAAGCAAGTTGGATGCACACCCACTTAGTTTATTTTGTTGAGCTTTCATATATTTATAGCTCTAGTGCATCTGTTGCATGGCAATCCCTACTCCTTGCATTGACATCAATTGATGGGCATCTCCATAGCCCGTTGATTAGCCGCGTCAATGTGAGACTTTCTCCTTTTTTGTCTTCTCACACAGCCTCAATCATTATATTCTATTCCACCCATGGTGCTATGTCCATGGCTCGCGCTCATATATTGCGTAAAAGTTGAAAGAGTTTGAAAAGGCTAAGTATGAAAAAATTGCTTGGCTTGTCATCGGGGTTGTGCATGATGAGAGCATTTTGTGTGACGAAAATGAAGCATAGCCAAACTATATGATTTTGTAGGGATAAGCTTTCTTTGGCTATGTTATTTTGATAAGACATAATTTCTTGGTTAGCATGCTTAAAGTATTATTATTTTTATGTCAATATTAAACTTTTATCTTGAATCTTTCGGATCTGAACATTCATGCCACAATAAAGAAAATTACATTGAGAAATATGCTAAGTAGCATTCCACATCAAAAATTCTGTTTTTTTCATTTACCTACTCGAGGACGAGCAGGAATTAAGCTTGGGGATGTTTGATACGTCTCCAACGCATCTATAATTTATTATTGTTCCATGCTATTATATATATTCTGTTTTGGATGTTTAATGGGCTTATTTATACACTTTTATATTATTTTTGGGACTAACCTGTTAACCCAAGGCCCAGTGCAAATTGCTGTTTTTTTGCCTATTTCAGTGTTTCGCAGAAAAGGAATATCAAACGGAGTCCAAACGGAATGAAACCTTCGGGAGAGTTATTTTTGGAACAAACGTGATCCAGAGGACTTGGAGTGGACGTCAAGAAATCACCGAGGAGGCCACGAGGCAGGGGGCGTGCCAACCCCCCTGGGCGCGCCCTCCACCCTCGTGGGCCCCTCGTAGCTCCACCGACCTACTTCTTCCTCCTATATATACCTACATACCCCGAAACCATCGAGGAGCACAACAAAAACCTAATTCCACCGCCGCAACCTTCCGTACCCGTGAGATCCCATCTTGGGGCCTTTTCCGGTGCTCTGCCGGAGGAGGCATCGATCACGGAGGGCTTCTACATCAACACCATAGCCTCTCCGATGATGTGTGAGTAGTTTACCACAGACCTTCGGGTCCATAGTTATTAGCTAGATGGATTCTTCTCTCTCTTTGGATCTCAATACAAAGTTCTCCTCGATCTTCTTGGAGATCTATTCGATGTAACTCTTTTTGCGGTGTGTTTGTCGAGATCCGATGAATTGTGGGTTTATGATCAAGATTATCTATGAACAATATTTGTATCTTCTCTGAATTCTTTTATGTATGATTGGTTATCTTTGCAAGTCTCTTCGAATTATCAGTTTGGCTTGGCCTACTAGATTGATGTTTCTTGCAATGGGAGAAGTGCTTAGCTTTGGGTTCAATCATGCGGTGCTCGATCCCAGTGACAGAAGGGGAAATGACAGGTATTGTATTGTTGCCATCGAGGATAAAAAGATGGGGTTTATATCATATTGCTTGAGTTTATCCCTCTACATCATGTCATCTTACCTAATGCGTTACTCTGTTATTATGAACTTAATACTCTAGATGCATGCTGGATAGCGGTCGATGTGTGGAGTAATAGTAGTAGATGCAGGCAGGATTCGGTCTACTTGTCGCGGACGTGATGCCTATATACATGATCATGCCTAGATATTCTCGTAATTATACACTTTACTATCAATTGCTCAACAGTAATTTGTTCACCCACCCGTAATACTTATGTTATCTTGAGAGAAGCCACTAGTGAAACCTATGGCCCCCGGGTCTATCTTCCATCATCTTAATCTCCCGCAAACGTGCTATTTCTGCCTCCGTTTATTTTGCTTTCTTTACTTTTAGTCTTTATCATAAAAATACCAAAAATATTATCTTATCATCTCTATCAGATCTCACTTTTGCAAGTGGCCATGAAGGGATTGGCAAACCCTTTATCGCGTTGGTTGCAAGGTTCTTATTTGTTTGTGTAGGTACGAGGGACTTGCGTGTGGCCTCCTACTAGATTGATACCTTGGTTCTCAAAAACTGAGGGAAATACTTACGCTACTTTGCTGCATCACCCTTTCCTCTTTAAGGGAAAAACCAACGCAGTGCTCAAGAGGTAGCAGCAACCATACATGTGTGTCATGTCTCCTTCTGTCACTGAGATTGAGCACCACAAGATCGAACCCATCACAAAGCACATCTTCCCATGGCAAGAAAAATCAATCTAGTTGTCCAAACCAAACCAAAGTTTCGGAGAAGAAATGCGATGCTATAACAATCATGCATTAGAGAGTTCAACAAAGTCTCAAATAATATTCATGGATAGAACTGATCATAAACTCACAATTCATCGGATCCCAACAAACACACCGCAAAAAGGCATTACATCAAATAGATCTCCAAGAACATCAAGGAGAACATTGTATTGAAGATCAAAAAGAGAGAAGAAGCCATCTAGCTACTGCCTACGGACTTGTAGGTCTACGGTGACCTGCTCATGCATCATCGGAGGGGCAAGGGTGATGATGAAGAGCCCCTCCGTGATCGTTGACCCCTGTGGCAGGCCGGAAAAGGCCTCTAGATGGATCTCGTGCTTCTGGAACTTGCGGTGGCTGAAATTATGTATCGTCCATTCCCCTAGGGTTTTTGGGATTTTAGAGTATTTATAGAGCTGATAGTCGGTGGAGAAGCCTCCCGTGGGCCCAAATACCACCTGGGCGCGCCCTGGTGCCTAGTGGGCCCCACGTGCTTCCTATGGTGCACTTCCTTAGCTCCCTGGGTGTCTTCTGTCCATAAAAAATCTCCAAAAAGTTTCGTGGCATTTGGACTTTGTTTGGTATTGATATTCTGCAAAGTTAAAAAACAAGAAGAAAACAACAACTGGCACTATGCACTATGTCAATAGGTTAGTCCCAAAAATGATATAAAGTTGCTAGTAAATGCGTATAAAACATCCAAGAGTGATACTTTAATAACATGGAACAATAAAAAATTATAGATACCTTGGAGACGCATCAGCACCCCAAGCTTAATTCCTGCTCGTCCTCGAGTAGGTAATTGATAAAAAATAGAATTTTTCATGTGGAATGCTACCCATCAAATTCATCACATATTATTTTCTTTTGTACCATGGACATTTGGACTTTAGATGATTCAAAGCAATAGTCTTTAATTTGACATGAAGACCTTAATACTCAAGCATATCAGCAAGCAACCATGTCTTTCAAAATATCAACACTAAAGAAAGCTATTCCTAGCCCATTATGCTCAAATCATTGATCCATTCATGAGACACACTCAAATATTAGCTACATCCAATGCTTCAGTATGATAATAGTGCTCCCTAGTTGGTGCTTTATAAGAGAAGATGGAGACTCGATAAAAATAAAAATTCCATAAAAGTAAATGGATAGGCCCTTCGCAAAGGGAAGCGGAGATTTGTAGAGGTGTTAGAGCTCAAAGCTTAAATTGAGAGATAAAATTGTTTTGAGAGGCATGTTTTTCCCGTCAATGAAAACGACCGAGAATTCCCAATACTTTCCATGCTAGATACATCATAGGTGGTTCCCAAACATAAAATAATGTTTATTCCTTTTTCCAACATTGTATCACAATCCATGGATAGCCGTATCCACGGGTGCCTTCCATACAAACACTTTCCACGGAATTCATTATTGACAACAGAAAGTAAATTTCTTTTTCAATTTGGGACTGGGCATCCCTATTACCGTCCACACTCTCATTTAATGACAAGCAAATAAACACTGAGAATAACACATCCAGCATGGAAAAATATTGGCCACCCCCTGCCGCTTCATGAGCAGTACGGGCACACAAAAAAGAAACTCATTTTGAAAATTAGAGTTGGCACATGCAAATTTACTTGGAACGGCATGGAATTACCGCATGTAGGTAGGTATGGTGGTCTCATTTGGCACAACTTGGTTTAAGGAGTTTGGATGCACAATTGGTAGTCCTGCTTAGTACAAGGGAAGGCTAGCAAATAGATTGAGAAGCAACCAACCAAGAAACGAAAATGATCATAAAAAGGCATTAAACATAACAAACACCGAATAATGCACCATAAGTAGGATGTAACTTCATTGCATAACTATTGACTTTCATGCTTGCATAGGGAATCACAAACCTTAACACCAATATTCTTACTAAAGCAAAATTGCTCACCAACATGACTCACATATTACTATCTCCATATCGCAAAACTATTGCAAGGAATCAAGTTTTAATATCCAATGATCTTCATGATAGTTTTATTATCCCTCTTGAATATCTATCACTTTGGGACTAGTTTCATATATTACCATTGCTTATAACAAGCTCTCAAAGAAATTTAAGTGAAGAACAAGAGCATAAATATTTCTTCAAAATTTTCATCTCTCAAAATAATATAAGTGAAACATGAGAGGATAGTTCTTTAAAATTTTACTAACTCTCAAAATAATATAAGTGAAGCGTGGTAGCATATTTCTTTAAAATTTTACTAACTCTCAAAATAATATAAGTGAATCATCAGAGCATTTCTTCAAAATTAAAGCACCACCGTTCTCAAAAAGATATAAGTGAAGCACTAGAGCAACTCCATAGCTCAAAAAATTTAAGTGAAGCACATAGAGCAATTCTAACAAATCATGGCATCATTATGGCTCTCTCAAATAGGTGTGTCCATCAAGGATGGTTGTGACAAACTAAAAAGCAAAAAAGGAAAGACTCATATAATACAAGACACTCCAAGCAAAATCTCATGATATGTGACGAATAAAAATATAGCTCCAAGTAAAATTACCGATGGTCGTTAGAATAAAGAGGGGATGCCTTACGGGGCATACCCAAGCTTAGTTGCTTAGTTCTCCTTGAATATTACCTTGGGGTGCCATGGGCATCCCCAAGATTAGGCTCTTTTCACTCCTTATTCCTTCATCCATCGTGTTCTCACCCAAAACTTGAAAACTTCAATCACACAAAATTTAACAGAAACCTTCTTGAGATCCGTTAGTATAATAAAGCAAATCGCCACTTTAAGTACTGTTGCAAACCCATTCATATTTTATTATTTTATTATACCTGTTGTATTCTAACTTTACCATGGCTTATACCCCCCGATACAATCCATAGATTCATCAAAATAAGCACACAATGCAACGAAAACAGAATCTGTCAAAAACAGAACAGTCTATAGTAATCTGGACTTTGACCATACTTCTATAACTCCAAAAATTCTGAAAAATAGGACAACGTAGGAAATTTGTATATCAATCTTTTGTAAAAAAATAAGAATTTTTTGTCGCTCCAGCAAAGCACATCGGTTTTGCTACCGGACGTAATAGTTTCTATTTTCCAACAGGATCAAATCAACTATCACCCAAACCATCCTAAAGGCATTACTTGCCACAAACACTAATTAAAACATAAAAAACACAACCATAATAGTAGCATAATTGTGTCAACACACAAAAACAGATAGAAAAAGATAAAAAATATTTTATTCATTTGGTTGCCTCCCAACAAGCGCTATCACTATTTAGGCATAATGCATAGATTCAAGTATTGTCATCTTTAGTTTTTGCTATCTTTGTAATAGTTTTCTCAAACCCGGTAGGCTCTTTATGCTTCCCATTATTCTCAAGAAAATATACCATCTTAAGATCTAAAATATCCAACCGCTCATTTCACAGAGTAATCAAAGTATTCATGTGATTGAGGTTTCCACTAATATGTTTGAGGCGTTCATTAGACTTTTGCTACTCAACCAAATTTTTTTGTAGATCACCCAATTTGTCTAATATTTGAATCCCTTCTTGCATAAAAGTAAATCCCTTTTTTGGTGCTGGAACTCCCAATATCCCCTCTATTATTTCATAGGCAGCATTAGCATCAATCTCAACAAAGTTCCCTTTACCGGCAAAATCCAAGAGTTGTCTATGATGCATGGTTAAACCTATATAAAAATTACGAAGCAAAATCTTTGCATCTCCTTTTATATTGCAGATGCGATAGGATTCCATTAACCTATACCAAGCATCTTTCAAATTTTCTCCTTACTTTTGTTTGAAGTATAGAACTTCAAAATACAGTAACAAAGGAGGGGTAGTTGATACGTCTTCAACGTATCTACTTTTTCTCACGCTTTTCCTCTTGTTTTGGACTCTAATTTGCATGATTTGAATGAAACTAACCCCGGACTGATGTTGTTTTCAGCAGAACTACCATGGTGTTGTTTTTGTGCAGAAATAAAAGTTCTGAGAATGGAATGAAACTTTGTGAGGATTTTTTATGGAATAAATAAGGATTTTGGAGCCAACAACCACCAGAGAGGTGGCCCTGGTTGGGAAAAACCCACCAGGGCATGCCCCCTCTCCTGGCGTGCCCAGGTGAGTTGTACCCACCTGGTGGCCCCGCTGATGACCCCATGATACTATAAATTCACATTACTCCAGAAAAAATCAGGGAGAAAGAGTTATCGCGATCCACAAGATGGAGCCACCGCCAAGCCCTGTTCTTCCTCGGGAGGGCAGATCTGGAGTCCGTTTGGGGCTCCGGAGAGGGAGACATTCGTTCTTCATCATCACCAACCAATCTCCATCGCCAATTCCATGATGCTCCCCACTGGGAGTGAGTAATTCCTTCGTAGGCTCGCTGGTCAGTGAGGAGTTGGATGAGATTAATCATGTAATCGAGTTAGTTCTGTTAGGACCTGATCCCTAGTATCCACTATGTTCCTAGATTGATGTTGCTATGACTTTGATATGCTTAATGCTTGTCACTTTGGGCTCGGGTGCCATCAACTCAGATCTGAACCGTTTATGAATTCATTATTATATCCATGTTTTAGATCCGATCTTGCAAGTTATAGTCACCTACTATGTGTTATGATCCGACAACCCCGGAGTGACAACAACCGGGCCCACTCTCGGTGATGACCGTAGTTTGAGGAGTTCATGTATTCACTATGTGTTAATGCTTTGTTCCGGTTCTCTATTAAAAGGAGGCCTTAATATCCCTTAGTTTCCAATATGGACCTCGCTGCCACAGGAGGGTAGGACAAAATATGTCATGCAAGTTCTTTTAATAAAGCACGTTTGACTATTTACGGAATACATGCCTACATTAGATCGAAGAACTAGAGCTAGTGTCGTATCGCCCTAGGTTATAACTGTCACATGATGAATATCATCCAACAAGTCACCGATCCAATGCCTATGGATTTATCCTTATTGATCTTGTTGTGTTACTATTGCTATCATCACTGTTTACTTGCGACAAAATTACTGCTATCACTGTTACTCTTACCGTTGCTGCTGTCACTCTATCAAAACTATCAAACTACTTTGCTACTGATCACTTTGCTGCAGATAATTAATCTCCAGGTGTGGTTGAATTGACAACTCAGCTACTAATACCTTCATATATTCTTTGGCTCCCCTTGTGTCAAATCTATAAATTTGGGTTAAATACTTACCCTCGAAAACTGTTGCAATCCCCTAAACTTGTGGGTTATCAAGACCTTTTTCTGGCGCCGTTGCCGGGGAGCATAGCTATATTTGTTGAGTCACTTGGGATTTTATCATATTATCACTATGAAGAATCTGAAGGATCCTAAACCGAAGATATTTCCCTCAAGAACGAGGGGAGGTAAGAAACTGCCATCCAGTTCTGCTTTGGATTCACCTTCTGTTATGAGTAAACTTGCAACACCACCACATGCTATGAATTCTAATATGTCGCAAGTTATTGATGATGCTACTTCTACTATGGATGATGCTTATGATGATTCTAGTACCTTGCTTGATAATGATGATGTGCCACTTGGTGATTTTCTTGATAAACAAATTGCTAGAGTTATACAACATGATGTCGTTGAATCTGATGATGAGCTTGAAACTGAAACTCCTGAAACACCTGCTAGAACTAGCCTTCCTAGATATGAATTGCCTAAGGTACCAGAAGGTTATGTTATGAGTGAAGAAGCAACTAGAGATATTCTTGCTTGCAATGATAGAGATGACCTAGAGAAATTATTATGCAAGTACAAAGAAAAATCTCTGAATGCTAGAATGAAATGTGATCCTAAGTTTGCTACTTCACCTATTTTTATTGATGATAAGGATTATGAATTCTCTGTCGACCCAGAGTTAATTACCTTGGTTGAATCTGATCCTTTCCATGGTTATGAAACTGAAACTGTTGTGGCACATCTTACTAAGTTGAATGATATAGCCACCCTTTTTACTCATGATGAGAAAACTCGCTATTACTTTATTCTCAAATTATTTCCTTTCTCATTAAAGGGTGATGCTAAAGCTTGGTACAATACTCTTGCTCCTAGTTGTGTGCGTAGTCCCCAGGATATGATTTATTACTTCTCTGAAAAATATTTTCCTGCTCATATGAAACAAGCTGCCTTACAGGAAATATTCAACTTTGTGCAAACTAAAGAAGAGAGTCTCCCACAAGCTTGGGGGAGGCTTCTCCGGTTACTTAATGATTTGCCTGATCATCCTCTTAAGAAAAATGAAATACTTGATATCTTCTATAATGGACTAACCAATGCTTCTAGGGATTTCCTAGATAGTTGTGCTGGTTGTGTTTTCAAGGAACGAACTATAGCTCAAGCCGAGGAATTATTGAATAACATATTGAATAATTATGATGATTGGACTATTCCTGAACCACCGGCTAAACCCACTCCGAAGAAGAGGGTATATTATATCTCAGTCCGAAGATATGCAAGAGGCAAAGAAATCTATGAAGGAAAAAGGTATTAAAGCTGAGGATGATAAAAATTTACCTCCTATTGAAGAAATACATGGGCTTAATACACCACCACTGCCTAAGGTGGTAGAGGTAAATTCTCTTATGAAGTTCAATGAAAATGATAATCCTCACAATATGCATCCTACTCAATGCCTTTATGAGTTTGAAAACTATATTAGAAAACAAGATCACTTCAATGCAAATGTTATGAAACATTTGAAATATAATTCTGATATGATTGCTCGCTTGAGTGACTTGTTATTTAGAATTTCAAATTATGTTAGAGGTGTTGGAAAACATGCTTCTATGGTTCAAACTCAACTAGAACAATTTGCTAAATCACAAAGAGAATTACTTGATGAAATGAATCATAATATGCATGACTTTGCTGTTAGAGTTGCAACTAGAGGAGGTAAAATGACTCAGGAACCACTTTATCCTGAGGGACACCCTAAAAGAATTTAACAAGATTCACAAAGAGCTAACACTAGTGCACCTAGTCCTTCTAAAAAGAAAAAGAAAAAGAAAAATGATAGGACTTTGCATACTTCTAGTGAACCTGAAATAGAAAAACCTCCTGATAATGAAAATGAAACTTCTATCACAGATGTTGAAACTCAATCTGGTAATGAACACTCACCTAGTGATAATGAAAAACATAATGATGAGGTTCATGAAGACACTCAACCAAATAATGAAAAAGAACCAGATAATGATGTTGAGATAGAACCACCTGTTGATCTTGATAACCCACAACTTAAGAATATAAGATATGATAAAAGAGACTTTGTGGCTAGGAAACACGGTAAAGAAAGAGAACCGTGGGTTCAAAAACCTATGCCTTTTCCACCCAAGTCAACTAAAAAGAATGATGATGAAGAATTTGAACGCTTTGCTGAAATGCTGAGGCCAGTCTTTTTGCGTACTCGCTTGACTGATATCCTTAAAATGCCTCCTTATGCAAGGTATATGAAAGACATCATCACAAATAAGAGAAAAATACCAGAAGCTGAAATCTCCACTATGCTTGCTAATTATACTTTCAAAGATGGAGTACCTAAAAAACTTGGAGATCCGGGTATACCAACTATACCTTGCTCTATCAAAAAGAATTATGTGAAAACTGCTTTGTGTGACTTAGGAGCTGGTGTTAGTGTTATGCCTTTCTCTTTATATAAAAGACTTGACTTGAATAAACTCACACCTACTGAAATATCTTTGCAAATGGCTGATAAATCAACTGCCATACCTATCGGTATCTATGAGGATGTGCTCGTTGTTGTTGCTAATGTTAGTATTTTGGCTGACTTTGTTATACTTGAGATGCCCGAGGACGACAACATGTCGATTATCCTTGGTAGACCCTTCTTGAATACTATAGGGGCTGTTATTGATTGCAATAAAAGCAAGGTCACTTTTTATATTAATGGTAATGACCATACGGTGCACTTTCCGACGAAGCAATTCCAAGTGAATGGTATTAATGTTATTGAAAAATCTCCGACAATCACTATTGGAAGTTTTTAAATACCTCTACCTACTGTCAAAAAGAAATATGAAATGCTTATTGTTGGGGAAATGCATATCCCCATTGAGGTAACTTAGTGATTTACGAAAGTTCTTTGGTTTCATGCCAACCGAAAGTGGTTGTTAATAAGGCTTGATCAACCTTATTAATGAATCATTTTTGAACGGTATGAAGTTGATGAATTTAGTAAGCACTACTTTTTGTCCCTATTTTTATTCTCTGTATTTATTAGTTAAATAAAATAAAATGCCATGTTTTGTCTGTTTTCTGAATTTCCCGTGCAATAAAAAATGACCCAAAAATATAAGTTCTCAGAATGCCCTGAAAATTTTATATGATTTTTTCCTGAATATTTAAGAATTTTTGGTGCAAAAATAACCAGAGGGAGGTGCACCAGGTGGGCACAACCCACCTGGGCACGCTAGCACCCCCTGGCGCGCCCTGGGGGGTTGTGGTCCCCACGTGGGCCCCCTCACTTACCTCTTCATCCCACATTGTCACCTACCTCCAGAAACAAATTCCCTCATACTCTCACTCCCATGTTCTTGCTCATTTTGCTGCCATTTTCGATCTCTTTGCTTGAAGCTCCATTTTTGAAACTGTTTCGGGGATTTGTTGCTTGGTATGTGACTCCACCATTTGTCCAATTAGTTTTTGTTCTAGTGGTTTATACTTTGAATACATAGCTACTCTTGGTGCTGCTGTAGATGTGCTTGCATGTTCAATTCTTAGTGTTCTAAGTAGTTTGAATGCTTGTTATGGCCTTTATGTATCCCTATGAGTAGTTGCTATTAGTTTTGTGAAGTTTTGTTGGAAAAATTTGGTGAGCTAAAAATTCAGATTTTTGTTCATAGGAAAAATTGTACGCGGACATGAATATCTTCAGGAAATTTGTCTCTAGGAAGAACTCCAAGGGTGTTATTGGGGAGTCCTCTGACAATGATCTCAACCTTCGGAGGTTGGCGGAGGTACGGCCGTGCGAATGGCCGCATGTCCCGTTCCTGCAAGAAGCTGGAATTCATGATGAGTTCATGCAATTCATTGCCAATGCCAGCCTCACCGACTTCATCGCAGATGAGTGTGACCAACACCAAATCCTCACAAACGTCTTTGTTCAAAGCTTTACATTCTTGCCTAGAAATAATCCTCCTGAAGTGAGCTTTGATTTATATGCTGAAAACCACCAGATACCACTTACTGAATTTTGTGACATATGCATGATCCCGTCTGATGGGAGCTTGGCTAAGCCTAGGCCAACTGAGTTTGAGGATTTCTGTCGCACTTTGACAGTGGGTGATGAGAGGAGAGTGTCAGCCATCACTCCCGGTGGCTTACATTTTCCTGTTGTTCGTTACTTTGCACTCTTTATTACCAAATGCTTGCTTGCTAGAGAGAAGGTGGGTGCACTTAGTTCACTAGACCTTGCTATTTTACATCGTGCAATAGAGGGCGACAACACTTATAGCATGGGAGCTATTGTGGCTCGTCGCCTCCATCTTAATAAATCTCAGGGTATAATACATGGTGGGATTTTTGCCACTCGTTTAGCAGATCACTTCAAGGTTGTGATACGCCCTCATGATGTCCCTCTTACCACATTTTACCTAGACCATGCAGCCATGCATCACCATCACTTTCTTGCACATGACCGTTCTGATCTTGCCATTCCTTATAACTTGGTTTATAATGTTGACACTCGTGATGTTATCCCCTTGCCTGCACCTGCTCTGTTTGATTCTTTTGCCAGGGGCGGATACAGGATTATGCCGGCAGACATCCTCGCCTACTGGAATGCTCAGGCTGCTGCCCAGGCTGCACAGGCACCTCCGCAGTGGGATGAGTGGATGCCCGCTCCTCAGGATACCTACTACCCTCCAGGCTACTGATTGATTACCAACTTAGGCCAAAAGCCTAAGCTTGGGGGAGTACGTGTTCTCACAGACATTATATTCATGTTCACATATCATTCTGTCTGTCGGTGTTCACACTTTCTCATTGTATCGTCCATGCTTAGATTTATTTTCTTGCTTTCTTCTTGTGTGTTTGATAAACCTTAGAAAAACCAAAAAAATTAGTTGTACTAATTTACTTTCTATGCATGCTTAGCAGTAGTACTAAAAAGAAAATCCAAAAAGATTTCATTATTCTTCTTTTGCTTGTTGGGAGCTTTCCCGTGTAAATAGTTTTTCTCGTTTTTTGCCTTTTTGTTTGCTTGCTCTAGAAAACCCAAAACTCCAAAAATATTTCAGTGTGTTTTTCTGAATTTCTTTTCTTTTTATTCGAGTTGTACCGAGGAGAAGACCACGATGAAAATGTTGAGTGGCTCTCATATGAACAACTGTTGAACTAATAAAGAGCCCAATTTACCTTGTCTTCTCCTGTTAAATAAAATGTTTTGCAGATTCCAGCTTAGTTCATGGCACTCTTGCACTATTATTATTTTCATATCATTCGGTCGTCCAAGTGAAAGGCAATAATGACGATATTCGATGAGATGGCCGTGGAAAAGAGAAACTGGTATGAACTCCACTTGTTCTTGTTGTGTAAATATGTTTAACCTAGTGCCCATGATTCAGCCCATTATGATTAAACATGTTTGCAATGACAATTAGAGATTATAGTTTCTCATGCCATGCATAAGTAGTTGGGAGTTGATAATGATTTATCTTAGATATCAACATAGCATTAAAATGATTGTGATGTAGTATGATGATATGGTATCCTCCTCCGAATGTTCGAGTGGCTTGACTTGGTACATGTTCATGCATGTAGTTGAATCAAAACCAACATAGCCTCTACAATGTTTATGTTCATGGTGTTCATATCCTACTCATGCTAGTGTCCAATGTTACTTATGCATAATGCCTGGTCATGATTGTTGTTGCTCTCTAGCTGGCCGCTTCCCAATCTTAATTGCTAGCCTTCGCCTATACTAAGTGGGAATTCTGCTTATACATCAAAACCTTGAACCCAAAGTTATTCCAGATGAGTCCACCATTACTACCTATATACGGTATTACCCTGCCATCCTATGTAAATTTGCATGTGCCACCTCTAAAAAACATCTAAAAAATTATATGTTTTGTGTGCCTGGATCGTTCATGAAACGACAGTAGGTGGTCGATATCTTTCGTGCTAAGCATGTTATCCTCAGGTCGAGTGTTTATTCACTCGCCATCGCACGAGGAAATGGGCGGTAATAGGGATGCCCAGTCCCAAACTGCAAAAATACAAAAAAGAGCTCATCTCTTGAATAATCAAACAAAAACTCCCAATGGAGTCAAAACCTTTACTTTCCGCTTGGGGACCGCCACTAGCGTGCTTAGCATGGAAGATGTTGATAACTGATGGTCGTGAAGTGAATGAGAATCGCTGTTTTAAAAATTGAGCTCTGGCACCTCTGCAAATCACTGCTTCCCTCTGCGAAGGGACTTTCTATTTACTTTTATGTTGTGTCACCACCTTCTAATAAACAAGCGCCAGAAACTGAGTAGAGCATAGCGGTCATGATTTATGCATTGTGTATAGCTAATGTTGGGTGCATCATGACTGGATCTTTTCTACCATGAATTACAATGTTTAGTCGCTGCTTGAACTCTGGAGGTGCTCTGCATTTATGTTTTGCGGTCTCAGAAAGGGCTAGCGAGATACCACTATTGTCATACTATATCATGGTTGTTTTGACAGCGTGATTGCTGTTTGAGATATCTTATTATTGCTCGCTGGCTGATTGTGTTATTGATATGAGTCATCATAATCTTTAAATGTTATTGTTGACATGGTTAGTTATAATGTTGGCTGAAAACCTGGGTGTTGTTTAAGCTTATTTATGCAAACAAGAGCAAAGAGTTCGTAAAAGTTTTTTCTTTCTCACTTTCAGTTTATCAACTGAATTGCTTGAGGACAAGCAAAGGTTTAAGCTTGGGGAAGTTGATACGTCTCCAACGTATCTACTTTTTCTCACACTTTTCCTCTTGTTTTGGACTCTAATTTGCATGATTTGAATGAAACTAACCCCGAACTAACGATGTTTTCAGCATAACTACCATGGTGTTGTTTTTGTGTAGAAATAAAAAAATTTGGAATGGAACGAAACTTTGCGAGGATTTTTTATGGAATAAATAAGGATTTTTGGAGCCAACAACCACCAGAGAGGGGCCCCTGGTTGGGCACAACCCACCAGGGCGCGCCCCCCTCTCTTGGCGCGCCCAGGTGGGTTGTACCCACCTAGTGGCCCCGCTGATGACCCCCATGATACTATAAATTCACATTAATCCAGAAAAATCAGGGAGAAAGAATTATCGCGATCCACGAGACGGAGCCGCCGCCAAGCCCTGTTCTTCCTCGGGAGGGCAGATCTGGAGTCCGTTTGGGGCTCTGAAGAGGGGGATCTTCGTTCTTCGTCATCACCAACCAATCTCCATCGCCAATTCCATGATGCTCCCCACCGGGAGTGAGTAATTCCTTCGTAGGCTCGCTGGTCGGTGAGGAGTTGGATGAGATTCATCATGTAATCGAGTTAGTTTTGTTAGGGCCTCATCCCTAGTATCCACTATGTTCCTGGATTGATGTTGCTATGACTTTGCTATGCTTAATGCTTGTCACTTTGGGCCCGGGTGCCATGAACTCAGATCTGAACCGTTTATGAATTCATCATTATATCCATGTTTTAGATCCGATCTTGCAAGTTATAGTCACCTACTATGTGTTATGATCCGACAACCCCGGAGTGACAACAACCGGGCCCACTCTCGGCCATGACCGTAGTTTGAGGAGTTCATGTATTCACTATGTGTTAATGCTTTGTTCCGGTTCTCTATTAAAAGGAGGCCATAATATCCCTTAGTTTCCAATATGGACCCAGCTGCCATGGGAGGGTAGGACAAAAGATGTCATGCAAGTTCTTTTAATAAAGCACGTATGACTATTTACAGAATACATGCCTACATTATATCGATGAGCTGGAGCTAGTGCCGTATCGCCCTAGGTTATAACTGTCACATGATGAATATCATCCAACAAGTCACCGATCCAATGCCTACGAATTTATCCTTATTGATCTTGCTGCGTTACTATTGCTATCATCACTGTTTACTTGCTAAAAATTACTGCTATCACTGTTACTGTTACCGTTGCTGCTGTCACTACTATCAAAACTATCAAACTACTTTGCTACTGATCACTTTGCTGCAGATAATTAATCTCCAGGTGTGGTTGAATTGACAACTCAGCTGCTAATACCTTCAAATATTCTTTGGCTCCCCTTGTGTCGAATCTATAAATTTGGGTTAAATGCTTACCCTCAAAAACTATTGCGATCCCCTATACTTGTGGGTTATCAGTAGTCATGCTAGTCATGTTGACGAGATGACCAAAACAAAAAGGGCAAACGAAAAATATTTTTTTGTATTTTTGCAAAAACATTTTAGAAGTGGGGAAGATGAAAATGAGAGGCAAATGGCAAATAAATTAATTGCAAGGAGACGAGAGTTTGTGCGTAGGAACCTGATAGATGTTGATGATGTCTCCCCGGCAACGGTGCTAGAAATTCTTCCTGATTGCTTGTATCTGCGTTCGTAATTTCCCGAAGAGGAGAGGATGATGCAGCACAACAACGGTAAGTATTTCCCTCAGTGATGAAACCGATGTTATCAATCCAGTAGGAGAACCAAGCAACACTATGTAAACAACACCTGGACACAAACCACAGAAACTTGCAACCCAACGCGTAAGAGGGGTTGTCAATCCTCCTCGGTATTGAGATAGATTAAACTGTATGAGATTGGATAAATAGATCTAGCGAAAACACAAAACAAAATAAGTAAAGAAAAAGTGCAACTAGGTACTTTTGGATTTTTGGATTAATATATCTGAAAATAATATGATAGGAAATAGATCTGGGGGGCCGTAGATTTCTCTAGAGTCTTCTCTCGAGAAAATAGCATACGATGGGTGCACAAATTACTGTTGGGCAATTGATAGAAGAGCAAATAATTATGACGATATCCAAGGCAATGATCATGTACATAGGCATCACGTCCAAGATTAGTAGATCGACTCCTGCCTGCGTCTACTACTATTACTCTACACATCGACCGCTATCCAGCATGCATCTAATGTATTAAGTTCATGGAAAAACCGAGTAATGCAATAAGAACGATGACATGATGTAGACAAGATCTATTCATGTAGGAATAGAACCCATCTTTTTATCCTTAATGGCAACGATACATGCGTGTCATGTCTCCTTCGGTCATTGAGATTGAGCACCACAAGATCAAACCCATCACAAAGCACCTCTTCCCATGGCAAGAAAAAATCAATCTAGTTGGCCAAACCAAACCAAAGTTTCGGAGAACAAATACGAGGCTATAAAAATCATGCATAAGAGAGTTCAACAACGACTCAAATAATATTCATGGATAGAACTGATCATAAACTCACAATTCATCGGATCCCAACAAACACACCACAAAAAGTCATTATATCAATAGATCTCCAAGAACATCGAAGAGAACATTGTATTGAAGGTCAAAAAGAGAGAAGAAGCCATCTAGCTACAGCCTACGGACCCATAGGTCTGTGGTGAACTACTCACGCATCATCGGAGGGGCAAGGGTGATGATGAAGAACCCCTCCGTGATCATTGACCCCTCTGGCAGAGTGCGGGAAAAGGCCTCTAGATTGGATCTCGTGGTTCAGGAACTTGCGGCGGCTGGAATTGTGTTTCGTCGACTCCCCTAAGGTTTTGGAGATTTTAGAGTATTTTATAGAGTTGATAGTCGGTGGAGAAGCCTCCTATGGGCCCCACTATCCACCAGGGCGCGTCTGGGCCTTCTGGCGTGCCCTGGTGCCTAGTAGGCCCCACATGCCTCCTCTGGTGCACTTCCTTGGCTCCCTAGATGTCTTCTGTCCACAAAAAAAATCTCTAAAAAGTTTCGTGGCATTTGGACTTCGTTTGGTATTGATTCTTTAAAGTAAAAAAATAAGTAGAAAACAACAACTGGCACTGGGCACTACGTCAATAGGTTAGTCCCAAAAAGGATATAAAGTTGCTAGTAAATGAGTATAAAACATCCAAGAATGATACTTTAATAGCATGGAATAATAAAAAATTATAGATACGTTGGAGACGTATCATGGTACCGTCGGAATTTTATTTTTCATGATGGCGCTTCGGTGAAGATGCGGGTGATGGCCAGAAAACGTCACCGGCGAATTTTCTGCGACGAAAAAGGGTTATCGTGACACAAGTGAAATGTCGCAAAATAGAGCAAATTTTGTAGTGCTCGAGGACACATAGGAATTCTCGTCTAGCCATGTTCATCATGTTTAGTTGATTCACGTTCACTTCTTTGATAATTTGATATGTGTGTGGACCGATGCCAGGGTGGTGTTCTTACTTGAACAAGCAACCCACTTATGATTACCCCCTCTCGCAAGCATCCGCAACTATGAAAGAAGAATTAAGATAAATCTAACCATAGCATGAAACGTATGGATACAAATAAGCCCCTTACAGAATAAGGCCTAAACTAGGGTTTAAGATTCTATCACTCTCACAACCCATCATCTACTTATTACTCCCCAATGCCTTCCCCTGGGCCCAAACATGGTGAAGTATCTTGTAGTCGACGTTCACACGACACCACTAGAGGAAGAACAACATACTTATCATCAAAATATGAATGAAGATCAACTTCACATGATTACTTATAACAAGACTTCTCCCATGTCCTCAAGAACAAATAGAACTACTCACAAATCATATTCATGTTTAAGATCATAGGGATATAATATATGATTGAGGATCTGAACATATAATCTTCCACCAAAAAAACCAACTAGCACCAACTACAAGATGTAATCAACACTACTAGCAACCCACGGGTACCAATCTAAGGTTTTGAGACAAAGATTGAATACAAGAGAGGAACTAGGGTTTGAGATGGGGTGGTGCTGGTCAAGATGTTGATGGAGATGAGTCCTCCGACGATGAGAGGAACGTTGGTAATGTCGATGGCTTCGATTTCCCCCTCCGAGAGGTAAGTATCCCCGGCGTAATCGCTCCGCTGGAGAGGAAAATTACTCCTGCCCAGGTTCCACCTAGAGACGGCGGCGCTTCATCCCGAAGTTTTCTTCTATTTTTTTCTAGGGCAAATGGCTTCATATAGCAGAAGGAAGGCACCGAACGGCATCTATGGGCCCCATAAGACATCAGGGCGTGCCCTGGGGGTGGGCGCACCCTATTGTCTTATGGACTGCAAGTGGGCCCCCTCCGATAGATCTTTGTTTCAGTATTTTTTATATATTCAACAAAAAATCTCCGTAAAGTTTCAGATTATTTGGAGCTCTGGAGGATAGCTTTCTTTGTTGTAGCTCTTTTAGGTCCAGAATTCCAGCTATCATCAATCTCCATCTTCATATAAATCTTGTAAATTAAGAGATAAAATACATTAGAATGGCATCATAAAGTGAAATAATGATAAAAAACACTATAAATAACAGTAGGAAAACATGATGCAAAATGGACGTATCACAGGCTCCACCTTTCTTTTGGGTGGGCCAAGGGGGTAGAGAGCGACGTTTCTCGTGTCCGGACTCCCGTAGAGCCCCCCCTCCCCCCCACACACACGTTTGTCTCCGGTTTGGGGGAGAAAACACGTCTGGACCGCGTTGGATGGATCCTGCAGTCCAGACAGTGCGGTCCGGAGGTTTGCGGGTCGGCATTGGAGATGCCCTCATACCCTACTAGTAGCCCCTAGTCGGGCTCCACCCCACCCTCTTTCGGCCCTGTTTGTACAAGGTCAAATAGAAAACATGCCATGGACCAGTTCTTCGATCTTTTGGCTGATTCTGGGAGAATCCCCCCTCCTAACTAACTAGGATTGTCAAATTCTTCTCAAACAAAAAAAGCTAGGATTGTCAAATGAATGGGTGTTGGAGATTACGGGAGAAGCAGGGGAGGGGGTGATTCTGAAAGAGTCGGCCAAAGAATTGGCGTCATATAAGTTATGCTACTATGCCTATTTGTTATAGCCGAGCATCCGTGGCTCCACAACGTGATCCCTATTTGACGCAGAGGTTGCGCGCGAGCGACCTAGCACGCACCACTCCAACGCTCGATCGAGAGCTTGGGCCAGCCCATTTTAGTGTTTATTCCCCACCTATTTTGGGAAGGTTCTACCGGTTTTCTTTTTCTTTTTCTTTTTTTGTCGTTCACGGTTCCTTTTTTCTTTCTTTCTCTTTTTATTTTCTTTTCTACGTTATATGTTTCAAGATTGTGAATATCTTTTGAAATGACAATTTTTTGAATTTCATGAATATTTCTTGATATCATAAAAATTTTCTAATATGTGAACATTTTTACAAATTTGCTAACATTTCTTTAAAAGATAAGAATTTTCTGAATTCATGAACTTTTTTACAAATTTATGACCATTTTTTTGAAACTTATGAAGATATTTTCAATTGGGGCATATTTTCTAAAAATTGGGTACACCGTTGTGAAAATTACGAACATTTTTTTGTTTTGATGAACATTTTTAAAATTCACGAACATTTTTTTAAATCAGTTACATTTTTTATCGAAGAATGTTTTGGTAATCCATGAACATTTTTTGATTTTGTGAACATTTTATAAAATATCTTGAATTGTTTTTGAATTCACAAATATTTTTCAAAATAATGAACATTTTTTTAGTCCTGAACATTATTTTGCAAAATCATGAACATTTTTGTGAATATGCTAACATTTTTTCAAAACCGCGAAATGTTATTTAATACACGAAGGATTTTTTATTTGTGATTTCTTTAACAATTTTTTAATTTGACTGATATATTTGGATTTATTTTTTGAAATCCTGTATTATTTTAAAGAAGAAAAAACCAAAAAAGAAAAAAAGAAATATAAACAGTGGGCGTCCCGTCTCGCCAGGGCCGGCCCAAAAGGGCGAGGGGTGTGTGGGGGGGGGGGGGGCTTCCCTGTTTCCCGGTACATACTGCACCAAATAGGAGATCCCCTCCTCGACTTCACGAGCGAGAATGTGAGGCGCCACCCTGCTTGCTTCGACGAGGCGAAGATATTTTCGTGTCCGCGGTCCGCCGCCCTGCCAATTCCGCTATCGCAACATCTCGTTTTGCCATCCCCATATTTATTTAAACATAAGTGATAAACCTGCTATCAAAATAGATGAACGAAAAAACTACATTAGGTTTATTCCTTTTTATTTAATTTTCTCTTTCTGGTTCTTTTGAGATTCTCCTTTCATATCAATGCAACCCCTACTAGTTTAGTAGTACTGACTGATTATGCGTGTATTTGGTTCTAATCAAAACTAATAGAATTAATCATCAATGTGACACACTATTGGTAATCCAATTTCTAATTCTAGTACAAATTATTCATTGTGTGCTCTCCTGCTACTGCTACCATATTTCATTTCAAGAAAACTCGATGAACTTAAAGATTTTTTTAAAGAAATCTAGATAAATGATACTTTTCGGTAGAACAAGGGTCCGTTTATTGTTTTAGTACTACCTATAATCATTTAGCATTACTATGATATATAAGTAAATGAGAGTATGTCGAGTATATTAGTTCCTTAGGTATAGTACGTCTTTTGCCCCCATAAATTAAAAATAGTTCTTCATCTTTTCGTTAAAAAAAATTGGGCCCTGTTTTGCATTCTGCACCAGGGGCTCAAATTCCTGGAGATGGCCCAACGATATAGGGAAGAAGTATTGAATTAATCACTTGACCAAATCATGTTGTTAGGACACACGATTCTTTTGTTTGAAGCACTTTCTAGAAGTTATCCTAAGGGTCCACCTTAATTTGGAGATGCTTCAATCTAGTCATTGATCGGGACAGTGCTTGTAGGGCACTAAGACTAATCGTAGAACAAGTTTTCGCTACCCTATTAATTTTGTACTAGCGCATCTAAAAAAATCACTTAAATAGAATGCTCTGAACTTCCTATTTAAACTATTCTTTGGATATTATTCAGTTACTGCTGACTTCTCCAAACATCACACTCCAATAGATTGTGAAGATCCATGATGACCAGTACAAATATTAGCTCATAAACGTTTTTTGTTTTGTTTTGGCAACAAAGCTTTCCGCGCCAGAACTTACGAGGTAAAACATGAACGCACGGCCAAGTTACAGTTAGACATATGAAAGTGAATCATATGTCAGAACGGAGGGCTTTGCTATGTTTTTAGAGGATTTTTTTTGTGTGCATTTAGAATTTGTGTCCTGCTCACGAAGACGAGACGGCACGGCTTTTTAAAGTTGAAATAAGGCTCTCCCCACCTAGCACCCGTTATGGCGGTGCATCTAGCCAACACAATTCGTTATGGATGAATATGCCGCTTATATTCGCAGTTGGGTTTATATTGTAGTATCTCTTTACCTAACCAACTATTTTAGGACATGATGATGTTCAAGTTGCATAAAAAAAAATCAAAGCGCCAGTCGATTTTTCTCCTTGGTATCATCTTCTTCCTCCTCGTCTCGCCCTCCCAAGCCGCCATATAAACCTAAACTTGTCTCTAGCAATGAAGAGCCACCCGCACCCGCCACCTGTACCATCAACCTTGGAGTCCCCTCCACCCGCGACACCTTGGCCAGCCGCGTTGTCCCTCGCTCCGGGCTTGATGTCGCCAGAGACGCCGCAACCATCTGCATCATCCCCATCTCTAGCTCGGGTTGTGCCTCACCATCCTCTTCTCTCCCAAATCGACTGACACAAGTTGCATTTCCAAGCAACCTACAAATAGAGAACTCAAAAATGTAATGGGCTGTTTTCACTGTTGCTATTATTTACACATTATATTGAAGTGTCTGATCCTGATGAATAACTAAAAAAGATGTTGGATTGGACGATAAGAGACCTGCCTGAATCTTGCATGTGTCATATATGAGACTGCAAATCATCATATTCCGTAGCTCAGAAGCATCCATCACAGTCCACATCAACTTTGCTTCCATCATAGGGTAGTTGTGATTAGTTGCACACATTACCACGAATAAGTTAACCTGATGTGACATTTCTTAATACTGGCTAGTAACCACTAGCTTTGCAGCGAAGGACCTGCCTGCACCAGATGGCACAACGATAACCAATTGGCAGCCAAGAATTTATTTATTGAACGCAATATTCTATACATAATCTCCTTTTCCTTCCTGACCACGGCACATTCATATATACATGATTGATCGAGTGCCTCAAATTAATCTAGGAAGAGCGTTAGGGCTACTTTATCTTTTGTTAAAGTTGTACTTCAGATAAACTCTAAGAAAGATGATGCTTCTCATCACATAAAGAGACCAAATTATACACATTTTGTGTAAATTTCTACTTAATAGCAGGATAAAGACGTGTTAACCAAAAAGGTCTTTATTGTTAATGAAATGTACCAAAAATTCAAAACTAATCAACAATAAACAAATAGATGGTGGATAAACTACGCTAATTAAGGCTCCCCTTTATGATGATTGGGACTTTCTTTATTTTTGGGTAATCAGTATGATTGTGAATCTATGGTCCAAAGGCAATAAAGCTCTTCCTTTATCTTCAAAAATATCATTATATGAGAAAATAAATATAACCTTTTTCAGTTAGACATCGACATTTTCCCTTTGGGCGTGCACCTTAGCCAACAAAAATGATATAACTTAACTAGTATATCAATCTGTAGAGAAATCCACAAAACAACCCAGATAAGACACACTGCATGACAGGATCCAAGGGGAATATAGTACCCAATGAACTTGCTTCATTAGGTATACTATAAACTTTTCCAAACCATTATTTTATTCATGTAGGTTCTATGGAAAAAATACAATGAGCTTCAGTGCAGTTTCATGATATCATATAATCATAGTTTACAGTGGGATTATCCTCCTTTTCGAAAAAATAGTTTACAGTGAGATTTCATAGTGGTTAGAGTGAATGAAACACATCTCAAACTTGTGCGAAATATGTGTGCAAGATACGCCAACGAGGATGTATGTGGTATCTTTGTGGAACCTTTGTAAATGTTTAACCAAATTCTGAAAATGCTCACGTATATTTGAAACTCATGTGAATATTTTTTTGTTTGATTGGAAGAACAAAACTTTATTCAGCAGCTCATGTGCTTTGTTTGAAATTCTTATAATATTTTAATCTGGCAGACAAACTTGTTTAAAACATTATTTTGTTTGTTTGTGAAAATAGGTTTTATAAAGGTGCTCAACATAGGTGTACTTCTTGTATAAGACATGTGAAGCTACGTCGTTCTGGCAAAATAGCATAGCCGCGGAGAAATTATTATAAAATTTACTACTATCTCCCTTTTGATTTAAGTGGGAGTATCATAAAAGTATCATGCATGTCCACCTAAGAAAAATATGATATGGCACTACAATTAATTATTGGATCTGCCTGGATGCAAAATACGGTGTATGGATGACATCTAATTCTTTCTCTCTCATCTGTATGGATTAAATTTGGTGTGGGATTCAAAGCAGTATAAGTGAATGTGACTAATGTGAGGTCTGGGCAAAAAAAGTCTCCAACGGATCCCGTAAACGTGCAATAAATTTAGAGAATCATGTAAACTTACTTGCAACTTCCTTCTGATTTAGGGGAAGTTTTCTTTCCCGGAAACTTTTGGCGGGCTAGAGACCACCTGAAACTTCCCGACACGGCACCGCCTCCATGCTAGACGCTACGATGCCGCCGCCCGCCCGCCCGACGACGTGCTGCTACTGTCCTCCCCATTGTCATTGTCACCTATCCTGCCGACGCACCGCGATGCCACTGCTACGACGCGACCCCGCGTCGCCACACCGCCTCTCACTGGCAGCCACTGCACTGCCTCGTGTAGTCGTCGCCGGAGACCGTCATCGTGTCACTGGCGGGCCCTCTGTCATCTAGTTTTATAATAATGAAAAATAAAATAAAATCAAATTTAGGGGAAGAAGTTTAAGTGAATCGACAAAAGTAGCTCCCAGAAAACTTCCCCTAAAACTTACAGACATCCAGGCAAACCAGTTTTACTGGAAGTTTTTTAGAGCAATTGTTGGAGTTGCTCTAACGAAAACATGAAAGAAAGAAAATGAGATAAACCCTCTAAATCAAAAGGTTGGGAGTAGAGTTTTTCCTTTTTGTGCCTGGATTGAATTCCTTTATGTCATGTGGCTATGGATGGTTAATACTATGTCCTTAGCTCACATATGAGTAAATATTCCCGGACCAAAAACTGAGCTCATGATCAAATTTGAATTTCGCGAGTTACGCTTATGTGTGTCTTAACTCTCTCGGTGACATAGTTTCTTCTAAGTCTATACCATATGGGTCTAAAATCAGTTTTGGAGTCAACCTATTGTTGTGATGTGCTAATTAAATTTTGCTATTTGCTGCGATCAAGTCAACCGAATCAGACTAGGAGAATCTCATAGTATTTGAGTAACCAAGGGATAATGATCTCTCCTTTTTTTAATGCGGAAAACTTCCGATCTGTTTATTTTCAAGCATGTTAGAGCAACTCTAGCAGATCCCACAAAAATTTAACCCGCAAAACGCGTTTGCGGTTTCACGAAGAACGCGTTTGCGGGTCGAAAACTAGCGCGGCCGAACAGAAACCGTATCTAAACCTGCATAATTTGAAAAAAAAAACACTTTCACGGAAGAAATTGCACAAACATAGTTCATCACATGATCAACAAACTACAAGCATAGTTATACTACATACTACGTTAAACTAGTACTAGAAAGGGGTCGGATCTAACAGCGGCGAGGTCGCGGCAAATGGACGACGCCGTGGAGGAGAAGGACGCTCAATCCTCCTCGCCGGAGCTGCACAGGTCGACGTACTTCGCCGCCTGCTCCACGCGGATGTGGCGCCACTCCTCGGCCTTCTCCTTGGCGGCAAGGTTGGCGGCGACCGCCTGCCGCCACTGGAGGTCTTCGAGCTCCTTGGCGTGGCGCCGGCGCTCCGCCTCCTCGCGCACGCTCCGCTCGGCGATGGCGGCCACAACGGCGTCGACGTCGGCGACGTAGTCTTCCGGCCCGATGACTCCGCGGCGGCCGAGCGGAGCGGTCTCCTCGGGCTCCTCCTTCACGGGGACGAAGGCGAATGCGTCCGGCTCCTCCGGCTCCTCCTCGTCCTCCGACCACTCCCTCTTCACGGGGAGAAGGCCCGCGCCGGAGGAGGAGGAGCTCCCGGCGTACGAGGACCTCGCGGAGGAGAAGGACGCGCGCCGGCGGTCGTACTCCTCCGTCTCACTCCATTGGAAGCTCGCTGGCGGCGACAGGTCGCGGTTGGGCCACTTCCAGGCCCCGCGCTTCCTCGCGCCATCGAACCGGACGCGCCGCTCGCGCTCCGGGTCCCTTCCGCCGCTGGAGCCGCATCTGGAGCTCCACATTCGGCCCCACATGGCGGCTGGAGGCGGGGTGGGGGGTCGCCGGTGGCGAGAAATGTGGAGAGGGGCAAGGGGAATCGCGTGGCTCGGCGGCGGCGAGGGATAGGGTTTGGACCCGCAAACGATTCGCGGAACCGTAGTTATAGCGGTCGAGGCGTGCGGGCCGCGGGCCGCGGCAAAAAATTTTGCGGGCCGGACGAGTATGCGTGCTCTGTTCTGGCCGAAAAATTGGGTCGAGTCCGCATACTCGCCGGAATTTTGCGGGTCTGCGTGTTTTGCGGGGTCTGCTAGAGTTGCTCTTAGTATAACAAACACCAAAAATAATAAAAATTACATCCATATCCGTAGACCACCTAGCGACGACTACAAGCACTGAAGCGAGTCAAAAACGTGCCACCGTCATCGCCCCTCCCTCGCCGGAGACGGGCAAAAGTTGTTGTAGTAGACAGTCAAAAAGTCATCGTACTAAGGCCCCATAGGACCAGCGCACCAGAACAGCAACCACCGCGGATGAAGAGTAGCATAAATCGGAAGAATCCAACCTAAAAAAACATGAACATAGACGAACCATGACCAGATCCGTGCAAACCAACCAAAGAATGATCCGTCTGAGACACACCTTCACACGTCCACCGACGATGCTAGATGCACCACCAGAATGGGGGCTTGACGGGGAGAACCTTATTCCATCTTTAGGAAACCACCACCATCTCGTCTTTCTAAGTAGGACACAAATCATAACAAAACTCGAAGAAGCATGTAAAAACAGAGCCCTCCCACCAGTAAGGACTGGGATCCACGGCACCCCAATAGCTCTAAGGCCACCGGAGACGAGGCGGGCCGGTGATGATCTGGACTGCAATAAACAACCTTATTCCTTGATCAATAGAATCCCTTTCCACG
Source organism: Aegilops tauschii subsp. strangulata (assembly GCF_002575655.3). Classification (NCBI taxonomy): domain Eukaryota; kingdom Viridiplantae; phylum Streptophyta; class Magnoliopsida; order Poales; family Poaceae; genus Aegilops; species Aegilops tauschii. The sequence goes on from NC_053038.3 coordinate 84,991,104, forward strand.
CAAAAAAAAAAAAGATAATAAATCCACGCTCATCACAACAGTTCGGATATTTATCCAAGGACGACGATTGCTTTGATGTTGACCATTTCGCACAGAGGATATCGATAGACCAACAGGCCCTATGCCATCACAGAATGCACATAATATTTATGTTAAAGAGATTTTATACAGGAAAGATAAATAATATTGCCCACAACTGGGCAGAATAGCATCCTTTCTTTTTCTATTGCGTACGTCATACTTCAAACGACGTTCTCCTAACTTAATTTCAAACCCTATAACCTATCAATCAATTGAAACAAAACCCATATTGTAGAAGAATTGTTTTACATGTGATGCATATAGTACCAAGCATACTATGTGTGATGACATACGAAGGAGCAATATCGTAAATTACTTAACGGTCTGATTAACTCTTATCTTCTCATATGTAAAAAGAGGAGGTTAAAAAAGGAGCATGTTAAAATTTGCCAATTTCATAACATTTCACTAAACGTTGAAAGAAAATTAAATCGTGCGCGTGGCTAGCCGGGCGTCACTGCCGACGCGGGCGGATGAAGCCATGAAGGCGATGGATGGACGGTTGTCGAGCGGGAATTTATCTCGGTAGAAAGAATAGTAGTGGCAAGTGTACGTTAGTGGTCATGAACTCATGACACAGGGTGCTTGCATCTGGAAGGCGAACGACATTGATGACATGGCTCCGAAGGAAATCACTTGGTGCACAACCTACGTGCACGTTCCACCCCCAACTTGTCATAGTAGCTAGCCAGCGGTTTTGTTTCTTAGATGATCAAATTCTAGTGATTAGCTGAATAGAGTGAGAGCGTGATGTCGAAAGTGTTGTTCTGCTAAAAGATAGAAAAAAATCAAATAATTCTGAACTTTTTTTCATAAACATTGTTCAATGTTTTATCAACATGCACAGTTTTATTATGAAAAACCTTTCGTGGAGGTAAAAAAAAATGATGTTCTAAACTGTTTTAACATGGTGCCTTTTTGAAACATCATTTTTCTAAACCAGACCCGCACGGATATTTTTTCACCATGAATCTTTACATGTTGGTAAAACATGCAATAATGTTTGTTGTAAAAAAAACATATTATGGTTACCCGGTGAGTGCCGGAACGGAAAAACGCTACCCAACTGGCCTCTCCATAGCTGACTCAAACACTCGGACTGACTGACACTCCTCATATCTAGCCCAAACTGGGGCGGATATGGGAACGCCCGGACGCGCTCGGGCACGCCCGCCACGTAGTCTCTGTCAAGCTGGACCCACCCAAATCATCCGAAAATACTACCGGTTTTGACCCACCTCACCGCGCAAGGCGTGCACCGACTGGCTTAAATAGCCACATCGGCGGATGCGGTGAGTTTCTCTCTTTTTACATTAGGTCATCAGTTCTCGTTGTGTGAACAAGGTAGCCTGACACTAGATTGCATTTCATCGACTGATGATTGTTCATCGAGCGTCAAGTTCGTCTCGTTCATATACATGGATGGCCCTACTACATTGAAAGAGATTTCTAAATTTATCAATGATTGCGAGAACTGAAGTCGCTGATTCATGCTTGTATCGCTTATCTATATATGAACTATTGAATTTTATTTTGTCATATACAATATCTATTCGGCCTGGACTAGCTTTGTATTGTTGTGTCATTATATGTCCGTTGAATTTGTGTTGTATGATCATCATGGTGCATGCATTTGCATGAATTTGGGTATCAAGATTTGCATGAAGAGGTGGGAATGGTGACATGCCCGGCGCTATCCCCGGGGCACGTTTGAGTGCGTTTGCGGATGTATAAGGGCTCGGATTTGCCTACGTGGTTGTAGATGCTCTAAATCAATCCGCTGAAAAAGATCCGGTGGGGGGCGGTGTGCACCCAGCGATTCCAAAGCTTCCATCGCATAAGTGGCAGCTCTACCGGTGCAACGGGACAAAACGAACGGGACAACACTGATGATCCAATTAACGCACGCAGCTGTTGCCCCCATAAACGCACAAAGGCAACCGGTAGCGCGTGGGGATCCAGCCGTCCCGGTGCGTTGCATCTGCCGTGCGTCCCATACCACCAGCGGCGAGGCGAGGGATGGAAACGCCTTTCTGCCTGGCCAACCAAACCCAAGCTTTATCCTACAATACAAACCACGTTGTGGGCGCCACTGCCACGGTACTGCTACTCCGAAATTTGAAGCTGTGAAATGGGCACACGCTCGGGACTCTGCCTGACTAATCCATAATGTTGTACTCTCCCTCCCTCTCAAAATAAGCGTTCGTTGATTTGGCATTGTAATCTTATTCTTTTTTTATGATAATACGTGTCTCATTAATAAAATAAAGATTCTGTTACAACCACGTAAACATCGACGTTACACGACTGAAATGATAGTATAATCCTATGCAAAAAACCAGCGCCTGTCCCTCTCCACTAAGGAAAAAAGACAGATCACCTCTTCACACGAGCTCGACGCAGCTCCATCGCTAATCAGCAGCTTTTACGGACCTCCAAAGTAGTTTGCTTGAAGCAAAACCATTGTCGTTGAAAAAATCAGACCGGGGCAACATGTCCCCGGACACGCCATCGAACTCCAGAACTGACACCCCCACGCGACTATGACGCCGGAGGAGGAAACCAGAACTGTCAGCCTTCAACCACAAACCCAGCACAAGATGCACCATCTTCCATCTGTCACTTGCGTAGACAACCGTCTGCGCGTACTCCTGGACGACAAAACCTCCCTGCTCCACCATGACGTCGGAGATAACGCGTAGCAACGGGGACAGAGCAAAAGGAGAGACACACCTGATGGAGTCACTGCCGCCGCCTCGCCGACACCATCCATGAACGCTAACGTCGCCGATCTGAAGGATCGGCAAACACACGATGCCATCAACTCCGAGATGCCGCTATGATGAGCACCGCCAGTGTGAGAGTGAAGTTGAGGCGGATTTATTCGCCCGGGCACCGCTCCCACCACTCCAACGACGCATCACGACCTACAAATCCAAACCCTAACTATAGAGCGGAGAAACGGGGTCAGCCGGAGGGAGAGGGGGCCAACGTCCTGGCCGATGGAGATAGGTGGAAGAAGATCCGCCTCCCTAGTTGCCTGGTTGTGGCGGCGGCTAGGGCAGGGGAAAAACGCCTCGCGTCGCAGAGACGCAGAGTTGAAGACGACGAGTCGACGATTATTGTATCCGTGACAAATAAACTAATCTTCTTCACTTCAGAAGCCGGCAGCGTGGGAGGTTACCTCCAGGCTACGTACATCTGACACAATACTTTTTCTAGTACTCCCTCCGTCCGAAAATACTTGTCATTAAAATGGATAAAAAGGGGTGTATCTAGAACTAAAATACATCTAGATACATCCTCTTTTATTCACTAGCAAAAAGACCCGTGCGTTGCAATGGGAAAAAAAATCATAATGTTCAATAACGATGACAACATTTTGTTCACATCTCATTGCACGATTTTGAAAATTTGTTCACAAATGCATGAAAATGTTTCTTCTTTTTAATTTATTCACAAATCGAAGCAATGTGCACATTTTTGAAATAATATTGTGGTTGTCAAAAAACATGGTAATTCAAAGAATTATTCTGAATTTCAAGAACGTATTTAAAAAACGTACTATAATATTTGAATCCACCCCAGCAATTAATTCTTCAAATTTTACGTCGGTATATAGTCACAAACATTCAGAAGCATTACTGTTTAACTACATACCTTCGATCATTCCTGAACATTTTTATGAATTTGGGAATATTTTTCAAAATCGTGAACATTTTACTATCTACAAACATTTTTTAAAAATTGTGAACATTATTTTATATTGCGGATGGTTTTTAAGCATTTTATTTTGAATCGGCGAACCATTCTAGAATAGACAAACATTTTTTTTTTGAAATTCACGAACATTTTCTGAATCAGCAAGCATTTTATGAATCAGTAAACTCTATTGTAATTCACAAACTATTTTGCTAATCCCGTTTTATAAGCTCACTGTTTATTTCCCAAGGCAACTGATGGCAATCGTTTGAGAAGGACAAAAAAAGATGCATCATATACAGGCCTACGCTAGCTGAGAAGACTTTTAATTCCATTGAAAGCTGAGACGTGTCTGCTGGCCCATAAGGCCCAGCCGGACGACTGATATTTTGTTTAGAAAGAAACTGAAACAACTTACAGGAGGGCATAGGAAACGGTAGAAGGTAGGATTTCTTAAAAAAAAACTGAAACAACCTTTTTTTTTAGAAACAAAACTAAAACAACCTGAGGGGCTTGATCACAACGTACGTGTGAAGGCCCAAGTGGAGGAGCGCAGGCCCAACTCAGCTGATACGAAGCTTTTTTAATAGTCGATAGGAAACTTTGCTCTATAAATTAGTACCACCTCATGTATTTCACGGTAAGATCAGATACGGGACGAAACTAAGAATATCATCTTGCTTTAATAATAAATATAGATATAGATATAGATTTTGATAACAAGTATTTCCGGTAGGAGGGAGTACATTGATTCATCGCCGGGTTTTGTTTTGTTTTATCCTGCGAACCCGTCGGCCACGTCCAAGCAGTGGATCCGGCCAAGCTCAGCCAAACGTTTCCCACGACTACAAAACAAATAAAAGCCTGTTTTTATAGGCAAGTGGCTATAGTGGTGGTACTGGCTCTTCCCCGGTGGCTCAACGTGCCATAATTTAAACACTGATGTGTGTGCTTTACCTTTTCTTTTTCCATTCACGCGGATGCGGATAGGCATGCCGATCTATGCTTAGGGTATCTTCAATGCTGACCCTTAAATTTTTGAGAAACAGTTCATGAACATGGATGCGGGAGCTGGCCATCCAATGCTATCCGCATATATTTTAAAGCAGATTTCAACAACCAAATAAAATTCATGCAAACGGTTGGATTTCATATAAACCGGACAAAATTCATTACATGTTGGACATATATTAACTAAAGCCTACTCTAAACTTAATCTAAATAATTACCGACGTCCGTTTAGTCGAGTGCGCCGCGAATATGAAGCTCCAACTCCTCCTTGACGGTCTCCAACTTTGCCTCCGCCTCCACCTCTGCGGTGGCTAATCGGCCGATGAGGATGAGCCTGCCAAGCTTAGCTGCAGCGGGAGGGGAGGAGCGGTGACCTTCTTGGGACTCGAGCATTGGCGACCTGCCATCCACTACTCTCCCTCACTGCCAGCGGCGCTCGCGGACGAACCGACGTCGTCGTTGCGGCGTGTTGCGACCGTTGCGGAGCTGCGAACCTCGTCGCCGTCGTCGAAGTTGGGCCCGTAAACGCCATTGGCTGCCTCATCGATCTCCTTGTAGGCGGTCTCTAAATCCTCCTGATACTGGCGGTAGCGCCAAAGGTCGTGTCTGATGTCGCGGGAGAAGCGGTAGGACTCGAGCCGCGCCTCCTACTCGTCCACCTCCACGTCCGTCGCGATGTCGATGGCGAGTAGCTCCTCTGCGCACTGGTGCTCGTCCAGGAGGCGAACGTTGTAGGCTTGATCGGCCAGCGCATGGCGGAACGAGGCCTCCTGCTCCTCCAACACCATGTCAGTGTAGTGGGCACGAGCCTCGCCCATGGTGATGCGGGCATTGGTCGGTGACGAAGGTGGCGTCGGCTCATTGTCGCCTGCCTCTGTCATTAGCGCATCCTCAGTGCCGGCCTCCGATGAGCTTCACCGCCTTGCGGTCTGCCATCCGGCAGCAATGGCGGCGAACTCCTTCTTTTGGCCGGAGAAGAGCTCATCCCACAAAACTTGGGATCTCGAGGTGGCCATGCCGCGTGTGCTGCGGAGAGGAGGAGATAGAGAGCGGACAAGGGTGGATAGATGTGGCTGTGTTGCCAACCTGCGGTTCAAATAGCGGGTGGAAGGTAGGGCAGGCGGACAATGGTAGGTGGCAGACGGAAGGACGGGTGGCGCCGGAGTAGATTCCTCAGAAACCGTGTGCATTTAATGGAGACAGGCGGACGGACTAGTGCCGTTTGAATGCGGAGAGACCATGTCTGCACTGGAAAGCGGCCTGTGCAGTGCTCTCGGCCGCCCGCTGCTTCAATGCCAACTACAGTGAGAGGCGGCGTCCGCTCTGGGCCGGCATGAATGCGGTGCTCACCAGCGTCGGGCGAGAAAGTACACGGGGCGAGGGAGGAGTGTTCTGAGTGGGCCAAGTTTGCCAGACGTGGACGTGACAGCGGTCCGGACGCCCGCAACCCCCCATCCCCCCACCACTTTGTTTCTGGTTTGCGGGAAACCCAACCACGGCAGAAGATAGAGAGAGAATGAAAGTCATTCCCTATGCCTCAACCATAGGTTCTATAAAGTATGCCATGTTGTATACCAGATCTATTGTGTACCTTGCCATGAGTTTGGCAAAGGGGTACAATAGTGATCCAGGAGTAGATCACTGGACAGCGGTCAAAATTATCCTTAGAGGACTAGGGAAATATTTCTCGGTTATGGAGGTGATAAAGAGTTCATCGTAAATAGTTACGTCGATGCAAGCTTTAACACCGATCTGGATGACTCTGAGTCTCAATCTGGATACATATTAAAAGTGGGAGCAATTAGCTAGAGTAGCTCCATGCAGAGCATTGTAGACATAGAAATTTGCAAAATACATACGGATCTGAATGTGGCAGACCCGTTGACTAAACTTCTCTCATAAGCAAAACATGATCACACCTTAGTACTCTTTGGGTGTTAATCACATGGCGATGTGAACTAGATTATTGACTCTAGTAAACCCTTTGGGTGTTGGTCACATGGCGATGTGAACTATGGGTGTTAATCACATGGTGATGTGAACTATTGGTGTTTGAATCACATGGCGATGTGAACTAGATTATCGACTCTAGTGCAAGTGGGAGACTGAAGGAAATATGCCCTAGAGGCAATAATAAAGTTGTTGTTTATATTTCCTTATATCATGATAAATGTTTATTATTCATGCTAGAATTGTATTAACCGGAAACTTAGTACATGTGTGAATACATAGAGAAAACAGAGTGTCCCTAGTATGCCTCTACTTGACTAGCTCGTTAATCAAAGATGGTTATGTTTGCTAACCATAGACATTTGTTGTCATTTGATGAACGAGATCACATCATTAGAGAATGATGTGATGGACAAGACCCATCCGTTAGCTTAGCATAATGATCGTTAAGTTTTATTACTATTGCTTTCTTCATGACTTATACATATTCCTCTAACTATGAGATTATGCAACTCCCGAATACCGAAGGAACACCTTGTGTGCTATCAAACGTCACAACATAACTGGGTGATTATAAAGATGCTCTACAGGTGTCTCCGAAGGTGTTTGTTGGGTTTGCATAGATCAAGATTAGGATTTGTCACTCCGAGTATCGGAGAGGTATCTCTGGGCCCTCTCGGTAATGCACATCACTATAATCCTTGCAAGGAATGTGAATAATGAGTTAGTTGCGGGATGATGCATTACGGAACGAGTAAAGAGACTTGCCAGTAACGAGATTGAACTAGGTATGATGATACCGACGATCGAATCTCGAGCAAGTAACATACCGATGACAAAGGGAATAATGTATGTTGTCATTACGGTACGACCGATAAAGATCTTCGTAGAATATGTAGGAACCAATATGAGCATCCAGGTTCCACTATTGGTTATTCACCGGAGATGTGTCTCGGTCATGTCTACATAGTTCTCAAACCCGTAGGGTCCGCACGCTTAACGTTTGATGACGATTTGTATTATGAGTTATGTGTTTTGGTGACCGAAGTTTGTTCGGAGTCCCGAATGAGTTCACGGACATGACGAGGAGTCTCTAAATGGTCAAGAGGTAAAGATTGATATATTGGAAGGTAGTATTCGGACACCGGAAGGGTTCCAGAGTGTATCGGGTACATACCAGAGTACCGGAGGGGTTACCGGAACCCCCCCCCCCCGGGGGGGGGAAGATATGGGCCATAGGAGGGAGGCTAACCAGCCCACAAGGGGCTGGCACGCCCCCCACAAAGGAGGAGGCCGAATTGAATTAGGGAAGGGGACGGCGCCCCCCCTTTCGTTCTCCTACTCCCTCTCCTTTCCCCCTTTCCCCCTCCGGAAGAAGGAAAAAAAAGGGGGGCCGAATCCTGTTGGGGATCGTAGCATAAATTAAAATTTTCTACGCATCACCAAGATCAATCTATGGAGTTTACTAGCAACGAGAGGGGAGGAGTGCATCTACATACCCTTGTAGATCGCGAGCGGAAGCGTTCAAGAGAACGGGGTTGATGGAGTCGTACTCGTCGTGATCCAAATCACCGATGATCCAAGCGCCGAACGGACGGCACCTCCGCGTTCAACACACGTACGGAGCGGTGACGTCTCCCACGCCTTGATCTAGCATGGAGGAGGGAGAGGTTGAGGAAGAAGGCTCCAACAGCAGCACAACGGCGTGGTGGTGGTGGAGTGACAGTTCTCCGGCAGGGCTTCGCCAAGCACACGCGGAGGAGGAGAGGTGTTGGGGAGGGGAGGGGCTGCGCCTTGGATGTGGTGCTGCAGCCCTCCCCTCACCCCTCTATTTATAGGGAGAAGGGGGAAGGGGGCCGGCCCCTCTAGATGGGATCTAGAGGGGGGCGGCAGCCAAGGGGAAGGTGGCTTGCCCCCCAAGCAAGGGGGGGGGGCGCCCCCCTTTAGGGTTTCCCCCAAACCCTAGGCGCATGGGCCCTAGGGGGTTTGGCGCCCAGCCCACTAAGGGTTGGTTCCCTTCCACCTACAGCCCATAAGGCCCTCCGGGGCAGGTGGACCCTCCCGGTGGACCCCCGGAGCCCCTCCGGTGGTCCCGGTACAATACCGGTATACCCCCGAATATTTCCGGTGACCGTATGGTGACTTCCCATATATAAATCTTTACCTCCAAACCATTCCGGAACTCCTAGTGACGTCCGGGATCTCATCTGGGACTCCAAACAACATTCGGTAATCACATACAAACCTCCCTTATAACCCTAGCATCATCGAACCTTAAGTGTGTAGACCCTACGGGTTCGGGAATCATACAGACATGACCGAGACACCTCTCTAGCCAATAAGCAACAGCGGGATCTGGATACCCATGTTGGCTCCCACATGTTCCACGATGATCTCATCGGATGAACCACGATGTCGAGGATTCAAGCAATCCCGTATACAATTCCCTTTGTCAATCGGTACGTTACTTGCCCGAGATTCGATCGTCGGTATCCCAATACCTCGTTCAATCTTGTTACCGGCAAGTCACTTTACTCGTTCCGTAATGCATGATCCCGTGACTAACTACTTAGTCACATTGAGCTCATTATGATGATGCAATACCGAGTGGGCCCAGAGATACCTTTCCGTCATACGGAGTGACAAATCCCAGTCTCGATCCGAGCCAACCCAACAGACACTTTCGGAGATACCTGTAGTGCACCTTTATAGCCACCCAGTTACGTTGTGACGTTTGGTACACCCAAACCATTCCTATGGTATCCGGGAGTTGCACGATCTCATGGTCTAAGGAAATGATACTTGACATTAGAAAAGCTTCAGCAAACGAACTACACGATCTAGTGCTATGCTTAGGATTGGGTCTTGTCCATCACATCATTCTCCTAATGATGTGATCCCGTTATCAATGACATCCAATGTCCATGGTCAGGAAACCGTAACCATCTATTGATCAACGAGCTAGTCATGTAGAGGCTTACTAGGGACATGTTATGGTCTATGTGTTCACACATGTATTACGATTTCCGGATAACACAATTATAGCATGAACAATAGACAATTATCATGAACAAGGAAATATAATAATAATCATTTTATTTTTGCCTCTAGGGCATATTTCCAACAGTCTCCCACTTGCACTAGAGTCAATAATCTAGTTACATTGTGATGAATCGTACACCCATAGAGTTCTGGTGTTGATCATGTTTTGCCCGTGGAAGAGGTTTAGTCAACGGATCTGCGACATTCAAATCCGTATGTACTTTACAAATATCTATGTCTCCATTTTGAACATTTTCACGAATGGAGTTGAAGCGACGCTTGATGTGCCTGGTCTGCTTGTGAAACCTGGGCTCCTTGGCAAGGGCAATAGCTCCGGTGTTGTCACAGAAGAGAGTCATCGGCCCCGATGCATTGGGAATAAATCCTAGGTCGGCAATGAACTCCTTCATCCAGATTGCTTCATGTGCTGCCTCCGAGGCTGCCATGTACTCCGCTTCACATGTAGATCCCGCCACGACGCTTTGCTTGCAACTGCACCAGCTGACTGCCCCACCATTCAAAATATACACGTATCCGGTTTGTGACTTAGAGTCATCCAGATCTGTGTCGAAGCTAGCATCGACGTAACCCTTTACGACGAGCTCTTCGTCACCTCCATAAATGAGAAACATATCCTTAGTCCTTTCAGGTACTTCAGGATGTTCTTGACCGCTGTCCAGTGTTCCATGCCGGGATTACTTTGGTACCTTCCTACCAAACTTACGGCAAGGTTTACATCAGGTCTGGTACACAGCATGGCATACATGATAGACCCTATGGCCGAGGCATAGGGGACGACACTCATCTTTTCTCTATCTTCTGCCGTGGTCGGGCATTGAGCCGTGCTCAATCTCACACCTTGCAATACAGGCAAGAACCCCTTCTTGGACTGATCCATATTGAACTTCTTCAATATCTTGTCAAGGTATGTGCTTTGTGAAAGACCTATGAGGCGTCTCGATCTATCTCTATAGATCTTGATGCCTAATATGTAAGCAGCTTCTCCAAGGTCCTTCATTGAAAAACACTTATTCAAGTAGGCCTTTATACTTTCCAAGAATTCTATATCATTTCCCATCAATAGTATGTCATCCACATATAACATGAGAAATGCTACAGAGCTCCCACTCACTTTCTTGTAAACACAGGCTTCTCCATAAGTCTGTGTAAACCCAAACGCTTTGATCATCTCATCAAATCGAATGTTCCAACTCCGAGATGCCTGCACCAGCCCATAGATTGAGCGCTGGAGCTTGCATACTTTGTCAGCATTCTTAGGATCGACAAAACCTTCCGGCTGCATCATATACAATTCTTCCTTAAGGAAGCCGTTAAGGAATGTCGTTTTGATGTCCATTTGCCATATTTCATAATCGTAGAATGCGGCAATTGCTAACATGATTCGGACGGACTTCAGCTTCGCTACGGGTGAGAAGGTCTCATCGTAGTCAACTCCTTGAACTTGTCGATAACCCTTAGCGACAAGTCAAGCTTTATAGATGGTAACATTTCCATCCGTGTTCGTCTTCTTCTTAAAGATCCATTTATTTTCTATCGCTCGCCGATCATCGGGCAAGTCTGTCAAAGTCCACACTTTGTTTTCATACATGGATCCTATCTCGGATTGCATGGCTTCAAGCCATTTGTTGGAATCTGGACCCGCCATTGCTTCTTCATAGTTCGAAGGTTCACCGTTGTCCAACAACATGATTTCTAGGACAGGGTTGACGTACCACGCTGGTGCGGAACGTGTCCTTGTGGACCTACGAAGTTCAGTGGTAACTTGATCATGATCGTCATCATTAACTTCCTCTCTAGTCGGTGCAGGCACCACAGAAACGTTTTCTCGTGCTGCGCTACTTTCTGGTTCGAGAGGGGTCATCTCATCAAGTTCCACTTTCCTCCCACTTACTTCTTTCGAGAGAAACTCTTTCTCCAGAAAGGACCCGTTCTTGGCAACGAAGATCTTGCCTTCGGATCTGAGGTAGAAGGTATACCCAATGGTTTCCTTAGGGTATCCTATGAAGACGCATTTTTCCGACTTGGGTTCGAGCTTTTCAGGTTGAAGTTTCTTGACATAAGCATCGCATCCCCAAATTTTAAGAAACGACAGCTTAGGTTTCTTTCCAAACCATAATTCATACGGTGTCGTCTCAACGGATTTCGACGGAGCCCTATTTAAAGTGAATGCGGCAGTCTCTAAAGCATAACCCCAGAATGATAGCGGTAGATCGGTAAGAGACATCATAGATCGCACCATATCCAATAGAGTGCGATTACGATGTTCGGACACACCATTACGCTGTGGTGTTCCAGGCGGCGTGAGTTGTGAAACAATTCCACATTTCCTTAAGTGTGTGCCAAATTCATGACTCAAATATTCCCCTCCACGATCTGATCGTAAGAACTTTATTTTCCTGTCACGTTGATTCTCAACCTCACTCTGAAATTCCTTGAACTTTTCAAAGGTCTCAGACTTGTGTTTCATTAAGTAGACATACCCATATCTACTATAGTCATCAGTGAGGGTGAGAACATAACGATAGCCACCGCGAGCCTCAACGCTCATTGGACCGCACACATCAGTATGTATGATTTCCAATAAGTTGGTTTCTCGCTCCACTGTTCCGGAGAACGGAGTCTTGGTCATTTTGCCCATGAGGCATGGTTCGCACGTGTCAAATGATTCATAATCAAGAGACTCCAAAAGTCCATCTGCATGGAGTTTCTTCATGCGTTTGACACCAATGTGACCAAGGCGGCAGTGCCACAAGTATGTGGGACTATCATTATCAACCTTACATTTCTTGGCATTCTCACTATGAATATGTGTAACATCACGTTCGAGATTCATTAAGAATAAACCATTGACCAGCGGGGCATGACCATAAAACATATCTCTCATATAAATAGAACAACCATTATTCTCGGATTTAAATGAGTAGCCATCTCGCATTAAACGAGATCCAGATACAATGTTCATGCTCAAAGCTGGCACTAAATAACAATTATTGAGGTTTAAAACTAGTCCCGTAGGTAAATGTAGAGGTAGCGTGCCGACGGCGATCACATCGACCTTGGAACCATTCCCAACGCGCATCGTCACCTCGTCCTTCGCCAGTCTCCGCTTATTCCGCAGCTCCTGCTTTGATTTACAAATATGAGCAACCGCACCGGTATCAAATACCCAGGAGCTACTACGAGCACTGGTTAGGTACACATCTATAACATGTATATCACATATACCTTTGGTATTGCCGGCCTTCTTATCCGCTAAGTACTTGGGGCAGTTCCGCTTCCAGTGACCGTTTCCCTTGCAATAAAAGCACTCAGTCTCAAGCTTGGGTCCATTCTTTGTCTTCTTCCCGGCAGCTTGCTTACCGGGCGCGGCAACTCCCTTGCCGTCTTTCTTGAAGTTCTTCTTACCCTTGCCTTTCTTGAACTTAGTGGTTTTATTCACCATCAACACTTGATGTTCCTTTTTCATCTCCACCTCCGCTGATTTCAGCATTGAATATACCTCAGGAATGGTCTTTTCCATCCCCTGCATATTGAAGTTCATCACAAAGCTCTTGTAGCTAGGTGGGAGCGACTGAAGGATTCTGTCAACAACCGCGTCATCCGGGAGATTAACTCCCAGCTGAGACAAGCGGTTGTGCAACCCAGACATTTTGAGTATGTGTTTGCTGACGGAACTATTCTCCTCCATCTTACAACTGTAGAACTTGTCGGAGACTTCATATCTCTCGACCCGGGCATGAGCTTGGAAAACCATTTTCAGCTCTTGGAACATCTCATATGCTCCGTGCTGCTCAAAACGCTTTTGGAGCCCCGGTTCTAAGCTGTAAAGCATGCCGCACTGAACCAGGGAGTAATCATCACTACGTGACTGCAAGGCGTTCAGAACGTCTTGAGTTGCTGGGAAAACAGGTGCATCACCTAGCGGTGCTTCAAGGACATATGCTTTCTTGGCAGCTATGAGGATAATCCTCATGTTACGGACCCAGTCCGTGTAGTTGCTACCATCGTCTTTCAGCTTGGTTTTCTCTAGGAACGCGTTGAAGTTGAGGGCAACATTAGCATGGGCCATTTGATCTACAAGACATATTGTAAAGGTTTTTAGACTAAGTTCATGATAATTAAGTTCATCTAATCAAATTATTAACGAACTCCCACTCAGACAGACATCCCTCTAGTCATCTAAGTGATACATGATCCGAGTCAACTAAGCCGTGTCCGATCATCACGTGAGACGGACTAGTCATCATCGGTGAACATCTTCATGTTGATCGTGTCTGCTATACGACTCATGTTCGACCTTTCGGTCTCTTGTGTTCCGAGGCCATGTCTGTACATGCTAGGCTCGTCAAGTCAACCTAAGTGTATTGCGTGTGTAAATCTGGCTTACACCCGTTGTATGCGAACGTTAGAACCTATCACACCCGATCATCACGTGGTGCTTCGGAACAACGAACCTTCGCAACGGTGCACAGTTAGGGGGAACACTTTCTTAAAATTTTAGCGAGGGATCATCTTATTTATGCTACCGTCGTTCTAAGCAAATAAGATGTAAAACATGATAAAAATCACATGCAATCAAATAGTGACATGATATGGCCAATATCATTTTGCTCCTTTTGATCTCCATCTTCGGGGCGCCATGTTCATCATCGTCACCGGCATGACACCATGATCTCCATCATCGTGTCTTCATGAAGTTGTCTCGCCAATAATTACTTCTACTACTATGGCTAACGGTTAGCAATAAAGTAAAGTAATTGCATGACGTTTCAGTTGACACGCAGGTCATAAATAAATTAAGACAACTCCTAGGCTCTTGCCGGTTGTCATACTCATCGACATGCAAGTCGTGATTCCTATTACAAGAACATGATCAATCTCATACATCACATATATCATTCATCACATCCTTCTGGCCATATCACATCACATGACACTTGCTGCAAAACAAGTTAGACGTCCTCTAATTGTTGTTGCAAACTTTTACGTGGCTGCTATAGGTATCTAGCAAGAACGATTCTTACCTACGCCAAAACCACAACGTGATATGCCAATTTCTATTTACCCTTCATAAGGACCCTTTTCATCGAATCCGATCCGACTAAAGTGGGAGAGACAGACACCCGCTAGCCACCTTATGCAACTAGTGCATGTCAGTCGGTGGAACCTGTCTCACGTAAGCTTACGTGTAAGGTCGGTCCGGGCCGCTTCATCCCACGATGCCGCCGAATCAAGATAAGGCTAGTAATGGCAAGTAAATTGACAAAATCAACGCCCACAACAACTTGTGTTCTACTCGTGCATAGAAACTACGCATAAACCTGGCTCATGATGCCACTGTTGGGGATCGTAGCATAAATTAAAATTTTCTACGCATCACCAAGATCAATCTATGGAGTTTACTAGCAACGAGAGGGGAGGAGTGCATCTACATACCCTTGTAGATCGCGAGCGGAAGCGTTCAAGAGAACGGGGTTGATGGAGTCGTACTCGTCGTGATCCAAATCACCGATGATCCAAGCGCCGAACGGACGGCACCTCCGCGTTCAACACACGTACGGAGCGGTGACGTCTCCCACGCCTTGATCCAGCAAGGAGGAGGGAGAGGTTGAGGAAGAAGGCTCCAACAGCAGCACAACGGCGTGGTGGTGGTGGAGTGACAGTTCTCCGGCAGGGCTTCGCCAAGCACACGCGAAGGAGGAGAGGTGTTGGGGAGGGGAGGGCTGCGCCTTGGATGTGGTGCTGCAGCCCTCCCCTCACCCCTCTATTTATAGGGAGAAGGGGAAGGGGGCCGGCCCCTCTAGATGGGATCTAGAGGGGGGGCGGCGGCCAAGGGGAAGGTGGCTTGCCCCCCAAGCAAGGGGGGGCGCCCCCCTTTAGGGTTTCCCCCAAACCCTAGGCGCATGGGCCCTAGGGGGTTTGGCGCCCAGCCCACTAAGGGCTGGTTCCCCTTCCACCTACAGCCCATAAGGCCCTCCGGGGCAGGTGGACCCTCTCGGTGGACCCCCGGAACCCCTCCGGTGATCTGGAAGCAAAAGTAACTGCTTCTAGAAATGAGTCCTTTCTCGAGGAAAAGTTTCTCTCGAAAGAATTGAGTGGGAGGATGGTGGAGACTTGATAAGGTTATAGAACCGTCACTTCAACTAGTGTGTAGCAGGGCACAGGAAGTTGTTCCTGTGGCACCTACACCAATTGAAGTGGAAGCTTATGATAGTGATCATGAAACTTCGGATCAAGTCACTACCAAACCTCGTAGGACGACGAGGATGCGTGCTACTTCAGAGTGGTACGTGATCCTGTCTGAGATATCATGTTGTTGGACAATACTGAACCTACGAGCTATGGAGAAGCGATGGTGGGCCCATATTCCGACAAATGGTTAAGAGCCATGAAATCCGAGATAAATGGATCTTTGAGAAGAAGACGGACGTGGACGGTAATGTTACCGTCTATGAAGCTCGACTTGTGGCAAAGAGTATTTCCACAAGTTCAAGGAGTTGACTACGATGAGATTTTCTCATCCGTAGCGGTGCTTAAGTCTGTCGGAATCATGTTAGCATTATCTGCATTTGTGAAATCTAGCAGATGGATGTCAAAACAAGTTTCCTTACCAGTTTTCGTAAGGAAAGGTTGTATGTGATACAATCAGAAAGTTTTTGTCGATCCTAAGGATGCTAAAAGGTATGCTAGCTCCAGTGATCCTTCCATGGATTAGAGCAAGCATCTCGGAGTCAGAATATACACTTTGATGGAGTGATCAAAGTTTTTGGGTTTATACAAAGTTTGTTAGAAACTTGTATTTACAATAAAGTGAGTGGGAGCGCTACAACATTTCTGATAAGTACATGTGAATGACATATTGTTGATCCGAAATGATGTAAAATTTCTGGAAAGCATAAAGGGTTGTTTGAAAGGAGTTTTTCAAAGGAAGACCTGGATAAAGCTGCTTACACATTGGGCATCAAGATCTATAGAGATAGATCAAGACGCTTGATGATACTTTCAAAGAATGCACACCTTGACATGATTTTGAAAGAGTTCAAATAGATCAGCAAAGAAGGAGTTCTTGGCTGTGTTACAAGGTGTGAGTATTGAGTAAGACTCAAGACCTGACCACAGCAGAAGATAGAGAAAGGACGAAGGTCGTCCCCTATGCTTTAGACGTAGGCTCTATAGTATGCTATGCTGTGTACCGCACATGTAGTGTGCCTTGCCATGAGTTGGTCAAGAGGGTACAATGGTGATCCGGGAAAGGATCTCATGACAGCGGTCGAACTTATCCTTAGTACCTAGTGGATTAAGGAATTTTCTCGATTATGGAGGTGGAAAGGAGTTCGTCGTAAAGGGTTACGTCGATGCGAACTTTGACACTAATCCGGATGACTCTGAGTAGTAAACCGGATTCGTATAGTAGAGCAATTATTTGAAATGGCTCCAAATAGCGCGTGGTAGCATCCACAAAGATGACATAGATATTCGTAAAGCACACACGGATCTGAAAGGTTCAGACCCGTTGACTAATAACCTCTCTCACAAGCATAACATGATCAAACCAGAACTCATTGAGTGTTAATCACATAGAGATGTGAACTAGATTGTTGACTCTAGTAAACTCTTGGGTGTTGGTCACATGGTGATGTGACCTGTCAGTGTTAATCACATGGTGATGTGAACTAGATTATTGACTCTAGTGCAAGTGGGAGACTGTTGGAAATATGCCCTAGAGGCAATAATAAATAGGTTATTATTATATTTCCTTGTTCATGATAATCGTTTATTATCCATGCTAGAATTGTATTGATAGGAAACTCAGATACATGTGTGGATACATAGACAACACCATGTCCCTAGTAAGCCTCTAGGAGACTAGCTCGTTGATCAATAGATGGTTACGGTTTCCTAACCATGGACATTGGATGTCGTTGATAACGGGATCACATCATTAGGAGAATGATGTGATGGACAAGACCCAATCCTAAGCCTAGCACAAGATCGTGTAGTTCGTTTGCTCAGAGCTTTTCTAATGTCAAGTATCACTTCCTTAGACCATGAGATTGTGCAACTCCCGGATACCGTAGGAATGCTTTGGGTGTGCCAAACGTCACAACGTAACTGGGTGGCTATAAAGGTGCACTACGGGTATCTCCGAAAGTGTCTGTTGGGTTGGCACGAATCGAGACTGGGATTTGTCACTCCGTGTAAACGGAGAGGTATCTCTGGGCCCACTCGGTAGGACATCATCATTATGTGCACAATGTGACCAAGGAGTTGATCACGGGATGATGTGAGTTACGGAACGAGTAAAGAGACTTGCCGGTAACGAGATTGAACAAGGTATAGGGATACCGACGATCGAATCTCGGGCAAGTAACATACCGATGGACAAAGGGAATTGCATACGGGATTGATTGAATCCCCGACATCGTGGTTCATCCGATGAGATCATCGTGGAACATGTGGGAGCCAACATGGGTATCCAGATCCCGCTGTTGGTTATTGACCGGAGAACGTCTCGGTCATGTCTGCATGGTTCCCGAACCCGTAGGGTCTACACGCTTAAGGTTCGATGACGCTAGGCTTATAGGGAAAGCATGTACGTGGTTACCGAATGTTGTTCGGAGTCCCGGATGAGATCCCGGACGTCACGAGGAGTTCCGGAATGGTTTGGAGGTAAAGATTTATATATGGGAAGTCCTGTTTTGGTCACCGGAAAAGTTTCGGGTGAAATCGGTAATGTACCGGGACCACCGGAAGGGTCCCGGGGGTCCACCAAGTGGGGCCACCAGCCTCAGAAGGCTGCGTGGGCCAAGTGTGGGAGGGGACCAGCCCCAGGTGGGCTGGTGCGCCCCCCCACCAAGGCCCAAGGCGCATGGGAGAGTGGGAGGGGGCAAACCCTAGGTCCAGATGGGCCTTAGGGCCCATCTAGTGGGGCGCCTCCCCCTCTCCTCCCCTTGGCCGCCCCCCTTGATGGGATCTAGGGCTGGCCGCCTCCTCTTGGGGGTGGAAACCCTAAGGGGGGGCGCAGCCCCCTTCCCCCCTATATATACTTGAGGTTTGGGCTGCCATACACACACGAGAAAGTCTCCTTTTGGTGCTGCCCTACCCCTCTCCCTCCTCCTCCTCTCCCACGGTGCTTGGCGAAGCCCTGCGGGATTGCCACGCTCCTCCACCACCACCATGCCGTCGTGTTGCTGCTGGATGGAGTCTTCCCCAACCTCTCCCTCTCTCCTTGCTGGATCAAGGCGTGGGAGACGTCACCGGGCTGCACGTGTGTTGAACGCGGAGGCACCGTTCTTTCGGTGCTTAGATCGGAATCAACCGCGATCTGAATCGCTACGAGTACGACTCCCTCATCCGCGTTCTTGCAACGCTTCCGCATCGCGATCTACAAGGGTATGTAGATTCACTCCCCTTCCCCTCGTTGCTAGATTACTCCATAGATTGATCTTGGTGATGCGTAGAAAATTTTGAATTTCTGCTACGTTCCCCAACAGTGGTATCAGAGCCAGGTTTATGCGTAGTTTCTATGCACGAGTAGAACACAAAGTAGTTGTGGGCGTTGATGTTGCCAATTCTTCTTGCCGCTACTAGTCTTATCTTGTTTCGGCGGCATTGTGGGATGAAGCGGCCCGGACCGACCTTACACGTACACTTACGTGAGACAGGTTCCACCGACTGACATGCACAAGTTGCATAAGGTGGCTAGCGGGTGTCTGTCTCTCCTACTTTAGTCGGAACGGATTCGATGAAAAGGGTCCTTATGAAGGGTAAATAGAAATTGGCAAATCACGTTGTGGTCATACGTAGGTAAGAAAACGTTCTTGCTAGAAACCTACAAACCACGTAAAAACTTGCAACAACAATTAGAGGACGTCTAACTTGTTTTTGCAGCAAGTGCTATGTGATGTGATATGGCCAGAAGATGTGATGAATGATATATATGATGTATGAGATTGATCATATTCTTGTAATAGGAATCACGACTTGCATGTCGATGAGTATGACAACCGGCAGGAGCCATAGGAGTTGTCTTTATTTTTTGTATGACCTGCGTGTCATTGAATAACGCCATGTAAATTACTTTACTTTATTGCTAAGCGCGTTAGCCATAGAAGTAGAAGTAATCGTTGGCGTGACGACTTCATGAAGACACAATGATGGAGATCATGATGATGGAGATCATGGTGTCATGCCGGTGACAAGGATGATCATGGTGCCCCGAAGATGGAGATCAAAGGAGCATGATGATATTGGCCATATCATGTCACTATTTGATTGCATATGATGTTTATCATGTTTTGCATCTTATTTGCTTAGAACGACGGTAGCAAGTAGGATGATCCCTTATAATAATTTCAAGAAAGTGTTCACCCTAACTGTGCACCGTTGCGAAGGTTCGTCGTTTCGAAGCACCACGTGATGATCGGGTGTGATAGATTCTTACGTTCGAATACAACGGGTGTTGACGAGCCTAGCATGTACAGACATGGCCTCGGAACACACGCAATACACTTAGGTTGACTTGACGAGCCTAGCATGTACAGACATGGCCTCGGAACACGGAGGACCGAAAGGTCGAGCATGAGTCGTATAGAAGATACGATCAACATGGAGATGTTCACCGATCTTGACTAGTCCGTCTCACGTGATGATCGGACACGGCCTAGTTAAACTCGGATCATGTTTCACTTAGATGACTAGAGGGATGTCTATCTGAGTGGGAGTTCATTAATCAGACGAACTTCATTATCATGAACATAGTCAAAAGGTCTTTGCGAATTATGTCTTGCGCTTTAAGTTCTACTGGTTTAGATATGTTCCTAGAGAAAATTTAGTTGAAAGTTGGTAGTAGCAATTATGCGGACTGGGTCCGTAAACTGAGGATTGTCCTCATTACTACACAGAAGGCTTATGTCCTTAATGCACCGCTCGGTGTGCTGAACCTCAGCGTCGTCTGTAGATGTTACGAAACATCTGACATACACGTTTTGATAACTACGTGATAGTTCAGTGCGGTTTAGAATTGTGGCACCCAAGACGTTTTTGAAACGTCGCAGAACATGTGAGATGTTCCGAAGACTGAAATTGGGATTTCAGACTAGTGCCCACGTCAAGAGGTATGAGACCTCTGACAAGTTTCCTAAGCCTGCAAACTAAGGGAGAAAAGCTCAATCGTTGAGCGTGTGCTCAGATTGTCTGAGTGCCACAATCGCTTGAATCGAGTGGGAGTTATTCTCCCAGATGAGATAGTGATAGTTCTCCATAGTCACTGCCACCAAGCTAGTAGAGCTTCGTGATGAACTATAACATATCAAGGATAGTTATGATGATCCTTGAGCTATTCGCGATGTTTGACACCGCGAGAGTAGAAATCAAGAAGGAGCATCAATTGTTGATGGTTAGTAGAACCGCTAGTTTAAGAAGGGCAAGGGCAAAAGGGATACTTCATGAAACAGCAAGTCGTTTGCTGCTCTAGTGAAGAATCCCAAGGTTGAACCCAAACCCGAGACTAAGTGCTTCTGTAATAAGAGGAACGGTCACTGAAGCAGTACTACCCTAGATTACTTGGTAGATGAGAAGACAGGCAAGGTCGACAGAAGTATATTGGATATACGTCATATGAATGTGTACTTTACTAGTACTCCCAGCAGCACCAGGGTATTAGATACCGGTTCGGTTGCTATGTGTTAGTAACTCGAAATAAAAGCTGCGGAATAAACGGAGACTAGCTAAAGGTGAGATGACGATATGTGTTGGAAGTGTTTCCAAGGTTGATGTGATCAAGCATCGCATGCTCCCTCTACCATCGAGATTTGGTGTTTGCGTTGAGCATGATTGGATTATGTTTATCGCAATACGGTTATTCATTTAAGGAGAATAATGGTTACTCTGCTTATTTGAATAATACTTTCAATGGTCTTGCACCTAAAATGAATCTCGATTGTAGTGATACACATGTTCGTGCCAAAAGATGTAAAATAGTAATGATAGTTCCAGATACTTATGGCACTGCAATTTGAGTCATATTGGTATAGAACGCATGAAGAAGCTCCATGTAGATGGATCTTTGGACTCAATCGTTTTTGAAAAGATTGAGACATGCGAACCATGTCTATTGGTATATATGCATGAAGAAACTCCATGCAGATGGATCGCTTGGACTCACTTGATTTCGAATCACTTGAGACATGCAAATCATACCACATGGGCGAGATGACTGAAAGTCCTCGTTTTCAGTAAGATGGAACAAGAGAGCAACTTATTGGAAGTAATACATTTTGATGTATGCAGTCCAATGAGTTCTGAGGCATGCAGTGGATATCATTATGTTCTTACTTCACAGATAATTTGAGTAGATGCTGAGAATATTTACTTAATGAAACACAAGTCTGAATTATTGAAAGGTTCAAGTAATTTCAGAGTGAAGTCGAAGATTGTCGTGACAAGAGGATAAAATGTCTATGATATGATCATAGAGATATCTGAGTTACGAGTTTGGCACACAATTAAGACATTGTGGAAAGTGTTTCACAATTAATACCGCCTGGAACACCATAGTGTGATGGTGTGTCCGAACATCATAACTGCACCCTATTGGATATGGTGCATACCATGATGTTTCTTATCAAATTACCACTATCGTTTATGGGTTAGGCATTAGAGACAACCGCATTCACTTTAAAAGGGGCACCACGCAATTCCGTTGAGACGACACCGTTTAGAGAAACCTAAGTTGTCGTTTCTTAAAAGTTTGGGGCTGCGCAGCTTATGTGAAAAAGTTTCAAGCTGATAAGCTCAAACCCAAAGCGGATAAATGCATCTTCATAGAATACCCAAAACAGTTGGGTATACCTCCTATTTCAGATCTGGAAGCAAAAGTAACTGCTTCTAGAAATGAGTCCTTTCTCGAGGAAAAGTTTCTCTCGAAAGAATTGAGTGGGAGGATGGTGGAGACTTGATAAGGTTATAGAACCGTCACTTCAACTAGTGTGTAGCAGGGCACAGGAAGTTGTTCCTGTGGCACCTAGACCAATTGAAGTGGAAGCTTATGATAGTGATCATGAAACTTCGGATCAAGTCACTACCAAACCTCGTAGGACGACGAGGATGGGTGCTACTTCAGAGTGGTACGTGATCCTGTCTGAGATATCATGTTGTTGGACAATACTGAACCTACGAGCTATGGAGAAGCGATGGTGGGCCCATATTCCGACAAATGGTTAAGAGCCATGAAATCCGAGATAAATGGATCTTTGAGAAGAAGACGGACGTGGACGGTAATGTTACCGTCTATGAAGCTCGACTTGTGGCAAAGAGTATTTCCACAAGTTCAAGGAGTTGACTACGATGAGATTTTCTCATCCGTAGCGGTGCTTAAGTCTGTCGGAATCATGTTAGCATTATCTGCATTTGTGAAATCTAGCAGATGGATGTCAAAACAAGTTTCCTTACCAGTTTTCGTAAGGAAAGGTTGTATGTGATACAATCAGAAAGTTTTTGTCGATCCTAAGGATGCTAAAAGGTATGCTAGCTCCAGTGATCCTTCCATGGATTAGAGCAAGCATCTCGGAGTCAGAATATACACTTTGATGGAGTGATCAAAGTTTTTGGGTTTATACAAAGTTTGTTAGAAACTTGTATTTACAATAAAGTGAGTGGGAGCGCTACAACATTTCTGATAAGTATATGTGAATGACATATTGTTGATCCGAAATGATGTAAAATTTCTGGAAAGCATAAAGGGTTGTTTGAAAGGAGTTTTTCAAAGGAAGACCTGGATAAAGCTGCTTACACATTGGGCATCAAGATCTATAGAGATAGATCAAGACGCTTGATGATACTTTCAAAGAATGCACACCTTGACATGATTTTGAAAGAGTTCAAATAGATCAGCAAAGAAGGAGTTCTTGGCTGTGTTACAAGGTGTGAGTATTGAGTAAGACTCAAGACCTGACCACAGCAGAAGATAGAGAAAGGACGAAGGTCGTCCCCTATGCTTTAGACGTAGGCTCTATAGTATGCTATGCTGTGTACCGCACATGTAGTGTGCCTTGCCATGAGTTGGTCAAGAGGGTACAATGGTGATCCGGGAAAGGATCTCATGACAGCGGTCGAACTTATCCTTAGTACCTAGTGGATTAAGGAATTTTCTCGATTATGGAGGTGGAAAGGAGTTCGTCGTAAAGGGTTACGTCGATGCGAACTTTGACACTAATCCGGATGACTCTGAGTAGTAAACCGGATTCGTATAGTAGAGCAATTATTTGAAATGGCTCCAAATAGCGCGTGGTAGCATCCACAAAGATGACATAGATATTCGTAAAGCACACACGGATCTGAAAGGTTCAGACCCGTTGACTAATAACCTCTCTCACAAGCATAACATGATCAAACCAGAACTCATTGAGTGTTAATCACATAGAGATGTGAACTAGATTGTTGACTCTAGTAAACTCTTGGGTGTTGGTCACATGGTGATGTGACCTGTCAGTGTTAATCACATGGTGATGTGAACTAGATTATTGACTCTAGTGCAAGTGGGAGACTGTTGGAAATATGCCCTAGAGGCAATAATAAATAGGTTATTATTATATTTCCTTGTTCATGATAATCGTTTATTATCCATGCTAGAATTGTATTGATAGGAAACTCAGATACATGTGTGGATACATAGACAACACCATGTCCCTAGTAAGCCTCTAGGAGACTAGCTCGTTGATCAATAGATGGTTACGGTTTCCTAACCATGGACATTGGATGTCGTTGATAACGGGATCACATCATTAGGAGAATGATGTGATGGACAAGACCCAATCCTAAGCCTAGCACAAGATCGTGTAGTTCGTTTGCTCAGAGCTTTTCTAATGTCAAGTATCACTTCCTTAGACCATGAGATTGTGCAACTCCCGGATACCGTAGGAATGCTTTGGGTGTGCCAAACGTCACAACGTAACTGGGTGGCTATAAAGGTGCACTACGGGTATCTCCGAAAGTGTCTGTTGGGTTGGCACGAATCGAGACTGGGATTTGTCACTCCGTGTAAACGGAGAGGTATCTCTGGGCCCACTCGGTAGGACATCATCATTATGTGCACAATGTGACCAAGGAGTTGATCACGGGATGATGTGAGTTACGGAACGAGTAAAGAGACTTGCCGGTAACGAGATTGAACAAGGTATAGGGATACCGACGATCGAATCTCGGGCAAGTAACATACCGATGGACAAAGGGAATTGCATACGGGATTGATTGAATCCCCGACATCGTGGTTCATCCGATGAGATCATCGTGGAACATGTGGGAGCCAACATGGGTATCCAGATCCCGCTGTTGGTTATTGACCGGAGAACGTCTCGGTCATGTCTGCATGGTTCCCGAACCCGTAGGGTCTACACGCTTAAGGTTCGATGACGCTAGGGTTATAGGGAAAGCATGTACGTGGTTACCGAATGTTGTTCGGAGTCCCGGATGAGATCCCGGACGTCACGAGGAGTTCCGGAATGGTCCGGAGGTAAAGATTTATATATGGGACGTCCTGTTTTGGTCACCGGAAAAGTTTCGGGTGAAATCGGTAATGTACCGGGACCACCGGAAGGGTCCCGGGGGTCCACCAAGTGGGGCCACCAGCCTCAGAAGGCTGCGTGGGCCAAGTGTGGGAGGGGACCAGCCCCAGGTGGGCTGGTGCGCCCCCCCACCAAGGCCCAAGGCGCATGGGAGAGTGGGAGGGGGCAAACCCTAGGTCCAGATGGGCCTTAGGGCCCATCTAGTGGGGCGCCTCCCCCTCTCCTCCCCTTGGCCGCCCCCCTTGATGGGATCTAGGGCTGGCCGCCTCCTCTTGGGGGTGGAAACCCTAAGGGGGGGCGCAGCCCCCTTCCCCCCTATATATACTTGAGGTTTGGGCTGCCATACACACACGAGAAAGTCTCCTTTTGGTGCTGCCCTACCCCTCTCCCTCCTCCTCCTCTCCCACGGTGCTTGGCGAAGCCCTGCGGGATTGCCACGCTCCTCCACCACCACCATGCCGTCGTGTTGCTGCTGGATGGAGTCTTCCCCAACCTCTCCCTCTCTCCTTGCTGGATCAAGGCGTGGGAGACGTCACCGGGCTGCACGTGTGTTGAACGCGGAGGCACCGTTCTTTCGGTGCTTAGATCGGAATCAACCGCGATCTGAATCGCTACGAGTACGACTCCCTCATCCGCGTTCTTGCAACGCTTCCGCATCGCGATCTACAAGGGTATGTAGATTCACTCCCCTTCCCCTCGTTGCTAGATTACTCCATAGATTGATCTTGGTGATGCGTAGAAAATTTTGAATTTCTGCTACGTTCCCCAACAGTGGTATCAGAGCCAGGTTTATGCGTAGTTTCTATGCACGAGTAGAACACAAAGTAGTTGTGGGCGTTGATGTTGCCAATTCTTCTTGCCGCTACTAGTCTTATCTTGTTTCGGCGGCATTGTGGGATGAAGCGGCCCGGACCGACCTTACACGTACACTTACGTGAGACAGGTTCCACCGACTGACATGCACAAGTTGCATAAGGTGGCTAGCGGGTGTCTGTCTCTCCTACTTTAGTCGGAACGGATTCGATGAAAAGGGTCCTTATGAAGGGTAAATAGAAATTGGCAAATCACGTTGTGGTCATACGTAGGTAAGAAAACGTTCTTGCTAGAAACCTACAAACCACGTAAAAACTTGCAACAACAATTAGAGGACGTCTAACTTGTTTTTGCAGCAAGTGCTATGTGATGTGATATGGCCAGAAGATGTGATGAATGATATATATGATGTATGAGATTGATCATATTCTTGTAATAGGAATCACGACTTGCATGTCGATGAGTATGACAACCGGCAGGAGCCATAGGAGTTGTCTTTATTTTTTGTATGACCTGCGTGTCATTGAATAACGCCATGTAAATTACTTTACTTTATTGCTAAGCGCGTTAGCCATAGAAGTAGAAGTAATCGTTGGCGTGACGACTTCATGAAGACACAATGATGGAGATCATGATGATGGAGATCATGGTGTCATGCCGGTGACAAGGATGATCATGGTGCCCCGAAGATGGAGATCAAAGGAGCATGATGATATTGGCCATATCATGTCACTATTTGATTGCATATGATGTTTATCATGTTTTGCATCTTATTTGCTTAGAACGACGGTAGCAAGTAGGATGATCCCTTATAATAATTTCAAGAAAGTGTTCACCCTAACTGTGCACCGTTGCGAAGGTTCGTCGTTTCGAAGCACCACGTGATGATCGGGTGTGATAGATTCTTACGTTCGAATACAACGGGTGTTGACGAGCCTAGCATGTACAGACATGGCCTCGGAACACACGCAATACACTTAGGTTGACTTGACGAGCCTAGCATGTACAGACATGGCCTCGGAACACGGAGGACCGAAAGGTCGAGCATGAGTCGTATAGAAGATACGATCAACATGGAGATGTTCACCGATCTTGACTAGTCCGTCTCACGTGATGATCGGACACGGCCTAGTTAAACTCGGATCATGTTTCACTTAGATGACTAGAGGGATGTCTATCTGAGTGGGAGTTCATTAATCAGACGAACTTCATTATCATGAACATAGTCAAAAGGTCTTTGCGAATTATGTCTTGCGCTTTAAGTTCTACTGGTTTAGATATGTTCCTAGAGAAAATTTAGTTGAAAGTTGGTAGTAGCAATTATGCGGACTGGGTCCGTAAACTGAGGATTGTCCTCATTACTACACAGAAGGCTTATGTCCTTAATGCACCGCTCGGTGTGCTGAACCTCAGCGTCGTCTGTAGATGTTACGAAACATCTGACATACACGTTTTGATAACTACGTGATAGTTCAGTGCGGTTTAGAATTGTGGCACCCAAGACGTTTTTGAAACGTCGCAGAACATGTGAGATGTTCCGAAGACTGAAATTGGGATTTCAGACTAGTGCCCACGTCAAGAGGTATGAGACCTCTGACAAGTTTCCTAAGCCTGCAAACTAAGGGAGAAAAGCTCAATCGTTGAGCGTGTGCTCAGATTGTCTGAGTGCCACAATCGCTTGAATCGAGTGGGAGTTATTCTCCCAGATGAGATAGTGATAGTTCTCCATAGTCACTGCCACCAAGCTAGTAGAGCTTCGTGATGAACTATAACATATCAAGGATAGTTATGATGATCCTTGAGCTATTCGCGATGTTTGACACCGCGAGAGTAGAAATCAAGAAGGAGCATCAATTGTTGATGGTTAGTAGAACCGCTAGTTTAAGAAGGGCAAGGGCAAAAGGGATACTTCATGAAACAGCAAGTCGTTTGCTGCTCTAGTGAAGAATCCCAAGGTTGAACCCAAACCCGAGACTAAGTGCTTCTGTAATAAGAGGAACGGTCACTGAAGCAGTACTACCCTAGATTACTTGGTAGATGAGAAGACAGGCAAGGTCGACAGAAGTATATTGGATATACGTCATATGAATGTGTACTTTACTAGTACTCCCAGCAGCACCAGGGTATTAGATACCGGTTCGGTTGCTATGTGTTAGTAACTCGAAATAAAAGCTGCGGAATAAACGGAGACTAGCTAAAGGTGAGATGACGATATGTGTTGGAAGTGTTTCCAAGGTTGATGTGATCAAGCATCGCATGCTCCCTCTACCATCGAGATTTGGTGTTTGCGTTGAGCATGATTGGATTATGTTTATCGCAATACGGTTATTCATTTAAGGAGAATAATGGTTACTCTGCTTATTTGAATAATACTTTCAATGGTCTTGCACCTAAAATGAATCTCGATTGTAGTGATACACATGTTCGTGCCAAAAGATGTAAAATAGTAATGATAGTTCCAGATACTTATGGCACTGCAATTTGAGTCATATTGGTATAGAACGCATGAAGAAGCTCCATGTAGATGGATCTTTGGACTCAATCGTTTTTGAAAAGATTGAGACATGCGAACCATGTCTATTGGTATATATGCATGAAGAAACTCCATGCAGATGGATCGCTTGGACTCACTTGATTTCGAATCACTTGAGACATGCAAATCATACCACATGGGCGAGATGACTGAAAGTCCTCGTTTTCAGTAAGATGGAACAAGAGAGCAACTTATTGGAAGTAATACATTTTGATGTATGCAGTCCAATGAGTTCTGAGGCATGCAGTGGATATCATTATGTTCTTACTTCACAGATAATTTGAGTAGATGCTGAGAATATTTACTTAATGAAACACAAGTCTGAATTATTGAAAGGTTCAAGTAATTTCAGAGTGAAGTCGAAGATTGTCGTGACAAGAGGATAAAATGTCTATGATATGATCATAGAGATATCTGAGTTACGAGTTTGGCACACAATTAAGACATTGTGGAAAGTGTTTCACAATTAATACCGCCTGGAACACCATAGTGTGATGGTGTGTCCGAACATCATAACTGCACCCTATTGGATATGGTGCATACCATGATGTTTCTTATCAAATTACCACTATCGTTTATGGGTTAGGCATTAGAGACAACCGCATTCACTTTAAAAGGGGCACCACGCAATTCCGTTGAGACGACACCGTTTAGAGAAACCTAAGTTGTCGTTTCTTAAAAGTTTGGGGCTGCGCAGCTTATGTGAAAAAGTTTCAAGCTGATAAGCTCAAACCCAAAGCGGATAAATGCATCTTCATAGAATACCCAAAACAGTTGGGTATACCTCCTATTTCAGATCTGGAAGCAAAAGTAACTGCTTCTAGAAATGAGTCCTTTCTCGAGGAAAAGTTTCTCTCGAAAGAATTGAGTGGGAGGATGGTGGAGACTTGATAAGGTTATAGAACCGTCACTTCAACTAGTGTGTAGCAGGGCACAGGAAGTTGTTCCTGTGGCACCTAGACCAATTGAAGTGGAAGCTTATGATAGTGATCATGAAACTTCGGATCAAGTCACTACCAAACCTCGTAGGACGACGAGGATGGGTGCTACTTCAGAGTGGTACGTGATCCTGTCTGAGATATCATGTTGTTGGACAATACTGAACCTACGAGCTATGGAGAAGCGATGGTGGGCCCATATTCCGACAAATGGTTAAGAGCCATGAAATCCGAGATAAATGGATCTTTGAGAAGAAGACGGACGTGGACGGTAATGTTACCGTCTATGAAGCTCGACTTGTGGCAAAGAGTATTTCCACAAGTTCAAGGAGTTGACTACGATGAGATTTTCTCATCCGTAGCGGTGCTTAAGTCTGTCGGAATCATGTTAGCATTATCTGCATTTGTGAAATCTAGCAGATGGATGTCAAAACAAGTTTCCTTACCAGTTTTCGTAAGGAAAGGTTGTATGTGATACAATCAGAAAGTTTTTGTCGATCCTAAGGATGCTAAAAGGTATGCTAGCTCCAGTGATCCTTCCATGGATTAGAGCAAGCATCTCGGAGTCAGAATATACACTTTGATGGAGTGATCAAAGTTTTTGGGTTTATACAAAGTTTGTTAGAAACTTGTATTTACAATAAAGTGAGTGGGAGCGCTACAACATTTCTGATAAGTATATGTGAATGACATATTGTTGATCCGAAATGATGTAAAATTTCTGGAAAGCATAAAGGGTTGTTTGAAAGGAGTTTTTCAAAGGAAGACCTGGATAAAGCTGCTTACACATTGGGCATCAAGATCTATAGAGATAGATCAAGACGCTTGATGATACTTTCAAAGAATGCACACCTTGACATGATTTTGAAAGAGTTCAAATAGATCAGCAAAGAAGGAGTTCTTGGCTGTGTTACAAGGTGTGAGTATTGAGTAAGACTCAAGACCTGACCACAGCAGAAGATAGAGAAAGGACGAAGGTCGTCCCCTATGCTTTAGACGTAGGCTCTATAGTATGCTATGCTGTGTACCGCACATGTAGTGTGCCTTGCCATGAGTTGGTCAAGAGGGTACAATGGTGATCCGGGAAAGGATCTCATGACAGCGGTCGAACTTATCCTTAGTACCTAGTGGATTAAGGAATTTTCTCGATTATGGAGGTGGAAAGGAGTTCGTCGTAAAGGGTTACGTCGATGCGAACTTTGACACTAATCCGGATGACTCTGAGTAGTAAACCGGATTCGTATAGTAGAGCAATTATTTGAAATGGCTCCAAATAGCGCGTGGTAGCATCCACAAAGATGACATAGATATTCGTAAAGCACACACGGATCTGAAAGGTTCAGACCCGTTGACTAATAACCTCTCTCACAAGCATAACATGATCAAACCAGAACTCATTGAGTGTTAATCACATAGAGATGTGAACTAGATTGTTGACTCTAGTAAACTCTTGGGTGTTGGTCACATGGTGATGTGACCTGTCAGTGTTAATCACATGGTGATGTGAACTAGATTATTGACTCTAGTGCAAGTGGGAGACTGTTGGAAATATGCCCTAGAGGCAATAATAAATAGGTTATTATTATATTTCCTTGTTCATGATAATCGTTTATTATCCATGCTAGAATTGTATTGATAGGAAACTCAGATACATGTGTGGATACATAGACAACACCATGTCCCTAGTAAGCCTCTAGGAGACTAGCTCGTTGATCAATAGATGGTTACGGTTTCCTAACCATGGACATTGGATGTCGTTGATAACGGGATCACATCATTAGGAGAATGATGTGATGGACAAGACCCAATCCTAAGCCTAGCACAAGATCGTGTAGTTCGTTTGCTCAGAGCTTTTCTAATGTCAAGTATCACTTCCTTAGACCATGAGATTGTGCAACTCCCGGATACCGTAGGAATGCTTTGGGTGTGCCAAACGTCACAACGTAACTGGGTGGCTATAAAGGTGCACTACGGGTATCTCCGAAAGTGTCTGTTGGGTTGGCACGAATCGAGACTGGGATTTGTCACTCCGTGTAAACGGAGAGGTATCTCTGGGCCCACTCGGTAGGACATCATCATTATGTGCACAATGTGACCAAGGAGTTGATCACGGGATGATGTGAGTTACGGAACGAGTAAAGAGACTTGCCGGTAACGAGATTGAACAAGGTATAGGGATACCGACGATCGAATCTCGGGCAAGTAACATACCGATGGACAAAGGGAATTGCATACGGGATTGATTGAATCCCCGACATCGTGGTTCATCCGATGAGATCATCGTGGAACATGTGGGAGCCAACATGGGTATCCAGATCCCGCTGTTGGTTATTGACCGGAGAACGTCTCGGTCATGTCTGCATGGTTCCCGAACCCGTAGGGTCTACACGCTTAAGGTTCGATGACGCTAGGGTTATAGGGAAAGCATGTACGTGGTTACCGAATGTTGTTTGGAGTCCCGGATGAGATCCCGGACGTCACGAGGAGTTCCGGAATGGTCCGGAGGTAAAGATTTATATATGGGAAGTCCTGTTTTGGTCACCGGAAAAGTTTCGGGTGAAATCGGTAATGTACCGGGACCACCAGAAGGGTCCCGGGGGTCCACCAAGTGGGGCCACCAGCCTCAGAAGGCTGCGTGGGCCAAGTGTGGGAGGGGACCAGCCCCAGGTGGGCTGGTGCGCCCCCCCCCACCAAGGCCCAAGGCGCATGGGAGAGTGGGAGGGGGCAAACCCTAGGTCCAGATGGGCCTTAGGGCCCATCTAGTGGGGCGCCTCCCCCTCTCCTCCCCTTGGCCGCCCCCCTTGATGGGATCTAGGGCTGGCCGCCTCCTCTTGGGGGTGGAAACCCTAAGGGGGGGCGCAGCCCCCTTCCCCCTATATATACTTGAGGTTTGGGCTGCCATACACACACGAGAAAGTCTCCTTTTGGTGCTGCCCTACCCCTCTCCCTCCTCCTCCTCTCCCACGGTGCTTGGCGAAGCCCTGCGGGATTGCCACGCTCCTCCACCACCACCATGCCGTCGTGTTGCTGCTGGATGGAGTCTTCCCCAACCTCTCCCTCTCTCCTTGCTGGATCAAGGCGTGGGAGACGTCACCGGGCTGCACGTGTGTTGAACGCGGAGGCACCGTTCTTTCGGTGCTTAGATCGGAATCAACCGCGATCTGAATCGCTACGAGTACGACTCCCTCATCCGCGTTCTTGCAACGCTTCCGCATCGCGATCTACAAGGGTATGTAGATTCACTCCCCTTCCCCTCGTTGCTAGATTACTCCATAGATTGATCTTGGTGATGCGTAGAAAATTTTGAATTTCTGCTACGTTCCCCAACACCACGATGTCGATGTTTCAAGCAACCCCGTATACAATTCCCTTTGTCAATCGGTACGTTACTTGCCCGAGATTCGATCGTCGGTATCCCAATACCTCGTTCAATCTCGTTACCGGCAAGTCACTTTACTCGTTCCGTAATGCATGATCCCGTGACTAAATACTTAGGCACATTGAGCTCATTATGATGATGCAATACCGAGTGGGCCCAGAGATACCTCTCCATCATACGGAGTGACAAATCCCAGTCTCGATCTGAGCCAACCCAACAGACACTTTCGGAGATACCTGTAGTGCACCTTTATAGCCACCCAGTTACGTTGTGACGTTTGGTACACCCAAAGCATTCCTACGGTATCCGGGAGTTGCACGATCTCATGGTCTAAGGAAATGATACTTGACATTAGAAAAGCTTCAGCAAACGAACTACATGATCTAGTGCTACGCTTAGGATTGGGTCTTGTCCATCACATCATTCGCCTAATGATGTGATCCCGTTATCAATGACATCCAATGTCCATGGCCAGGAAACCGTAACCATCTATTGATCAACGAGCTAGTCATGTAGAGGCTTACTAGGGACATGTTATGGTCTGTGTGTTCACACATGTATTACGATATCCAGATAACACAATTATAGCATGAACAATAGACAATTATCATGAACAAGGAAATATAATAATAATCATTTTATTATTGCCTCTAGGGCATATTTCCAACAAATTCTACTAGGACTGGAGTCCTAGTAGGACTCCCCTCTCCCTGGCGCGCCCCTTGGTGGCCGGCCTCCTCCTCCCCTCCTTTATATACGTGGGCAGGGGGCACCCCAAAGGCACATCAATTGTTCTCTTAGCCGTGTGTGGTGCCCCCCTCCACAGTTTACTCCTCCGTTCATAGCATCGTAGTGCTTAGGCGAAGCCCTACGCGGATCACGTCACCATACCGTGCTAACGGAACTCTCCCTCGACCCTCTGCTGGATCAAGAGTTCGAAGGACGTCATCGAGCTGAACATGTGCTGAACTCGGAGGTGCCGTACGTCCGGTACTAAGATCGGTTGGATCATGAAGACGTTCGACTACATCAACTGCGTTAACCTAACGCTTCCTCTTTCGGTCTACGATGGTACGTGTGAAGGAAATATGCCCTAGAGGCAATAATAAAGTTGTTATTTATATTTCCTTATATCATGATAAATGTTTATTATTCATGCTAGAATTGTATTAATGGGAAACTTAGTACATGTGTGAATACATAGACAAACAGAGTGTCACTAGTATGCCTCTACTTGACTAGCTCGTTGAATCAAAGATGGTTAAGTTTCCTAGCCATAGACATGAGTTGTCATTTGATTAACGGGATCACATCATTAGAGAACGATGTGATTGACTTGACCCATTCCGTTAGCTTAGCACTTGATCGTTTAGTACATTGCTATTGCTTTCTTCATGACTTATACATGTTCCTATGACTATGAGATTATGCAACTCCCGAATACCGGAGGAACACTTTGTGTGCTACCAAATGTCACAACGTAACTAGGTGATTATAAAGGTGCTCTACAGGTGTCTCCGATGGTACTTGTTGAGTTGGCATAGATCGAGATTAGGATTTGTCACTCCGATTGTCGGAGAGGTATCTCTGGGCCCTCTCGGTAATGCACATCACTATAAGCCTTGCAAGCAATGTGACTAATGAGTTAGTTGCGGGATGATGCATTACAGAACGAGTAAAGAGACTTGCCGGTAACGAGATTGAACTAGGTATTGAGATACCGGCGGTCGAATCTCGGGCAAGTAACATACCGTTGACAAAGGGAACAACGTATGTTGTTATGCGGTTTGACCGATAAAGATCTTCGTAGAATATGTGGGAGCCAATATGAACATCCAGGTTCCGCTATTGGTTATTGACCGGAGCGTCTCGGTCATGTCTACATAATTATCGAACCCGTAGGGTCCGCACGCTTAACGTTCGGTGACGATCGGTATTATGAGTTTATGTGTTTTGATGTACCGAAGGTAGTTCGGAGTCCCAGATGTGATCATGGACATGACGAGGAGTCTCGAAATGGTCGAGACATAAAGATTGATATATTGGACGACTATATTCGGACAGCGGAAGTGTTCCGGGTGATTTCGGAGAAAACCGGAGTGCCGGAGGGGTTACCGGAAACCCCCGGGGGAATTAATGGGCCACCTTGGGCCTTAGTGGAGAGAGAGAGGAGGGAGGCCAGGGCAGACCGCCCCCCGCCTTGGAGTTCGAATAGGACAAGGGAAGGGGGGCGGCGCTGAAGGAAATATGCCCTAGAGGCAATAATAAAGTTATTATTTATTTCCTCATATCATGATAAATGTTTATTATTCATGCTAGAATTGTATTAACCGGAAACATAATACATGTGTGAATACATTGACAAACATAGTGTCACTAGTATGCCTCTACTTGACTAGCTCGTTGATCAAAGATGGTTATGTTTCCTAGCCATAGACATGAGTTGTCATTTGATTAACGGGATCACATCATTAGGAGAATGATGTGATTGACTTGACCCATTCCGTTAGCTTAGCACTTGATCGTTTAGTATGTTGCTATTGCTTTCTTCATGACTGCTACCTCTTGAGCACTGCGTTGGTTTTCCCTTGAAGAGGAAAGGGTGATGCAGTAAAGCAGCGTAAGTATTTCCCTCAGTTTTTTAGAACCAAGGTATCAATCTAGTAGGAGGCCACGCACGAGTCCCTCGCACCTACACAAACAAATAAAATCCTCGCAACCAACGCAATAAAGGGGTTGTCAATCCCTTCACGGTCACTTACGAAAGTGAGATCTGATAGATATGATAAGATAATATTTTTGGTATTTTTATGATAAAGATGCAAAGTAAAGAAAGCAAAATAAACGGCGCCAGAAATAACTTGTTGACGGGAGATTAATATGATGGAAAATAGACCCCGGGGCCATAGGTTTCACTAGTGGCTTCTCTCGAGAGCATAGGTATTACGGTGGGTAAACAAATTACTGTTGAGCAATTGACAGAATTGAGCATAGTTATGAGAATATCTAGGTATGATCATGTATATAGGTGATACGTCTCCAACGTATCTATAATTTATGAAGTATTCATGCTATTATATTATCCATCTTAGATGTTTTATATGCATTTATATGATATTTTATATGATTTTTGGGACTAACCTATTAACCTAGAGCCCAGTGCCAGTTTCTGTTTTTTTCCTTGTTTTTGAGTTTTAGAGAAAAGGAATACCAAACGGAGTCCAATTGACATGCCAACTTTTGATGATTTTTTATGAACCAAAAGAAGCCCCTGAGTAAAAGAGTTGGGCCAGAAGAGTCATGGGCTGTCCACGAGGGTGGGGGGCGCGCCCACCCCCCTGGGCGTGGGCCCCTGCCTCGTGGACACCTCGGGCACCTCCTTGACGTGAGACCGACGCCAAAAATTCCTATAAATACAGAAACCTCGGAAAATTAACCTAGATCGGAAGTTCCGCCGCCGCAAGCCTCTGTAGCCACGAGAAATCAATCCAGGCCCTCTCTGGCACCCTGCCGGAGGGGGCCATCATCACCGGTGGCCATTGAGGAGTATCCCGGAGAGGCCATCATCGCCATGAAGGCCAAGGACCAGAGGGAGAACCTTTCCCCGTCTAGGGGGGAGGCCATGGAGGAGGAAGCACAAGGGGGAGAACCTCTCCTCCTCTCTCTCGGTGGCGCCGGAGTGCCATCGGGAGGGGAATCATCGCCGCGGTGATCGTCTTCATCAACATCAGCACCATCATCACCATCCTCATCTCTTTTATGCGGTCCACTCTCCCGCACCCCGCTGTAATCCCTACTTGAACATGGTGCTTTATGCCACATATTATGATCCAATGATGTGTTGCCATCCTATGATGTTTTGAGTAGATATCCTTTGTCTTTGGGTTGATTGATGATCTAGATTGGTACGAGTTGTATGTTTTATTTTGGTGTTGTCCTATGGTGCCCTCCGTGTCGCGCAAGCGTGAGGGATTCCCGCTGTAGGGTGTTGCAATACGTTCATGATTCGCTTATAGTGGATTGGTGAGTGACTGAAACACAAACCCGAGTAAGGGGGTTGTTGCGTATGGGAATAAAGAGGACTTGATGCTTTAATGCTATGGTTGGGTTTTACCTTAATGATCTTTAGTAGTTGCGGATGCTTGCTAGAGTTCCAATCATAAGTGCATATGATCCAAGTAGAGAAAGTATGTTAGCTTATGCTTCTCCCTCTTATGAAATTGCAATGACGACTACCGGTCTTGTTAACAATTGCCTAGGATAATTCCGCACACCGACCCACCATTATTCCACACTCGCTATTTATATTATTTAGTAATATATTCTAACTTTATGATAACAGCACCTACTTTTATATTTTAGCTCTCCGATATCATACAAAGTTATCCTCTTCATACCCACAACATAGTTTTATTTCTCGTTTCTAGTTGGAAGCAAACGTTCGGTGTACGTAGAGTCGTATCAGTGGCAGATAGGGCTTGAGAGAATATTGATCTTACCTTTAGCTCCTTGTGGGTTCGACACTCCATACTTATCACTTCCACCTTTGGAAATTGCTACGATGATTCCCTACACTTGGGGATTATCAAGCTCTTTTCTGGCGCCGTTGCCGGGGAGCAATAGCGTGGGGTTGATATTCTCGTGTGTGCTTGTTTGCTTTCTTCACTAAGTAGATTTTGTTTTTTTTTCCTTTTTGTTTCTGTTTAGTTGTGGGTGAAACATACAAAAAAATTAAAATATAAAAAAATTTACTTGCCTCTTATGCCTAAAAAGTTTTTCAAAAAGAGAAGTGATTGGAAAGTTATGCATTGAAGAAGTGATGGTCGACCTTGAGCACTTGTGTTCATGCTCGCGGAAACAATGTAGAATTTTTCATGGAAGTTTCTCTTTAAATAATTATCCCCTTGTATATATCCATTGTATTATAAAAATAATGTGCCAAGCTTTGGTTTTAGGATGATTAGATTGCTTGTTTACTATGTGCAGAACAAAAACAGAAACTTTGGCTGTAGTGCATGAATTTACAATTTTTACTGGAAGGTCAAATGGGTCTGAAACTTTTTTGCATATTACTTCTGTACAAAATTTTCAAATTTTAAAATTTATTTCATAATTTTAGTAATTACAGAAGTTTACTAAACTTCCATATTACTACAGACTGTCCTGTTTTTGACAGATTCTGTTTTTCGCGTGTTGTTTGCTTATTTTGATGAATCTATGGCTAGTATCGAGGGGTATGAACCATAGAGAAGTTGGAATACAGTAGGTTTAATACCAATATAAATAAAGAATGAGTTCATTACAG
Organism: Aegilops tauschii subsp. strangulata; assembly: GCF_002575655.3. NCBI lineage: Eukaryota > Viridiplantae > Streptophyta > Magnoliopsida > Poales > Poaceae > Aegilops > Aegilops tauschii. The sequence goes on from NC_053038.3 coordinate 85,029,442, forward strand.
TACCTTAAAGTGGTAGTTTGCTTTATTACACTAACGGATCTCACAAAGTTTTTGTTAATGTTTTGTGTGGATGAAGTGTTCGAAGAACGAGGAGTTACCGATGTGAGAAGAATAAAGAGAGGCAAGAGTTCAAGCTTGGGTATGCCCAAGGCATCCCAAGTAAATATTCCAAGGATACTCAAGCATCTAAGCTTGGGGATGCCCCGGTTGGCATCCCATCTTTCTTCTTCAACAATTATCGGTATACCTCGGTTTTTGTTTTGTTCACATGATTTGTGTCCTTTGTGTTTTTCTTTTTCTTTAGGAACCATGCTAGTATGAGATGTCCCTTCATAAATTTATAGAATACTTCATGTGATTCACTTATATCTTTTAAATATGATCTTATAGAATTGCTCTTTGTGCTTCACTTAAATCTTTTGAGTATGGTTTTATAGAATGCTTCGTGTGCTTCACTTGTATATTTTGAGCTTGGATATTGGTTAGTCTATATTAATTGTAGAATGCTCCATGAACTTCACTTATATCTTTTGGAGTATGAATAATACTATCATTTAAAGTGGGTTTGGAAGAGTGTCAACTTTAGGAATTAGTGATCCCACTATTTTGGAGGGTGTTGAATCTTAGTGTGATATTTATGAAAGTGGATTTGGAAGAGTGTCAACTTTAGCTAGTAATGATTCCACTATTTCGAAAGAGGTTCCAATTGAGTATGAGAACAAAGTTGCTATCCCTGATGCTACTGAAAATTATTATGAGGGAGGAATACATGCTTGTAGGACTTGCAATAATATCAAGTTTCCACTCTAAGTGCTTAAAGTTTTGAAGTTATACTTGTTTTGCCTTCCTATGCTAGTTGATTGTTGTTCTTATAAATGGTGTGCTCACAAAATCCCTAGGTATAGGAAGTGGGTTATGTTTAAATGTGTTAGTCATATTCTTTATGATGCTCTCTTTATGTTTCAATTCTTTTTTTTTATGTGAGCATCATTGAAATCATCATGCCTAGCTAAAAGGCACTAAAGAAAAGCGCTTGTTGGGAGACAACCCAATATTTACCCTTACTGTTTTTGTGTGTTTACATGATTAATCTACTGTAGTAATCATGTTTTATAGCTTTTGTTAAAGTGCCAAGTAAGACCTTTGGGAAGACTTGGGTGAAAGTTAATGTGATCTTGCTGTAAAAAACAGAAACTTTGCGCTCACGAGATTAGCTGTCATTTTTTACAGAAGAGTGATTTTTAGTTGATTCTTTTTGCAGAATATTAATAGACAAATTCCTCACGTCCAACAATTTATTTCATAATTTTTGGAGTAGCAGAAGTATGGTTTATGTTCAGATCATTACAGACTGTTCTGTTTCTGACAGATTCTGTTTTCATTACATAGTTTGCTTGTTTTCTAGTTTCTATGGCTTATATGTCTCAATATAAATTGTAGAAATGATATGGTACAGTAGACATTGTGTGGGAACAATTATGAACCTTGTCTTAGACATTACCAAAGTGGATGGTTTACTCTTTATCATACTAACCTATCTCACGAAGTTTTGTTAAGTTTTGTGTGATTGAAGTTTTCAAGCTGTGGGTGAGATATTGATATGAGGAGAATAAGGAGTGGAAAGACCCTAAGCTTGGGGATGCACAAGGCACCCCAAGGTAATATTCAAGGAAGACTCAAGTACCTAAGCTTGGGGATGCCCCGGAAGGCATCCCCTCTTTCGTCTTCAAAACTATCGGTATACCTTACTCGGAGCTATATTTTTATTCGTCACATGATATGTGTTTTGCTTGGAGCGTATTTTCAATTTTACTTGCTGTTTGAATAAAATCATTGGATCTGAAATATTGAATGAACAAGAATCCTCCCATGGCTAGTTAATTATTTGACTACTCAGTGTTCTTCACTCATATCTTTTGGAGTAGTTTGTCATTTACTCATGTGCTTCACGTATATCCTATGAGTAAATGGTTGAATGAATTGAATGTCATAAATCTGAATTTATATATGTTTCATATGCTTATAACATGGGGAGTAATGACTTCACACATAATAAGTATAGGTAGTAAACTTATTGAAAGTTAGCAAACATAGAATTGGTCACTTGAACAATTCATGAAAGAATATTGAAGGAAGAGGGATTTCACATATAAATATACTATCTTGGACATCTTTTGTAATTGTGATCACTCATTAAAGTATGACATGATAAAAGGTTGATGTTGGACAAGGAAGACAACATAATGGGTTATGTTTTCTTATATCCGAAATAAAGTATATTGTCTTGGATCATCCAACATGTTGAGCTTGCCTTTCCCCCTCATGCTAGCCAAATTCTTTGCACCAAGTAGAGATACTACTTGTGCTTCCGAATATCCCTTAAACTAGTTTTGCTATGAGAGTCCACCATACCTACCTATGGATTGAGTGAGACCCTTCAAGTAAGTTGTCATCGGTGCATGCAATAAAAATTGCTCTCTAAATATGTATGATCTATTAGTGCGAAGAAAATAAGCTTTATACGAACTTGTGATAGGGAAGAAATAAAAGCGACGGACTGCATAATAAAGGTCTCTATCACAAGAGGCAATATAAGGTGACGTTCTTTTGCATTAAGATTTTGTGCATCCAACCATAAAAGCGCATGACAACCTCAGCTTCCCTCTGCAAAGGGCCTATCTTTTACTTTTATTATTCTACCTTATGCAAGAGTCATGGTGATCTTCACCTTTCCTTTTTACATTTTATCCTTTGGCAAGCACATTGTGTTGGAAAGATCCCGATATATATATCCAATTGGATGTAAGTTATCATGAACTATTATTGTTGACATTACCCTTGAGGTAAAAGGTTGGGAGGCAAAACTATAAGCCCCTATCTTTCTCTGTGTCGATTAAAACTTTGAACCCATAAATATCACGTGACTGTTTGCAATTGTGAAAGATTAAATGATAGTTGAGTATGTGGAGTTTGCTGAATCAAAGCTCTGACATAGACCCTTACTGAAAATAAGATGAATTGCAATTGTTTGATGACTGAGAATATAGTTTGTTAGTTTCAAGAAAGTTTATGATCTATACTTTAACATGTGAATAGCTTGTTACTTGATCATGAAAAGTTTTATGAGATGAGCTACTGTTATGACATAATGATGCTAGAAAAGGTGATTGAAATTATCATTGATCAAACTTGTGCACCTGCTAGCATTCACACTTCATAAATTATTTCTTTTACCATTTACCTACTCGAGGACGAGCAGGAATTAAGCTTGGGGATGCTGATACATCTCCAACGTATCTATAATTTATGAAGTATTCATGCTATTATATTATCCATCTTAGATGTTTTATATGCATTTATATGATATTTTATATGATTTTTGGGACTAACCTATTAACCTAGAGCCCAGTGCCAGTTTCTGTTTTTTTCCTTGTTTTTGAGTTTTACAGAAAAGGAATACCAAACGGAGTCCAATTGACGTGCCAATTTTTGATGATTTTTTATGAACCAAAATAAACCCCTGGAGTAAAAGAGTTGGGCCAGAAGAGTCACGGGCTGTCCACGAGGGTGGGGGGCACGCCCACCCCCCTAGGCGTGGGCCCCTGACTCGTGGACACCTCGGGCACCTCCTTGACGTGAGACCGACGCCAAAAATTCCTATAAATACAGAAACCTCAAAAAATTAACCTAGATCGGAAGTTCCGCCACCGCAAGCCTCTGTAGCCACGAGAAATCAATCTAGGCCCTCTCTGGCACCCTGCCGGAGGGGGCCATCATCACCGGTGGCCATGGAGGAGTATCCCGGAGAGGCCATCATCGCCATGAAGGCCAAGGACCAGAGGGAGAACCTTTCCCCATCTAGGGGGAGGCCATGGAGGAGGAAGCACAAGGGGGAGAACCTCTCCTCCTCTCTCTCGGTGGCTCCGAAGTGCCATCAGGAGGGGAATCATCGCCGCGGTGATCGTCTTCATCAACATCACCACCATCATCACCATCCTCATCTCTTCTACGCGGTCCACTCTCCCGCACCCCGTTGTAATCCCTACTTGAACATGGTGCTTTATGCCACATATTATGATCCAATGATGTGTTGCCATCCTATGATGATTTGAGTAGATATCCTTTGTCTTTGGGTTGATTGATGATCTAGATTGGTACGAGTTGTATGTTTTATTTTGGTGTTGTCCTATGGTGCCCTCCGTGTCACGCAAGCGTGAGTGATTCCCGCTGTAGGGTGTTGCAATACGTTCATGATTCGCTTATAGTGGATTGGTGAGTGACTGAAACACAAACCCGAGTAAGGGGGTTGTTGCGTATGGGAATAAAGAGGACATGATGCTTTAATGCTATGGTTGGGTTTTACCATAATGATCTTTAGTAGTTGTGGATGCTTGCTAGAGTTCCAATCATAAGTGCATATGATCCAAGTAGAGAAAGTATGTTAGCTTATGTTTCTCCCTCATATGAAATTGCAATGACGACTACCGGTCTTGTTAACAATTGCCTAGGATAATTCCGCACACCGACCCATCATTATTCCACACTCGCTATTTATATTATTTAGTAATATATTCTAACTTTATGATAACAGCACCTACTTTTATATTTTAGCCCTCCGATATCATACAAAGTTATCCTCTTCATACCCACAACATTGTTTTATTTCTTGTTTCTAGTTGGAAGCAAACGTTCGGTGTACGTAGAGTCGTATCAGTGGCAGATAGGGCTTGAGAGAATATTGATCTTACCTTTAGCTCCTTGTGGGTTCGACACTCCATACTTATCACTTCCACCTTTGGAAATTTCTACGATGATTCCCTACACTTGGGGATTAACAATAGGCATCACGTCCGCGACAAGTAGACCGACTCCTGCCTGCATCTACTACTATTACTCCATACATCGACCGCTATCCAGCATGCATCTAGAGTATTAAGTTCAAAAGAACAGAGTAACGCTTTAAGTAAGATGACATGATGTAGAGGGATAAACTCATGCAATATGATATAAACCCCATCTTGTTATCCTTGATGGCAACAATACAATACGTGCCTTGCTGCCCCTACTGTCACTGGGAAAGGACACCGCAAGATTGAACCCAAAGCTAAGCACTTCTCCCATTGCAAGAAAGATTAATCTAGTAGGCCAAACCAAACTGATAATTCGAAGAGACTTGCAAGGATAACCAATCATACATAAAAGAATTCAGAGAAGATTCAAATATTGTTATAGATAAACTTGATCATAAACCCACAATTCATCGGTCTCAACAAACACACCGCAAAAGAAGATTACATCGAATTGATCTCCACAAGAATCGTGGAGAACTTTGTATTGAGATCCAAAGAGAGAGAAGAAGCCATCTAGCTAATAACTCTGGACCCGAAGGTCTGAGGTAAACTACTCACACATCATCGGAGAGGCTATGGTGTTGATGTAGAAGCCCTCCGTGATCGATGCCCCCTCCGGTGGAGCTCCGGAAAAGGCCCCAATATGGGATCTCACGGGTACAGAAGGTTGCGGCGGTGGAATTAGGTTTTTGGCTCCGTATCTGGTAGTTTGGGGGTACGTAGGTATATATAGGAGGAAGAAGTACGTCGGTGGAGCAACGTGGGCCCCACGAGGGTGGAGGGCGCGCCCCCCTACCTCGTGCCTTCCTGGTAGCTTTCTTGACGTAGGGTCCAAGTCCTCTGGATCACGTTCGTTCCGAAAATCACGTTCCCGAAGGTTTCATTCCGTTTGGACTCCATTTGATATTCTTTTTCTGCGAAACTCCGAAATAGGCAAAAAACAGCAATTCTGGGCTGGGCCTCCGGTTAATAGGTTAGTCCCAAAAATAATGTAAAAGTGTATAATAAAGCCCATTAATGTCCAAAACAGAATATAATATAGCATGGAACAATCAAAAATTATAGATACGTTGGAGACGTATCAAGCATCCCCAAGCTTAATTCCTGCTCGTCCTCGAGTAGGTAAATGATAAAAACAGAATTTTTGATGTGGAATGCTAGTTGGCATAATTTCAATGTAATTCCCTTAATTGTGGTATGGATATTCAGATCCGAAAGATTCAAGACAAAAGTTTAATATTGACATAAAAATAATAATACTTCAAGCATACTAACTAAGCAATTATGTCTTCTCAAAATAACATGGCCAAAGAAAGTTATCCCTACAAAATCATATAGTCTGGCTATGCTCTATCTTCACCGCACAAAGTATTTAAATCATGCACAACCCCGATGACAAGCCAAGCAATTGTTTCATACTTTTGATGTTCTCAAACTTTTTCAATCTTCACGCAATACATGAGCGTGAGCCTTGGACATAGCACTATATGTGGAATAGAATGGTGGTTGTGGAGAAGACAAAAAGGAGAAGATAGTCTCACATCAACTAGGCATATCAACAGGCTATGGAGATGCCCATTAATAGATATCAATGTGAGTGAGTAGGGATTGCCATGCAACGGATGCACTAGAGCTATAAGTATATGAAAGCTCAACAAAAGGAACTAAGTGGGTGTGCATCCAACTCGCTTGCTCACGAAGACCTAGGGCATTTTGAGGAAGCCCATCATTGGAATATACAAGCCAAGTTCTATAATGAAAATTTCCCACTAGTATATGAAAGTGATATCATAGGAGACTCTCTATCATGAAGATCATGGTGCTACTTTGAAGCACAAGTGTGGTAAAAGGATAGTAACATTGTCCCTTCTCTCTTTTTCTCTCATTTTTTTGGGCCTTTTCTCTTTTTTTATGGCCTTTCTTTTTTTATTTAGTCCGGAGTCTCAACCCGACTTGTGGGGGAATCATAGTCTCCATCATCCTTTCCTCGCTTGGGACAATGCTCTAAGAAATGATGATCATCACACTTTTATTTACTTACAACTCAAGAATTACAACTCAATACTTAGAACAAAATATGACTCTATGTGAATGCCTCCGGTGGTATACCGGGGTATGCAATGAATCAAGAGTGACATGTATGAAAGAATTATGAACGGTGGCTTTTCCACAAATACAATGTCAACTACATGATCATGCAAAGCAATATGACAATGATGGAGCGTGTCATAATAAACTAAACGGTGGTAAGTTGCATGGCAATATATCTCGGAATGGCTATGGAAATGCCATGGTAGGTAGATGTTTTGAGGAAGGTATATGGTGGGTGTATGATACCGGCGAAAAGTGCGCGATATTAGAGAGGCTAGAAATGGTGGAAGAAAGAAAGTGCGTATAATCCATGGCCTCAACATTAGTCATAAAGAACTCATATACTTATTGCAAAAATCTACAAGTTATCGAAGCAAAGTATTACACGCATGCTCCTAGGGGGATAGATTGGTAGGAAAAGACCATCGCTCGTCCCCGACCGCCACTCATAAGGAAGACAATCAATAAATAAATCATGCTCCGACTTCATCACATAACGGTTCACCATACGTGCATGCTACGGGAATCACAAACTTTAACACAAGTATTTCTCTTCAAAACTAATCAACTAGCATGACTCTAATATCACCATCTTCATATCTCAAAACAATTATCAAGTATCAAACTTCTCATAGTATTCAACACACTGATAAGATTTTTTTTTCTAATCTTGAATGCCTATCATAATTAAAGCAAATTACCACGCTGTTTTGTAGGACTCTCAAAATAATCTAAGTGAAGCATGAGAGAACAAAATTTTCTATAAAACAAATCCACCACCATGCTCTAAAAGATATAAGTGAAGCACTAGAGCAAAATTGTTTAGCTCAAAAGATATAAGTGAAGCACATAGAGTATTCTAAAAATTTCCGAATCATGCGTGTCTCTCTCAAAAGGTGTGTACAGCAAGGATGATTGTGGCAAACTAACAAATAAAGAATCAAATAATACAAGACGCTCCAAGGAAAACACATATCATGTGGTGAATAAAAATATAGCTCCAAGTAAAGTTACCGATGGAAGTAGACGAAAGAGGGGATGCCTTCCGGGGCATCCCCAAGCTTTGGCTTTTAGGTGTCCTTAGATTATCTTGGGGTGCCATGGGCATCCCCAAGCTTAGGCTCTTGCCACTCCTTGTTCCATAATCCATCAAATCTTTCACCCAAAACTTGAAAACTTCACAACACAAAACTTAACAGAAAATCTCGTGAGCTCCGTTAGCGAAAGAAAACAAAACACCACTTCAAGTTACTGTAATGAACTCATTATTTATTTATATTGGTGTTAAATATACTGTATTACAACTTCTCTATGGTTTATAAACTATTTTACTAGCCATAGATTCATCAAAATAAGCAAACAACACACGAAAAACAGAATCTGTCAAAAACAGAACAGTCTGTAGTAATCTGTAACTAACGCAAACTTCTGGAACTCCAAAAATTCAGAAAAAAATAGGACGACCTAGAAAATTTGTTTATTGATCAGCAGCAATTGGAATCAATATTTTATCACGTTCTGGTGAATTTTAACAATTATTTTTGTGAACAGAAAGTTTCTGGAATTTTCAGCAAGATCAAATAACTATCATCCAAGAAGATCCTATAGATTAAACTTGGCACAAACACTAATTAAAACATAAAAACACATCTAACCAGGGACTAGATCAAATATTTATTCCTAAACAGAAGCAAAAAGCAAAAAACTAAAAATAAAATTGGGTTGCCTCCCAACAAGCGCTATCGTTTAACGCCCCTAGCTAGGCATAAAAGCAAGGATAGATCTAGGTATTGCCATCTTTGGTAGGCAATTCTTTAATGAGACATCTATCACCCTTAGGATTTTCTTTCTTTTTATTAATTATCAAACTTCTAGGCACAAAATTGAAAAATTCATTTGTAACAAATGGTTCCTTAATGGTAGCAAAAAGATTGGGATGAATACTTATAGATTTGAGGTCCGCAGTTTCCTTACTAGAGGATTCACCCTTATTTTTAGGAACATACATAAGCTTGGCAATTTTAGTTGGAGGACTTGGAGTATTCTTTACGGAAGAAAAAGCGGTTCCCAAGTTGGTAATGATACCCTCAAGTTTATCGATTCTAGTGGAATCCTGATTTATTCTTTCATTAACTATGGGTTCCTTCTCCTTAATATTTTTCAAAGTGACTCCTACTTTAGATCCATATTGGGTAATTTGGTTGTGGATCTTTTTATCCAAATTTTCAATTAACTCTATAGTAGCAACTTTATTTTCAATAATTTCAAGTCTTTGCATTACATGCTCCAAAGTTAACATAGTTCCATTAACCAAAAGAGGGGGTGAGCCAAACAAATCTATCATAGCATTATAAGAATCAAAAGTATGGCTACCCAAGAAATTTCCTTCGGTAATGGTATCAAGGATATATCTGTACCTAGGAGTAGTGCCTACATAAAAATTGCGGAGAAGAACGGAAGTAGATTGCTTCCTGGTAGATCTATTTTGAGCATTGCAAATTCTATACCAAGCGTCTTTTAGATTTTCTCCTTCCCTTCGCTTAAAATTAAGAACTTCATTCTCGGGAGACAACGGAGAAGATAGGGGACTAGCCATAATGACAAGCAAGCAATCCAACACACGAGCAAACAAGAAACACGCCAAAAAAGAGGCGAACAGAAATGTGACGCCCCCGATTCAATCGTACACTAATCATGAACGCAAACGTGTACGATCAAGATCAGGGACTCACGGGAAGATATCACAACACAACTCTAAAACATAAATAAGTCATACAAGCATCATAATACAAGCCAGGGGCCTCGAGGGCTCGAATACAAGTGCTCGATCATAGACGAGTCAGCGGAAGCAACAATATCTGAGTACAGACATAAGTTAAACAAGTTTGCCTTAAGAAGGCTAGCACAAACTGGGATACAGATCAAAAGAGGCGCAGGCCTCCTGCCTGGGATCCTCCTAAACTACTCCTGGTCATCATCAGCGGGCTGCACGTAGTAGTAGGCACCTCTGGTGTAGTAGGAGTCGTCGTCGACGGTGGCGTCTGTCTCCTGGGCTCCAGCATCTGGTTGCGTCAACCAGGTAGAATGAAAAGGGGGGAAAGAGGGAGAAAAGCAACCGTGAGTACTCATCCAAAGTACTCGCAAGAAAGGAGCTACACTACATACGCATGGGTATATGTGTAAAGGGCCATATCGGTGGATTGAACTGCAGAATGCCAGAATAAGAGGGGGATAGCTAATCTTGTCGAAGACTACGCTTATAGCAGCCTTCATCTTGCAGCATGTAGAAGAGAGTAGATTGAAGTCCTCCAAGTAGCATCGCATAGCGTAATCCTACCCGGCGATCCCCTCCTCGTCGCCCTGTTAGAGAGCGATCACCGGGTTGTATCTGGCACTTGGAAGGGTGTGTTTTATTAAGTATCCAGTTCTAGTTGTCATAAGGTCAAGGTACAACTCCGGGTCGTCCTTTTACCGAGGGACACGGCTATTCGAATAGATAAACTTCCCTGCAGGGGTGCACCACATAACCCAACACGCTCGATCCCATTTGGCCGGACACACTTTTCTGAGTCATGCCCGGCCGCGGAAGATCAACACGTCGCAGCCCCACCTAGGCTCAACAGAGAGGTGAGCACGCCGGTCTAAATCCTACGCGCAGGGGTCTGGGCCCATCGCCCATTGCACACCTGCATGTTGCGTACACGGCCGGAAGCAGACCTAGCCTAGCAGGCGTTCCGGTCCAATCCGGCGCGCGTCGCTCCGTCGCTGACGTCAAGAAGAGCTTCGGCTGATACCACGACGTCGAGTGCCCATAACTGTTCCTGCGTAGTTGGTTAGTGCGTATAGACCAAATGGCCAGACTCAGATCAAATACCAAGATCTCGTTAAGCGTGTTAATTATCCGCGAACGCCGACCAGGGCCAGGCCCACCTCTCTCCTAGGTGGTCTCAACCTGCCCTGTTGCTCCGCCACAAAGCAACAGTCGGGGGCTGTCAGGAACCCAGGCCCACCTCTACCGGGATGGAGCCACCTGTCCTTTCAGCCCCCTCATCAGAATCACTTGCGGGTACTCAACGAGCCGACCCGACTTTAGTCACCACATGTATCATGTATAAAGTATATAAGTATATACCTGTGATCACCTCCCAGGTGATCACGGCCCGATAGTATAGCACAGCAGACGGACCAGAATGTAGGGCCACTGATGGAAAACTAGCATCCTATACTAAGCATGTAGGATCGCAGGTAAAGGTAACAACAGTAGTGGCAAAGACAGGCTATGCAGCAGAATAGGATTAACGGAAAGCAGTAACATGCTACACTACTCTAATGCAAGAGTATAGAGAAGAATAGGCGATATCTGATGATCAAGGGGGGGCTTGCCTGGTTGCTCTGGCAAGGAGGGGTCATCGTCGACGTAGTCGATCACAGGGGCGGCATCGGTCTCGGGGTCTACCGAAGAGAATAGGGGGAAGAAACAGTAAATGCAAAGCAAAACAGATGCATGACAGGCAATAAGCAGCGCTAGGGATGCTCTAATGTAATACTACGGATACCGGCGAAGGGGGAAACATCCGGGAAAGTTTTCCGAAAGTCCAGCATTTTCGGACAGATGAAACAGAGGGGAAAAGTGCAGGTTCGTTATGCTAGGGGTGTGTGACAGACGAACAGACTGCGTATTCGGATTCGTCTCGTCGTTCTGAGCAACTTTTATGTATAAACCTTTTTCATCCGAGTTACGGATTATTTTCTATGAATTTCTAAAGTTTTATCAATATTCTAGATTTTTTAAATTACTTTTAATGCGAGTTGACCAAGTCAAAATGACTAGTCAAAAGGAGAGCTATGGCCCACATGTCATGGACTATTTACCTAAACAATTAAATAAACCTAACTTATTTAATGGGGCCTACATGTCATCTACTACTAGACTAACTTACCACTAAATTAATTTCCTATCTAAACTAGTCCTAGGTAATCCTAGCCTAATTAAACCAGGGGTCGGCCGATGGCACAAACCAGCCGTGGCTGTGCACACATACGCAAAAACAAACAAGGCCAAGGCCCGGCCATGGCAAGCAGCAGCAGTACCAGGCGGCAGCGGCTGCACTAGCAGCAGAAAGCGGGCGCCCGCAACAGCAGCAACTAAGCAGCGCGCCACGGGAGGCAGTAGCAGCTGCAAGACAAGCAGCGGCATCAGTTCTAGCAGCGGCAACAACATCAGGCAGGGACCAGCGGCATGTGCAGCCGCAGGAGCAGCAGCAAGCAGTAGAGCAACGGCAATGCAGCAACAAAGCATCAGCAGAGTAGCGGCAAAGTAGCAGCCGAGCAGCAGGGACCGCGGCCTCACGTAGGCAGGCGCGGGCGATGCAGGAGCGGCGCGTACGGGGCGTGGCAGTGGGGCGGGGTGAGCGGGCGCGGGCGCGAGCGCCGGCAACGGCGGCCGAAGCACTGGGACGGCGATACGGCGACGAAGCAAAGGGGTAGTAGGGGGAATGGAGGAGCAGCTCACGGGGAGGTCGTAGGCGAGCTCGAGATGGCCGGGGAGGCCCGGTGGTGGAGATCGATGGCGGGGACGTGCGGCGACCGTGGCGGGAAGAAGAGGCGATGGCGAGGCTACGCGGCGTCCTAGCTTGGGCTGGCCCCCGGGGCGGACGAAGGAGAGGGCGGCGCTCCTCCTGGACAACATCCCGCTCGCCGGGGAGGCCAGTGGTCGCGAGCATAGCGACGGCGCATCGACGACATCTCGGGAGCGAGGAAACAGAGAGGGAGAGGACAAGCGAGAGGATAAGTGAGGGCTAGGGGTTTGTCTACAGGGCCGGGAGCGATCTTATCCTCGTCGGGGATGCATCGGATGGTCGACACGGGGGCAAAAACAGCCAGGGCGGCGTGGATGTGCTCCACGCACAGGTTCTCTTCCTACTGTACGTGAGGACGAGGATAAGGGAGAGATGGGCTAGGCCTAGGTACTGTATCACTCGAGCCCAAGTGCATAGTGCACCATTTTCTCTTATTCTATTTCTCCTTTTGCCTTTTGCTACTGGTTCTATTTAAATGCGCTAGCAAAGAATATTTTTTAGCTGTGAAACTTTGCACATAAATCAAACACAACAATTCTAGAAGGCACAAAAAGTTTGGGGTCAGAGGAGTTGTCTAACCATTTTTAGAAATTGAAAAAGCCAATTTTAAATGCTGCTGGCCCACTAAATAATTTCCAGGAGCACTTTCAGAATCTAAAAGAGGTTGGTTCCAACATGACAAATACCTAGAGATTATTTGCCACACTTTGAACATTTTAGTTTTCAGGTTTGGTAAATATGAATTTTTGACTTTAGATTGGATTTGAATTTGAATTTGAATTGTGATTTGGATCAAGTGAAGATTAGCAACAGTAACATGATGACATGGCGCCATTATCAGGGGATTACTGTAGCATGACACTGGGGGTGTTACAAATCTCCTCCACTACAAGAAATCTCGTCCCGAGATTTAAGAGGTGGAGTAAGGAGAGAAGAGTTGGTTATGAAATTCTAACGAATGTTCTTTTTCGTGTTGCTGTCATCGAAGAGGTTGATCCATAACGTTGAAGTCTCCAATTCGTTGCATCAGGGCATCATCATGAAGTCCTCATCCTTTCTTCAGAAACTCCATCGTACTTACGAATAGGGTATAAGGGGAAAATTATAAGGGCGGATGTCTGAAAGGATTGGCATCCGATAATTAGCTCAATGAAGGAGAGTTTAGAAGCACCAGGAAACAAATCGAGAGTGCTATAAGGAGGTTCAACAAGTTTCAACCAGGTAGGCATCAAGCTGATGCCTATAACAGGTGAGGAAGGGGTTCAGAGCAATGAAGAAATAATGTTGTCGCTGATACCGGAATGAATCATGGTAAGGAAGTTAGCTCGTGAAGTACCTACGAAGCCGAGTGCAAGGAATATTTCGGAATCAAGGTTGTACAGGAGAGTCAGGTTTCTATCCTGTGGAATTGTAGGTTATGGGCCCACCATGTGGGTTAAAAGTAGAAAGGGGGCCGATAGCAAGGCATGTCAGAGCATAGACTGTCAGTTATATTGGCAACAACGTTGGTACCAAGGGCGAGGGACGAAGAGAACCATTTTCCTGCTCGTTAAACGAGGCGGACCAATAGGCAAGGTTCTCGTCCATCGGTGGTTACCAGAATGTTGTCAACGGTAGTAATAGGGTCTTGCTGACAGAATTGTACACCGAGGTGTTTACATAAGCAGGTGAATGTTACTGTTTAGATCATATAGACATCAAGATAGGTTAAACCAAACAATGGAAAGGATAATATGATTATCAAATTAAACAGAACAATGGAAAGGAAAAATCTGTTTAAACACATATTTCAGGGGTATATCCTCCCCAAGGACAAACAGAGCAGGATATCCATGACAGGATAGAAGTAGAAAACCATTTAGGTAAGGGGAGAGGAATTTCATGACATTACCCAAACAACAGTGTTTGAATAAGTGATCAAGAAACAGTTAGTATTGCGCCTCCAATGTTCTTAATGAAGTTCGGAGTACCACAATCATGCTTCGGGATAGCATTGACATGGTGTTTCAAGCAAGATTGAATCTGAAGGTCACAAGAAGTACAAAGGAACAATTCCAAGAATGTCAAGGAATGTAAGATATAACCAAAACATGACCAAGTCTGTATTGGCAGGAAGTCAAGGACATTGTCGATGATAACACAATCATAGAGGGGAGAGGATGGTATTTCTCATCATGAATTCGATTGATGTCCTGAAACAGGTCAGTATATTGATGGGGATCACGACAGATTTTGTCGAGGTACTATGAAGAGGCCATCGAACAGCGACCACATCAAGCAAAAGGAATGATGAAGCAAAAGGTCAAATGCGACACAAGCTCGAAAACAAGCTTGTTGTTTGAGGTGAAATGATAAGATGAGGAAGATCGACGTAAGCTTAGCTAGTCGTCGAAAGTTGTGCTCCAAAAAGAAGGACCGGGTAGCACAGTTAAAATTAGCTCGATAATGATATAGCCGATCAGGCTATGAATGACTTGAAGGATTACTAAACTCGTAAGCAACGGAAATAGCTTAGAGTTATTGAATCGGAGTGCGGAATCGATTCACTTATCGGTGTTCTCGAGTGACTAATAACTCGGAACCCGGGGCAATCTGAAATCGCTGAGGAGCAATACTAGATGAAGACTCATAGGGAGCAACACAGTTCTTTGTTATTCTCGAGATACCGGAGGGTAATACTCGAAGGAAGGTCAAGATAGAGGTTGCAAAGATGCATTGATCTGCAGAAGACAAGTGCTTTAACTTGTCCGAGAAATGGAATCAAAGGGGAACAATCATGGTCAAAACCACGGTTGCAAAGGAACAAACATAGTTACCAAATGAACTTATAACAAGGGGATTATTATTATCACAAGAAGCTTCCATGATAAGTTCTACATCGGGTCCATGGGCATGAACACAAGGGTTCAAGGTCGACTCCCACTTCTTCAATGCATAACCTTTCATTCACTCCTCGTTTTCGAAGAAATTGTAGTGCAGAGGGTTTATCTGGCGAAGTACCAGAAGAGTAAGACTCATGAGAACTCTTGGGTTCACACGGATTATGGAAGGCATAAGTTCAACCCATCGGGGCATTTTTACGAATCAATACCACCATCAACCAAGGAAAAGATACGAGTTCAATAGCAGAGTATCGAAGTCAAAGCAGATGATTCAATTTACCGAAGGTATTATGTATCAGGGAAAAACTCACAAGACTTTGGATGTGAAGGTCACTGTCGGATAACAACCCAGCAATGGATCTGGCGGTTCACGATAGAGTTGATGTGTGTATCGGTAATCAATCAGATGAAGAAGGGGATGCAAAGGTATTGGCTTATAGAAACGTCTGAATGATTTGATGCTTGGGTACAAAGGAATTATGATTTCAAGACGAAGGATCAGAAGCAGAGGCTCTGATCAAAAGATGAGTAAGTTGAATAGACTTAGAGGTGTACCCGATCAAATCTGGATTGGGCAAGAACCAGCTCATATCTGGAAGAATGTCTGAGCCGGAAAGAAAATTTCCAAGGATTGATTGATGAGTGCGAGTATTTGCACACATGCTGAATCCATAGGAACAGAATGACAATCACAAAGAATTTCAAAGAATATTGCTAGACATATGGAATTAATCCTAATGCAAGTAGGCAAGGAGAATCAAGAGCAATAAGCTGCAGAGGATTTTGAAAGATCAGAAAGCCTTTTCAGGTATTTGGAAAGCAAATGAACAACTGGGGATGAACGAACCCCGGTTAAGTGAATTATCCGCATTTCGAAAAGAAGCTGCAAAGCACAGGGCATAAAGGATTCTCGGAACAACGGAGAGTACTAGTGGTATCTTGTAATAACAAGAGCAACTAGGGATGAAGGTACAAGCGGCAAGGATGTTATTCGGGGGGGATTATCGATGGTCAGGAATTGCAAGGCAGTTGGCACAGGGTCTCAAGAAACATCAAGGAGTATCCGCAGAATCTTCTGGCGAAGCAAGCGATCATCGATAATGTCGGGGCTCTCCGGGAGGAAGTGGGTACGAGAACCTAATGTCAGAGTTAGTAAAATGTTTAACCCGAATAGAAGAGAGATCAGAATCCCAGAGTATAGACGAGAAGTAAAAGATCATAATACCACCCAATGGCGACGTGGGCCCGTAAGACACACAGCCAATGTTAATAAAAGTTTTTCAGTGACTAGACTCAACTTCGGCCAAGGAGTTAGAAAGGGGGCTACCTACAGGCAGTCGGCTCTGATACCAACTTGTGACACCCCCAATTCAATCGTACACTAATCATGCACGCAAACGTGTACGATCAAGATCAGGGACTCACGGGAAGATATCACAACACAACTCTAAAACATAAATAAGTCATGCAAGCATCATAATACAAGCCAGGGGCCTCGAGGGCTCGAATACAAGTGCTCGATCATAGACGAGTCAGCGGAAGCAACAATATCTGAGTACAGACATAAGTTAAACAAGTTTGCCTTAAGAAGGCTAGCACAAACTGGGATACATCTCGAAAGAGGCGCAGGCCTCCTGCCTGGGATCCTCCTAAACTACTCCTGGTCGTCGTCAGCGGGCTGCACGTAGTAGTAGGCACCTCCGGTGTAGTAGGAGTCGCCATCGACGGTGGCGTCTGTCTCCTGGGCTCCAGCATCTGGTTGCGTCAACCAGGTAGAATGAAAAGGGGGAAAAGAGGGAGAAAAGCAACCGTGAGTACTCATCCAAAGTACTCGCAAGCAAGGAGCTACACTACATACGCATGGGTATATGTGTAAAGGGCCATATCGGTGGATTGAACTGCAGAATGCCAGAATAAGAGGGGGATAGCTAATCCTGTCGAAGACTACGCTTCTGGCAGCCTTCATCTTGCAGCATGTAGAAGAGAGTAGATTGAAGTCCTCCAAGTAGCATCGCATAGAATAATCCTACCCGGCGATCCCCTCCTCGTCGCCCTGTTAGAGAGCGATCACCGGGTTGTATCTGGCACTTGGAAGGGTGTGTTTTATTAAGTATCCAGTTCTAGTTGTCATAAGGTCAAGGTACAACTCCGGGTCGTCCTTTTACCGAGGGACACGGCTATTCGAATAGATAAACTTCCCTGCAGGGGTGCACCACATAACCCAACACGCTCGATCCCATTTGGCCGGACACACTTTTCTGAGTCATGCCCGGCCGCGGAAGATCAACACGTCGCAGCCCCACCTAGGCTCAACAGAGAGGTCAACACGCCTGTCTAAATCCTATGCGCGCAGGGGTCTGGGCCCATCGCCCATTGCACACCTGCACGTTGCGTACGCGGCCGGAAGCAGACCTAGCCTAGCAGGCGTTCCAGTCCAATCCGGCGAGCGCCGCTCCGTCGCTGACGTCAAGAAGAGCTTCGGCTGATACCACGACGTCGAGTGCCCATAACTGTTCCCGCGTAGTTGGTTAGTGCGTATAGACCAAATGGCCAGACTCAGATCAAATACCAAGATCTCGTTAAGTGTGTTAATTATCCGCGAACGCCGACCAGGGCCAGGCCCACCTCTCTCCTAGGTGGTCTCAACCTGCCCTGTCGCTCCGCCACAAAGCAACGGTCGGGGGCCGTCAGGAACCCAGGCCCACCTCTACCGGGATGGAGCCACCTGTCCTTTCAGCCCCCTCATCAGAATCACTTGCGGGTACTCAACGAGCCGACCTGACTTTAGTCACCACATGTATCATGTATAAAGTATATAAGTATATACCCGTGATCACCTCCCAAGTGATCACGGCCCGATAGTATAGCACAGCAGACGGACAAGAATGTAGGGCCACTGATGGAAAACTAGCATCCTATACTAAGCATGTAGGATCGCAGGTAAAGGTAACAACAGTAGTGGCAAAGACAGGCTATGCAGCAGAATAGGATTAACGGAAAGCAGTAACATGCTACACTACTCTAATGCAAGAGTATAGAGAAGAATAGGCGATATCTGGTGATCAAGGGGGGGCTTGCCTGGTTGCTCTGGCAAGGAGGGGTCGTCGTCGACGTAGTCGATCACAGGGGCGGCATCGGTCTCGGGGTCTACCGAAGAGAAG
Organism: Aegilops tauschii subsp. strangulata; assembly: GCF_002575655.3. Lineage (NCBI taxonomy): Eukaryota > Viridiplantae > Streptophyta > Magnoliopsida > Poales > Poaceae > Aegilops > Aegilops tauschii. The sequence continues at coordinate 85,048,005 of NC_053038.3, forward strand.
AGGGGGAAGAAACAGTAAATACAGAGCAAACAAATGCATGACAGGCAATAAGCAGTGCTAGGGGTGCTCTAATGTAATACTACGGATACCGGCGAAGGGGGAAACATCCGGGAAAGTTTTCCGAAAGTCCGGCATTTTCGGACAGATGAAACAGAGGGGAAAAGTGCAGGTTCGTTATGCTAGGGGTGTGTGACAGACGAACGGACTGCGTATTCGGATTCGTCTCGTCGTTCTGAGCAACTTTTATGTATAAACCTTTTTCATCCGAGTTACGAATTATTTTCTATGAATTTCTAAAGTTTTATCAATATTCTAGATTTTTTAAATTACTTTTAATGCGAGTTGACCAAGTCAAAATGACTAGTCAAAAGGAGAGCTATGGCCCACATGTCATGGACTATTTACCTAAACAATTAAATAAACCTAACTTATTTAATGGGGCCTACATGTCATCTACTACTAGACTAACTTACCACTAAATTAATTTCCTATCTAAACTAGTCCTAGTTAATCCTAGCCTAATTAAACTAGGGGTCGGCCGATGGCACAAACCATCCGTGGTTGTGCACACATACGCAAAAACACACAAGGCCAAGGCCCGGCCATGGCAAGCAGCAGCAGTACCAGGCGGCAGCGGCTGCACTAGCAGCAGAAAGCGGGCGCCCGCAACAGCAGCGCGCCATGGGAGGTAGTAGCAGCTACAAGACAAGCAGCGGCATCAGTTCTAGCAGCAGCAACAACATCAGGCAGGGAGCAGCGGCATGTGCAGCCGCAGGAGCAGCAGCAAGCAGTAGAGCAACGACAATGCAGCAATAAAGCATCAGCAGAGTAGCGGCAAAGTAGCAGCCGAGCAGCAGGGACCGCGGCCTCACGTAGGTAGGCGCGGGCGATGTAGGAGCAGCGCGTACGGGGCGTGGCAGTGGGGCGGGGTGAGCGGGCGCGGGCGCGAGCGCCGGCCATGGCGGCCGAAGCACTGGGACGGCGATACGGCGACGAAGCAAAGGGGTAGTAGGGGGAATGGAGGAGCAGCTCACGGGGAGGTCGTAGGCGAGCTCGAGATGGCCGGGGAGGCCCGGTGATGGAGATCGATGGCGGGGACGTGCGGCGACCGTGGCGGGAAGAAGAGGCGATGGCGAGGCTACGCGGCGTCCTAGCTTGGGCTGGCCCCCGGGGCGGACGAAGGAGAGGGCGGCGCTCCTCCTGAACAACATCCCGCTCGCCGGGGAGGCCAGTGGTCGCGAGGATAGCGACGGCGCATCGACGACATCTCGGGAGCGAGGAAACAGAGAGGGAGAGGACAAGCGAGAGGATAAGTGAGGGCTAGGGTTTGTCTACAGGGCCGGGAGCGATCTTATCCTCGTCGGGGATGCATCGGATGGTCGACACGGGGGCAAAAACAGCCAGGGCGGCGTGGATGTGCTCCACGCATAGGTTCTCTTCCTACTGTACGTGAGGACGAGGATAAGGGAGAGATGGGCTAGGCCTAGGTACTGTATCACTCGAGCCCAAGTGCATAGTGCACCATTTTCTCTTATTCTATTTCTCCTTTTTCCTTTTGCTACTGGTTCTATTTAAATGAGCTAGCAAAGAATATTTGTTAGCTGTGAAACTTTGCACATAAATCAAAGACAACAATTCTAGAAGGCACAAAAAGTTTGGTGTCAGAGGAGTTGTCTAACCATTTTTAGAAAGTGAAAAGTCCAATTTTAAATGCTGCTGGCCCACTAAATAATTTCCAGGAGCACTTTCGGAATCTAAAAGAGGTTGGTTCCAACATGACAAATACCTAGAGATTATTTGCCACACTTTGAACATTTTAGTTTTCAGGTTTGGCAAATATGAATTTTTGACTTTAGATTGGATTTGAATTTGAATTGTGATTTGGATCAAGTGAAGATTAGCAACAGTAACATGATGAGATGGCGCCATTATCAGGGGATTACTGTAGCATGACACTGGGGGTGTTACAGGAAAAGAGAGGGCGAATAAAACGGCAAGGGTGAAGTGGGGGAGAGGAAAATGAGAGGCAAATGGCAAATAATGTAATGCGGGAGATAAGAGTTTGTGATGGGTACTTGGTATGTTGACTTTTGTGTAGACTCCCCGGCAACGGCGCCAGAAATCCTTCTCGCTACCTCTTGAGCACTGCGTTGGTTTTCCCTTGAAGAGGAAAGGGTGATGCAGTAAAGTAGCGTAAGTATTTCCCTCAGTTTTTTAGAACCAAGGTATCAATCCAGTAGGAGGCCACGCACGAGTCCCTCACACCTACACAAACAAATAAAATCCTCGCAACCAACGCAATAAAGGGGTTGTCAATCCCTTCACAGTCACTTACGAAAGTGAGATCTGATAGATATGATAAGATAATATTTTTGGTATTTTTATGATAAAGATGCAAAGTAAAGAAAGCAAAATAAACGGCACCAGATATAACTTGTTGACGGGAGATTAATATGATGGAAAATAGACCCGGGAGCCATAGGTTTCACTAGTGGCTTCTCTCGAGAGCATAAGTATTACGGTGGGTAAACAAATTACTGTTGAGCAATTGACAGAATTGAGCATAGTTATGAGAATATGAAGGTATGATCATGTATATAGGCATCACGTCCGCGACAAGTAGACCGACTCCTGCCTGCATCTACTACTATTACTCCACACATCGACCGCTATCCAGCATGCATCTAGAGTATTAAGTTCAAAAGAACATAGTAACACTTTAAGTAAGATGACATGATGTAGAGGGATAAACTCATGCAATATGATATAAACCCCATCTTGTTATCCTCGATGGCAACAATACAATACGTGCCTTGCTGCCCCTACTTTCACTGGGAAAGGACACCGCAAGATTGAATCCAAAGCTAAGCACTTCTCCCATTGCAAGAAAGATCAATCTAGTAGGCCAAACCAAACTGATAATTCGAAGAGACTTGCAAAGATAACCAATCATACATAAAAGAATTCAGAGAAGATTCAAATATTGTTCATAGATAAACTTGATCATAAACCCACAATTCATCGGTCTCAACAAACACACCGCAAAAGAAGATTACATCGAATAGATCTCCACAAGAATCGTGGAGAACTTTGTATTGAGATCCAAAGAGAGAGAAGAAGCTATCTAGCTAATAACTATGGACCCGAAGGTCTGAGGTAAACTACTCACACATCATCGGAGAGGCTATGGTGTTGATGTAGAAGCCCTCCGTGATCGATGCCCCCTCCGGTGGAGCTCCGGAAAAGGCCCCAAGATGGGATCTCACGGGTACAGAAGGTTGCAGCGGTGGAATTAGGTTTTTGGCTCCGTATCTGGTAGTTTGGGGGTACGTAGGTATATATAGGAGGAAGAAGTACGTCGGTGGAGCAACGTGGGCCCCACGAGGGTGGAGGGCGCGCCCAGGGGGGTAGGTGCGCCCCCCTACCTCGTGCCTTCCTGGTAGCTTTCTTGACGTAGGTTCCAAGTCCTCTGGATCACGTTCGTTCCGAAAATCACGTTCCCGAAGGTTTCATTCCGTTTGGACTCCGTTTGATATTCTTTTTCTGTGAAACTCTGAAATAGGCAAAAACAGCAATTCTGGGCTGGGCCTCCGGTTAATAGGTTAGTCCCAAAAATAATATAAAAGTGTATAATAAAGCCCATTAATGTCCAAAACAGAATATAATATAGCATGGAACAATCAAAAATTATAGATACGTTGGAGACGTATCAATGACTTATACATGTTCCTATGACTATGAGATTATGCAACTCCCGTTTACCGGAGGAACACTTTGTGTGCTACCAAATGTCACAACGTAACTGGGTGATTATAAAGGTGCTCTACAGGTGTCTCCGAAGGTACTTGTTGGGTTGGCGTATTTCGAGATTAGGATTTGTCACTCCGATTGTCGGAGAGGTATATCTCTGGGCCCACTCGGTAATGCACATCACTATAAGCCTTGCAAGCATTGTAACTAATGAGTTAGTTGTGGGATGATGTATTACGGAACGAGTAAAGAGACTTGCCGGTAACGAGATTGAACTAGGTATTGAGATACCGACGATCGAATCTCGGGCAAGCAACATACCGATGACAAAGGGAGCAACGTATGTTGTTATGCGGTTTGACTGATAAAGATCTTCGTAGAATATGTGGGAGCCAATATGAGCATCCAGGTTCCGCTATTGGTTATTGGCCGGAGACATGTCTCGGTCATGTCCACATAGTTCTCGAACCCGTAGGGTCCGCACGCTTAAAGTTTCGGTGATGATTGTATTATGAGTTTTTGTGTTTTGATGTACCGAAGGTAGTTCGGAGTCCCGGATATGATCACGGACATGACGAGGGGTCTCGAAATGGTCGAGACATAAAGATTGATATATTTGAAGCCTATATTTGGATATCGGAAGTGTTCCGGGTGAAATCGGGATTTTACCGGAGTACTGGGGGTTACCGGAACCCCCCCCCCCGGGGGGGGGGGAAGTAATGGGCATATTGGGCCTTAGTGGAGAAGAGAGAGGGCAGCCAGTAGGTGGCGTGCGGCCCCCCATGCCCCAGTCCGAATTGGACAGGGGAAGGGGGCGGCGCCCCCCCTCTCCTTCCTTCTCTCCACCTCCACCTCCTCCTTCCCCCTTCTCCTACTCCTACTAGGAAAGGAGGAGTCCTACTCCCGGTGGGAGTAGGACTCCCCCCTTGGCGCGCCCTCCCTGGCCGGCCACCTCTCCCCCCTTGCTCCTTTATATACGGGGGCAGGGGCACCTCTAGACACAACAATTGATCTCTTGATCTCTTAGCCGTGTGCGGTGCCCCCCTCCACCATAATCCACATCGATCATATCGTAGCGGTGCTTAGGCGAAGCCCTGCGTCGCAAGCAACATCATCACCGTCATCACACCGTCGTGCTGACGGAACTCTCCCTCAAAGCTCGGCTGGGTCGGAGTTCGAGGGACGTCATCGAGCTGAACGTGTGCTGAACTCGGAGGTGCCGTATGTTCGGTACTCGGATCGGTCAGATCGTGAAGACGTACGACTACATCAACCGCGTTGTGCTAACGCTTCCACTTTCGGTCTACGAGGGTACGTGGACACACTCTCCCCTCTCGTTGCTATGCATCAACATGATCCTATGTGTGCGTAGGAATTTTTTTGAAATTACTACGTTCCCCAACAGGCGCCCCCCTTTCCTTCTCCCTCTCCCCCTCCTTCCTTCCCCCTCTTTCCCCCTTGTTGGAAACCTACTAGGAATAGGATTCCTAGTAGGAATCCTACCTGGGGCGCGCCCCAGGGGCCGGCCGGCCTACCCCCTTCCTCCTTTATATACGGGGGCAGGGGCACCCTAGAACACAACAACAGACATTGTCTTAGCCGTGTGCGGTGCCCCCCTCCACCATAATCCACCTCGGTCATATCGTTGCAGTGCTTAGGCGAAGCCCTGCGTCGGTAGCTTCATCATCACTCCGTCGTGCTGACGAAGCTCTCCCTCGACACTCAGCTGGATCGAAAGTTCATGGGACGTCACCGAGCCGAACGTGTGCAGATCGCGGAGGTGCCGTACTTTCGGTACTAGGATCGGTCAGATCGTGAAGACGTACGACTACATCAACTGTGTTGTCATAACGCTTTCACTTTCGGTCTACGAGGGTACATGGACAACACTCTCCCCTCTCGTTGCTATGCATCACCATGATAGATCTTGCGTGTGCGCAGGATTTTTTTTTAAATTACTGCATTCCCCAACAACGTGGACACACTCTCCCCCTCTCGTTGCTATGCATCTCCTAGATAGATCTTGCGTGAGCATATGAATTTTTAAATTGCATGCTATGTTACCCAACACATCATTGTGTGGTCTTCTGGAAAGAGCATCTGCAACAGTATTCTCTGATCCTTTCTTATACACAATCTTGTAATTGAGGCCCATAAGTTTTGTTAATGCTTCTTGTTGCCAAGGAGTATGAATTCTTTGCTCAGTCAAGTTACAAAGGCTCTTTTGATTAGTTCTGATGACAAACTCTTGGAATTGCAAATATGGTCTCCAATGGTCTACTGCTAGCAATATAGCTAAATATTTTTTTCATAAATGGACAAACCTCTATTTCTTGGCCCCAATGCTCTGCTCACGAAAGCTACAGGATGTCCTTCTTGCATAAGTACAACACCTATCCCCAGATCACATGCATCTATTTCCACAACAAATTGTTTGGAATAATCATGCAGGTCTAAGACTGGAGCACTGGTGAGTATCTGTTTAAGTGTAGAGAAAGCAGTCTCAGTGATCGAGGTCCATAGGAATGGCACTCCCTTCTTAAGAAGTTCTGTCAAGGGTTACTAATAATGCTATAGTTTCTGATCAATTTTCTGTAATAACCAGTGAGGCCCAAACAACCCCTGACCTCCTTCACATTAGTTGGGGTAGGCCACTTCTGGACAACAACAATTTTAGTATTGTCAGTTGAGACACCCTTGTCACTGATAACATGGCCCAGAAAAGCAATTTCTTATTGGGCAGATGCACATTTGCTCAATTTTACCTTCCACTGTTTCTGTTGTAGAATACTCAGAACTTGCTCCAAGTGCTTCAGGTGATCCAGGAATGTTTTGTTGAACACTAAAATATCATCAAAATATACCACTGCACTTTCCCTGGAGACTGGGGCTAGATCACTGTTCATGGCTCCTTGGAATGTATTTGGTCCACCAGTTAAACCAAAGGCTAAAACAAGGAACTTGTAGTGGCCACAGTGAGTTTGGAAAGCAGTTTTGAATTTTCCCCTGGAGCCAGTCTGATTTGGTGATAACCAGCCTTGAGATCTAGCTTAGAAAGCCAGCGAGCTCCAGCTAATTCCTCTAATAATTCTTCAATCACTAGAATTGGGTACTTGCCTTTAATAGTTAGTGCATTCACATGTCTGAAATCTATTACCAGTCTCCAAGTGCCTTCCTCCTTCTTTTTGACCATGAGAGCAGGTAAAGAGAAGGGACTCTTGCTAGGCCTAATCATTCCATTCTTCAGTAGTTCAGCCACTTGTTTTTCCATCTCAATTTTCAGGTGTGGAGCAATTCGGTATGGTCTAATGGAAACTGGCCGAGCTCCTGGCACTAGTGGAATTGAGTGATCAAATTCTCTCCTAGGTGGCAGTCCAACAGGATCAGTGAACACCTCCTGATATTTGTCCAATAAAGCTTGTATTTCAGGTCGGTATGTAGTAACTTCTTCAGTTTCTATGGCATAGATTGCAATAACTGTGAAACCACACTCCTCTGGGAGTTCCCCTTGCAGGGTGACAGTTTTAGCCTTGTACTGGAAGGACAAACCACTTTTGTTCCCAGTCAACCTGCATGGGACTGTGGCGAGCTAGCCAGTCCAGTCCTAGTATTCCATCATAGATTCCCAGCTGCAACAACCTAAAATCAGTGTAGAACTCATTACCCTGGCAGTTCCAGAGACACTGCTTGACTTGCTTATCACACTGGAGTTTACCACCACCTGCAGCTAAAACGGATACTTGCTTGATTGCCTTAACATTGCCCAAAATGGAAAGCCACTTGTTGTTGAGGAAGGAATGTGTGCTGCCAGAGTCAACTAAGAACTGCATAACAATGCCTTGCATCTGTACTGACAATTTAAAGGACATGGTGGTAGGTCCCTGTTCACAAGCAGCAGCTGAAATAAGCATGAGGTTATCAGAATCATTATCAGTGTTGTCAGGAGAAGTTGTAGTTGGGCCCTGGAGTTGTTCAATTAACTCTTGCACTACATGTAACTGCACTGCTGACTTGCATTGATGGTCCTTAGGCCATTTCTCTCCACAAATAAAACACAAGCCCTTGGCCTTCCTATAATTTCTCAGATTAACCCACTTCTCATCAGTAGTGCCGTGTTTAGAGCTGTCATAGTTCCTCCTGTCCTCGGTACTGCGCGCTCTAGAGCTAGTGATAATGACAGGGGCAGTAATTCTCTTACTGTTGCCTAGCAACTGTAGACCCGTGCTCTCCCCCAACTCCTCATGCAGGAGAGCCAATTCGTAGGCTATGTCCAGATCATGGGGTTTCTGCATTGCGATGGCAATCCGTACTCCAGGTTTAAGGCCATCAATGAATCAGGTAGTGTAGTGTAGTGCATCTGGATTGTCCTCGTATGCCGTCAACTGATCATAGAGTTCGGCGAACTGATCCACATATTCTTCCACACTGCCAGTCTGTGCGATTCTGAACATTTTCCTCAACAAATTCTGATGTTGGTTTCTTCCGGACCTGTTCTGCAGAACTTGACAAAATTCAGACCAATTCAGATGAGGGGATCGCCTCTGTATGTATTCCAGTCAGCGGGCAGCAGCACCTTCGAACTGTGATGTTGCATAGGAAACCCATCTGCCATTTGGAGTGCTCCATAGCCTGAAAAGTCTTCGCATCTCGCCTGCCATAACCTGGGATTGGTTCCATCAAATTTGGGCAGCTCAACTCTTGGACCTGAATGGAATTGCTCAACCACTTCTCCAATGGCGAATTCTCTGGGTGACTGCGTGTCGCATGGGGATTGGAGATCCCGCAGCCCTCGCGCTGGGGGTGGCACATACAATTGGTGCCCCTTCCCTCTCTGGATCCGGTCCTGGGCTGCGAATTCTGACGGAAAGCCCTCCCGACCTGAGGCCGCATCACGGACTCCGGACGAACTCTCTGGCCTCTGGTCCCCTTCTAACTTGTCGGGACGGTCCATCTCTTGGCGGATCTGCTCCATATCCAGGTTGATCTCGGAACGGACGCCATCGATCCGGGAGGAAATCAGGCAATCCAAGGTGCGTGTTGTGTCCTGCAGTAACTTGGTCATGGATTTGAGCAGGTCGTCGCCATGTACCTTGAAACAGTGGTCGAGGTCGTCGGAGATTGAAGATTTGAGGATCTCGTGGATGTTCCTCCCTTCCGCCGAGAGCTTGTCCATGGCCTCCTCCCGACGACAGAGACGAAGAAGGGTAGCGTGCGAGTGGCGGGGAATCTCCAGGATTGGAACGGCTCTGATGCCAAATGTAAGCACTGGCTAGGGTTCACTCGAATTTCGCCGTAGCCATGAATTATCCTCCCAACCTCCCACACATGGAGCTACAATAGTCAGGCCGAAGCCACCAACTTCAATCCCAAATCTCAGTCTCACACACACACGTGTATATGAATGATGTCGTTACATCCCGTTAACATCCCGTTAACGGGCGCAGTCTGGACCTGCAAGCCACTGGGGAAGGTTACGTTGTCGAGTGGGCCGGGCCTCCGGTCCATGAGCTCGAGTTGTTGTTTCTCGTGTCTTGACTTGATCATCTTCGCTATCAGTCACAGCGCTGGGGCTGCTGACAGGATGGATTAACCGAACAAAGCAGACATGAAATCCGTGAATTCCGGCACAAATGATAGGTGCCAAACGAGGTGTAAGAGATCATTCGTATGATTAGGAGCCGATATGTGTGCATGCGAGTGATTGGGAAGGATCTAGTCGTTGCCAAATTCATGCGAACGAGTAAAGATACCGAAAATATCTCATCCAGTACTATCATGTGGAGCAGCACGTATCATTTTTCCACCCTCGAGACACCAAATGGGCATAGCAGCACCCTGTGCTAGAAGAAGTTTCTCCACGCGCGCGCGGGGGCCGCGGAATTAGGCGGACGGCGACGGCTGCGTGCATATTTCCCATGTGACGCTGATCGAGTTAAAAGCCATCCATCCACGCGAGGGACGACAGCGAGAGATCGGCGCAAGTGGTGCCGTGGTGACGGGTGCGTGGCACGGTGGTGGGCGCGCGGCATCCCTCCACTCACGCTCGCTCCCTCCTCACTCACTCAACCGGCCGGAGGTGACGTGCCACCTGGGCCGGCGCCCGGGCGAAAAGGCAAGACGTACCGAACCAGCCACGAAGCCACGGCGGCGGCCGCTGCACTCCCGCCTGCGTGCGCGCGCGGACGTGCATGAACCTCGCATTCCGCGCCTTGATCGACGCTAAAAATATCGTACTTTGATCTTTTTTCGGGTGATCAAGCGGGGGCGGGAGACGCGACGGCTACTCGAGCTGTTCTCTCTCCCCTATCTACTCCTCTGGGCTGTTCGTTAATTTGGCTGAAGTATGAGTAATATTTTGCTCGCAAAAGATAAATAAAAAAATTGGCGTGCCCATAGGTACTACATCGTCTCGACATATTATTCTTTTTGTGAGTAGACATATTATTATTAATCAACATCGCCACACCTACTAATTAGGTTTTCGTACCGCGTTTAATATATTTTCTTCTTCTTCTTCTTCGATTGTTGTGCAAATTTAATATTTTGCAAAATATCGTCGTGCAAGTTAGAAGTACTGCATCTACGTCGACACAAAGTGAACATTTGTTTTTGCAGCGCCACATCATGAATTCATGCATGTGAGTAATACATTATTTTTTTATTATAGTTCATCCTCCACATTTTGTTAGAAATGACATTTTATCAACTGCAAAAAATTCCTTTTTTATACGCTTCATATTTTTTTATTGTTCTTAAGCCTACATTTGATTTCCATTAGTTTTAGATGTTTTTAGCAACTATTTATGCATTTTTGGCAACAACGCTCGGGGCATCATCTAGTACTCTATGCTGACCAAACATGCCACCTGGGAGTATGTCTCGGGAGATATTAGACATACCATACAACTACCCTGAAAATGTATGGTATAAACAACATATGTTACACAAAATGTATAAACAACATATATTACACAAAATGTATAAATTGCCCTGAAAATGTATGTCCCTGAACGATGCGGCTTATTCGGCAAGTCAGGTGCTCGGCAAACCAAAACACGACGACCACTATCTCGTTGCTCGAAGGCCTTACCATAGAATGCCAAGGCCGCCACCCCATCACCGTCGAGACGCGCCCCAGTGGATGTATAAACTCGTTTTGTTTTTCTAAAGCTGGCCTTTTAGGCTTATGTAAAACTTTTTTAATACTTATCCATGATTTGGTTAGACAACGCAAACAAGTTTTATGTGCAACAGGAATCATGTTTCAGGAAATCTAGTTATAAAACAATTCCTGCATCCAAACAACCCCATATATTAGGTTCAATTTAAACCGGCTTTTAGAGATACAGTTTCGAACAAATTTGAAGGCAACGCATGTTTTGCAATTTCCCTGCAAAAAAAAAAAAAACGCATGTTTGCAAGAGAAAAAAAAAAGAGGCATGACGAGTAATCCCAGCCTGGGAGACCCTCTCGTGTCACCACTATACATCACCACTAAGGCCAACTTCACTGCGCGACCCTATCTTGGCCGGGTGCGTCCGTTTGAGGTAAAATGGACGAATAGCGCGGCCCAACGTGCGGCCTCAAACGGTCAAATGTCCGGATTCCGTCCGTTTTCGACCCATCCCCGACCCAAACTTGCGCTCGGTTTGGGGTGAAACGGACGCGCGCGGACGGCCTCGACGCACGCCCTTGTCCAATCCGTGGCCCGCCTGTCGAGGACACTAGCAGTCCCTCCGCTCCCAACGCTTCCACCCTCTCTCTCCGCCTCGCCTCGCCGCCGGCGCCGTCACTATTCTCCGGCCGCCTCCTCACCGCGCAGCCCCCGGCCGTCCATACCAAACCACGTCTCGACATGGCCGCCACCACGCCCGCGCTTTCGCCGTAGTTTTGGCCGTCGATCGGAGGAGGTTTGGCCGTCGCCGTCTTTGCCGGTGGCAGAGGGGACACGACCGCCGGCGACGTACCACGGCAGCCGCGGCAGATTCCGACGAGAGCTCCAGAGCGACCAGTAGCCGGCCGGCAACCACCCCTGCTGCGTCGAGGTGATCATCGCGGCCTCTTCGCCACCACGACGGCAAGGTGTTCGACATTTTGCCAACAAAGGTATAGACAGTGGAGACGAGTTTTTCTTCCATCACTTCCTTTGTTCATCGGATGATTCGTCGTCGGATGATGACGATCTTGTGGTGGCTGCACTGGTCGTTCACGACCATATTCAACGGCAGCTTCCTCGGTACAGGGGTCAGTCCCTGGTCGTGCTCCCAATCTGAACCGCAACAGGGAGAGAGGCCACGCCCTGCTCTATGCCGATTACTTTTCCAACACCCCGCTCTTTAAGCCGGATAAATTTTGTCGCCGTTTTCGAATGGCAAGGCATGTGTTCAATCGTATCCGAGAGGAAGTGGTTGCTCATGACCCATACTTCGAGTGCAAGACGGATGCCCTTGGCAAGCTTGGATTCTCCTCTTACCAGAAATGCACCGCGGCCATCCGCATGCTTGCATATGGAATTCCAAGCGATCTGGTGGATGAGTATGTGCGTATGAGTGAGACAACATGTCTGATGTCAATGTACAAGTTTTGCCAGGCTGTGATGAGGTGTTTGGCCCAGAGTACTTGAGGCAGCCAACTGCAACTGATACAGAGAGATTGTTGACAACCAACGCAGCTAGAGGCTTTCCAGGCATGCTTGGCAGCATAGATTGTATGCACTGGGAGTGGAAGAACTGTCCATTTGCTTGGCAGGGCTAGTACAAGGGGCATGTCAACGCGTGCACTGTCATATTAGAAGCGGTGGCTTCGCAGGATCTTTGGATATGACATTCTTTCTTCGGCATGGCAGATTCTCACAATGATATCAACGTGCTGCAGCGTTCTCCGGTCTTCGCAAGGCTTGCAGAAGGCCACTCCCCACCTGTCAACTTTGAGATCAACGGCCACCAGTACAACAAGGGATACTATCTAGCTGATGGTATATATCCTCAGTGGTCAACTTTTGTGAAGACAATCTCGAAACCCCAAGGTGAGAAGAGAAAGAGATTTGCCCAAATGCAAGAGAGTGCTAGAAAGGATGTGGAACGTGCTTTTGGTGTGCTTCAATCCCGGTGGGGTATCGTTCGAAACCCTGCCCTGTCATGGGATGAAAGGAAGCTTTGGGAGGTGATAACTGCTTGTGTGATCATGCACAACATGATCGTCGAGGACGAGCGTGATGCGAGTATCTTCGACCAAGGATTTGATTATCAAGGTGAAAATATTGAGCCCCTGCACCAAGACCCGGCCACATTTGAACAATTTGTGCAATTCCACCGTGAGATGCGTGATTGGCACAGTCATTTGAATCTTCAAAATGACTTGGTTGAGCACGTGTGGGATTACATTGGCAACCAATAGACGTATTGGTTCATTTTATGTTCAACTAAGACAATTTCGATTTGGTTATAAAACTTTTTTATTAAGGACAATTTCAATTGGGTTGTAAAACTATTTTAATTTTCAGACAAATATTTGGACGTGCAAACTAGTTTTGATAAGAATATGGACATTTTTGGCCCTGACGGATAGGATGGGGCAAATGGATGCGGCCATGCTGGGCGCACGGCTACCGCATCCCAGGACACGCCCGGACACGACCCCAAATCCCTACCCAAACAGACAGAATTCGGACAAAACGGACGTCCATTTGGGGTCGCGGCGTGGAGTTGGCCTAATAGCATCAATGCTCATTAATCGCTCTGCCGGCAGCCAGTGAGTGATAAAGGAAATAAGACCTCTTCCTGCAGCCGGCAACCACTCCGCTCTGCGTGCTTCTAGCAGCGCGTCCCTCTCGGCCCCACGGACACGTCACGCCACATCCACGCCACCACCTTGTCCGAACATGGTCCCCCGCGCTAGCCGCCCCAACAACTGGCGGGTCCCACCTACCGGTCACAAAAGATCGTGACCCCATCGCTACCCGCCTACGTGTGCAGCTTCCAGGCAGGAGACAGATATCGCTACGCGCACGCACAGGGTGAGGGAGCTCGAGACAACCAACGGAGGCTGCGCAGGTGGGACCAAGCGGGCAGCGCCGCGCGTGGGGCCCGCGGAGGGGACCCCGGTCGTTACAAGAGTCCGCGCCCCCTCTCGCTCCTCGTCTCGTCTCCTCTCCTCTCCTCTCGCGCGTGTACGCCTCTCTGTCTCCCACCCTCCTGCTCCCTCGACGACGATAGCCATTTCACCCCTCTCTCTCTCTCTCCCCCACAGCTCTTCTCTTTGTGGAACAGCCTTCGCGGCCGACCGAGCGCTGCACGGCCTGCGGCGCCGTGCGGGAGGCAGGATGCCGGCGTGGTGGAAGGGCAAGGGCAGGAGCAAGAGCAAGGCGGCGGCGCCGGCGGGGGACGCCGGCACAATTCCGGCCGGGAGGGACGGGGAGAAGGACAGGAAGAACAAGAAGGCGAGCAGCTTCGACGAGGCGCTTATTGGCAGGGAAGGCCGCGGGAAGCAGCTGCAGCAGCCGGCGCCGGCCGTCGGGCACCCGCTGCCGCGGCCGGCGTCCATGCCGTCGGCCTCCGCCCCCGCGTCAGCGTCGGCGTCCGCTTCAAGTGGGGGCAGCTCGTCGCTCGGGTCCTCCGCGGCGTCCGACGAGCCGCTGGATCTCGGAATTTACAGGTGAGAGGCAGCGCCATACTGATCACCACCAGAGTACATACTAGTTGGTCCGGTAGTTAATCTGCCGAGTTTGGGTGGTTGGTTGGTTGCTTCACACACAGGCTAAAAGTTCGAGAGCTTTTGCTCGTGCTCTCGTGTTGAATTCGGTGTAAAGTTTTCGTTTTGGGGCGCTAGGCGTGTCGTACTAGTTGCTGTTCTGCTGAATTATTATTCTTACTCTTTTTTGTTGAATATGCCGTCAGTAGGCAAATTCGAGGTGGTGCTGAGCTGTTCTTGACATCTGTTTGGGTTTCAGATTAGGTTTTTGTGGCTGCTTTGCTCGGAGATGTTTCTCTGGTTTTACTCCCGAAAGTTATGTGTCCATGCTCTGATTTATTCTTTGATTAGTTGGCGGATGAATCCAATTGGAACCGGATTCTGCTGCCCTGTTAGCCTGAAGGAAAAATGGATCTCCTTGAATCTTTGATTCATATCCTTTTTTATACAATTCAGGCTATTGCCTGGGCTTTGTTCGATGGGTTTGGTTTTGTTGTCAACAGAGATGAAAACTTGTTTTCTTGGTTGCAACACTGAATCCTTATCGTTTGGATCTCCGTTTGCGTTTGGTACTGGATTAGTGATGTCTTTACGGTGATTTTTCGTTGCTGTTTTAACTGTTGTTCGATTAATTTTTCAAGGCAGTTCCATCAGCCGATTTGCAAATCTCATCTGGAATTTGTTATTGTGTAAATTAATCTCGAACTCTGTGGCCCAACTTATCGCCGTGTGCTACAAGCATAGGCGACAATGCTTGTTGACCTTTTCTTCTTTCGAATAAAGAATATTACTAAACGACATTCCTTCAATCCCAATTATGTGTTAAGATATGATAGCTCTAGAATGCTTTAAAAAAATGTACTAATGATGCCAAGTGATTGGTTCATAGATGTGCGTTTCAACTGACTTGATTTCCATGCTTAATTCAATAGGATATCAGATGCAAATAGAACACCGGCCATTGATTCTCGGAAACAAAGTCTTGTGCTAGAAGAAGGGCGCTTTGTCGTAAATAATCTGGCTTCGGAGAATAACAGATCGTGTGAACCCTCAGTTTCTCCACGGAAAGAATTTCAACCCAACATTTTGGATCTTCCAAGTGATCGAACGACGTACTGTCATGGTCGAAAATCGACAGAAATTGTGTTTGCTACACGGATGCCGAACTCTCCCCCTAGTTCAAGAGGCAAACATTGTCCAACGTCACCTGTGCATTCAAGAGCATTTGGGCAATGCCCAGGATCCCCTACTGCGTGGCAAGATGATGCACGGAACTCAAGCTCACCACACCCACTTCCTCTTCCTCCAGGCTCCCCGTGCACATCTTCCCGTTCCCTCCATTCACAATGGAAGAAGGGGAAGTTGTTAGGCAGTGGTACATTTGGGCAAGTATACCTCGGATTCAACAGGTTCGCAGTTTGATGCTAGAGCCTTCTATTTTCTCCTCTTCTTCAGCAACTGAACCTTCCCTTTGTACAGTATACTTAACTGCACTCTAAATGTAATGCAGCGAAGGTGGCCAAATGTGTGCAATTAAAGAGGTTAAGGTTATTGCTGATGATTCAAACTCAAAAGAGTGTCTGAGGCAGCTAAATCAGGTATCATCTTTGGAGCATATTGTCTTAGTCAGCATCATTCTCATGTAACGGAAGTTAGTTCTTTCATACTGACACTGCTCTTTATTGACAGGAAATGCTTCTCCTGAATCAGCTTTCGCATCCAAATATTGTGCAGTACTATGGCAGCGAACTGGTAAATACAAAACATATGACGATCTTCCATGCTTTATTCTCGATCGAACATGTAACATTATCATCAATTTTATTCGCAAATAAATAAATAAATTATCCAAGCAATCACAGTCACTATAATATTTTATCTGAAAGTTAGGTGGTGCTGCAATGGTTACTTCGTTAGATACATTAGAATATTTATTTCCAATCATAAACCAGTAAACAACTGTAGTGCAAACAATGAAGTGTACCATTTTATTTGCAGATTTACCCTTTTGCCTGAATAAGTTTCATATTGCAATGCAGTCTAGTGAAACACTCTCAGTCTATCTTGAGTTTGTTTCTGGGGGCTCTATACATAAGTTGCTTCAAGAATATGGTCCATTTGGGGAGACCATCCTCCGGAACTACACTGCACAGATCCTTTCTGGCCTTGCATACTTGCATGGGCGGAATACAGTGCACAGGTACTGGGCAATCATCAAAGTAAATAGAATAGGATGGCCATTTATTTTTGAAAAATATCACGGCTTTTTTATTGATGAAAACTTACCTTTGTCACAGGGATATCAAAGGAGCAAATATACTTGTAGATCCTAATGGTGACATCAAACTTGCAGATTTCGGTATGGCCAAGCATGTAAGTACTAATACTGTGTCAATGATCTGACATTTATTTTATTTACACAAACATCAGTTGGTTAAATGTGGATTTTATTTATACAGATATCAGCATACACATCCATCAAATCTTTCAAAGGAAGCCCCTACTGGATGGCTCCAGAGGTAAGGCTACTGCAATTTTCCCATGTATTTTCCCTTGTTAGTTTAGCACCAACTGATATCTATTTATTCCCCAGGTTATCATGAATACCAATGGATATAGCCTTTCAGTGGACATTTGGAGCCTTGGCTGCACCATTCTTGAGATGGCAACTGCAAGGCCTCCATGGAGTCAGTACGAAGGGGTGAGTGTTATGACAATTTTATATAGCTATGGTGGTTGTTCTTCTGATGATTGTCTGCTAAGCTTTGTAATCGATTTCACAGGTGGCTGCAATATTCAAAATTGGAAACAGCAAAGACATACCTGATATCCCAGATCATCTTTCTTCTGAAGCGAAAAGCTTTTTGAAACTCTGCTTGCAGCGCGATCCTGCTGCGCGCCCAACTGCTGCGCAATTAATAGAACATCCTTGGGTGAAGGACCAAGCTTCAGTCAGGTCCTCTAGGTCTGGCTCTGGCATTACTAGGGATATGTTCTCAACTTCCACTGATGGCAGCAAAGCCACGGTACGTCTACAGTCTATGACTATGCACTGTCAAATAGTGGTCTATATTATGAAATCCGCCTGTGCTTGTGCTATGTATGATAACCAGTTATGGCCGGATGACATTATCTCTCATATTAGTTAGCCTCAATATTGAGTGTGGTGTCCTTTAATTTCTAACCACTATGATCAAATTTCAGGTAAAGACAAGCATCGAGTTGTCATCCTACAGAAGCTTATCACCTCTACGAGATACTAATCTCAGGATGAGAAACTTAGTGGTGCCAGCATCTTCTATTCCTTCGATATCAACTCACAGGGCCTCTGCCATGTATGTTCTCGTTCACTAATTTTGCTAAAAATATGGTAAATTACGTCTCTTCCATTGTCTAACAGAATCTGGTAATCTGATTTGTCCAGCAGCGCATCCAATGTGCGTATGAACATGTCCCTGCCCGTCTCGCCGTGCACTAGCCCGTTACGGCAGTACAGGCAGTCGAACCGGAGTTGTTTGCCATCACCTCCGCATCCAGCATATTCGGCTGGAGCAGCCAACTACAGCCCTATCAACAATGTGCTGTACCCTACGCGGCCAAGCAACTATCTCACAGACCCGTGGCTCGAAACCCCTCGCCAGAAAACACAAACATTTGATTCTCCAAGAAGATTGTAAAAATTCCAATCATACATGTTTTGTATACTGGAAGAATATATACTCCATAAGTTAAGGTGTTAGAACTTAGGAGGACAAAGGTGTACTTTTTGCTTTCTGTTTAGCCCTTTCTGTATGTATCTCCCCTCAGGATACAGTTGCCTCGTCCTTTGTACAAATTCAGAAAATGAGATGTAGTGAAAAACAATAGCATTTTTGTTCAGAAAAAGAGAGAATGGCATTTCAGGCTGTACCTGTATTTGCTGTGTCCCTCGTATGATCAGTTTTGAATGAATACAGGTTTCTACTAATCTTCAGAAGCTCGGTGATTTACAGATAAGGTGTTACGAATTTGGAGAAAATCAGGGCAGCTTTATCTGATGCACTTTGAAAACATCCCCTCTGTATGTCACCGTCTTCTCCTCAACACCAAGGCCCCACAGATGCCCTTGCAGCTTCAGTACTCCCTTGGCACCCTCACCTTTCTTGACGACGATATCGTTGCTAGTCCCAGTGTCAGTATTTGCTGCTTCCCAGACAAAGCTGAAGACACGGAGAGCGCGGCTCAGCTGCTTGATGCCGCTCCGGACCGCGAGTTCATCGCCGTCGACGAGGAATTTCACGGCGTGTATGGTGACATTCTTGCCTTCCTTGCCGGACAGGCATTTGCCGATATGCACCTCGATGTCCCGGACAGTGCCGTAGAGGTAGAAGAGCAGCAGCGTGTAGAGGTCCCGGGACGAGTGCCCCAGGTTCTTGGACAGATTCCTCTGCACCAGGCAGTCCTGGTGGCGCGCCTCCTTGAAGGCGATGTCCCTCTCGACAATGATGTCGCGTATCTGGTACAGCCCCTCCTTCATGGCCTCCACCTTCTGCGCGTGCCCGGCTAGCCGCTCGTCGGTTGCCAGGCTCTTCCCCAGGTCCGTGAACATGTCCAGTACTTCTTGCCATGTCTTTGCCGGCGGCGGCGAAGGGGACGGCCTCCTGTACGGCGTTGGGCGCATCCAGGACGGCGAGGCGGAGGTCGCCGCGTCCGCGGTCTCCGACAGGAAGCTGGCGCAGGCCGATGCGATCTGTTCGGCCATCCGAATCGCCTGGGACGGGGGCTCCAGCGCGCCCATGTCTGCTCGAAGGTCCCTGAGCACCTCCTCCAGCGCGCCGCGCCAGACGTGGTGCTGCGTCACCTGCGGGCAGACCGTCAGCCGCACGTTCTTCCGCCGCTGCGCTGACACGCCGAGAACGTCGCAGACCTTCGTGAGCGAGCTCAGCGCCGTCGTCTTGAGCGGCGGCCCGCGCCGGGTCGCGGCGAACTCACCCGCGAGGGCGTCGAAGTGCTCCACCCGGGCGAGGGCGTGCACATCGGTGACAAGGGATCCTGTCGCGGCGTCCCGCAGGTCGCCATCTACGAGGTCGACGCCTTGGAGCGACCCCGCGAGACGGAGCAGCCTGGCGTAGGCGGCCGGGTACCAGCCCCGGGACGGCGGGACGCGCTCTTGCTCCTCCTCGGAGGCCGGACCAGGCACGAAGTGGACCCCTCTGGTACCGACGCCCATGCCAGTCCCGCCCAACGAGAGCGCGCGGAGTACGGCATCCGTGTGTAGCACGGGCTTAAGCTTAGCGCGGCATTTCGTCGAACACCTTGTGAGCAGCGTCATTGCGCAAGCCTGTGCGTCGCCTGGAATTTCCACTGTAACGGGAACACACGTTACGTTGGGTGTTCTGAGTAGTAAATGATCCCTGGGTGGCGATTAAATAGCCGGCCCAAATCGAGATCAGTGACCCTGCCAGCCGCACTCATTCTGTGCATACGAAAACCGAACAAAAAACCATACCGAAAATAAACTGAACCGAACCAATTTTATGGTTTTTATGATTTCTGATTTCGATATGGTATAAACTTTTCATACCGATTTAAACTTTGGTTTTTATGATATATACCGAAAAACCGAACGGTTAACCGAATAAACCGAAGTAAAAATAAATTTATATTTCTTGAGATGAGCAACTATACAAGTTGTCATTTTTCTTGTACATGAGTCAAATTCCCTACTAAACAAATATTTTTTCTTGTAACATAGTCATTTTTCTCTTTTTAAAATGCTAAGCACGTCCATAATCATCAATAGATGAATCAATGCATGCATATATACTCACATATATAGTTATATACTATTTACATATATAGTTATATACTATTTGTGTAAAATAGTATGTATTCTGAGTCATAAATTTGCAAATTATTATTACGTCATTTTCAAATTCGCGTCAACTTTCATTATTATGGTATATATCGAAATAATTTGGTATATACCAAAACCGAATCGTATTTTAATTTCGTATCATATTTACCGAAGTATTAATACCGTACAAACCAAAAAACCATATAAACCGAGCCATGTAAACCAATAAACCGAACGCACAGAGAAAAGCCACACTATTCGTTCGTTGTATGCCGTACGATCAGCGTGAGGGTCGTCTTCTTCCCCGTGCAAGAAAAGAAAAAAAACCCTCTCTCTCCTCTGTCTTCCATCTCACACGTGCCCCGCCTCACACCATGATGTTAGCCCTGCGGGCTCCTGCACGCTCGCTTTTGCCGCTCCATCGTCGGCCTACTCGTCGCTCGTAGCATAGGCCGCATGTGTCCGCATGTGACGCCCGGATAATTAAGCTACAGTAATTCCACGCTAATGATGCCACGTCACCTCGGTTACTGTTGTTAATCTCGCGATGGTCCAAAAAGATTCAAATTCAAATTTAAAATAAAGACAAACATCAAAAGTTTTCAAACATCAAAACAAAAATGTTCAAACTGGGACAAATAAATCCTAAGTAATAATGATGGAGAGACCACACTTGTATAAAATGTGTAAATACTCAAAAATGATTAAAATAGTAGCAAAAACAATTAGTTAAATGATTATAAAATAATAAACAATTACAAACTATTTTATATTAGGTGCCAAGTTAATTGTGGTAGTGACATAAGTATTAATAATATTTTAGGTACAACTTGGGTATTTCATAAAACAAAAGAAATTAATAAAACAGAAAATAAGAAATAAAAGAAAGTACTCCCTCCGTTCCTAAATATTTGTCTTTCTAGAGATTTCAAATGGTCACCACATACGGATGTATATAGACATATTTTAGAGTGTAGATTCACTCATTTTGTTCCGTATGTAGTCACCATTTGAAACCTCTAGAAAGACAAATATTTAGGAACGGAGGGAGTAGAAACTAAGAAAAACAAAGAAAACACGCCCCACTGGCCCAACTGGGCTATGGCCCAGCCGACCGCTCACCAGGGCGGCCCACATCCCCTCCTACTAACCCCCACACCCCTTTCCCAAACCCTAGCCCGATCCCCTTTCCCCCCGTCGCCTCTCCCTCCCCCGATCCAGATCGGGATCAGGGGCATCGGCCCCAACCCCCGATGCTGATCGTTGCCGCCGCCCGGAATGCCCCTCGCCGCCTCGACCTCGTCTTCGCCCGTCGCCACCCCGTCCGTCGTCGTCCGCAGCACTACCTCACCGGCGCCTCATCCCTACCGGCCTGCTTCCTTCTTCGTCGTCGTCTCCGACCACCACCCCGAGCACCGCTGCCCGAACCCCTACCGGCCCCGTGAGCACGCGCCCCTCCCTCCTCTCTCTCCCTCGCCCCGACGTGCTCCTCCGCGCGCACCCGTGCCGACCACGCGCTACCGCACCGTCCGCTCCGCGCCCCCCAGCACGAGCCCTCGCGCACGCGCGCTCGCGGCGACCGCGCCCCACCTGCGCCTGGCCTCGCGCGCTGCCGTGCCTCGCCGCACCCACGACCATGCCCCTTGCCCGCGCTGTGGCCGCCGCTGCGCTCTGCGCCTCCTCTCCACTCTTTGACGCCATGCACCGTGGCCTCTACTTCGCCTCGCTGCGCCCCCTGCCCGTTCTTTGCCGTGTCCGACTGCGGTTGGCAGCGCGCGCTCGCGCTGACACTCCCCGTCACCGCTCCCGCTCGTGCATCCGCCCGCTGCTGCACTCACCGGCGCCGCCGCTCAGCTCCACTCCCTCCCTGGCCGTGGCTCCCCGGAGCCGCCCGCGCCTTCGCGCCCCCCTCTGACCCGACTTTCTGCAGCGCCATCGCTGCCGCTACACGCCAGTCGCCGGCGCTCCGGTGGCTCGCCGGAGCCCCGCCTCCCATGGCCCTGGCCGCCGGCGCCGACGTGCCCCCGCACGCCCAGCGCCCCACGGGCTCGCGCCCGTTCGGGCGCCCAGCCCCGTTGCTCGCCCGTAACCGCTAAGGCCCCCTGGCCCAATGGCAAACGGGCCCCAGCGCCCCAGAACGATTAAAAAAAGAAGATTAAAAAAATATATAATAATAAAAATAATATATTATTTAATTAATTTAACTAACTTAATTAATTATATTAAATTAACCTAATTAATTAGTGTTAATTAATTAAATAGTAATTAGATTAGTTAAACCCTAATTAGCTTAAACAGTCCATGACAGTTGGGACCCACGTCAGTTTGACCAGTCAACACCTCTGTTGACTGCTGACGTCAGCATGCACTGTTCTGGATAATGTTGAATTAAATTAATTAAATAAATCATTAAATCTTTTAAAATTAATATAAAATAAACCGTAGCTCAGATGAAAATACTTTCTACATGAAAGTTGCTCAGAACGACGAGACGAATCAGGATACACAGCCCGTTCGTCCGCCACACACCCCTAGCATATCGAACACCCAACTTTCCTCCTCTGGTACATCTGTCCGAAAACGCGAAACACCGGGGATACTTTCCCGGATGTTTCCCCCCTTCGCCGGTATCACCTCTTACCGCGTTAGGGCACACCTAACACCGCTGTTTGCTTTGTCATGCATCGTTATGCATCTGTTTGCATTGTATTCATTGTTTCTTCCCCCTCTTCTCTCCGGTAGACTACGAGACCGACACCGCTGCTGGTGCCCCGTCCGACTACGCTGTTGACGACCCCTCCGTCTTGCCAGATCAACCAGGCAAGCCCCCCCTTGATCACTAGATATCACCTATTCTTCTCTATACTGCTTGCATTAGAGTAGTGTAGCATCTTACTGCTTTTTGATTAATCCTATTCTGATGCATAGCCCGACTTTGCTACTACTGTTGTTACCTTTACCTGCAATCCTACATGCTTAGTATTCCATCTGTGGCCCTACCTTCTTGTCCGTATGCTGTGCTATACTATCGGGCCGTGATTACTCGGGAGGTGATCACGGGTATATACTATATACTTTATACATGATACATGTGGTGACTAAAGTCGGGTCAACTCGAGGAGTGCCCGCGAGTGATTCACGGATTGGGGGCTGAAAGGACATACTTTCCCGACGGCCCTCTGTGTGGATCTTTGTGGCGGAGCGACAGGGCAGGTTGAGACCACCTAGGAGAGAGGTGGGCCTGGCCCTGGTCGGCGTTCGCGGTTATTTCATAATAACACGCTTATCGAGATCTTGGTATTTGATCTGAGTTGGGTCGTTGACCTCAAACGCACTAACCGCCACGTGGGACAAGATATGGGCAACCGGCGTCGTGGTATCAGCCGAAGCTCTTTTTGACGTCAGCGACTAAGCGGCGCGCGCCGGATTGGACTGGAACGCCTGCTAGGCTAGGTCTGCTTCCGGCCGCGTACGCAACGTGCAGGTGTGCAATGGGCGATGGGCCCAGACCCCTGCGCGCATAGGATTTAGACCGGCGTGCTGACCTCTCTGTTGAGCCTAGGTGGGGCTGCGACGTGTTGATCTCCCGAGGCCCGACATGACCCAGGAAAGTGTGCCCGGCCAGAGGGATCGAGCGTGTCGGGTAATGTGGTGCACCCCTGTAGGGAAGTTGATCTATTAGAATAGCCGTGTCCACGGTAACAGGCGACCCGGAGTTGTACCGTGACCTTATGACAACTAGAACCGGATACTTAATAAAACACACCCTTTCAAGTGCCAGATACAACCCGGTGATCGCTCTCTAACAGGGCAACGAGGAGAGGATCGCCGGGTAGGATTATGCTATGCGATGCCACTTGGTGAACTTACCATCTACTCTCTTCTACATGCTGCAAGATGGAGGTGGCATGAAGCATAGTCTTCGACAGGATTAGCTATCTCCCTCTTATTCTGGCATTCTGCAGTTCAGTCCACCGATATGGCCCTTTACACATATACCCATGCATATGTAGTGTAGCTCCTTGCTTGCGAGTACTTTGGATGAGTACTCACGGTTGCTTTTCTCCCTCTTTTCCCCTTTCCCTTCTACCTGGTTGTCGCAACCAGATGCCGGAGCCCAGGAGCCAGACGCCACCGTCGACGACGACTCCTACTACACTGGAGGTGCCTACTTCTACGTGCAGGCTGCTGACGATGACCAGGAGTAGTTTAGGAGGATCCCAGGCAGGAGGCCTGCGCCTCTTTCGATCTGTATCCCAGTTTGTGCTAGCCTTCTTAAGGCAAACTTGTTTACTTATGTCTGTACTCAGATATTGTTGCTTCCGCTGACTCGTCTATGATCGAGCACTTGTATTCGAGCCCTCGAGGCCCCTGGCTTGTATTATGATGCTTGCATGACTTATTTATGTTTTAGAGTTGTGTTGTGATATCTTCTCGTGAGTCCCTGATCTTGATCGTACACGTTTGCGTGCATGATTAGTGTACAATTGAATCGGGGGCGTCACACCGCAACTCCGCATGAGTGATCAGCGTAGTCCCCCGCTTGCATCACCTCTTGGTTGCTATTTGTAGCCTTTTGGTTTGCCGGTTGCAACTCCACCTTCGCCAGTTCTAGCAATCAAGGCCGCCGGTTCTAGAATCGCCACCACTTGTAACGCCTAGCCACCACTGGTCGACCGACATGACCTATGCCCACGGTCGCAACATCTCGGCCCTATGGTTTCAACATCTCGGCTTGATGGTCGCAACAATTTCTCTTGGTGGTCGCAACATCTGGCCTTGCCATTCCAGCAACTCGGCCGAATGGTTGAACAAATTCTTTCTGCGGTCCCAACATTTCCGTCCACCGCTCGCAGCATCAGTGGCGATGCACGCATCAACTACCTACTCCGGCCATTGCAACTTCTCATATCGCCGGGCCAAGGGCCACACTGCACTGGTTGCGGTGTTGACGGAGGACGGTTGCAACTCCCGCATGAGGCTAGCATACTCGTCGGTGAAGATGCCACAGCTTTCCACGTCGCCGGTCACATCAACACATTGCCTTGGTTGTAGCATCCGGTTGCAGCTCCCTCTTGAGCTTGCACAAAAATCGTCAGTGACACCCCCACTCGTAGCAACAATTGTACCAGATACGTCCATTTAGCATCATAATTCCCCATTGTTTTTTATATCTTATTTTGATGCTATATTTCATAATATGAAGAAATTCTAGTGACTTTTCTCTCTCAAAATGCAAGATACATCAAAGGAGGGAGATTACTAGCAACTGTAATTCTGACCTGAAAAAGCTACAACACAGATAGCAATTCTTCGAAGCTCAAAATGAAGTGAAATTTTATGAAGATTTCTTTTAGAATATATTACAGATACAGGAAGAAAGAAGCAACGAAGAAGTGCAACAGGGGCCCCACAATCTTAGGGAGCGCGACCACCCCAAGCCGCGCCATCCAGGTTTGTGGGGTCCACAAAGCTCCTATCCCGACGTCCTTTGGTCATATACTCCCATTTTCCCTAGAAAAAAAATAAAGAGAACACTTTCGGGACTTTTCGTGATGGTCTCGAGGCGAAACCATGACAGGAGCACTTTTGCGCTCCGGCAGAGCGATTCTGCCGGGGAAACCTCTCTCCGGGAGGGGGAAATCGAATCCTTCATAATCACCAACGTTGCTCTCATCGTGGGAGGCACCATCTTCATCGGCACCATCTCATCTCCAAATCATAGTTCATCTTTTGTAATCAATCTTTGTATCAAACCTCAGATTGGTACTCCCTCCGGTCCTTTTTACTCTGCATATAAGAATTGTCTGAAGTCAAACTTCATAAAGTTTGACCTTATTTATATGAAAAAATATCAACATCTACCAATATGAAAATTTAAGTCATGACACATCTACTGATATTGATTTCATATTGCGAATGTTGGTATTTTTTTCTATAAAGTTGGTCAAACATTATGAGGGTTGACTTTAGACAAATCTTATATGCGAACTAAAAAGGACCGGAGGGAGTACCTAGGGGTGCTAGCAGTGTTGATTACATCTTGTAGTTGATGCTAGATTTATTTAATTGGTGGAAGATTATTATGTTCAGATTGTTTATCATATATTAATACCCACTGATCATGAACAATATGATGAGTCGTGAGTAGTTGCACTAGTTCTCGAAGACATGGGAGAATTCTTGTTATTAGTAATCATGTGTAAGTTGATCAACGTTCAATGTTTTCATAATATGTTGTGTTGTTCTTCCTCTAGTGGTGTTATGTGAACGTCGACTACATGATACTTCACCATCTTTGGGCCTAGGGGAAGGTATCGTGGAATTAGTTTGTAGATGATGGGTTGTGGGAGTGATAGAAAGCTAAACCCCAATTTATGAATTGCTTCGTGAGGGGCTGTTTTGGATCCACATGTTTAATGCTGTGGTTACATTTATCTTTAAGTACTCCTCTTGTAGTTGCGGTCCACCCATATAAAAATTATCAAGGCAATGGACATGAGTCAATTAGTCGTGGTGAAATTTACTTGGCGATATTCCCGTGTGTCTTCAAGAGCGTTTTGATCACTACAAGTGTTGGGAATTGTTGGACATGCATAGCAACGAGGGGCAGAGTGTGTCTACGTACCCTCGTAGACCGTAAGCGGAAGAATTTCACAACGCGGTTGATGTAGTCGAACTTTCTTCATGCTCCATCGATCGAGTACTGAACGTAGGACACCTTCGAGTTCTGCACACATTCAGCTCGGTGACGTTCCTCGTCTTCTTGATCCAGCAAGACGTCGAGGAAGTAGATGAGTTCCGTCAGCACGATGACATGGTGACGGTGATGGTGTAGTGATCCTCGCAGGGCTTTGCCTAAGCACCGCGAAAATATGACCGGGGGTGTAAACTGTGGAGGGGGCGCCGCACACGGCTGACAATTGATGTTGTGTGTTCTAGGCGCCCCCCTCCCCACATATATATAGGTGGGAGGGGAGGAGAGGCAGCCAGGGGCCCCAAGTAGGACGGATCCTACTTGGGGTTCCCCCAAGTGGCGCCCCCCTTTTCCTTTTCCCACCGGAGAAGAAAGGAAGGGGAAGAGAGAAATGAAGGGGGGGGGGTCGAACCCCCTTTGTTCCTTCTCAAATTTGGCCACATGCCAGGGGGGCGCCACCCCTTGTGGGCTGGTTTACTCCCCTCTTATGGCCCATATACATCCCCCGTGGGTTCCGGTAACCCCCCCAGTACTCCGATAAATACTGATACACTTCGGAACACTTCCGGTGTCCGAATACTATCATCGTATATGTCAATCTTTACCTCTCGGCCATTTTAAGACTCCTCGTCATGTCCGTGATCTCATCCGGGACTCCAAACAACATTCGGTCACCAAATCACATCACTCATATAATACAATATCGTCATCGAACGTTAAGCGTGCGGACCCTACTTGTTCGAGAACTATGTAGACATGACCGAGACACCTCTCTGGTCAATAACCAATAACGGAACTTGCATTCTCATATTGGCTCCTACATATTCTACGAAGATCTTTATCGGTCGAACCGTTATGACAACATACGTTATTCCCTTTGTCCATCTGTATGTTACTTGCCTGAGATTCGGCCGTCGGTATCTTCATACCTAGTTCAATCTCGTCACCGACAAGTCTCTTTACTCGTTCTGTAATACATCACCTCGTGACCAACTCCTTAGTCGTTTGCTTGCAAGCTTATGATGTGTATTACCGAGAGGGCCCAGAGATACCTCTCCGATACTCGGAGTGACAAATCCTAATCTCGATCTATGTCAACCCAACAAACACCATCAGAGATACTTGTAGAGCATCTTTATGATCACCCAGTTATGTTGTGACGTTTGATAGCACACAAGGCATTCCTCCGGTATTCGGGAGTTGCATAATCTCATAGTTGAAGGAATATGTATTTGACATGAAGAAAGCAGTAGCAATAAAACTGAACGGTCATTATGCTAAGCTAACGGATGGGTCTTGCCCATCACATCATTCTCCTAATGATGTGATCTTATTATTAAATGACAACTCATGTCCATGGTTAGGAAACCTTAACCATCTTTGATCAACGAGCTAGTTCAAGTAGCGGCTCACTAGGTACACAGTGTTTGTCTATGTATTCACACATGTATATGGGTTTCCGATCAATACAATTCTAGCATGAATAATAAATATTTATCATGAATAAGGGAATATAAAATAACAACTTTATTATTGCCTCGAGGGCATATTTCCTTCAGTATCCCACTTGCACTAGAGTCAATAATCTAGATTACATTGTAATGATTCTAACACCCATGGAGTCTTGGTGTTGATCATGTTTTGCTCATGGAAGACGCTTAGCCAACGAGTCTGCTACATTCAGATCCGTATGTATTTTGCAAATAGCTATGTCTCTGATGACCCACAAGTATATGGGATCAATTGTAACCTTTTCGATAAGTAAGAGTGTCGAACCCAAGGAGGAGTAGAAGGAAATGACAAGTGGTTTTCAGCAAGGTAATGTCTGCAAGTACTAGAATTGTAAGTAACATAGTAGTTTGATAGCAATATAATTTGTAATGAGCAAGTAACGATAATTGTAACAAAAGTGCAGCAAGATAGCCCAATCCTTTTGAGGCAAAGGACAGGCCAAAATGGTCTCTTATAATAAGCAAAGCGTTCTTGAGGGTACACGGGAATTTCATCTAGTCACTTTCATCATGTTGGTTTCATTCGTGTTCACTACTTTGATAATTTGATATGTGGGTGGACCGGTGCTTAGGTGCTGTTCTTACTTGAACATACCTCCGACTTATGATTAACCCCCTCGCAAGCATCCACAACTACAAGAAAAGTATTAAGAATAAATTCTAACTATAGCATTAAACTTTTGGATCCAATCGGTCCCTTACGGAATAGCGCATATACTAGGGCTTAAGCTTCTGTCACTCTCGCAACCCATCATCTAATAACTACTCCACAATGCATTCCCTTAGGCCCAAATATGGTGAAGTGTCATGTAGTCGATGTTCACATGACACCACTAAGGGAATTACAACATACATACTATCAAAATATCGAACACATATCAAGTTCACATGATTACCTGCAACAAGATTTCTCCCATGACCTCAAGAACAAAAGTAACTACTCACGAATGATAATCATGCTCAAGATTAGAGGGGTATTAATAGCATATTGGATCTGAACATATAATCTTCCACCAAATAAACCATATAGTAATCAACTACAAAATGTAATCAACACTACTAGTCACCCACAAGCACCAATCTATAGTTCCAGTACGAAGCTTGAACACAAGAGATGAACTAGGGTTTGAGATGAGATGGTGTTGTTGAAGATGTTGATGGAGATTGCCCTCCCCAAGATGGGAGAGTTATTGGTGACGATGATGACGATGATTTCCCCCTCCGGGAGGGAAGTTCCCCCGACGGAATTGCTCCGCCGGAGGGCAAAAGTGCTCCTGCCCAAGTTCCGCCTCGAGACGGCGGCGCTCCGTCCCGAAAGTCCTCTCCTTATTTTTTCTAGGTCAAAATGACTTATATACCAGAAGATGGGCACCGGAGGTGGGCCGAGCTGAGCACAACCCACCAGGGCGCGCCTGGGGGGCCAGGCGCGCCCTGGTGTCTTGTGCTCACCAGGTGCCCCCCCTCCGATGGTTATTTGCTCCAGTATTTCTTATTTATTCCATAAAAAATCCTCGTGAAGTTTTATCTCATTTGGAGTTGTGCAGAATAGGTAGCCTGACATAGCTTTTCCAGGTCCAGATTTCCAGCTGCCAGAATTCTCCCTCTTTGTGTGAACCTTGCAAATTATGAGAGAAAAGGCATTAGAATTACTCCAAAAAGCATTATTATGCATAAAAAATTTATAAATAACATTACGTAAACATGATGCAAAATGGACGTATCAGTCTCCCTCGTTGACTTGATCACAGATGGAGTTGAAGCGTCTCTTGATGTGTTGGGTTCTTTTGTGAAATATAGTTTTTCACTGGACCCGATGCAGTAGGTATTACACCTAGATCGGGTATGAACTCCTTCATCCAGACTCCTTCATTTGCTGCTTCCGAAACAACTATGTACTCCGCTTCACACGTAGATCCCGCCACGACGCTTTGCTTGGAACTGCACCAACTGACAGCTCCAACATTCAAAATAAATACGTATCCGGTTTGTGACTTAGAGTCATCCGGATCAGTGTCAAAACTAGCATTGGCGAAATCATTTACGATGTGCTCTTTGTCACCTCCATAAACGAGAAACATATCCTTGGTCATTTTCAGGTACTTCAGGATGTTCTTGACCGCTGTCTAGTGATCCACTCCTGGATTACTTTGGTACCTCCCTGCCAGAGTTATGGCAAGGCACACATCAGGTCTAGTACACAACATAGCATACATGATAGAACCTATGGATGAGGCATAGGGAATGACTTTCATTTTCTCTCTATCTTCTGCAGTGGTCGGGCATTGAGTCTAACTCAATTTCATACCTTGTAACACAGGCAAGAACCCTTTCTTTGACTAATCCATTTTGAACTTCTTCAAAACTTTGTCAAGGTATGCGCTTTGTGAAAGTGCTATTAAGCGTCTTGATTTGTCTCTATAGATCTTGATGCCTAATATATAAGTAGCTTTACTGAGGCCTTTCATTGAAAAACTCTTATTCAAGTATCCTTTTACGCTATCCAGAAATTCTACATCATTTCCAATCAACAATATGTCATCCACATATAATATTAGAAATGCTACAGAGCTCCCACTCACATTCTAGAAAATACAGGCTTCTCCGAAAGTCTATATAAAACCATATGCTTTGATCACCTCATCAAAGCGTATATTCCAGCTCCAAGATGCTTGCACCAGTCCATAGATGGATCGCTGGAGCTTGCACACTTTGTTAGCACCTTTAGGATCGACAAAACCTTCTGGTTGCATCATATACAACTCTTCTTTAAGAAATCCATTAAGGAATGCAGTTTTGACGTCCATTTGCCAGATTTCATAATCATAAAATGTGGCAATTGCTAACATGATTCGGACAGACTTAGGCATCGCTACGGGTGAGAAAGTCTCATCGTAGTCAACTCCTTGAACTTGTCATAAACCTTTTGCGACAAGTCGAGCTTTGTAGACAATAACATTACCATGAGCGTCAGTCTTCTTATTGAAGATCCATTTATTCTCTATGGCTCGCCGATCATCGGGCAAGTCCACCAAAGTCCATACTTTGTTCTCATAAATGGATCCTATCTCAGATTTCATGGCGTCAAGCCATTTATCGGAATCTGGGTTCATCATAGCTTCTTCATAGTTCGTAGGTTCGTCATGGTCTAGTAACAGAACTTCCAGGACATGATTACCATACCACTCTGTTGCGGAACGTGCTCTGTTTGACCTACGAGGTCCAGTAGTAACTTGATTTGAGTTTCATGATCATCATCATTAGCTTCCTCTCTGGTTGGTGTAGGCATCACGGAAACAGATTTCTCTAATGAGCTACTTTCCAATTCGAGAGAAGGTACAATTACCTCATCAAGTTCTACTTTTCTCCCACTCACTTCTTTCGAGAGAAACTCCTTCTCCAGAAAGTTTCCATTCTTGGCAACAAAGATCTTGCCTTTGGATCTGTGGTAGAAGGTGTACCCAATTGTTTCTATAGGGTATCCTATGAAGACGCACTTCTCCGATTTGGGTTCGAGCTTATCAGGCTGAAGCCTTTTGACATAAGTGTCGGATCCCAAATTTTAAGAAACGACAACTTAGGTTTCTTTCCAAACCACAGTTCATACGGTGTCCTCTCAACAGATTTAGACGGTGACCTATTTAACGTGAATGCAACTGTCTCTAATGCAAAACCCAAGATAGTGGTAAATCGGTAAGAGACATCATAGATCGTACCATATCTAATAAAGTACGGTTACGACGTTCAAACACACCATAACTCTATGGTGTTCCAGGTGGCGTGAGTTGTGAAACTATTCCACATCGTTTTAAATGAAGGCCAAACTTGTAACTCAAATATTCGCCTCCGCGATTAGATTGTAGAGACTTTATTTTCTTGTTACGACGATTCTCCACTTCATTAATTAGATATACCCATATCTGCTCAAATCATCTGTGAAGGTCAGAAAATAACGATACCTGCCGCGTGCCTCAACACTCATCAGACCGCATACATCGGTATGTATTATTTCCAATATGTCATTAGCTCGCTCCATTGTTCCGGAGAACGAAGTTTTAGTCATGTTGCCCATGAGGCATGGTTCACAAGTATCAAATGATTCATAATCAAGTGATTCCAAAAGCCCATCTGCATGGAGTTTCTTCATGCCCTTTACAGCAATATGACCTAAATGGCAGTGCCACAAATATGTTGCACTATCATTATTAACTTTGCATCTTTCAGCATCAATATTATGAATATGTGTATCACCACAATTGAGATTCAACAAAAATAGACCACTCTTCAAGGGTGCATGCCCATAAAATATATTACTCATATAAATAGAACAACCATTATCCTCTGATTTAAATGAATAACCATCTCGCACTGAAGAAGATCCAGATATAATGTTCATGCTCAACGCTGGCACCAAATAAAAATTATTCAGGTCTAAAACTAATCCTGAAGGTAGATGTAGAGGTAGCATGCCGACGGCGATCACATCGACCTTGGAACTAGTCCCGGCACACATTGTCCCCTCGTCCTTAGCCAATCTTTCTTTAACCCGTAGCCCATGTTTCGAGTTACAAACATGAGCAACCGAACCAGTACCAAATACCGAGGCGCTACTACGAGCATTAGTAAGGTACAAATCAATAACATATATATATATATCAAATATACCTTTGTTCACTTTTCCATCCTTCTTATCCGCCAAATACTTGGGGTAGTTCCGCTTCTAGTGACCAGTCCCTTTGCAGTAGAAGCACTCAGTTCCAGGCTTGGCTCCAGCTTTGGGCTTCTTCCCGGGAGTGGCAACTTGCTTGCCATTCTTTTTGAAGTTCCCCTTCTTTACCTTGCCCTTCTTCTTGAAACTAGTGGTCTTGTTAACCATCAAAACTTGATGCTCCTTCTTGATTTCTACCTCCGCAACTTTGAGCATTGCGAAGAGCTCTGGAATTTTCTTGTCCATCCCTTGCATATTATAGTTCATCATGAAGCCTTTGTAGCTTGGTGGCAGTGATTGAAGAACTCTGTCAATAACACTATCATCTGGAAGATTAACTCCCAGCTGAGTCAAGTGATTATGATACCCAGACATTTTGAGTATGTGTTCACTGACAAAACTATTCTCCTCCATCTTGCAGCTATAGAACTTGTTGGAGACTTCATATCTCTCAACTCGGGCATTTGCTTGAAATATTAACTTCAACTCCTGGAACATCTCATATGGTCCATGACGTTCAAAATGTCTTTGAAGTCCCGATTCTAAGCCGTAAAGCATGGCACACTGAACTATCGAGTAGTCATCAGATCGAGCTTGCCAGACGTTCATAACATCAGCATCTGCTCCTGCAGTAGGCCTTTCACCTAGCGGCGCATCAAGGACATAATTGTTCTGTGCAGTAATGAGGATAATCTTCAAGTTACGGACCCAGTCCATGTAGTCACTACCATCATCTTTCAACTTAGCTTTCTCTAGGAACGCATTAAAATTCAAGGGAACGGTAGCACGAGCCATTGATCTACAACATAGATATGCAAATACCATTAGGACTAAGTTCATGATAAATTAAGTTCAATTAATCAAATTACTTAAGAACCCCTACTTAGATAGACATCCCTCAAGTCATCTATATTATATGTGATCCAAATCAACTAAACCATGTCCGATCATCACGTGAGATGGAGTAGTCATCAATGGTGAACATCTCTATGTCGATCATATCTACTATATGATTCACATTCGACCTTTTGGTCTCCAGTGTTCCGAGGCCATGTCTGTACATGCCAGGCTCGTCAAGTTTAACCCGAGTATTCCGCATGTGCAAAACTGTCTTGCACTCGTTGTATGTGAACGTAGAGTCTATCACACCCGATCATCACGTGGTGTCTCAACACGATGAACTGTCGCAACGGTGCATACTCAGGGAGAACACTTTTACCTTGAAATTTAGTTAAGGGATCATCTTATAATGCTACCGCTGTACTAAGCAAAATAAGGTGCATAAAAGATAAACATCACTTGCAATCAAAATATATGACATGATATGGCCATCATTATCTTGTGCTTTTGATCTCCATCTCCAAAGCATCGTCATGATCTCCATCGTCACTGGTTCGACACCTTGATCTCCATCATTTCGTCGTGGTCGTCTTGCCAACTATTTCTTCTACAACTATCGCTAACGCATAGTGATAAAGTAAATCAATTACATGGCGTTTGCATTTCATACAATAAAGAGACAACCATAAGGCTCATGCTGGTTGTTAGATATCTTACAAAACATTATCATCTCATACAATAACATTTATCACATCATGTCTTGACCATATCACATCACAACATGCCCTGCAAAAACAAGTTAGACGTCCTCTACTTTGTTGTTGCAAGTTTTACGTGGCTGCTATGGGCTTCTAGCAAGAATCGTTCTCACCTACGCATCAAACCAGAACGTTGTTTCGTGAAGTTTGCTGTTTTAACCTTCTTCAAGGACCGGCCGCAGTCAAATTTGATTCAACTAAAGTAGGAGAAACATACACCCGCCAGTCACCTTTATGCAAAACTAGTTGCATGTCTGTCGGTGGAACCGGTCTCATGTGCGTGGACATTTAAGGTTGGTCCGGGCCGCTTCATCCCACAATACCGCTGAAACAAAATAAGACGTTGGTGGTAAGCAGTATGACTATCACCGTCCACAACACTTTGTGTTCTACTCGTGCATATCATCTGCGCATAGACCTGGCTCATGATGCCATTGTTGGGAATCGTTGCATGGAAAAACAAATTTTTCTATGCACACGCAATGATCTATCCATGGAGATGCATAGCAGCGAGGGGGAGAGTGTGTCTACGTACCCTCATAGACCGTAAGCGGAAGCGTTTCATAACGTGGTTGATGTGGTCGAACTTTCTTCGTGCTCCACCGATCGAGTACCGAACGTACGACACCTCCGAGTTCTGCACATGTTCAGCTTAGTGATGATCCTTGTCTTCTTGATCCAGCAAGACGTCAAGGAAGTAGATGAGTTCCATCAGCACGACGGCGTGGTGATGGTGTAGTGATCCTGGCAGGGCTTCGCCTAAGCACCATGAAAATATGACCGGGGGTGTAAACTGTGGAGGGGGGGCGCCGCACATGGCTAACAATTGATGTTGTGTGTTCTAGGCGCCCCCTCCCCACATATATATATAGGTGGGAGGGGAGGAGAGGCAGCTAGGGGGCGCCCCAAGTAGGATCCGAATCCTACTTGGGGTGTCCCCAAGTGGTGCCCCCTTTCCTTTTCCCACCGGAGAAGAAAGGAACGGGGAAGAGAGAAAGGAAGGGGGCCCGAACCCCCTTTGTTCCTTCTCCAATTTGGACACATGCCAAAGGGGGGGGCACCCCTTGTGGGATGGTGTGCTCCCCTCTTATGGCCCATATGGCCCACATACCTCCCCCGAGGGTTCCAGTAACCCCCTGGTACTCCGATAAATACCAGATACACTTCGGAACACTTCCAGTGTCCGAATACTATCATCCTATATGTCGATCTTTACCTCTCGACCATTTTGAGACTCATCGTCATGTCTTTGATCTCATCCGGGACTCCGAGCAACATTCGGTCACCAAATCACATAACTCATATACTACAATATCGTCATCGAACGTTAAGCGTGCGGACCTTACGGGTTCGAGAACTACGTAGACATGACCGAGACACCTCTCCCGTCAATAACCAATAGCGGAACTTGGATGCTCATATTGGCTCCTACATATTTTACGAAGATCTTTATCGGTCGAACCGTTATGACAACATACGTTATTCCCTTTGTCCATCGGTATGTTACTTGCCCGAGATTCGATTGTCGGTATCTTCATACCTAGTTCTATCTCGTTACCGACAAGTCTCTTTACTCATTCCGTAATACATCACCTCATGACCAACTCCTTAGTCGTTTGCTTGCAAGATTATGATGTGTATTACCGAGAGGGCCCAGAGATACCTCTCCGATACCCGGAGTGACAAATCCTAATCTCGATCTATGCCAACCCAACAAACACCTTCGGAGATACCTGTAGAGCATCTTTACGATCACCCAGTTACGTTGTGACGTTTGATAGCACACAAGGCATTCCTCCGATATTCGGGAGTTGCATAATCTCATAGTCGAAGGAATATGTATTTGATCTGTCCATGGAGATGCATAGCAACGAGGGGCAGAGTGTGTCTACGTACCCTCGTAGACCGTAAGCGGAAGCATTTCTCAACGCGGTTGATGTAGTCGAACTTTCTTCATGCTCCACCGATCGAGTACTGAACGTAGGACACCTCTGAGTTCTGCACACATTTAGCTCGGTGACGTTCCTTGTCTTCTTGATCCAGCAAGACGTCGAGGAAGTAGATGAGTTCTGTCAGCACGACGGCATGGTGACGGTGATGGTGTAGTG
This sequence comes from Aegilops tauschii subsp. strangulata, assembly GCF_002575655.3. NCBI lineage: Eukaryota > Viridiplantae > Streptophyta > Magnoliopsida > Poales > Poaceae > Aegilops > Aegilops tauschii. The sequence goes on from NC_053038.3 coordinate 85,084,899, forward strand.
ATCCTCGCAGGGCTTTGCCTAAGCAGCACACGGCTGACAATTGATGTTGTGTGTTCTAGGCGCCCCCTCCCCACATATATATAGGTGGGAGGGGACGAGAGGCAGCCAGGGGGCGCCCCAAAGGATCCGAATCCTACTTGGGGTTCCCCCAAGTGGCGCCCCCCTTTCCTTTTCCCACCGGAGAAGAAACGAAGGGGAAGAGAGAAATGAAGGGGGGGGGGGGTCGAACCCCCTTTGTTCCTTCTCCAATTTGGCCACATGCCAAGGGGGGCACCACCCCTCGTGGGCAGGTTTGCTCCCCTCTTATGGCCCATATACCTCCCCCGCGGGTTCCGGTAACCCCCCTGGTACTCCGATAAATACCGATACAGTTCGGAACACTTCCGGTGTCCGAATACCATCATCGTATATGTCAATCTTTACCTCTTGACCATTTTGAGACTCCTCGTCATGTCCGTGATCTCATCCGGGACTCCAAACAACATTCGGTCACCAAATCACATTACTCATATAATACAATATTGTCATCGAACGTTAAGCGTGCGGACCCTACGGGTTTGAGAACTATGTAGACATGACCGAGACACCTCTCTGGTCAATAACCAATAACAGAACTTGCATTCTCATATTGGCTCCTACATATTCTACGAAGATCTTTATCGGTCGAACCGTTATGACAACATACGTTATTCCCTTTGTCCATCTGTATGTTACTTGCCCGAGATTCGACGGTCGGTATCTTCATACCTAGTTCAATCTCGTCACCGACAAGTCTCTTTACTCGTTCTGTAATACATCACCTCGTGACCAACTCCTTAGTCGTTTGCTTGCAAGCTTATGATGTGTATTACCGAGAGGGCCCAGAGATACCTCTCCGATACTCGGAGTGACAAATCCTAATCTCGATCTATGCCAACCCAACAAACACCATCAGAGATACTTGTAGAGCATCTTTATGATCACCCAGTTATGTTGTGACGTTTGATAGCACACAAGGCATTCCTCCGGTATTCGGGAGTTGCATAATCTCATAGTCGAAGGAATATGTATTTGACATGAAGAAAGCAGTAGCAATAAAACTGAACGGTCATTATGCTAGGCTAACGGATGAGTCTTGCCCATCACATCATTCTCCTAATGATGTGATCCCGTTATCAAATGACAACTCATGTCCATGGTTAGGAAACCTTAACCATCTTTGATCAACGAGCTAGTTCAAGTAGAGGCTCACTAGGGACACAGTGTTTGTCTATGTATTCACACATGTATTTGGGTTTCTGATCAATACAATTCTAGCATGAATAATAAACATTTATCATGAATAAGGAAATATAAAATAACAACTTTATTATTGCCTCTAGGGCATATTTCCTTCTATAAGAATTATCATAGGCTTGTTCTTCGCGCAATTAAGGATTGGGCCACTTGTTGCACCTTACCAGTTTGTTTACACTGTTACAACTTATCCTGCTATCAAGTTATCTATCACAATTATCTTACATCACTTGCAGTGATGTCTTTGCTAAAAACTGCTAATCAATTCCTTCTGCTCCTCACTGTGTTTGACTATCTTACTCATCGAAAAGACTAAGATTGATACCCTATACTTGTGGGTCATCAAGACTCTTTTCCGGCGCCATTGCTAGGGAGTGTAGCTCTCTTGGTAAGTGAAATTTGGTAAGGTAACCTTTATTGTACGTGATGAATTTTATCTACACTTGCTACTAGCTATGGAAAACAATCATTTGAGAGGCTTGTTCGGGGTATCTTCACCTCGAGCACAATTGGTAAGAGAGTAGCCTCCACCTACTGAAAATTATTCTCTTATAAAAACTAGAGTTGGTGATGATGGTGTGCCTGCCATCCTGCAATATAGGCCGTCCGATTTATATCTGACGGATAGGAAGGAAACTATGGCAATTTTGCAAAAAGATACCCACACCCCTCTCCACATTTGCAAATAAGGCCTTCGCTCGTTCATCCTTTTCTCTCACAAGATAAACTACACATACAAATGCATCTTGATGTTCCGTGCAACGCACGGGCATCTTGCTATATTTGTTATGAAATTCCTCTTGGTATTATGGAAAAATTGCATCCCAATTCTTATGCGGGAGATGGGCTTTGTGGATTATTTAATCTTGCAGGGCTGCCGAGGGATGAAGTTAAAAATAAGTTATTCCCTTTATCTTTGGAGGGAAAGTCATTATCATGGTATAGGCTATTGGATGATTCTCGCTCCTGGAACTGGAAATGGCTATTCCAATAAATTTTATCCTATGAACTTGGTTCACTATGATCGGAATTATATCCATAACTTTTGGCCGTGTGAAGGAGAAAGTATCACTTAAGCTTGGGGGAGGCTTAAAGATTTAATGCTCAAATGCCTAGTCATGAGCTCTCGAGAGATATTATTGTTTAAAAAATTTATGCAATGCTTTCTCATCACGATAGGGAAATGATTGATTCATCTTCTGCAGGTTGTTTCTTGAATAGACAAATTGATTCAAATGGGGTCTCGTTGAAAGAATTAAACACAATGCTTTGGAGATTGTGAAGAGGTGACAGCCCACAAGTATAGGGGATCAATTGTAGCCTTTCTTGGTAAGTAAGCGTGTCGAACCCAACGAGGAGCTAAAGGTAGAATTTATATTCCCTTCAAGTTCTATCGACCACCGATACAAATCTACGTGCACTTAACGTTCGCTTTGCCTATAACAAGTATAAAACTAGAAGTACTTTGTAGGTGTGAAGGGATAGGTTTGCAAGATAATAAAGAACATGTAAATAAAAGTTAGGGGTTGTCTAGATAAAGAAACAATTAAGTTAGTTTAAGTAGAGAAATGTTTGTCATGAGAAAGTTATTTGTCCCTAGGCAATCGATAACTAGACCAGTAATCATTATTGCAATTTTATATGGGGGAGATGCATGAGCTAACATACTTTATCTGCTTGGATCATATGCGCTTATGATTGGAACTCTAGCAAGCATCCGCAACTACTAGAGATCATTAAGGTAAAACCCAACCATAGCATTAAGTATCAAGTCCTCTTTACTCCCATACACAACAACCCACTTACTCGAATTTGTGTTTCTGTCACTCGGGCAACCCACTATAAGCGAATCATGAACATATTGCAACACCCTATGGCGGGAATCCCTCACGCTTGCATGACACGGAGGGCACCATAGGACATCACCAAAATAAAACATACAACTCAAACCAATCACGATCATCAATCAACCCATAGGACAAAACAGATCTACTCAAACATCATAGGATAGCCACATATCATTGGATAATAATAAGTAGTGTTGACCACCATGTTTAAGTAGATATTATAGTAGGGAGAAGAGGTGTTACACCGCTACATAGAGGGGGAGAGAGTTGGTGTTGACGGTAGCGAGATTGTTGGTGTAGATCACCGTCACGATCCTTGCGGCACTCCGTCGCCACCGGGAGAGAGGGGGAGTGATACGTCTCCAATGTATCTATAATTTTTGATTGTTCCATGCTATTATATTATCCCTCTTGGGTGTTTTATATGCATTTATATGATTTTGGGACTAACCTATTAACTTAGAGCCCAGTGCCAGTTTCTATTTTTCCTTGTTTTTGAGTTTCGCAGAAAAGGAATATCAAACGAAGTCCAATTGACCTGAAAATTTATGGATAATATTTTTGGAAAATATAAAAATACTGGAACAAAAATTTATCGGAGAGGAGTCCCGAGGCCACCACAAGGGTGGAGGGCGCACCCCCCGTCCTTGTCGTCGCCTCGTGGGCCCCCCTGACTTGTTCCCGACGCCAACACCTCTTATAAATCCCAAAAAGCCCAGAACAAAACCTAGATCAGGAGTTCCGCCGCCGCAAGCCTCTGTAGCCACGAAAAACCAATTGGGAGTAGTTGACCCTCGGGGCTGAGGGTATGTACCAGTAGCTATGTGTTTGATCTCTCTCTCTCTCTCTCTCTCTCTCTCTCTCTCTCTCTCTCTCTCGTGTTCTTGATTTGGCACGATCTTGATGTACCACGAGCTTTGCTAGTATAGTTGGATCTTATGATGTTTCTCCCCGTCTACATTCTTGTAATGGATTGAGTTTTCCCTTTGAAGTCATCTTATCGGATTGAGTCTTTAAGGATTTGAGAACACTTGATGTATGTCTTGCATGTGCTTATCTGTGGTGACAATGGGATATTCATGTGATCTACTTGATGTATGTTTTGGTGATCAACTTGCAGGTTCTGTGAGTTTGTGAACTTATGCATAGGGGTTGGCACACATTTTCGTCTTGACTCTCCGGTAGAAACTTTGGGGCACTCTTTGAAGCTCTTTGTGTTGGTTTGAATATATGAGTCTGAGATTGTGTGATGCATATCGTATAATCAAACCCGCGGATACTTGTGGTGACATTGGAGTATCTAGGTGACATTAGGGTTTTGGTTGATGTGTGTCTTAAGGTGTTATTTTAGTACGAACACTAGGGATGTTTGTGACACTTATAGGAATAGCCCAATAGATCGATCAGAAAGAATAACTTTGAGGTGGTTTCGTACCCTACAATAATCTCTTCGTTTGTTCTCCGCTATTAGTGACTTTGGAGTGACTCTTTGTTGCACGTTCAGGGATTATTATATGATCTAATTTTGTTATCATTGTTGAGAGAACTTGCACTAGTGAAAGTATGAACCCTAGGCCTTATTTTCAAGCATTGCAATACCGTTTTCACTCACTTTTATCATTAGTTACCTTGCTGTTTTTATATTTTCAGATTACAAAAACCTATATCTACTATCCATATTACGCTTGTATCACCATCTCTTCGCCGAACTAGTGCACCTATACAATTTACCATTGTATTGGGTGTGTTGGGGACACAAGAGACTCTTTGTTATTTGGTTGTAGGGTTGTTTGAGAGAGACCATCTTCATCCTACACCTCCCACAGATTGATAAACCTTAGGTCATCTACTTGCGGGAAATTTACTACTGTCCTACAAAACTCTGCGCTTGGAGGACCAACGCGAGTGTAGAAGAAGAAGGTTGTGTAGTAGACATCAAGCTCTTTTCTGGCGCCGTTGCCGGGGAGGCTAGGTAAGCGGCACTCACACCCCGTCAACTAAGCTCTTTTCTGGCACCGTTGCCTGGGAGTTTAGTGCTTGAAGGTATATCTTTAGATCTTGCAATCAAATCTTTTTGTTTCTTGTTTTATCACTAGTTTAGTTTATAAAATAAAACTACAAAAAAATGGAATTGAGGTTGCCTCATATGCTTCATCTTTTTAATGATTTTCATGAAAATAAGGATTCCGATAATTGTGCCAAAGTGTTAGAAGAAGAATGCAATAAAATGTTTGGCATAAAATCTTTGAATGATGAGCATGATTGCAATGTTGTTAGTATGAATTCTTTGAATATCCATAGTACTAATGATGATTGCACTAGTCATGATAAAGAAGTTTCTTATAAGGATGTCAATTTTTTGGAGTGAATAGAGTTTGTGAAGACATGCCTTATAGGGATGATAGATATTGTAAGAAGCATAAACATGATGAAACCAATCAGTGGCTTAAGGTGATAGATAAATTTGCTACCAAATTATGCTCTCTTGATCCCATTACTTGTGAACTTTGCAATAGAGTTGGTCATCTTAATTTCCAATGCACACTTGTTCATGACCGAATCGTATCCAAATATAGCAATAACTTGATCACCCTTGAACTTTATAGTGAACTTTGTTTATTTTTGGGGTGTGAAGAATTGTCACATAAAAATAGTTGGTTTGGAGTTTTCATATTCACCGACCATGCTAAAACTACACTTAAAGAAATATATATGTTTTGCGTGGTAAATTGCAATGAGAATGCTTATATTGCCAACTATAGAAACATGGGAAAATCATTAGAATATAAAAGAAATACTAATGAAAGGGTAAAGCTCTTCACTTTCCCTCCTATTGTCTCTCGTGAAACAGATTACGAGAATGAGCTTCCTATGCAACCAATCTCATCAATAAGGAGCTCCAAAAAGTTGATTAAACCCACACACGATGTGGAGAAGAAAAGAAAAGACGGAGAAGCAAACGTAAAAACGTATCCCTCCCAAATGATGTTGCTCCTATTATTGTTATGCCTCATGATAGTGAATCAAAAATAAATGTGGAAGATGATATACTTGATGACGATAGTGATTCTTTGTCTTATGGTACAATGTACGAAGAAACTATTGAGGATGATTTTGGTAGGCCTATTACTCATTATGATGATTATGATTGGGAAAATAATGATATTTCTTATAATCTTGAAAACCTATTTGGCACCAACTTAGAAAGTTGTGATGATAACAATTGCTATACTATTGGTTCTATTCATGTTATTAATGATGAGAGTGATTATGCTTATGATATGCAAAGACCCAAGCTTGGGGATGCTATGTTTGATGAGAATGACATGTTTGAGAATTTATTTGCTGCAATTAATGTTTGTCCCAAGCTTGGGGATGCTATACTTAATGAAAATGATATTTTTAGTCTCCCAAGATTTGATGTGCAAATTTATTATGATGATAGCATGCCTCCTATTTATGATGATTGCAATATTGATGAAAGTGGGTTTGGAAGAGTGTCAACTTTAGGAAGTAATGATCCCACTATTTTGGAGGGTGTTGAATCTCGTTGTGATAATTATGAAAGTGGATTTGGAGAGGTCATGACTTTATTTCATGATGATTCCACTATTTCGGAAGAGGTTCCAATTGATTATGAGAACAAAGTTGCTATCTATGATGATTATTGTGATGACATGTATGCTATAAAGAATAATGATAACCATGAAACTTGTCATCATGATTTTAGTTTTCAATTGGATTATGCCTCACATGCTAGTTATATTTTTGAGTTTGCTCCCACTACTATTGTGGAGAGTAATAAAATTTCTACGCTTGTGGCTCATGAAAAGAATGCTTTATGTGATGGTTATATTGTTGAATTCATTCATGACGCTACTGAAAATTATTATGAGGGAGGAATATATTCTTGTAGGAGTTGCAATAATATCAAGCTTCCTCTCTATGTGCTTAAAATCTTGAAGTTTTGCTCGTTTTACCTTCCTATGCTAGTTGATTCTTGTTCCCATAAGTTGTTTGCTCACCAAATCCCTATGCATAGGAAGTGGGTTAGACTTAAATGTGCTATTCATATGCTTCATGATGCTCTCTTCATGTTTCAATTCTTATCTTTTATGTGAGCATCATTGAAATCATCATGCCTAGCTAAAAAGGCGTTAAAGAAAAGCACTTGTTGGGAGACAACCCAACATTTACCCCTACTATTTTTGCATGTTCACGTGATTAAGCTACTGTAGTAATCATTTTTTATAGCTTTTGTTTAAATAAAGTGCCAAGTAAAGCCTTCGGGATAGTGTGGATGATAGTTGATTCAATTCTGTCCAAAATTAGAAACTTTTGCGTCCAGTGCCAGAATTGTTAAAAATCACTGGAGCGTCGAAAAATTCTTAAGGTTGGAGGCCCAACACGAGTTTAAGAAGAAGGTTGCGTAGTAGACATCAGGGAGAGAGCCCCCCTCCTTATTCTTCTTCCTTCACCTCCCCCTAGATGTGAGGAGGGTTTCCCCTCTGGTCCATGGCGTCCATGACGGTGGAGGGGCGGGAGCCCCTCTGAGATTGGATCTATCTCTATGTTTCACATTCCTGTTTTCTAGCCTTTCACCGTTTCTTAAATATTCGAAGATCCGTAACTCCGATTGGGCCGAAATTTTAACACGATTTTTATCCGGGTATAAGCTTACTTGCGGCCAAAGGACACTTCCAACCGACCTATAGGGTGGCCACAAGCTTCCCAGTTGCGCCTTAGGTAGGGGGGCGCGCCCCTTGAGCTTGTGGGCCCCTCGGGCATCGTCTTGTGTTGATTCCACTTCCCAAAAATCACATATATTCCAAAAATAAATCCCGTAAATTTTTATCACGTTTGGACTTCGTTTGGTATGGATATTCCGTGAAACAAAAAACATGCAACAAACAGGAACTGGCACTGGGCACTGGATCAATATGTTAGTCCCAAAAATATTATAAAATGTCGCCAAAAGTATATGAAAGTTTTGAAATATTGGCATGAAATAATAAAAAATTATAGATATGACGGAGACGTATTGCTACCTCTTGAGCACTGCGTTGGTTTTTCCCTTGAAGAGGAAAGGGTGATGCAGCAAAGTAGCGTAAGTATTTCCCTCAGTTTTTGAGAACCAAGGTATCAATCCAGTAGGAGGTTACACACAAGTCGCCTTATACCTGCACAAACAAATAAGAACCTTGCAACCAACGTGATAAAGGGGTTGTCAATCCCTTCACGGCCACTTGCAAAAGTGAGATCTGATAGAGATAATAAGATAAATATTTTTGGTATTTTTATGATATAGATTGAAAGTAAAGAATGCAAAGTAAAAATAGATCAGAAACTTATATGGTCGAAAATAGACCGGGGGCCTTAGGTTTCACTAGTGGCTTCTCTCAAGATAACATAAGTATTACGGTGGGTGAACAAATTACTGTCGAGCAATTGATAGAAAAGTCCATAATTATGAGAATATCTAGGCATGATCATGTATATAGGCATCACGTCCGCGACAAGTAGACCGAAACGATTCTGCATCTACTACTATTACTCCACACATCGACCGCTATCCAGCATGCATCTACAGTATTAATTCATAAGAACAGAGTAACGCATTAGGCAAGATGACATGATGTAGAGGGATAAACTCAAGCAATATGATATAAACCCCATCTTTTTATCCTCGATGGCAACAATACAATACATGCCTTGCTGCCCCTGCTGTAACTGGGAAAGGACACCGCAAGATTGAACCCAAAGCTAAGCACTTCTCCCATTGCAAGAAATATCAATCTAGTAGGCCAAACCAAACTGATAATTCGAAGAGACTTGCAAAGATAACGAATCATACATAAAAGAATTCAGAGAAGATTCAAATATTGTTCATAGGTAATCTTGATCATAAACCCACAATTCATCGGATCTCGACAAACACACCGCAAAAAGAATTACATCGAATAGATCTCCAAGAAGATCGAGGAGAACTTTGTATTGAGATCCAAAGAGAGAGAAGAAGCCATCTAGCTAATAACTATGGACCTCAAGGTCTGTGGTAAACTACTCACACATCATCGGAGAGGATATGGTGTTGACGTAGAAGCCCTCTGTGATCGATTCCCCCTCCGGTGGAGCGCCGAAAAAGGCCCCAAGATGGGATCTCATGGGTACAGAAGGTTGCGGCGGTGGAAATAGGGTTTCGTGCTTCTCCTGGATGTTTTCGGGGTATATGGGTATATATAGGAGGAAGAAGTAGGTCGGTGGAGCTGCGAGGGGCCCACGAGGGTGGGGGGCGCGCCCAGGGGGTAGGCGCGCCTCCCTGCCTCGTGGCCGCCTCGCTTCTTTCTCGACGTCCACTCCAAGTCCTCTGGACCACGTTTGTTCCAAAAATAACTCTCCCGAAGGTTTCATTCTGTTTGGACTCTGTTTGATATTCCTTTTCTGCGAAACACTGAAATAGGCAAAAAAACAACAATTTGCACTGGGCCTTCGGTTAGTAGGTTAGTCCCAAAAATAATATAAAAGTGCTTAGTAAAGCCCATTAAACATCCAAAACAGATGATATAATAGCATGGAACAATCAAAAATTATAGATACATTGGAGACGTATCACGTATCACGAGGCAGAGAGCAAGTACAATAGTGGACTTATAGCCTGCTTACATGGCATTTTTGCCTATGTGGAGGAGAGATATGTGAAAAAGTAAGAATGGGCTCTCATGCAAGAGCCTAGCTATATGCTTATTCCTACACATATACAATAAATGCGAAGAAAAAGAAAGAGAGAAGATAGAAAAAGTACTAGTGTAATAGCCAACCTTACAGCCCACATTATTGTATGGATGTCTATAGATGACATGCCAGTTTCATATAACCAACAACTGGCTATACTATTAACCATGCTCTCATGGGGCGTTCTCACAGGGAGCCAGCACTGGCATCAGCCCGTCAAGGCCAACGGGCAGATGCTGCTTTTGGCAACACGCCTCCTTGACTCAGGGTCATGCACCGTGGAACCATGATCCACCTCTGTAAAAAAGAGGTTTTTGGGACAACAAAGGGGAAGCCCCCCTTTCAATTCCCCACACCATGATTCTTCTTCATCTCCCATTCCCACTCATGCGCGCCTCCACGCTCGCGCCCTTCTCACTCCCATGTTGTAACCATGACTCCAGTGAAGCCTTCCTCCAAGGCGGCAAAAGGAAAGGTTGGCAGCACTACGTCGCCATTCACATGCATTGTTTCCCCTACCTTTCCACCCCCACCACGGTTCGGGGGAGCTCTCTTCCCCAAATCCTGCTACCAGAACCAGGAGGCATTGGACAGGGTGCAATAGATGATCCTCTTGCTAGACATGCCGGGCGCGTGAGCGGTTCACCTGGCGACCTTCCCCCTTGCCCCTAGGAGCGCGAGACGATGAACTTCATCGCCCACATCGTAGATGTTCTTATCCCCTCCTTCTCTTCTTTATTCATGGCTATTCTGGATAGCTAAACATTCTCTCCCTCCACCTGACCCCCAACGTTGTAGTGATCCTCTCCGCCTTCGCGCATCTATGCGATATGTTCGTCCGGGTGATGCCTTCTGTGGCCCTCTTCCGTCACTACTTCACGCCCTCCCATGTCCAATGGCGAGGGCCCTATTGTGTTCTGCTATTTGTCAGAGCTAAATCTAGCAGATCCCATGGTATGGTATCCTAAACTAGGCTACTTGGTGCGATGGTAACAAGTTCACATGATTTACCCAAGTTTAGGCTCTCACGAAGGGAGATAATACCTTACGTCCTGCTCTTTGCTTTATTGCATTGGGGTATACCGAGAGATTGTCAGTTATCTATCTACGAGCCCGGACCCCAGTTTATACAGCATACCGGGGACCCTAGGGTACATGGATCCTAGTCGGCTACGTACGTGGATCTAGGACTTTTTCTCCCCACCACCATGTGTTCCGAGGTGATCCAATCTAGAGGTCATTTTTGGTACTCTGTGAGAGGGATAATTCACCGCCGGAGCTATATTTTAATCAACTTCACTTCTCCAATAACCATGTGTGAGTAGTCCTCCTTGGACTAGGGGTCATCACAATAGCTATGTTGCATCCTCTCTCTCTTGTATAAAATACAATGATCAATTTATGATTAGATTATATATGGATATTTCTTTGGTTTCTTTGTTGCATGATTTATAGACATATTTTTCCGATTTCTTACTCTTTCCCTAACCATGATTAGATGAATGATCTTCAAGAGGGAGTTGCGTATGTTAGTTGGTTTTATCCTTGCAAGTAATCCATCTCGGTGAGAGAATAGAAAAAGGCTTGTATTGTGTTATTACCACTAAGGACAAAAAAGAAGTTGAGTAGTTGTATCAGTGATGAGCTAGAGGGTAAACGAAACACAATATATACATTATGTTACTTTGCTTAGTGCAATTATTCGCTTTTAATTAATACTTAGAGGTGTATGCTCGATAGCTGTCTCGGGTGGACTATTAACTATAGATGCAATCGGATAACAGTCTATGGATACAAGGACATAGTGCTTACAAGCAATCATGGCGCACATGATTAAACACAAACACTTCAATTTAATGGATGTGCAACAGTAATTTGTTCACCACACCTATGATTTATTAAAGAGATGCCACTTGTGAAGTTATGGATCCATGGTCATTCATTCCTCATAATCACAACCTCCATCACTTTATTGAAGGAAATATGCCCTAGAGGCAATAATAAAGTTGTTATTTATATTTCCTTATATCATGATAAATGTTTATTATTCATGCTAGAATTGTATTAATCGGAAACTTAGTAGTGTGAATACATAGACAAACAGAGTGTCCCTAGTATGCCTCTACTTGACTAGCTCGTTAATCAAAGATGGTTAAGTTTCCTAGCCATAGACATGTGTTTTCATTTGATGAACGGGATCACATCATTAGAGAATGATGTGATGGACAAGACCCATCCGTTAGCTTAGCACTATGATCGTTTAGTTTATTGCGATTGCTTTCAACATGACTTATGTTCCTCAGACTATGAGATTATGCAACTCCCGAATACCGGAGGAACACCTTGTGTGCTATCGAACATCACAACGTAACTGGGTGATAATAAAGATGCTCTACAGGTGTCTCCGATGGTGTTTGTTGAGTTGGCATAGATCGAGATTAGGATTTTTCACTCCGGTTATCGGAGAGGTATCTCTGGGCCCTCTCGGTAATGATCATCACTATAAGCCTTGCAAGCAATGTGACTAATGAGTTAGTTACGGGATGATGCATTGCGGAACGAGTAAAGAGACTTGCCGGTAACGAGATTGAACTAGGTATGATGATAATGACGATCGAAACTCGGGCAAGTAACATACCGATGATAAAGGGAACAACGTATGTTGTTATGCGGTTTGACCGATAAAGATCTTCGTAGAATATGTAGGAACCAATTTGAGCATCCAGGTTACGCTATTGGTTATTGACCGGAAATGAGTCTCGGTCATGTCTACATAGTTCTCGAACCCGTAGGGTCCGCACGCTTAACGTTTGATGATGATTGGCATTACGAGTTTATGTGATTTGATGTACGGAAGGTTGTTCGGAGTCCCGGATGTGATCACGTACATGACGAGGAGTCTCAAAATGGTCGAGACATAAAGATTGATATATTGGAAGGTTATGTTTGGACACCAGAAATGTTTCGGATAGGTTCGGGTACTTGATCGGTTGGATCGCGAAGACGTTCGACTACATCAACCGCGTTACTTAAACGCTTCCGCTTTTGGTCTACGAGGGTACGTGGACACACTCTCCCCGCTTGTTGCTATGCTTCTCCTAGGTAGATCTTGTATGATCGTAGGAATTTTTTTGAAATACTACATTCCCCAACAGTGGTATCAGAGCCAGGTCTATGCGTAGATGTTATATGCATGAGTAGAACACAAAGAGTTGTGGGCGATAATAGTCATACTGCTTACCAGCATTTCATACATTGAATCAGTGGTATTGTTGGATGAAGCGGCCCAGACCGACATTACATGACCGCGTTCATGAGACTGGTCCTACCGCCGTGCTTCACACACAGGTGGCTAGTGGGTGTCTGTTTCTCCAACTTTAGTTGAATCGAGTGTGACTACGCCCGATCCTTGTTGAAGGTTAAAACAACACACTTGACGAAAAATAGTAGTGGTTTTGATGCGTAGGTAAGAACGGTTCTTGCTAGAAGCTCGTAGCAGCCACGTCAAACTTGCAACAACAAAGTAGATGACGTCTAACTTGTTTTTGCAGGGCTTGCTGTGATGTGATATGGTCAAGACGTGATGATATATAATTTGTTGTATGAGATGATCATGTTTTGTAACAGTTATCGACAACTGGCAGGAGCCATATGGTTGTCGCTTTATTGTATGAATTGCAATCGCCATGTAATTGCTTTACTGTATCACTAAGTGGTAGCGATAGTCGTAGAAGCAATAGTTAGCAAGACGACAACGATGCTTCGATGGAGATCAAGGTGTCAAGCCAGTGACGATGGTGATCATGACGGTGCTTTGGAGATGGAGATCAAAGGCACAAGATGATGATGGCCATATCATATCACTTATTTGATTGCATGTGATGTTTATCTTTTATGCATCTTATTTTGCTTAGTACGGCGGTAGCATTATAAGATGATCTCTCACTAAATTTCAAGGTATAAGTGTTCTCCCTGAGTATGCACCGCTGCGACAGTTCGTCATGCCGAGACACCACGTGATGATCGGGTGTGATAAGCTGTAGCGACCCGACCTCAGACGGTCAAGTCTCTGTGCTTCAGTGTTATCCCTGGATCGGTAATGCTGACACACACAGTACTCGAATGGACTTATAACAGAGTAGCAATCACACACTTATTACATCGAATGCCTCAAAAGAGAACTTATTACAATAATATGGCTTAAGGCCATCTAAATAAGATAATAGCGGAAGGCTTGGAAGATAAAGTGAGTCCATCAACTCCAACAGCATAGCTGAGTGCACGACAATGGCCTAGCGAACCCTACTCTTCATCTGAAAAGTCTACAACATGAACATTTTTCTAAAGTCAAATAAAATCCACACAAATTTAAATAAAGCAAAGAGTGCTACTGCTATAATAAAACCCAATAAAAATCATTTTAAAAATACCAAAATGATTTCAAATTTATATTTCTCTAATTTTCTATTATAGGGAATCATGTTACCCTATTTTCCATATATTTTATTTTTTCGAGAAAAATAATTTTAATAAAACCCAAAATAACCCCAAATTGAAAATAATTTCAATGGGACTCTGAATTTTATTCTTTTAAAACTTCCAACTCATATTTCATATGTTTTGAAGAAGTCATTTTATCTTCTCTCATGAAAATCATTGAGTTGCCTGAAGTTTCTGAATTGGAAATATTTTCCAAATGGAATTCAAATATTTTCAAACACCCTTTTCATTTATTTAAATGGAAGAAGTCATGTCATCTTCTCTCTAGGGTTTTGTATTTGAAAAGTATTTGAATTCATGGAGATCATAAAAGCAAGAATTAAAGTTTGGGAAAGTCCTTTTATTCCCTCTCATTTAACTTTCAAAAGTTTCAATTTCACTCACTTTCAGTCAATCAATCACACAACAATCAAACAAACAATCAAAACTATCTATTTAATATAACATTCCAAAATTTAGAATTTTGGGATGTTACATAAGCTCTACGTTCACATACAACGGGTGCAAGCAAGTTTTGCACACGCAGAATACTCGGGTTAGACTTGATGAGCCTAGCATATGCAGATATGGCCTCGGAACACTGAGACCGAAAGGTCGAGCGTGAATCATATAGTAGATATGATCAAGATAGTGATGTTCACCATAGAAAACTACTCCATCTCATGTGATGATCAGACATGGTTTAGTTGATATGGATCATGTGACCATTTAGATGACTAGAGGGATGTTTATCTAAGTGGGAGTTCTTAAGTAATATGATTAATTGAACTTTAATTTATCATGAACTTAGTCCTGATAGTTTTTGCATATCTATGTTGTAGATCAATAGCTCGCGTATAGCTTCCCCATTTTATTTATGATATGTTCCTAGAGAAAACTAAGTTGAAAGATGATAGTAGCAATGATGCGGACTTGGTTCGTGATTTGAGGATTATCCTCATTGCTGCACAGAAGAATTATGTCCTTGATGCACCGCTAGGTGACGAATCTATTGCAGGAGCAGATGCAGATGTTATGAACGTTTGGCAAGCTCGGTATGATGACTACTTGATAGTTTAGTGCACCATACTTCAAAACCGTTTTAAACGACAAGGAGCATATAAGACGTTCCAAGAGCTGAAATTGGTATTTCAGACTCATGCCCGAGTCAAGAGGTATGTGACCTTTGACAAGTATTTTGCCTACAAGATGGAGGAGAATAGCTCAACCAGTGAGCATGTGCTCAGAATGTCTGAGTACTACAATCACTTGAATCAAGTGGGAGTTTATCTTCCAGATAAGATAGTGATTGACACAGTTCTCTAGTCACTATCACCAAGTTACTGGAACTTCGTGATGAACTATAATATGCAAGGAATGACGAAAATGATTCCTGAGCTCTTCGTGATGCTGAAATCGACGAAGGTAGAAATCAAGAAAAACATCAAATGTTGATGGTTGATAAGATCACTGATACGTGTCCAACGTATCTATAATTTTTGATTGTTCCATGCTATTGTATTACCTATTTTGGATGTTTAATGGGATTTATTATGCACTTTTATTTTATTTTTGGGACTAACCTATTAATCGAAGGCCCAGTGCAAATTGCTGTTTTTTTTGCCTATTTAAGTGTTTCGCAGAAAAGGAATATGAAACGGAATCCAAACGGAATGAAACCTTCGCAAGGATCGTTTTTGGAACAAACACAATCCAGGAGACTTGGAGTGGACGTCAAGGAAGCAACGAGGCGGCCACGAGGTAGGGAGGCGCGCCCAGGGGGGTAGGCGCGCCCCACCCTCGTGGGCCCCTCGTGGCTCCACTGACCTACTTCTTTCGCCTATATATACTCATATACCCTGAAAACATCCAAGAGCACCAGGAAACTCTATTTCGACCGCTGCAACCTTCTGTACCCGTGAGATCCCATCTTGGGGCCTTTTCCGGCGCTCCGCCGGAGGGGGAATCGATCACGGAGGACTTCTACATCAACACCATAGCCTCTCCGATGATGTGTGAGTAGTTTACTACAGACCTTCGGGTCCATAGTTGTTAGCTAGATGGCTTCTTCTCTCTCTTTGGATCTCAATACAAAGTTCACCTCGATTCTCTTGGAGATCTATTCGATGTAATTCTTTTTGCCGTGTGTTTGTCGAGATCCGATGAATTGTGGGTTTATGATCAAAAGATTATCTATGAACAATATTTGATTCTTCTCTGAATTCTTATATGCATGATTTGATATCTTTTCAAGTCTCTTCGAATTATCAGTTTGGTTTGGCCTACTAGATTGATCTTTCTTGCAATGGGAGAAGTGCTTAGCTTTGGGTTCAATCTTGCGGTGTCCTTTCCCAGTGACAGCAGGGGCAGCAAGGCACATATTGTATTGTTGCCATCGAGGATAAAAAGATGGGGTTTATATCATATTGCCTGAGTTTATCCCTCTACATCATGTCATGTTGCCTAATGCGTTACTCTGTTCTTATGAACTTAATACTGTAGATGCATGCTGGATAGCGGTCGATGTGTGGAGTAATAGTAGTAGATGCAGAATCGTTTCGGTCTACTTGTCACAGACGTGATGCCTATATACATGATCATGCCTAGATATTCTCATAACTATGTGCTTTTCTATCAATTGCTCGATAGTAATTTGTTCACTCACCGTAGAATTTGCTATCTTAAGAGAAGCCACTAGTGAAACCTAAGGCCCCCGGGTCTATCTTCCATCATATTAATCTCCCGCCAACGTGCTATTTCTATCGCCCTTTATTTTGCAATCTTTATTTTCCAATATATACAACAAAAATACCAAAAATATTTATCTTATTATCTTTATCAGATCTCACTTTTGCAAGTGATCGTGAAGGGATTCAAAACCCCTTTATCATGTTGGTTGCAAGGTTCTTGATTGTTTGTGCAGGTACTAGGGACTTGCGTGTAGTCTCCTACTAGATTGATACCTTTGTTCTCAAAAACTGAGGGAAATACTTACGCTACTTTGCTGCATCACCCTTTCCTCTTCAAGGGAAAACCAACGCGTGCTCAAGAGGTAGCAACCACTAGTTTCAAGTAAAAGGGCAAGGGAAAGAAAGGGAACTTCAAGAAGAATGGCAAGCAAGTTGCCACTCCCATGAAGAAGCACAAAGCTAGACCCAAGCCTGAAACTGAGTGCTTCTACTGCAAAGGAAATGGTCACTGGAAGCGGAACTGCCCCAAATACTTGGCGGATAAGAAGGATGGCAAAGTGAACAAAAGTATATATGATATACATGTTATTGATGTGTACTTAACTAGTATTCATAGTAGCCCCTGGGTATTTGATACTGGTTCAGTTGCTATGATTAGTAACTTGAAACAGGAGTTACAAAATGAACAGAGACTAGTTGAGGGCAAGGTGACGATGTGTGTTGGAAGTGATTCCAAGATTGATAAGATCACCATCGCACACTCCCTTTACCTTCGGGATTAGTGTTGAACCTAAAATAAATGTTATTTGGTGTTTGCGTTGAGCATATATGATTGAATCATGTTTATTGCAATATGGTTATTCATTTAAATTCAAAGAATAATTGTTATTCTTTTTACATGAATAAAACCTTCTGTGGTCATACACCCAAGGTGAATGGTTTATTGAATCTCGATCGTAGTGATACACATAATATTGATATCGAAAGATGCAAAGTTGATAATGATACTGCAACATATTTGTGGCATTGCCGTTTAGGTCATATTGGTGTAAAGCGCATGAAGAAACTCCATGCTAATGGGCTTTTGGAATGTAACTTCCCAAAATTCTAAATTTTGGAATGTTATATTAAATAAATAGATTTCATTGATTGCTTGATTGTGGTGTGGTTGTGTAGCGACCAGACCTCAGACGGTCAAGTCTCTGTGCATCAGTGTCATCCCTGGATCAGTAATGCTGACACGCACAATACTCGAAGGATTTATAACAGAGTAGCAATCACACACTTATTACATCGAATGTCTCAAACGAGAACTTAATACAATAAATATGGCTTAAGGCCATCTAAAAACGATAACAACGGAAGACTTGGAAGATAAGTGAGTCCATCAACTCCAACGGCATCACTGAGTATAGAACCACGACCTAAGGCACCTTACTCATCGTCTGAAAAGTCTGCAACATGAAACGTTGCAGCCCGAAAATGGGTTAGCACATGGAATATGCTGGCAATGTAACACATAGAGAGTAATGAACAGAATAATGCTATACTACATGCATATTTGGCTGGTGGAAAGCTCTATGGTTACAGTTTTGCGAAAAGCCAATTTTTCCCTATTGCAAAGGAATAAATTTTATTTAACTATCAGGGTGGTTGTTAAAAATTGAGAATGGGTGACACCATCTCAATCCCAATTAAGTTTCAACATTAATCCCAACAAAATTAATTGAAGTAACATGATGAGATTCACATGATAATCCAAGTACTAGATACTCAAGTTGTCCATATCCGAGGACACGGCTAACCATGATTAGTTTATACACTCTGCAGAGGTTTGTAACTGTTGTTGAAAGGGGCCATCTTCAAACTGGATTGATAACTGTTGTTGTAAGAGAACTCTGCATATGGCAAGTTATCGTCCCAACTAGATCCATAATCTAGCGCACAAGCTCTCAACATGTCCTCTAGAATCTGATTGACTCTCTCGGTCTGTCCATCTGTCTGTGGATGAAAGGCTGTACTGAATTCTAGCCTGGACCCAAAGTTTCATGTAACTGATGCTAGAACTTTGAGGTAAACTGGGTTCCTCTATCTGATACAATGCTCCTCGGAACTCCATTCAGACATACAATTCTGGTTATGTATATCTTTGCCAACTTAGCACTGGTGTAAGTGGTCTTCACTGGGATGAAATGAGCTACCTTCGTCAAACGATCGACTACAACCCATATTGAGTCATAGCCTGAACGAGTCCTGGGCAATCCCGTGATAAAATCCATGCCTAGTTTATCCCACTTCCATTCGGGTATCGGCAATGGCTGTAGCAATCCTGCTGGCTTCTGATGCTCCGCCTTCACTCTCTGACATACATCACAAACTGCTACATACTCCGCAATATCCTTCTTCATTCCGGTCCACCAGAAAGTATCCTTCAAATCCAAATACATCTTGATATTTCCTGGGTGAATCGAATACGGCGAGTCATGAGCCTCCTTCAGAATCAACTTCCTGAACTCCGGGTCATTAGGCACATAAACGCAGTCCTCAAACCATAAGGTATCGTGCTCGTCCTCACGAAATCCCTTGGCTTTTCCTTTGCTCATCCTTTCCTTTATTCCGGCAATCTCCTTGTATGTCTTCTGAGCTTCTCTGATCTTATCCATCAGAGTAGACTGTATCTCCAATGCTGCAACATAGCCTCTTGGAACTATTTCCAAACATAGCTCGCGAAGATCCTCGGCTAATTCCTTCGGTAACTCTCCGTTCATGAGTGTGTTGACATGGCTCTTGCGGCTCAACGCATCTGCTACTACGTTAGCCTTTCCGGGGTGATAATGCAATCTCATATCATAATCCTTTATGAGCTCCAACCATCTCCTTTGCCTGAGATTCAACTCTTTCTGCGTGAAGATGTATGTCAAACTCTTGTGATCCGTGTACACCTCACAGTGGTTTCCGATGAGAAAATGTCTCCATGTCTTCAACGCATGTACTACGGCTGCTAACTCCAAATCATGCGTAGCGTAATTCATCTCATGGGGTTTAAGCTGTCGTGAAGCATATGAAACAACTCTTCCTTCCTGCATAAGCACTGCTCCAAGTCCTCGACGAGAAGCGCCGCAGTATACTTCATAATCCTTGCGCTGATCTGGCAGAATCAACACTGGTGATGTAACCAAACGTTTCTTCAACTCTTGGAAACTAGCTTCACATTCCTCAGTCCAGTTGAACTTGGTGTCCTTCTTCAACAGCTCTGTCATGGGCTTAGCAATCCTCGAGAAATTCTCAATGAATCTCCGGTAGTATCCTGCAAGTCCAAGAAAACTTCGGATCTCTCCAACTGATGTGGGTGATTCCCAGTTTGTCACAGTGTTGACTTTGGTGGGGTCTACTGCTATTCCTTCTCCGGATATAACATGTCCGAGGAATCCAACTTCCTTCAACCAAAACTCACATTTGCTGAACTTGGCGTATAACTGATGTTCTCTGAGCTTCTCAAGTACCAAACGCAAATGTTCCTTATGCTCCTCTTCATTCTTGGAGTAGACCAAAATATCATCAATGAACACCACGACGAACTTATCCAAAAACTCCATAAACACCTTGTTCATCAGGTTCATGAAATAGGCAGGTGCATTAGTCAGACCAAATGACATAACAGTATACTCGTACAGCCCATACCTAGTGGTAAAAGCCGTCTTAGGTATATCCTGCTCTCGAATCTTCAACTGATGGTATCCTGACCGCAGATCGATCTTGGAAAATACCTTAGCTCCTTGTAAGCGGTCAAACAGATCATTGATCATCAGCAGTGGGTACTTGTTTTTGATGGTCACTTCATTTAGTCCTCGATAATCAACAACCATCCTTAACGATCCATCCTTCTTCTCCACTAGAAGCACTGGCGATCCCCAAGGTGAAGAATTTGGGCGAATATAGCCTTTATCCAGCAACTCCTTAATCTGCTTCTTAATCTCCTCCAAATCCTTTGCGGGCATCCTGTACGGTCTCTTGGATATTGGCCCTGTGCCTGGCAAAAGCTCAATCAAAAACTCAATGTCTCTATCCGGTGGCATGCCTGGCAACTCCTCTGGAAATACGTCAGGGAAATCCTTCACCACTGGTACTTCCTCCTGTACAACTCCTGATAAAGAATTCACCTGAGTCCTCTTCGGCACATGCCGGGATACATACTTGATCCTTCTTCCTTCTGGGGTGGTAAGCAAAATCGACTTACTAGCGCATTCAATGTTCCCTTCATACTTCGATAACCAATCCATGCCTAATATCACATCCAGTCCTTGCGATTCCAATACTATTAGGTCCGAGGGAAACACGTAGTTACCAATCCTTAATGGTAACCGATCACAGCATAGACTAGCCATATACTCTGCTCCTGGCGAGGTTACTAACATGGGTGACCTAAGGGCTTGGGTTGGCAATTCATACTTATCCGCAAATCCCCTTGATATGTATGAATGCGATGCACCAGTATCAAAAAGAACGAGTGCAGTAAATGACTTAACCAAAAACTTACCTATTACTGCATCTAGCTGGGCTTCAACCTCCTCCACGCTAACGTGGTTCACATGTCCTTTGTTGAAAGGGTTGGGCTTCTTCCCAGAGCTTCCATTGCCATTTCCATTCTTAGCTTCAGGACACTCATTAGCATAATGTCCAGTCTTTTGGCACTTGTAGCAAGTGACTTGGCTCAGATCTCTCTTAGCTGGGGTCGATGGGTTGGTACGGTTCTGTCCGTTGCTTCCTCCATTCCCATTACCATTCTTGGGTCCACTATGGTTGTGCGAACCTCCTGCTCCATGGGTATGCTGAAAAGGTCCTCGCGAATTCGGGGTAAAACGTGGCTTCTGATGAGCTCCAGAATTGTACTTCCCTTGTCCATACTTCCTCTTGCGGCTTTCAATCTGCTGCTGCTTCCCTTCAATCATGAGAGCTCTATCTACCAACTCCTGGTAGTTGTTGAAGGTTGCTACCATCAACTGCATACTCAGCTCATCATTCAGCCCTTCCAGAAACTTCTCCTGCTTGGCTGCATCTGTAGCAACGTCATCTGGGGCATAACGTGCTAACTTACTAAAGTCCTCCATATACTGGCCTACGGTGCGTCCTCCTTGGCGTAAGTTGCGAAATTCATGCTTCTTCATGGCCATAGCTCCTGCTGAAACATGGGCAGTATGGAAAACTTGCTGAAACTGGTCCCATGTGACAGTGTCGATGGGGTGAGTGGTTGTGTAATTCTCCCACCATGATGCTGCGGGTCCATCAAGCTGATGTGCGGCAAAACGCACTCTCTCCGCATCTGTGCATCCTGCAGTGGTCAACTCCCTTCCAACTTTGCAGAGCCAATCATCTGCAACAATCGGCTCGGTGCTACTAGAATACACCGGCGGATTTAGCCTCAAGAAACGGGTCAAATGATCAATAGGTGGTGGTGGTGGTGGGTTGTTGTTGTTGTTGCCTTGGTTCTGTACTAGTGCTTGCAACAAGACATTCTGCTGCTGAATCAACTGAGTGATCTCCGGTGGGAAAACAAATCTGGTGTCGCATCTCGGAGGCATCTGATGGGTTTAGAAAAGATGAGAATTTAGAATAGAATGAGGTCTAGAGAGAAAACACTACCCATATGCACATGAGACAAACACAATCAATATCACTCAAATCAATTCAAACAAGGCATACAATCAATCTAACTATCGTCACAAAGTGCTCGGACTATACTATATACATGGGGGAATACTACTACTGATTATGGTGGTCTACTAGAAATTTTGATCGGTCGAGGACTCCATGATATCTGCTCCAGCTTCATCAACAAAGTCATCTTCACTGGGGTCCGAGTCGGTGTCGTTGATGATGATGTAGTTATCCGGGCAAGCGCAATCATCGTCTTCTCCTCCTGGTGCTGGGTCTCCCATGAATACTCCGATCTTCTTTTCCAGGTCGTCATTCTTCTCCAACAACGTGGCGATCTCCTCCTCATATCCATCGCGCGTAGACTTGAGTTCTTCCTCCAACTCCGTGATCTTGGTCAATGCCTTCTTTAGATCTATCATGCCTGTGCACACTTGGTTCTCCTGGCGACAAATGTGCTGGTTTTGCTCCTGGATGAAAGCTGCAATTGATCTATCCTTCTTGGTGCTGATCATCTCCCATTGCTCATCTCGGCACCCACAAATCTGGTAAATGGTATCCTTAAGCTCCTTGTGGTAAACTTCTCCAATGCGTCCCATGGTGATGTGGGCTGCCATGCTCTTTCCTAGACTCCAGGTTGGTGCATCAAAGGAAAACTCTATGGGCTCGGTGACGGGCATGAACGTCCTTCCTGGAACTTGAACTTGAATCATCCAATGCTCCTCTTCTGGTAGTGTGGCGTTGTAGGTTTCGGTGAAGCTTGGTATTCCGATGTTCAGGTATCTAGTGACTTCCTTCAAGTGGCGTCCAAAGGGTGTATTTTCATCTGGTTGCATGAACTTGTTCCTGGCATCCACCATCCTAAAAGAGTGGAAAATGGAGAGGAGTCAGAAATGAGAAGAGAATAGTGATCTAGGGTTTAAGCTTAGTGGTCGTGTCCTACAGTCAGCGTGTGCTCTCATACAATCTTGTAGCGACCAGACCTCAGACGGTCAAGTCTTTGTGCATCAGTGTCATCCCTGGATCAGTAATGCTGACACGCACAGTACTCGAAGGATTTATAACAGAGTAGCAATCACACACTTATTACATCGAATGTCTCAAAAGAGAACTTAATACAATAAATATGGCTTAAGGCCATCTAAAAACGATAACAGCGGAAGACTTGGAAGATAAGCGAGTCCATCAACTCCAACGGCATCACTGAGTATAGAACCACGACCTAAGGCACCTTACTCATCGTCTGAAAAGTCTGCAACATGAAACGTTGCAGCCCGAAAACGGGTCAGCACATGGAATATGCTGGCAATGTAACACATAGAGAGTAATGAACAGAATAATGCTATACTACATGCATATTTGGCTGGTGGAAAGCTCTATGGTTACAGTTTTGCGAAAAGCCAAATTTTCCCTACTGCAAAGGAATAAATTTTATTTAACTATCATGGTTGTTGTTAAACATTGAGAATGGGTGACACCATCTCAATCCCAATTAAGTTTCAACATTAATCCCAACAAAATAATTAAAGTAACATGATGAGATTCACATGATAATCCAAGTACTAGATACTCAAGTTGTCCATAACCGGGGACACGGCTAACCATGATTAGTTTATACACTCTGCAGAGGTTTGCACACTTTTCCCCACAAGACTCGATCTCCTCCGTTGGGATTCTCGCACTACATGATGTTTGAGAAACGGATGACCGAGACATAGTCTTTCAGAAGCGTTTGCACCTTACGATCGGGTAGACAGTACCACCTACAACCCCTACATCTGCTAGTCTACCACTGTAAGAGTTCACACAACTTAATCAACTATGCTAGAGCCCATAATAGCTTGTGGCTGCACCAGGAAGTTTCTAGGATGAATAATCTCATGATCCCTTTGAGCCTGGGTGGTGGTCCATAAAAAAAACAGGCAATCGCTGGAATACCCAGGTGCCTCAATCCACCCAGATGTGTGTTTAATTAGCCACCTTAAATTGAACCATTAATTAACAATCTCACATCTGTCATGGATACACTCACTCAATCCACGTCTACTAGCATAGCATAGCAATATAAGCAAACATAGAAGTAACTCCCAAGGGTTTGGTAATAAACAGGGCAATAGGTTCTACCTCATCAGCTACTTCCCAACCCACAATTTAATCAGATCCTAATCATGCAATTGTTTGAGGATTGATCTAATGCAATAAAACTGGGTATGAAAAGAGGTATGATCAAAGTGTTACTCGCCTTGCTGATGATCCGTGAAACCTAGGGATTCGAAGTAGAAAGCGGCGCACTCCGGGTACTCTATCGCAAACAAACAAGCATACAATAAGTACTCGTCTAATGCACAGGTAAAACTCAAATAAGAGAGCTAACCAGAAAGTTCAACTTAAGAACTCCGGTTTGCAAAAAGAATCAAATCAAATGAAGCAACGAAAGTCAAACGGCGAAAGAAACAAGCTTTGTTTACTAATCTGGACCTAAGTCAAATTTTACAGTAGCAAAAACTTGTTTGAGTTGGTTAAATAGAAAGAGGGGTTTCGAGACGAAACTCTAGGCGCTTGAATCGCCTGATTCCGACAAACGAGCGAAAAGTTAAACCAAAACGAAAAACAGATCGGAAATCGTGATCAGAAATAATCGCGGAAAATCCGAGAAAAAGAAAAACTGACGAACAGTTTAACGAACGGACGTTCGTTAACTGTAACTAAACGATGAACGCGTTCGTTAAAACGAATGAACAAGCGAACGCTCGCTTAATAAGAAAACAAAACAAAACAAAACCGATCTAAAAAAACCTAGGGTTTTCTTTACCGAATCGGTTTTCTTCAGAAAACCGGGCGGCGGGCGGCTACCTCGGCTCGGGGCTCCGGCGAAGTCCGGCGGCTCCGGCGGGGCGACGGGAGGCGGCGTGGGGCGGTGGGGCTGCGGGCGTCGGTGGCGGCGGCTTTCTCGGCGGCGGCGGCGACCTTGGGGGGCGGGGCGGCTCGGCGGTGGGGCGGGTTCCGGCGACGGGGCTGCGGGTTCGGTGGCGGGGTGAGGGGCGGCGGCGGCGGCGACTATTTAAGGAGGGGGGGCGCGGCTTGGGGAAGGAGGCGCCTCGGAGGCGTGCTCCTCCCGGACTCGGGCGGCGGCGGCGGTCTCCGATCCGGAGACGGCGGCGGGAGGCGGTGGCGCGGGCGGGCCGGCCTGGTTCGACTGGGCTTTGGCCCAGTCGAGCGCGCTGGAGTTAAAAAAAACAATTCCGCCGAAACTGTTTTTTTAAATTCTAGAAAATAAAATAAAATTCTAAAAATGCCAAAATAAATTTTTCACTGTCTAAATAAAATATTTAGAACAAGATGAACATTTTCTTGGAACTAAAATGCAATTTTGAAAAACGTGCAATTTTCCAAAATTCAAATAAAATAGCTAAACTCCAAATAAAATAAGATTTGATTTTTTATTAAATCCTCAATATTTCTTATTTTTGGGAAAGTCATTTTATTCCCTCTCTCTTATTTTTATAAATGAAATAATTGAAGATAAAATAAATAAAATCAAATTATCCTATTTTCAAAATTTGCCAAGTATGAAAATAACGAAATCCCCAACTCTCTCCGTGGGTCCTTGAGTTGCGTAGAATTTCTAGGATCAAACCAAAAATGCAATAAAATATGATATGCAATGATGATTTAATGTATAACATTCCAAATTGAAAATTTGGGATGTTGCAGGTTGCTTGTGTGAAATTCAATGAAATTTGAAACTTTTTGAAAGTTAAATGAGAGGGAATGACATGACTTTCCCAAAACTTTCACTTTGCTTTATGATATCCATGAATTCAAATTCTTTTCAGATACAAAACCCTAGAGAGAAGATGATATGACTTCTTCCATTTAAAATGAAAAGGGTTCTGAAATATTTGAATTTCATTTGGAAATATTTCAAATTCAGAAACTTTAAGCAACTCGATGATTTTAATGAGAGAAGATAAAATGACTTCTTCAAAACATATGAAATATGAGTTGGAAGTTTAAAAGAATCAAATTTAAAGTCCTTTTGAAATTATTTTCAATTCGGAGTTATTTGGGTTTTATCCAAATTATTTTTCTCCAAAAATAAAATATATGGAAATTAGGGTAAAATGATTCCCTACAGTAGAAGATTGCAGAGAAATAAATTTGAAATTATTTTGGTATTTTTAAAATAATTTTTACTGGGTTTTATTGCACTAGTAGCACCCTTTGATTTATTTAAAATTTTGTGTATTTTATTTGACGTTAGAAAAATGTTTACGTTGTAGAAAATCTTTTTCTGAAAATCTTGATATATTATACGCCTATAGTAAAATTTTATTTTATTTGGTTTATTTTATTTTTACTGGCTGTAAATTTTTGTTAAAACAAAACTCTCTTCAGCCCGACCGAACCGGGCCGCGCCCAGCCCAGCCAGCCCAGCAGCCCAGCTCGCCGTCGCCTCCGTCCCTAAGCGGGACTCCGCTCGGGAGTCCGTCGCCGTGACCGACCCGGTCTCCCGCCGCCGCCTCCCTTGCCCCTCGCCCACGCCTCCCGAGGCTCCTGTCCTTTAAAAGGCGAGGGCGGCCCCCTCTCTCCCCTCTCCTCCAAGCCGCCGCCGCCGCTGCAGATCGCCGCCGCCACTCCTCGTCGCCAGCGCCGCTGCTGCCTCGCCGCCGCCCGCCACTAGTCCGCGCCGCCGTTCGCCGCCGCTGCCGCGCTGCCCTCGCATCCCCGCAGTCGCCGTCGCCCGCGTTGCCGTCGCCGTCGCCAAGCCCGCCGCTGCGCCGGAGTCCACCGCCGCCGCCCGGACTCGCCGGGAACCGCCGCCGCCGCCGGTTTATTCGCCCGAGCCGGTAAAACCGCTAGATCCGTCCGATTGTTTTAGTTGGGTTTAGTTTTATTAGATCGGGTTTTATTAGGTTTTGTTATTTAGCGAGCACTCGCTGTTTATCTCTTTGCAGCGAACGTTTTCGTTCGTTAGGGTTTTGTAGCGCACGTTCTTTCGGTAGGTTTTTCCTTTTTCTTTTTAATTTTGGCCAGGGACCCATCCGTGAATATTTTATTTATAGATTAGTCCATAATCTTCAAACCCTCGCTACTTTTCGCTCGTTTATCCAAATCTAGCGAAACCAACGCCCACTTCTTTGTTATGATCTCCTTATCCAGATTACCAGCTTAAATGTATTTTTGAATGTTTAAAATTTGATTTCAAACAAATTTGAATTCAAACTTCTTTTGTTCATAACTCGAGTTTTATAACTCCGTTTGAGTTGATTCTTTTTGCAAATCGAAGCTCTTGACCTAAACTTTCTGATAAGGCCAAATTCACCCAATTTTGGTACTGTTAGAAATTGTTTTATATCACAAGAGTTATTTGCTTGTTTTTGAAGTTTTCCAAGATCTTTTCTTCGGTTCTTTTGAGTGATTGCTTATGTGTGGTTACTATTGCTTGCTTACGATAGATTGACCGGAGTGAGACGAGTAGAACTATCAGGAGTTATGAGTGCGGATCATCTTCATCAACAGTACAAGGCAAGTAACACATTGATCATACCCCTTTATCACCCAGTTTTTATGCATTAGTTGCAATCCTCAAACACTGCATGATTAGGATGTGATTAACATGTGGGTACTGGGAAGTAGTTGATGAGTAGAACCTATTGCCCTTTTATTATCAAACCCTTGGGAGTTTCTTCCACGTTATGCTTATGTTGCTATGCTATGCTCGTAGACGTGGATTGGGTTTGAGTGTATCCATGACAGATGTGAGATTGTTAATTAATGGTTAACTTAAGGTGGTGTAAGGGCATATTTATCCCTAAGATATTTTGGTGATTGATGACAATGCTTTTGCGGACTAATCCTGTGCATTGAGTTTTTCAGAGATTCATCCTTTGGCACGAGACGATTCCCTCCCCTCGGAGTTTGAAGCAAAGACGGTGTAGTACTTTCGAATTAGTTTGGTGGACTAGTTTCATAGGGATCATCGTACTATCAAGAGGAGGTCCGCTTTGGAAAGGCTAGGGTGGAATCATCACGTACACTTCCTTTGCACACCCTCCGAGCCTTTCCGCTTCGTTGATGAGCTCGTTCCCCTCTCTTAGTGTGCCCTCTCTGGTCCCAGCGGTAGTACCGCGGGCCGGAGCGGTAGTACCGCTTGGGTGCTACAAGCGGCAGTACCGCTCCACAGCGGTAGTACCGTTGTAGCTCCCAGCCGTAGTACCGCTGCGGCTTCGTGCTAGTACCGCCTCGATTCGAGGGGTCTTTTTCCGTGTCGGGTTTTACGATACTTGCCGCGGCAGTGGGGGGTAGTACCGCTCGTGTGCGGTAGTACCGCCCTGACCACTGCGGTAGTACCGCTCTGGGCCCAGCGGCAGTACCGCGGGAGGGAACGGTAGTACCGCGGGCTAAGCGGTAGTACCGCTGGCCAAGCGGTAGTATCGCTCTCTGCGGGACTGGAGTGGGGGGTAACGGTTGGATTGCTTCCCCCACTATAAAAGGGGGTCTTCTTCCCCAAAGTTGACTTACCTCTTCCCCCAAAAGCTCCATTGTTGCTCCAAGCTCCATTTTCTCCCGATCTCTCTCCCTAGCCAATCAAACTTGTTGATTTGCTCGGGATTGGTTGAGAAGGCCCCGACCTACACTTCCACCAAGAGAAATTTGATTCCCCCCACTTATCCATAGCGGATCTTGTTACTCTTGGGTGTTTGATCACCCTAGACGGTTGAGGTCACCGCGGAGCCATAGTCCATTGTGGTGAAGCTTTGTGGTGTCGTTGGGAGCCTCCAATTAAGTTGTGGAGATTGCCCCAACCTTGTTTGTAAAGGTCCGGTCGCCGCCTTCAAGGGCACCAATGGTGGAATCACGGCATCTCGCATTGTGTGAGGGCGCGAGGAGAATACGGTGGCCCTAGTGGCTTCTTGGGGAGCATTGTGCCTCCACACCGCTCCAACGGAGACGTACTTCCCCTCAAAAGGAAGGAACTTTGGTAACACATCCTCGTCTTCACCGGCTCCACTCTTGGTTATCTTGTCCCTTTACTTTGACAAGCTTACTCGTGTTATATCTCTTATTTGCTTGCGTGCTTGTTGTCATTGCATCATATAGGTTGCTCACTTAGTTGCATATCTAGACAACCTATTTTGATGCAAAGTTTAATTTGGTAAAGAAAAGCTAAAAATTGTTAGTTGCTTATTCACCCCCCTCTAGTCAACTATACCGATCCTTTCAATTGGTATCAGAGCCTCGTCTCTTTATTAAGGAGTTTACCGTCCAAAGAGTATGGTTGACGTCGTAGACGGTGTGGAGGAGCACTCCGGTGTGAATTCGGTCTCGTCTACGGGAGATGGGGGAACCGCGGTCTCTCGTGAGGAATTCAATGTGGCGTTGGACACATTGAAAACCTCCATGACGACCGAGGTCGAAAGCATGTTTAATAAATTCTTAGAAGGGCTTAAACTTTCCACCGCACCGTTGAAAGTGGGTGATCCCACTAACAAGGTGACGGATGCTACCTCCGACAAGGGGGAAGCTACTAGCGAGAAAGCTCCTTCTTCTAGTGGTAAAAATGGGACCGTCATCTTTGCCCATGTGGAACCTCCACCTGTCTATGGTGGACCGCTCCCTTCCACTCATTTGAATCATGCCGGCCTGGCCCCTAAGATTGAGAAGAATGTAGATTTTGATTCTTGGGTCTATCGTTTTAAGCGTCATTCAAATCATGTGAACACTAACCTTTGGAGAATCATTGAAGAAGGTTTTTATCCGCATGACCGAAGTAACTTCACTCCTAGAGAAGTTGTGGATCATCAATTCAATGAGAATGCTCTCTTCATCATCCAAGAAGCAATCCCACCCGAAGATCTTCCTCATCTCCGGACCTACACCGTGGCCAAAGATGCTTGGCTCCAAGTTGTTTCCCTCTATCGGGGAAGCGCAAGCATTCAACGCTCCAACTATGAAGTGGTGCAAGATGAAGCCGACGAGTTTGCAATGAAAGAAGATGAAGAACCTCGTGAGCTTTTTCGGAGAGTAACCAAACTCGCGGTCTCTCTCCGAGATCATGGAAGTAAGGACACGGATGACAATTGGATCAAGCGCAAATTCCTCAAGGCAATGATGCCCTACCACAAAGCCATGTCCTCTGTAATTCGTCAAAGGCCGGACTTCCACACCTTGTCATCAAGTGAGGTGTTGGATGAGTTTGTTGCTATGAGCATCTTGGATAAGACCGTCGACAATGCGGTTCTTCGCTCTCAAAGAGTAAAGAAGCCCAACCTTGCTCTAAAGGCCAAGGTTAGTATGGAGGAAGAGGATGAAGAGGAAGAAGAGGAGGGCAACCTCGAAGATACGAAGTATGCCTATCATGAACACATGGCTCTTGCTTCAAGGCAATTTTGGAGCAAGAAGAACACAAGGCCAAACTTCAACAAGAGCAATTCAAGTGGCGCAAAGGGCAAGCAACGAGTGAGGACTTGCTTCAATTGTGGCAATGTGAGCCACTTTGTTGCGGAGTGCCCTTACGAGAAGAGGGAAGACAATGGTGGCAAGCTCTTTAGAAAGGACAAGGCCAAGTCGTTCCCCAACAAGAGCAACTTCACCAAGAAGACTCCTCCCAAGGCATTGGTGGTACAAGAAGAGTACAATGAGGATGATGATGAAGATGGTGAGTCGGTTGCCATGGCCTCCGTTGCCATTGCGAAGACTCCACGGGTGTCTCTCTTCGACTCACCCAATGAGAACATCACCGCCAAGTGCCTCATGGCTAAAGCCACCAACAAGGTAACCCCCAACATCAAAACTACCATCATTAATCATCCTTCTTCGATGGATAGCATTGATGGACATGAGGGGACAAATGTGGAGGAAAATGAGTTTGAGACCTTTATGGGTAAACTCAAGGGTAAATCCAAGAAGCACTTCGTTGCTCTCTTGGAATAACTTGGTGAAGCCAATGACATGATCGAGGCTCACGAAGATACCATCTCTAAGATGGAGGGGCATAGTCGTGACTATGCCGATGAGATTTTGGATCTTTCCAATGCTCTTGATGAAGAGCGTGGTCTTTGTTTGGCTCTTGAGGAGTCATACAACGATGATCATGCTAAGTTAAAGAAAGATCTTGATCATGCTCTTGTTGTGTCTCGTGTGCTAAATTCCGAGAAGGCAAAACTTGGGGTTGATCTTGCTAGACTTAAAGAGGAGTTTGACATTCTCGACAAGGCTCACAAAGTCTTGAAGGGTGTTCATGCTAGCCTCAAGGAGTCTCATGATCAACTCCAAGTAAAGCTAACTAAGGAGAAAGCCACCTTTCCTCATATGGTGTAAATTGATAATGCAAATGCTACGAACCCTTGTTGTGAGCATGTGCACCTTGTTGAGGAGAATGCTAAGTTGAAGGAGCAACTTGAGAAAGGCCTTGTGTCATGCATACAAGGTGAGAAGAACCTCAACAATCTTTTGAGAAACCAAAAGGAAGTTGTGGCCAAGGAGGGGATTGGGCTCGCACCCAAGCCCAAGAACAAGAAGAAGAATGACAAGACCAAACGACCTCCTCCTCTCAAGCAAACTTTTGTGAAGGAGGGAGAGGGTGCTTCCAAGGAGAAGAAGAACAATGCGAAGGGTGACGGTGTCAAGAAGGGCAATACCACCCCATCCAACAAAGCCGGCGACTTTAATCCTTCTTATGTGTTATGTCGTGCTGATGCTTTTGTTGCTGTGTGTTTTGCTCTCTTTTCTTGCCGTTTGTTTCTCTCTTCTTTTGAGCTAAGCCTCTGTGTCCAGTCTGTGGAGTATTGGCTGGGCGGTACTACCGCTGGTGGTGCGCGGTACTACCGCTTATATGGACAAGCGGTACTACCGCCCACCCGAGCGGTACTACCGCTGGGGGGCGGGATCAGGGGGTTATATCGGGGCAGGGGGAGGTTTCTCCTCCCCCATACCCATTCGCACCACCCCTTCGTCCCTCTCGCTCTCTCCAGCGACTCCTCACCGCGGGAGGGCTCCGGCGGGCCGCCGTCTCCGGGCCATCCCTCTCCATTCCCTTCGGTGGAGTCGATCCCCACCTCGTCCTCTTGCCATGGATGCCGGTATTGCCCTCGTTCTTTCTCTCTTTTTGTCTAGTTCTCAGATCTAGTGCTTTTGGGGCAATAGTGGTTGCATCTCTAGATTTTTGGCTAAATCTCGGTTTGAGTAGTTTGGAGAAGGCGTCTAGACTATGTGGATTAAGTTTTGGTAGGTATATTTTTGAATTTGGCAGTCCGGTAGTGCCGGATCTGACCATGGCAGTAGGAACCGCCGGTTCCCCGTCTTGCGCGGTACTACCGCTCCCGCTGGGGCGGTACTACCGCTTGGGCGACACTGCCGCCTATGGCCAGCGGTACTACCGCTGTCTGCCAGATTCCATCATTCCCTACCTTTGTTTGATCCATGTTGTTTTGTTTGGAGGCTTACGCTTTTTTTTCCTTTTCGTGTTGGTTTTCTGTTCGTGTGTTTGGTTCCAGGTGATGAACATCCTGAGCAGCAAGTCCGCCGTGTCAACCCCGAGCGTTCAACGTCAAAGCGGTACCGCACATCTGAGTCTGCTGGTGGTTCCTCCAGTGCTCCACCGCCACCTGTGGGTGCTTCCTCAAGTGCTAATCCTCAACGTCAAAAGAAACTTGCCAACAGGCCGAAGCCAAGGGCCAAGACTATGACTGAGATGTCTGCAAAGGATTTCTGGGCAAAGCGTCTCCGCAACCCCTATGCGGAAGACAAAGAACCCAGTTTGGTCAACCACCCGTTCTGGAACCGCTTTCAGTTTGCCATCTTCTTTGATGTGATCAAGGCCAAGAAGAATCTCTTTGTTAATGTTCGCTCCATCGACATAGATGCCATGGAGAAGGATCCCGAATACTTTGGTGAAGCTCTTCAGATGTGTACTCAGCTCAACATTCTCAGAACCATGCAGTTCAACAAGGACTTTGATGCAGAGTTGGTGGCTCAGTTCTTTGCTACTGTCCATCTTGGAACTGATGAAGAAAGGACTCTGACCTGGATGACAAATGGCAAGTTACTGTCTGTCAAGTGGAAGGCCTTCATGGAGTTACTTCATGTGGAAGATCGCAGGCTTGAGACTCCTGTTGGCTTTCGCCCTCACCACAACGTCAACTCCACTCACAAGCAAGCCGTCTGGCCCTACTGCACTGTGAAGGTTCACCCTGTGACTAAGAAGGAGACCTATAAGTTGTCCGCCTACCTGGACATCCTTCATCGTATCTTTCAAGAGACCCTCTTTCCTCGCATCGGGAATCTGGATATGGTTCACTCCTATCTCGTGGATATGCTTCTCTTCTGCCAGCGTGAGAAGGAAGCAAACACTAGCGAGTCCCTGGACATCTCTCATGTTATGTGGTCTGAACTTCTCACTGCCATTTCTGAGCACAAGTGCCCGATCTATGGTCCATTCATCATGTTGCTCATTGAGAAGGCCTGGAGACGTTCCTTTCCCGCGGAGCAGCTGGAAACTGGAGAGTTGGTTTCTCATGAGATCAAGCATCTGAGGAAGAAGGATAATTGGGGTACCTCCGTTCCTACATCTAGGGTTCCGTCTTCTGCTGCTGCCATGGAGACCGAGGGCGAGGATGAGGCCGATGATGACGATGAGGATTATGTGCCTTCTGGGACAGAGCCTGTTGCGGCAGAGCCCTCTTGGGCAAAGAAGCTCAAACACAAAATGCAGAAGCTGTTCTGCATGGAGTCTCACGGTCAGTACATGACTCATGTGGCTGAGAAGAAGGCAAGGGGACGTCACAAGGAGCTTATGCGTCAGTTGGGTGCGACAGTCACCAGCGGCTCTGAGGGTCAAATCACTGAGGAGGAGGAGTGGATCCAGCAGCACTGTCCGTGGACCGATTCGGATGCCGAGCAGTTTCCGGCCGAGGATGGTGGTGCAGATGATCACGCAGAGTCCTGATGTTCGAGATCCTCAGCATGCTCTCACCTGGAGCCGTAGGTTAGCTCTTTGCCCCTTTTGGTGTCTCGATGCCACAAGGGGAGAGAGAGTTTAGGGATTTGCGTCGTTGTGTTGCGAGTGTGTCCTTGTCTTTGTGCTTTCGTTGTGTTTGCTACCTTGTGCTTTGTTTGGTTTTGTGTTCCGTGAGACCTAAGTTCCAGTCATATGGTGTGAGACATATGCTACCTTATCCTTATCATATCGTTATCTATGTCTCTAGTATTTTGGTATCTCATGAGTTGCATGCTTATTATGTTGTATATCCCGCTCTCTTGAATCACGCTTAGGTTGTTGGTCTCTAAAATACAGGGGGAGTGTTGATCCTAGTATGTATGTCATGCAGTCCAAAGCACTTATCTTGATGGCACACATCTAGGGGGAGCCCGTCTATATTTTAGAGACTTGGGGGTTTGATTATGTCCTTTGTCTTTTCCCGTTTGTGCAAATCCCGTATTGTCATCAATCCACCAAAAAGGGGGAGATTGTAAGGGCATATTTATCCCTAAGATATTTTGGTGATTGATGACAATGCTTTTGCGGACTAATCGTGTGCATAGAGTTTTTCAGAGATTCATCCTTTGGCACGAGACGATTCCCTCCCCTCGGAGTTTGAAGCGAAGACGGTGTAGTACTTTCGAATTAGTTTGGTGGACTAGTTTCGTAGGGATCACCGTACTATCAAGAGGAGGTCCGCTTTGGAAAGGCTAGGGTGGAATCATCACGTACACTTCCTTTGCACACCCTCCGAGCCTTTCCGCTTCGTTGATGAGCTCGTTCCCCTCTCTCAGTGTGCCCTCTCTGGTCCCAGCGGTAGTACCGCGGGCCGGAGCGGTAGTACCGCTCGGGTGCTACAAGCACCAGTACCGCTCTACAGCGGTAGTACCGCTGTAGCTCCCAGCCGTAGTACCGCTGCGGCTTCGTGCTAGTACCGCCTCGATTCGAGGGGTCTTTTTCCGTGTCGGGTTTTACGGTACTTGCCGCTGCAGTGGGGGGGTAGTACCGCTCGTGTGCGGTAGTACCGCCCTGACCACCGCGGTAGTACTGCTCTGGGCCCAGCGGCAGTACCGCGGGAGGGAACGGTAGTACCGCTGGCTAAGCGGTAGTACCGCTGGCCAAGCGGTGGTACCGCTCTCTGTGGGGCTGGAGTGGGGGGTAACGGTTGGATTGCTTCCCCCACTATAAAAGGGGGTCTTCTTCCCCAAAGTTGACTTACCTCTTCCCCCAAAAGCTCCATTGTTGCTCCAAGCTCCATTTTCGCCCGATCTCTCTCTCCCTAGCCAATCAAACTTGCTGATTTGCTCGGGATTGGTTGAGAAGGCCCCGATCTACACTTCCACCAAGAGAAATTTGATTCCCCCCACTTATCCCTAGCGGATCTTGTTACTCTTGGGTGTTTGAGCACCCTAGACGGTTGAGGTCACCGCGGAGCCATAGTCCATTGTGGTGAAGCTTTGTGGTGTCGTTGGGAGCCTCCAATTAAGTTGTGGAGATTGCCCCAACCTTGTTTGTAAAGGTCCGGTCGCCGCCTTCAAGGGCACCAATAGTAGAATCACGGTGGCCCTAGTGAGGAGAATACGGTGGCCCTAGTGGCTTCTTGGGGAGCATTGTGCCTCCACACCGCTCCAACGGAGACGTACTTCCCCTCAAAAGGAAGGAACTTCGGTAACACATCCTCGTCTTCACCGGCTCCACTCTTGGTTATCTCGTCCCTTTACTTTCACAAGCTTACTCGTGTTATATCTCTTATTTGCTTGTGTGCTTGTTGTCATTGCATCATATAGGTTGCTCACTTAGTTGCATATCTAGACAACCTATTTTGATGCAAAGTTTAATTTGGTAAAGAAAAGCTAAAAATTGTTAGTTGCCTATTCACCCCCCCTCTAGTCAACTATATCGATCCTTTCAGGTGGCCACTTAAATAAACATCTGGGTGGATTGGTTGCGGGCACCTGGAGAATCCAGTGTTGTCCTAGGATATCCCGGAGTACCCGTGAGATCATCCTATGGTTCGCCACCCAGGCTCAAAGGAATCATAAGATTATTCATGCTAGAAACTTCTGTGTGCAGCCACAAGCTATTATGGGCTCTAGCATAGTTGAGTATGTTGCATGACCTCTTTCAGTGGTGGGCTAGCAGATGTAGGTGAAAGTAGGTGTAACTGTCCACCCAGAGTAAAGAGTTAGTGCTTCTGAAAGGCTGTGTCTTGGTCATCCGTTTCTCAAACACCATGTAGTTCGAGAAATCCAATGGAGGAGATCAAGTCTTGTGGGGAAAAGTGCGCAAACCTCTGCAGAGTGTACAAACTAATCATGGCTAGCCGTGTCCCCGGTTATGGACATCTTGAGTATCTGGTTCTTGAATTATTGATTTGATCTGAACACTTTATTTAATTAATTTGATTGGATTAATGTTTACTATTTTGGGATTGAGTTGGAGGAACCTTCTCAATATTTTCAAACAACTGTGTAGTTAAATAAAATATATTCCTTTGTTGTAGGGAAAAATTAGCTTTATGCAAAAATTAAACTTAGTGCCTCCACCAGCCAAATATGCATGTAGTGATAGCCATTATTCAACATTGCTCTACAGTGTGAAATTGCCAGTACATTCAATGTACTGACCTACATGGCTGCAACAACTCATGTTGCAGGAACCTTACGACGAGTAAGTGATACGTTAGGGTTACGATTTCTACACTCAACTTTGCTGTTGGTGTTGATGGGAATCCACAACCTTGTTGTTACTTCCGCTATTTGGATTGAGGTAATAGTGTTTACATTACTTTATACGTGTGATTTACCTCTGTTATAAATCCTCGAGTACTGTATGTGTCAGCATACCGATCCAGGGATGACACTTAAGCACAGAGACTTGACCAATTCGGGTCGGGTCGCTACAAGATGGTATCAGAGCACATGTTGACTGTAGGACGTGACCCCTAGAAACTGGCAGGCCCATAGGAAAGATTTTCTCTAAAAACTTTATTTCCAAAAAGATCTTTTACCT
Organism: Aegilops tauschii subsp. strangulata; assembly: GCF_002575655.3. Taxonomy (NCBI): domain Eukaryota; kingdom Viridiplantae; phylum Streptophyta; class Magnoliopsida; order Poales; family Poaceae; genus Aegilops; species Aegilops tauschii. The sequence continues at coordinate 85,122,569 of NC_053038.3, forward strand.
CTCTTCTTTTCTGAGCTTTATCAAATATTCCCTTTTAGTTAGACTATACCCATTCCCCTTTTGACCACGCGAAGATTCGACTTATGAGACCACTCCAAGAAGTACAAGATATCGGACAACTAAGACCACTTCGGAATGAATAGGATTTTACCGTGCATTATAATAATGGAAACTACAACGATTGAAGACTCCGAAGACTAGGAGAATCTGAAGGCTCTGAAGAATTGCCAGATTTGTATGACCTAGGAAGGCTACCCTTATGGAACTTGGTAGACTATGGAAGCTTCCAATACCCGAGATCAAGGTGTACCATAGAAAGACTGGAACATGGAGAGTTAAAAACTCAAAGATTTTGTCAAGAAAACCCTAAGGCAGGAGATATCAACTATGGAACGATAGCTCATGGCTGAGACATGGGCATAAACACGGCTAACCTTGATGTTATCGCCGCTTATGCTATTGTCACCGTGCTAAGTTAAGCATGCATTGTTTTTCTGGAAAGATTGGATGCCAAAAGGCTGATGGAGGACCTATCAGCAAGAGATGAAGTTTTAACCTTAGCTGGTGTATCACCAGGATCTGAAGTATTACATCAAGAAGTTTTGGGTGGACCTTTAGGAAGCCATATTTGACAAGGAAGTATTTTGTGAAGAACTAAGGACCCATAAGCTGAAAGTAGTCAAGCTGGAGGAGCAAAACCTCAAGATACCGGAGATTCATCAGGAACTGAAGGGCAGTAGGTCCATGGTTCATGCGAAGGATGTTGAAACCCAGAAGTTTGGAACACAACTCCAGAACATTAAAGGACGTCACGAGAGACTTCGCGTCAACAGAGATGATCTGGCAAAAGAACTTGAGAAGGACAAGCACGGTTGGAAGAAGCCATCGGAGACATGAACAAGACTTGAAGAGTTTGGCGATGTTGAAGATTTGTTGACCTTTAGAAGACCAAACCCCTGTTTTATACCTATGTTAGATGCGACGATTGTGAGCTGTCATTTGTTTAATGTTTTTCTGACAGCCACAAATAAAATATGTCTCTTCAAAACTATTGTTTGCATTGTGTGTATCCCTCTCTATCTCTCTTATCTCACCCCAAACCCATGGACTCAATAGAGGATGAATGGAGATGAACTCATGTTTCCTGGACCGATAAGTCAATTGGAGACGGACCGTTGGATTCAGAACATGGAGGATCATATGGAGAATAACACTATAGCCGGAAAGGATATGGCCCAGCATACTCTTTAGTGCTTTGAAAGAGGTGCTGCTACATGGTGGAGGATGTACCAAACCATCAATGGATGGCAAGGAGTAACCACTTGGAAAGAATTTAAGTTGACTTTGCCAAAGTCTCGGTTTGTGTCCCAGAAATTGAAGCCTTATGGAAGTGATGTGAAGAAACCCTGTGCATGCAATTTTTGTGGAGAAATAGGACACAACCATAAAGAACACAAGGATGAATGCCCTCATTGTGAAGAAAGTCACTAAGCTAAAGAATGCCCAACTAGGCAGATTACTTGTTTCTTGTGTGAAGGGACTACCCACTACCCTGCTCAGTGTCACATTTACCCCGTGGTTCAAAGAACCATCCAGCAGAAGAAAGAAGCAATGAAAGGAGCCCTCATGGAAATTTTAGAAGAACCCGGATGAAGGAAGAGGTGGAGGACACACCCAAAGAAGAACCAATTAAACCTTGCACCAAGTCATGCTATTCATGTGGAGAAGAAGGACACATCTCCCAAAATTGTTTGAATGGGGATCTAGTAGAATTCCCGACAGAGGAAGTAGAGTATGACCCACAGGAAATAGAAGCCCTGATTGGAACGGAAAAGTCCAGGAAGAGAAGTAGATTGGATTCCAGGAAGGACCCGAGTCATATCACCTGTTTCAGGTGCAAGGAGTTAGGCACTACTCCAGTAGTTGCCCAAAAAGGAAGCCGAGGACCCAATGAGGCTATGTAGTCATAAGGAAACCACGAGACTTGTCGGAAGTAATATGTTTTCATTGTAATGAAGCAGGGCACTTTGCCAGAGATTGTCCCAAAGAGAAGGAGGCTTGTGCTAAATAGTTGAGTTGCAACGAATAATATAGTAGTAGTAGTGGGGACATTTCTTTTATTAGTGAGGCGATGAGTTGAGGCATGTAATGGAAGTGCAGGAGATTGTAATACATTGAGAATCAATAAAGTTAGCATCGTGGGTACTGATTTGGATTTTATGAGTTGTTACTCTATGAAGAAAGATTTTGACCATTTTCGAGGATATGAGAAATATGGTCTATGGATGAATTGGTGCATTTTGAGGGTGGTAGTACCGTGTGAGGACACTTGACCTCTGGAAAGGATTATGATATCCTACGGAGTGGACTTTGGAGAAAATAAGTACCAGTTTTGTCTCGATATGTGGGGTATCCCAAGAATATGATGGGATGAAGTACTATTGAATATAACGGAGGTATGCTGTTGCAAATATGGAGCAATTGCAACTCCATGATGAGCCTGAGCAATCACGTCTGAGTTTCGTACCAATAGAAGGAAGAGAGACAGTACAATTGGATGGAATTAAGAATGCTAGAAGTTGGATGTTGGAATAATGATCAGTTGCCCCCGAGGATGAGTTCAAGGTTTACAAGTGATGAGATGGGCCATAACCCACAGGCCCCAGGACCTGCCAAGAAGCAAGCACACTCTTGCTGAAGGAAAAACCCTGGAAGAGGATATGCCTTTAGCAACAGACGATCTTATAGGAGTTACGAAAAACCTGAGAGTTGTGAAGGAACGATAGATGTTTGTTTGGCTTGCAGAATCAATGGATTTTTCCGAACCCAGTTCATGGACAAGAGAAATTCTGCAATGCTTGTGAGGATGACCGAATGTTAGAATGCGAGATTCGCTAAACCATATACAGGGTAATGATTTGGGTGAGGGATGGATTGATCACCATACCGACTTACTCTTATTATTCGCCTTGCTATATGGGATGGTAAATCTGAGTGACTTACCCATAGTAGAGCGACGACGATCAAAACCTTGTCTAAACCTTAGAATGGTATGACAATTTTCCCTTGTACAAGGCAGCTGTTGCCAATCGTAGGATATATGGTGAGGTTAAACCCAGACCCATTTCCTCCAGGAGAAACCATAAATTGTTCACCACCGTGAGATATCGATAGTTGTTTAGTATTGGCGCCAGACCCGTCAGCTCAGAAGACCCAGTCACAGAAGAACCTTATCAAGATGAAAGGGCAAAGGTTATGCCACTACCGGAAGAGCCCAGAGGAATTTTCTCGAGGATCTGAGAAGACCGATACTGTCAAGAATAAGGATGGAGTAATGAGTTTTGATGGAACCATAACCATGCTTCTAAGGTTGGTAGCACCCCAGACCCCCTGAGACGGTCGATGGATTTTGAGAAGACCCCGAACCTAACCTATTTCTTGCTAGCCTCTCCGAATCTCGAGGACGAGATTCATTTTAAGGGTGGTAGGTTTGTAACATCCCAAAATTCTAAATTTTGGAATGTTATATTAAATAAATAGATTTGATTGATTGCTTGATTGTGGTGTGGTTGCTTGTGTGAAATTTAGTGAAATTTGAAACTTTTTGAAAGTTAAATGAGAGGGAATGACATGACTTTCCCCAAACTTTCACTTTGCTTTATGATCTCCATGAATTCAAATTCTTTTCAGATACAAAACCCTAGAGACAAGATGACATGACTTCTTCCATTTAAAATGAAAAGGGTTATGAAAATATTTGAATTTCATTTGGAAATATTTCAAATTCAGAAACTTTGAGCAACTCAATGATTTTCATGAGAGAAGATAAAATGACTTCTTCAAAACATATGAAATATGAGTTGGAAGTTTAAAAGAATCAAATTTAAAGTCCTTTTGAAATTATTTTCAATTCGGAGTTATTTGGGTTTTATTCAAATTATTTTTCTCCAAAAATAAAATATATGGAAATTAGGGTAAAATGATTCCCTACAGTAGAACATTGGAGAGAAATAAATTTGAAATTATTTTGGTATTTTTAAAATGATTTTTACTGGGTTTTATTGCACCAGTAGCACTCTTTGATTTATTTAAAATTTTGTGTATTTTATTTGACGTTAGAAAAATGTTTACGTTGTAGAAAATCTTTTTCTGAAAATCTTGATATATCATACGCCTATAGTAAAATTAAATTTTATTTGGTTTATTTTATTTTTACTGGCTGTAAAATTTTGTTAAAACAAAACTCTCTTCGGGCCGACCGAACCGGGCCGCGCCTAGCCCAGCCGGCCCAGCAGCCCAGCTCGCCATCGCCTCCGTCCCCGAGCGGGACTCCGCTCGGGAGTCCGTCGCCGTTCGCCGCCGTGACCGACCCGGTCTCCTGCCGCCGCCTCCCTTGCCCCTCGCCCACGCCTCCCGAGGCTCCTGGCCTTTAAAAGGCGAGGCCAGCCCCCTCTCCCCCCTCTCCTCCAAGCCGCCGCCGCCGCCGCTGCAGATCGCCGCCGCCGCTCCTCGTCGCCAACGCCGCTGCTGCCTCGCCGCCGCCCGCCGCTAGTCGGCGCCGCCGTTCGCCGCTGCTGCCGCGCATCACGCTGCCCTCGCATCCCCGCAGTCGCCGTCGCCCGCGTTGCCGTCGCCGTCGCCGTCGCCAAGCTCGCCGCTGCGCCGCAGTCCGCCGCCGCTGCCCCGACTTGCCGGGAACCGCCTCCGCCGCCGGTTTATTCGCCCGAGCCGGTAAAACCGCTAGATTCGTCCTGTTTTTTAGTTTGGTTTAGTTTTATTAGATCGGTTTATTATTAGGTTTAGTTATTTAGCAAGCACTCTCTGTTTATGTCTTTGCAGTGAACGTTTTCGTTCATTAGGGTTTCGTAGCGAACTTTCGTTCGGTAGGTTTTCCTTTTTCTTTTTAATTTCGGCCAGGGACCCATCCGTGAATATTTTATTTATAGATTAGTCCCTAATCTTCAAACCTTCGCTACTTTTCACACGTTTATCCAAATCCAGCGAAACCAATGCCCACTTCTTTGTTATGATCTCCGCTATCCATATAACCAACTTAAATGTATTTTTGAAAGTTTAAAATTTGATTTCAGACATATTTGAATTCAAACTTCTTTTGTTCATAACTCGAGTTTTATAACTCCATTTGAGTTGATTCTTTTTGCAAATCAAAGCTCTTGACCTAAAATTTTTGATAAGGCCAAATTCACCCAATTTTGGTACTGTTAGAAATTGTTTTCTATCGCAAGAGTTATTTGCTTGTTTTCAAAGTTTTCCGAGATCTTTTCTTCGGTTCTTTTGAGTGATTGCTTATGTGTGGTTACTATTGCTTGCTTACGATAGATTGACTGGAGTGAGATGAGTAGAAATATTAGGAGTTATGAGTGCGAATCATCTTCATCAATAGTACAAGGCAAGTAACACATTGATCATACCCCTTTATCACCCAGTTTTATGCATTAGTTGCAATCCTCAAACACTGCAGGATTAGGATGTGATTAACATGTGGGTACTGGGAAGTAGTTGATGAGGTAGAACCTATTGCCCTTTTATTATCAAACCATTGGGAGTTCATTCTACGTCATGCTTATGTTACTATGTTATGCTCGTAGACGTGGATTGGGTTTGAGTGTATCCATGACAGATGTGAGATTGTTAATTAATGGTTAACTTAAGGTGGCCACTTAAATACACATCTGGGTGGATTGGTTGTGGGAACCTGGAGAATCCAGTGTTGTCCTAGGATATCCCGGAGTACCCGTGAGATCATCCTATGGTTCGCCACCCAGGCTCAAAGGGATCATAAGATTATTCATGCTAGAAACTTTTGTGTGCAGCCTCAAGCTATTATGGGCTCTAGCATAGTTGAGTATGTTGCATGACCTCTTTCAGTGGTGGGCTAGCAGATGTAGGGGAAAGTAGGTGTAACTCTCCACCCAGAGTAAAGAGTTAGTGCTTCTTAAAGACTGTGTCTCGGTCATCCGTTTCTCAAACACCATGTAGTGCGAGAAATCCAACGGAGGAGATCGAGTCTTGTGGGGAAAAGTGCGCAAACCTCTGCAGAGTGTACAAACTAATCATGGTTAGCCGTGTCCCCGGTTATGGACATCTTGAGTATCTGGTTCTTGAATTATTGATTTGAGCTCAACACTTTATTTAATTAATTTGATTGGGTTAATGTTTACTTTTTTGGGATTGAGTTGGAGGAACCTTCTCAATATTTTCAAACAACTGTGTAGTTAAATAAAATATATTCCTTTGTTGTAGGGAAAAATTAGCTTTATGCAAAAATTAAACTTAGAGCCTCCACCAGCCAAATATGCATGTAGTGATAGCCATTATTCAGCATTGCTCTACAGTGTGAAATTGCCAGTACATTCAATGTACTGACCTACATGGCTGCAACGTCTCATGTTGCAGGAACCTTACGACGAGTAAGTGATACGTTAGGGTTACGATTTCTACACTCAACTTTGCCGTTGGTGTTGATGGGAATCCACAACCTTGTTGTTACTTCTGCTATTTGGATTGAGGTAATAGTGTTTACGTTACTTTATACATGTGATTTACCTCTGTTATAAATCCTCGAGTACTGTGTGTGTCAGCATACCGATCCAGGGATGACACTTAAGCACAGAGACTTGACCCATTCGGGTCAGGTCGCTACATGGAATCACATGATTATGAATCACTTGATGCGTGCGAACCATGCCTCATGGGCAGGATGACTAAGACTCCGTTCTCCGAAACAATGGAGCGATCCACTGACTTATTGGAAATAATACATACCGATGTATGCAGTCCGATGAGTGTTGAGGCTCACGACAGGTATCATTATTTTCTGACCTTCACAGATGATTTGAGCACATATGGGTATATATACTTAAGGAAACATAAGTCTGAAACATTTGAAAAGTTCAAAGAATTTCAGAGTGAAGTGGAAAATCATCGTAACAAGAAAATAAAGTTTCTACGATTTGATCGTAGAGGCAAATATTTGAGTTACGAGTTTGGCCTTCAATTAAAACAATTGGAATAGTTTCACAAACTCATGCCACCTGGAACACCACATCATAATGGTGTGTTCGAACGTCATAACCATACTTTATTGGATATAGTGCAATCTATGATGTCTCTTACTGATTTACCACTATCATTTTGGGGTTATGCATTAGAGACAGCTGCATTCACGTTAAATAGGGCACCATCTAAATCCGTTGAGAAGACACCATATGAACTGTGGTTTGGCAAGAAACCCAAGTTGTCATTTCTTAAAGTTTGGGGCTGTGATGCTTATGTGAAAAAGCTTCAACCTGATAAGCTCGAACCCAAATCGGAGAAATGTGTCATTCTATCACAGATCTGAAGGCAAGATATTCATTGCTAAGAATGGATCCTTTCTAGAGAAGGAGTTTCTCTCGAAAGAAGTGAGTGGGAGGAAAGTAGAAGTTGATGAGGTAATTGTACCTACTCCCTTATTGGAAAGTAGTTCTTCATAGAAATCAGTTCCAATGATTCCTACACCAATTAGTGAGGAAGCTAATGATGATGATCATGAAGCTTCTGATCAAGTTACTACCGAACCTCGTAGGTCAACCAAAGTAAGATCCGCACGAGAGTGGTATGGTAATCCTGTTCTGGAGGTCATGTTACTTGACCATGATGAACCTACGAACTATGAGGAAGCAATGATGAGCCCAGATTCTGTGAAATGGCTTGAGGCCATGAAACCTGAGATGGGATCCATGTATGAGAACAAAGTGTGGACTTTGGTTGACTTGCCCGATGATCGGCAAGCTATAAAAATAAATGGATCTTCAAGAAGAAGACTGACGCTGACGGTAATGGTACTATCTACAAAGCTCGACTTGTTGCAAAAGGTTTTCGACAAGTTCAAGGAGTTGATTTTCTCAACCGTATCGATGCTTACGTCCATCCGAATCATGTTAGTAATTGCCGCATTTTATGATTATGAAATTTGGCAAATGGATGTCAAAACTGCATTCCTTAATGGATATCTTAAAGAAGAGTTGTATATGATGCAACCAGAAGGTTTTGTCGATCCAAAAGGTGCTAACAGAGTGTGCAAGCTCCAGCGATCCATTTATGGACTGGTGCAAGCATCTCGGAGTTGGAATATATGCTTTGATGAGTTGATCAAAGCATATAGTTTTATACAGACTTGCGGTAAAGCCTGTATTTACAAGAAAGTGAGTGGGAGCACTACAACCTTTATGATAAGTATATGTGAATGACATATTGTTGATCGGAAATGATGTAGAATTTTCTGGAAAGCATAAATGAGTATTTGAAAGGAGTTTTTTCAAAACAAATACCTCGGTGAAGCTGCTTACATATTGGGCATCAAGATCTATAGAGATAGATCAAGATGCTTGATAAGATTTTCAATGATTACATACCTTGACAAGATCTTGAAGTAGTTCAAAATGGAACAGTCAAAGAAAGAGTTCTTGCATGTGTTGCAAAGGTGTGAAGTTGAGTAAGACTCAAAACCCGACCACGACAGGAAATAGAAAGAGAATGAAAGTCATTCCCTATGCCTCAGCCATAGGTTCTATAAAGTATGCCATGCTGTGTGCCAGACCTATTGTATACCTTGCTATGAGTTTGGCAAGGGAGTACAATAGTGATCTAGGAGTAGATCACCGAACAACAGTCAAAAATTATCCTTAGTGGAATAAAGAAATGTTTCTCGGTTATGGAGGTGACAAAGAGTTTGTCGTAAAGAGTTACGTCGATGCAATCTTTGACACTGATCTGGATGACTATAAGTCTCGATCTAGATACATATTGAAAGTGGGAGCGATTAGCTAGAGTAGCTCCGTGCAAAGCATTGTAGACATAGAAAATTTGCAAAATACATACGGCTCTGAATGTGGCAGAACCGTTGACTAAACTTCTCTCACAAGCAAAACATGATCACTCTTTGGGTGTTAATCACATAGCGATGTGAACTAGATTATTGACTCTAGTAAACCCTTTGGGTATTAGTCACATGGAGACGTGAACTAATCACATAAAGATGTGAATGATTGGTGTGAAATCACATGACGATGTGAACTAGATTATTGACTCTAGTGCAAGTGGGAGACTGAAGGAAATATGCCTAGAGGCAATAATAAAGTTGTTATTTATATTTCCTTATATCATCATAAATGTTTATTATTCATGCTAGAATTGTATTAATTGGAAACTTAGTACATGTGTGAATACATAGACAAACAGAGTGTCCCTAGTATGCCTCTACTTGACTAGCTCGTTAATCAAAGATGGTTAAGTTTCCTAGCCATAGTCATGTGTTGTCATTTGATGAACGTGATCACATCATTCTGGACAAGACCCATCCATTAGCTTAGCACTATGATCATTTAGTTTATTGCTATTGCTTTCATCATGACTTATACATGTTCCTCAGACTATGAGATTATGCAACTCCCGAATACCGGAGGAACACCTTGTGTGCTATCAAACATCACAACGCAACTGGGTGATTATAAATATGCTCTACAGGTGTCTCCTATGGTGTTTGTTGAGTTGGTAAAGATCGATATTAGGATTTGTCACTCCGTGTATCGGAGAGGTATCTCTGGGCTCTCTCGGTAATGATCATCACTATAAGCCTTGCAAGAAATGTGACTAATGAGTTAGTACGGGATGATGCATTACAGAATGAGTAAAGAGACTTGCCGGTAACAAGATTGAACTAGGTATGATGATACCGACGATCGGATCTCGGGCAAGTAACATACCGATGACAAAGGGAACAACGTATGTTGTTATGCGGTTTGACCGATAAAGTTCTTCGTAGAATATGTAGGAACGAATATGAGCATCCAGGTTCCGCTATTGGTTATTTGACCGAAAATGAGTCTCGGTCATGTCTACATAGTTCTCGAACACGTAGGGTCCGCACGCTTAACCTTTCTGGTATTATGAGTTTAGGTTCGATGAAGGTTGTTCGGATTCCTGGATGTGATCACGGACATGACGAGGAGTCTCGAAATGGCCAAGACATAAAGATTGATATATTGGAAGGTTATGTTTGGACACCGGAAAGGTTTCGGATAGGTTCGGGCATTTTCGGAGTACTGGGGGGTTACCGGAACCCCCCGAGGGTTATTGGGCCTTCATCGGCCTTAGTGGAAGAGAGGAGGTGGCGGCCAGGTGGAGGCGCGCTCCCCCAAGCCCAATCCGAATTGGGGGTGGGGGCCTTTCCTTCTCTCCCTCTTCCTCTTTCCTTCCCCTCCTAGTTGGACTAGGAAAAGGGGGACCTACTCCTAGTAGGAGTAGGATCCCCCCTTGGGGCGCGACCCATGAGGCCGGCCGGCCGGCCCCCTCCTCCCCTCCTTTATATACGGGGGAGGGGGGCACCCCATAAACACACAAGTTGATTTCTTAGCCGTGTGCGGTGCCCCCTTCCACAAATTTCCACCTTGGTCATATTGTCGTAGTGCTTAGGCGAAGCCCTGCGTCGGTAACTTCATCATCACCATCAACACGTCGTCGTGCTGACGAAACTCTCCCTCGGCCTCAGCTGGATCAAGAGTACGAGGGACGTCACCGAGATGAACGTGTGCAGATCGCAGAGGTGCCGTGCGTTCGGTACTTGATCGGTTGGATCGCGAAGACGTTCGACTACATCAACCGCGTTACTTAAACGCTTCAGCTTTCGGTCTACGAGGGTATGTGGACACACTCTCCCCACTCGTTGCTATGCTTCTCCTAGATATATCTTGCGTGATCATAGGATTTTTTTGAAATACTACGTTCCCCAACATTTATTTATAGTTCTTTTTATATTCTGAACATTTACTTTCATTGTCAATACTACTTGTAACTAGCAAAGCTAGTGAGATTGACCACATCACTAGAAGTGGTGGGGACCAATAAAAGTGTCTTAGTTGTGTGCATGTACTAATCATGTTGGGGAAAGTTGCATGGAAAACAAAAAATTCTACGCACACGCAAGATCTATCCATGGAGATGCATAACAACGAGAGGGGAGAGTATGTCTATGTACCCTCGTAGACCGTAAAGCAGAAGTGTTTATTAACGGGGTTGATGCAGTCGAACTTCTTCATGATCCAACCGATCAAGTACCGAACGTATGGCACCTCCGCATTCAGCACACGTTTAGCTCGATGACATCCTCGCCTTCTTGATCCATCAAGACGGGCGAAGTAGTAGATGACTTCCAGCAGCACGACGGCGTGGTGACGGTGATAGTGAACTTGTTTCCACAGGGCTTCGCTGTGCACTGCGGAGAAACTGGACGGAGGACTAAACTGTGGAGAGGGGCACCGCACACGGCTAAGAGATTGTCATGGGTTTCTGTGGCGCCCCTTCCTCATATATATATATAGGTGGGGGGAGGGAGGCAGCTAGGAGGCGCCCCAAAGGGTGCCAGCCCGCCCCCTTGGGGTCCTGCCCTCTGGCGCCCCCCTTTCCTTGTTTGCACAAGAGGGGAAGGAAAGGGGGAGGAGAGGAAGGCAGGGGGAGGCCGACTCCCCCCTTTCCTTTTCTCCCCAAGGCCTGCGGCCAGGGAGGGATGCGGCAGCCCCTTGGTGTGCTCCCCTCTTTTGGCCCATATGGGCCATTAACCTCCCGGGGCTTCCGGGAACCCCTTCCGATGATCCGATGATTACCCCGTACACTCCGAAACCTTTTCGGTGACCAAATAGCATCGTCCTATATATCAATCTTTACCTCCGGACCATTCCGGAGCTCCTCATCATGTCCATGATCTCATCCGGGACTTCGAACAACATTCATTCACCAAATCACATAACTCATATAAAACTATATCGTCAATGAACGTTAAGCATGCGGACCCTACGGGTTCAAGAATGATGTAGACATGACCGAGACGCCTCTCCGATCAATAACCAATAGCGGAACATGGATGTCCATATTGGTTCCTACATATTCTACGAAGATCTTTATCGGTTGAACCTTATGACAACATATGTAATTGCCTTTGTCTGTCGGTATGTTACTTGCCTGAGATTCGATCATCGGTATCTTCATACCTAGTTCAATCTCGTTACTGGCAAGTCTCTTTACTTGTTCCGTACTACATCATCTCGTAACTAACTCCTTAGTCACTTTGCTTGCAAGTTTCTTGTGATGTGTATTTCTGAGAGGGCCCAGAGATACCTCTCCAATACTCAGAGTGACAAACCCTAATCTCGATCATCCATGCCAACTCAACTGACACCTTCGGAGATACCTGCAGAACATCTTTATGATCACCCAGTTACGTTGTGACATTTGATAGCACACAAGGTATTCCTCCGGTATCTGGGAGTTGCATGATCTCATAGTCGAAGGAATATGTATTTGACATTAAGAAAGCAATACCAATAAACTGAACGATCATATGCTAACGGATGGGTCTTGTCCATCACATCATTCTCCTAATGATGTGATCCAGTTATCAAATGACAACACATGTCTATGCTTAGGAAACCTTAACCATCTTTGATCAACGAGCTAGTCTAGTAGAGGCTCACTAGGGACACGGTATTTTGTTTATGTATCCACACATGTATTTAATTTTCTGATCAATACAATTCTAGCATGAATAATAAATCTTTATCATGAATAAGGAAATATAAATAATAAAAAATTTATTATTGCCTCTAGAGCATATTTCCATCAAATCATAGGATTTTGGAAGAAATATGCCTTATTGTTTCAACTAAGGGAAAAACTTGCTTCATACTACAAAGCTTTGCGCATCAGGGCCCAAGGTGATATTCACCGAACATGCATAATACCTAGCTGGGGATATCATGAAGTAGGTAGCTAAGTGTCGAGTGTTAATTCCTTGACTGATTTGCATGTATTTTTGTCATAGATGCTTACCATTTCACATAGAGGTTCTACGCGCTCTGGAAAACAGTATTTCCTAGGCAACCTTGAGAGGTTCCTATAGGAAGTACTTCCGAAACTAATAGAAAATCTTAATAAGAAGCTACTGTTGACATTAACGATCTATTCACATAGATGGTAATAACTCTACAAGTTGAGAAGGCTTTGAGATAGCTTTGTGCTCCATCAAGATTTACTAGAATTAAATATCCTATTGTGATGCCTACGAACTATGCTGTGAAATTTGCTATTGGCACTGGTTTTATCCCCAAAGTGGAGGATAAAGCCTATTAACTCTTTGTGGGCATTGTGGAAGCATCAGAATGCAAATTGTTTTTGATGGGGAAATGCCATCCTTGCAGCAAGTAGTCACCAACATCAAGAGGGAAAGTAGGAGCTTGAGCCAAGTAGGTCTTCTAAAGGGCGATATGGATGCTTTCTTCAGTGGCTTGGCAAGGTGGGGTAGTGCGAGGAGCTAGTATTGGAGCGTGCATGGACATGTGGAGCAGTGTTTGCATGTAATGATGTAATACTGCAACGTGGAGGGGACTCTTCTCCTCGCCTTCTCCTTTAATAGTATATGATACGCACACTCATGCATATTCTACAAAAGATAAGAGTGATGCCGTGTGAAATGTTGATAAACATTCTCGCATAACTGAAAATCAGTGTGAACAAATACCTAAAACAAAATATCTTTTTCTTGGTCAGTTTGATAAAGATAATTGTTTGTTCTTCTAATGCCATTTCCACAAAAAGTGGTAAGAAAACATAGGAATAATTGTGTCCTGGACTAGGGGGTACTCATCACGTCGTCTCCTGACCAGGTGGATCGGGCCGAGGACCCCCATGGAGGTTCTCTCATGGGCCACTTCAGGTAGCCCATGCCACATACAAGGGAGATTCCACAAGACTTGGCGCCCAAGACGAGGACTCCTCTAAATCCTAGGTCTCCGGTACATTATATAAACCGAGGCCAGGCTAGTCAATAGATGATCGGATATTCATTAGAACAATTTTGTCCTAGATACGTACTCTGTACTACAGCCCATATGAATACAATCAAAAGCAAGACGAAGGGTATTATCTCTTCAAGAGAGCCCGAACCTAGGTAAAATCCCGTGTCCATTTTACCATCGCTCCAAGACGCCTAGCTTAGGATCCCTACTATGAGATATGCCAGATTTAGGACCAACATTGGTGCTTTCATTGAGAGCTTGCTGGCAGTCGCCATGGTGCGATGGGAATTCGGATCGTCTCCGGCACGATCTACGCATCAGAACCGAGCTTTATTGTCGATGTCGTCATCTTCGTCGCCGGCTAGACTGGTCACCTCGGCTGGTCTGAGGACTATGCTCCTTGTCGGATCATCATGATCAGACGGGGGCCTTCATGAACATCAAGTCCGATCTCTATCAAGATCATGGAGGAATCATCCATGGAGCTCGGGGGCTCAACATCAACATTGCCCTCGGGCGAGCGTGCTGTTTTCTGGACAACGGAGTTGTATCCGCCGTTCCCACCTCCTCGAGCGTCTCTTTGACGATTACTTCAGTGGAATTGTGCGGAATAGAGTCTACAACAACCCTATAAAATTTCATCGCGTTCCGATGGAGGAATCTCCGGCGATCTCCGATATACTTGAGCCCGGTCGAATCTGGACGGAATCTAGAAGAGTTTGGGGCGAGGAGTCCAGTGCCTAGCTCGGACATCCTTTGGAAGATCCAACCATTTATCGACTGCGGAATTCCTATATCTACCACCCCTCAAAATTTTAGCTCGATCCAACCGTTCAAACTCCAGGAAACTTCCGATGAGTGGATCAATTTTTGGATTTGTTTTCTGCGCGAATACAAATCCGACCCGAGTTCATCTTTCTTTATGAACAGGATATTGGGCAACCTTTTTTGAGGAATTTCTTTCTAGGGTATTGTGTGTTGTTCTCCAACACATGCCTACAAATTTCTGAGCCTTTTTTGGAGACGGTCTTCACCATCACGCCGTGTCAAACTAGCCCGGCTATGTTGCTCCATGACTGCCGACCTGCGCTAGACAGGCCGTCGCTTCATCGAGCCGAGGTCAACCTCATAGGATCATCATCTCAACGGGCCGACAAGAGTTCGGCATCGCGAAGGCTAAATCATCACCAACATTATCGCCCCACAGATTGCACGGGTCAGGCGCGCCAGCATCGTCATGCAATCACTTCTCAAGCCGGCATTGACCGCGTCACAAGTTTCGATCTGCGTCGGCATTGCCTCGCCATTACTTCTTCAAGCTGATGTCTACCATGTCGACCTAATTCGACATCTCGGCTGGCATGGCGGCTGCAACGTCACCTTACCGACCTGCTCCGTCACCTTGGCTGGACCGGGGGCTTCGCCATCTCTTCATCAACCTACTCCGGGGACTTCGGCGTCACTAGTTGACCAGTTTCGCCACGTTAGCTGGACTGGGGGCTTCGCCTCACTACATTGACCATGTTGCGTCGCCACTTCATCAAGTTGAGCTCTTTGTTCGGACACCTCGGGACCAGCTTGGGGGATGGGACCTCGACCCGCCGCAAGCTCGGCCCACATCATCTATACCGAGCACATTAACCAGCTAAGTCGCTTTTATGCTCATTTTTTTTCAATTTTCAATTTTCGTTCGGTTCGACCAAGCATTATATTTTTGTCAAACAAAAAAGTTTTTTGTTAAAAACATAGTTTGATAAAAATAATGTTTGTTTAAAACAAATTCCTTTACCCAAGTTAATTGGGGGATCTTAAATTCATACGAGCCATTTTATAATGTTTTTCTTCTTAGTCGTTGCAAAGTATTTTTCTACCACTCTTTTTTTGACTCGAGTGTACAATCAATAGCTGGATAGCCTAGTTTCTCTCTAAAGCCGCTCGATTTAGTTCGCTAAATTGGCCTATGAGAAGCACTCCGCCTTCGGGATATGGAGGTTGAAGCCGCAGGCTGACCTCCTTGCAGTTTAGAGATCGGATGTATCATGTTAAAGTACAGCGGACAGAGAAATTTATTTTAAGACCAATTTTTGGATTGGCACTAAAAAACTTGATTTAGTTCGGATGTCAAGTTTTTACATAAGTTTTTTTTAGCTTTTCGAGCTTATGGCACTTTTAAGCTATTTGTATCCTTTTCTTTCAGGAAGCGGGACATCCTCATGACCGAGGTGCCCTGCGTAATAATTCAGCTCGGGAGATCTTTTCTAACCCGCAGCTCGGCATCTTTCCTGCCGACCTATACCTCGGCGTTGGCGAAATGCACATGACATCTGGACTAGTTCCCGAGGAGATTTGATCCTTAGGTTGATTGGCCGCACCCAACCTGAGTCTTAGGGGATACTGTGTGTCTTCAGCATAACTCTCGCAGTACAATGTCTAATGCCTTTAAGCATCGATAATATCAACGGGGGGCTGCGACTAGAGCCGAACCCACCAAAAGCCAAGGAACTCTGACGATTCCTTGGCAAAACGTTCTCGGATATTGCTTTATATGCATCAGTTTTGAATTGTGTCTTCGGTCAATAGTTGGGTTGCCCGGCTCCTGTGATTGCATCCTACGTTCCGCTTTGTTCGGCTAGATGTGCAAAGGAAGAACCACCGCGATTGTACTTTCGATTTACTTAGTCAAGTACCTAAGTGGAGAAAGCCGAAAACTCACTATCAGAATGATCGCAAACCGGTCAGCTATCCGATGACTTGGTCAAACTATATGTCAATAGAGGTTACCCTGTGGGCCTTTCATAAAATTGGCGGAAGTGTTAATGGCTTGACCTCGGCCAACGCCGAACACTAACCGGAGGCTAGTAACTGGCCTCCCAACTTTAAGCTCCCATGACTAAGTGAAAGTTGTAAAGCCTGGATATCTAATTGCCTCATTTCCGCTAACGCAACTGCCTCCGGGCACCGAGACGTCAGCTAATTAAGGGTTGTCTTGTTACCGCGGAAACACCCTGCATAGCATCTACAAAGGGATATAAGCCGATGATGGGCCACTTTCAAATGATAAACGGTCGCAACGGAGTCAAAATAAATATATATCATCAACGTTTGTATTCAGTATACAAGCGCTGTCTTTCATAATCATCATTATAACGCCGTAAATATGCATCAAATTTGACTTAAGATTTTGGCCAAGCTGGGTTGCCTGGCTCTTGTGCTTACCCCCTACATTCCCGATAGTTCGGCTAGGGGGTAAAGGGAGCACCTATGTGATTGTTACTTCCGGGTCATCCGGATTAGTACCTCAGACTGGGTGAAGCCGAAAGCTAGCCATCTTTAGAATATAATTGGTCGGCAACAACGGAAGTGAAAATTTAGGTTTACTAAAAACCACAGAGTTCATGAACTTTACCCAAACTAAATCCACAATGTTTTTCTCCCACATTGATCAGAGTTGAGGTTTCATGATCATGGTCAACATGATAGCCTAGGAAAAGGAACTTATAAAGAAACTATTTTCCCAGAAGATGTTTCTTACGTTAAAAAGTAATATAACATATCTCTCCGTGTATCATTGTTTATAAAACCGTATGGCCGGATTGCCTTATTTTCTGTAAATCTTTGTCCTCATAAAGGCTTTATAAAGTAGGACAAACACTCCCCGGCTATTGGCCGAGGAGGTTGAAGCCGATGGTCGATCGACAAAGTTTTGTACAATGCGGATCCGAGCATTAATGATGTAAAATACTTGGATACACAGAATCATTACACATAAATTGCGAGTAAAGTCAATTTACTGCGGCCCATCTTTTAAAGAGTCAAGGGCACAATCTCACTGAGACAACCGAGCAGCTGACATAACGCTCTCATAATTCCCTATTGGCATTGATTTCCTATCTATTAAGCCCCTTGGAGCCGACCTTGGCGAGCTCGGCTTTCGCTAGCTGTAGCTCCTTTAAGAGATCTTTATTCTCTTTCCGAGAAGTCTGTGTTAAAGAGAACAAAATTTCTTGTCAAGCGGATATCGATCCTTAATTCGGCCACCCGTGCCTACTTTAAGGCTCGGGGGCTACTGGGTTTGGCGCTTCTCACTTAAAAGCCATCAACAGGTTATATCGATCCCCTGATCTGGTGTTGCCACCCAACCAGTGGCTCGGGGGTTACTGCATTGACGATTCAATGCAGATAATTTACAAAGTGCAAAACAGTTTATGAGGAGATGACGATCCTCAGGTTGGTCGGCTGCACCCTACCTGAGTCTCGAGGACTATGCACACCGCGTTTCCATTCTTACATATGCTGATGAGCTAGGAATCGATCCTCAGGCTGATTTCGCGAATCGACCTGAGTCTCAGGGGCCACTGGGATCAGCGATTTCATGTTTTCTTTCGGGTGCATCTCGGGTTTTAAACCAACACACACCTTGAGAGCTACTGGTTATACATCTCGGCAGTGAATAAATTGCACTGATCGAAAACAATTCCATAAAAAACCAGCTCATGACCGAGGAGGTGCAACTTGGTATGAAGAAGAACAAGCTTAGAACAGGAAAGGAAGCCAAAAGTAAAGTTAAGTGGAAGAAAATCTGAAAGTCCGCAAGGCGATGCGGAAAGGAACTCTCCTGAACGAGAAATACAAGATCAAGATAAAACACTAAAGACATCGAAGAAACTGATTCTGATGCCGAAACATCAGACACACGAGATAGAGAGGAGATGAGTCGGGAACAAGAAGAAGTTTAAAATAAACAAAGATCTAGTGTCGAATTTCTTGGTGCGATGGATTTCATAGTGAAAACAGATTGCGAATCAGACGAACGATTTGGGCTAGCTTCAAATAATTTTAAATTTCTGAAATACGATGAAATCTTGCTAGCATCAGCTTCACCATAGCGTTCACCATATATTACAGTACTTTGTTAAATTATTAAAAATATGAGTCTTTTGTTACAAGCATCGTTGACGAGTTTTGTAATAGTAGTTCTACTAATGGGCTATTTTATAGTCTGTCGGTGGAGAAAGTTCAGCAGAGGGTCGTTTGGTAGGAATCACCCCCGAAAAAGGAAGAAGAAGCAAAGGGTCTTTTGGCGCAGTGACTTGCATGAGCATGACTACATGACGGAGCAGGCGTTTGGGTTGTCGTCGCTGAAGATCGTGGCGAGGCGCTCCTCCTGCCCGGCGGAGACCGGCATGACACCTTCCACCTTGCGCACGTGGCCGGCGGGAGCCCGCTTGTCGTACACCGGCGCCATGTAGGGGTTTGTGTAAGGCACGTACGGCCAGAGCTCGGCCCGCTTCCCCGTCGACTGGACTCTCCTCAGCACACGCTGCGGCTCCACGAACCCCTTCACCGTCACCTTGTGCTGCTTCCGGTTGATCTCCACCGACTGAGCTCCTGCATGCACTTGCGACCAATTAACACCATCCCAACCATAAGTTCATTAACCAAACAAGTATGCATAGCAACACGCATACCTCTCATGTTGGCGAGGGTGTTCCGGATCTTGAGCTCGCAGCCGTCGCAGTCCATCTTCACCTTGAGCTCCACCGTGTTGAACTGCCTCCGCTTCTTGCTGTGCTGCCTCTGGCTGCTGCTACCTAGCAGCACATCCGACAGGAACCGCAGGGTGCCTCCCATTGCCTCACCTCGCTCGATCACCTGGTTCTCTTTTTTCTAATCTAGAATCACAATACTAAAACTGAGGACAGAAATTGGTTTCTGGAAGTGGCCAGCCGATTAGCACGAAGAAGAGCAGGAAATATGGTTCAAGTATGAACTTCAAGCGTGGCTAATTAGATGAGAAAATACAGGAGATATTGAAGGCAGATGCTTGCTTAATCGGCTTGCTTAACTGGCTAATGGTTGTACATTTATAGATACGTTGCAGCGAAGATGGGGATGTGTGCAGCTATATTGGGTTGTTGAGAAGAAGCTTCCTTTCCAAAGATGCCTTATTCGGCTATTCCTTCAAGCTTTTAATTTGGCTTTCCACCCGCTGAGACAGCTCACTCCTCTTTTACACACTCGACCGCCCTTTTTTTCCAGCTCGGATCAAATCAATCTATGGGTCTTTTAGAGCGTCTACAGCTGGGCTTCTCAAATGTCACCTATACAACCACCCGAATCAGTCGGTCACAAAATCACGACCTAGACAGCCCCCTTAAATCGGTCTATTTGTTCGGGCTAACTGACACCTCTGATATCAAGCTCACATATATCATATATGGCTGATATAAGGAAGCCTAGACATGTCCACTAGTCGGATTGGATAGATTGGATCACCCCAGTTTTTCTATCTTTCTTATACCAGCCGGTTGTGGCTTTATGTCTACTTTATTTTGGCTCTCTGTGAGCTTTTCTTTTCTTTCGTTGAGACTTTAAGACCTTTGTTGAACATATTTGCTATTTAATTAAGTTGGCTGTATGCATCGTTCTGATGCAGAGGCCGGGGTGACCCCCATTTTCGAAAAAAAAAGATTGGATCACCCCAAATTTCACCAAATTAACCAGGTCCACCAAATCGACAGTCCTCATGTCGCGTTAGTTCTCCATTTCCCGCTTTGAGACGCCGCCGTCCTCCACCCTTGCCTCCCATCCTCGCCGCCATCCTCGTGCGCCATTGTAGATGTCGTCGGCGAGAACCCCGCCCCCCACCGTCGGCATGGAGGATGCCTCAGCGGAGTAGAACATATTCTATATACATAGATCCACCCACTTATGCACATGAAGAGTAGCTTAGGGATCCGACAAAGAGCTATGTTCCACACTTGTCACGTAGATCATATGAGTAGTGAGGACTCTGGAATCCCAAAGAACACTTTACTGCTCAAGTATCATCCATACTAACTTAGTACATTTTAGTTCCTGTTTTTATCTTTCCGTTGGTTGTCTATATAAAAGCCTTTTTATTCCATTGCCTTAGAAAATTATGGAGTGGGCTATTTCCAAACTCTGGTTTGGATGCATACGAAATACTCCCTCCGCCCCAAAATAAGTGTCTTGAGCTTAGTGCAAATTTGTACTAAAGCTAGTACAAAGTTGAGACACTTATTTTGGGACGGATGGAGTACTTAAGTGATAAGGAAGTTATGTGGTTAGTATTGCCTTCTTTTTTCGCTCTTTGTGGGTTCGACACTCTACTTATGACGAAAGTGCTACAACACTATGTGCTTGCAGCACATCAAGACGGTGGGTGTTGGACTACGGTGTGAACGCGTATCCTAGATGGCCGTCGGTTGGCCGAGGACGGGCTACAGTAGTCCAATGCACGGGCAACGGCCGATGCATGGGGAGGTTGCAGGTGTCAACGTCCAACATTGATGGGGCCAGGGCGTAGTCGCGGTTTCCCGCCGGCTTCAGACACGTCGGTGTTCGTCAAGCTAGTTCACACCAAGGATGTCGGGGGCAGACACCCTTGTGTCATGGTGGTTGTTGCAGGTGAATTTCTATCGGTGTGGACTGGCAGCGGCTAGATCTGTGTCGCGACATGGGCGGCGTCCCGATGGCCAGGGCGGGTGTCTAAGGTGGGACATCTCACCCATCCGCTGGCACCATTACGGCATGGCATGTAACTGATGCGACTATCAGAAGATCAGCAAGATGGTGAATGGAGCACCACTTCGATTTCAGGGGTGAAAACTTTTTATTGGTCGGACTCAGTAGCGATGAACTTACGTTGTTATTGGTCGGACTCAGCAGCGATGAACGTACATCGTTACCTTGATGAATTGGCGATTTTTATTGGTTGGTCCCAGCAATCTTGATGAAAATCCTTGTCCTAGTCGTCTTTGACCTGACGTGACGGCGGTGGCATGAGGTCCTGTAACCCTTCTTGAAAGTGTTGTTGCGAAAAAAGTCCACGTAGTCGTAGGTGTTAGTTTCATATCTTGTAATAGTTTGTTGTAGTTGTCTAAATTATGTACTCTGCTTGCTAATGTTTTTAGACTTGTTGGCTTGCATCAACTTTAATACAGATGACTGTATGCATCCAACGACATAGCAAGGCCCCAGGCAACAGGGGTGTTGGCCTGCCGCGTGCTAGTAAAATCTTTCCTTAACTGTTCAGGACTGTAGCACTATAGTTGGCTCGGCACGTGACTTTTGGCTGGCTACGCAACTGTATGCATCAGAATGATGCGAAGGCTGAAGGCTTTAACCTCCTTTTCAAAAGAAAACTTCTAAAATGTTTCAAAAGATTCAAGAGAAATGGAGGAAGACGAGAGAGAGCATTTCAAGCAAAAAGGGAACATGAGAAAGGAAAGGAGAGCATTTTTTTTCTTTGTTGTATTTTCTTTTTCTTTTTTTGCAAATGAAAGGAGAGCGCTTTGGTTGGGAGGACCGAAAACGTGATAGCTTTTTTTAGCTTGACCTGCTCTTTTAGTACTATAATATAGTATTTGCATTCCTGGAGCAAACTTGCTAGCTAGTTTTTGAAAAAATGCCACTTTGGAACATGGATGTCAGTGAGCACTTTAGTGTGAATGGTTTTAGAATTATATTTTCAAGTTCAGAAAAATGCTAAAACAAATCTATACATGATATGTGTGTATAATACACGCATGGAAAGTTTGATGACGAAATAAGTTAGGGTGTGAGCTATACAAAACAGATATGCTTGGATTTGTAGTGGTGAACAGTGAGTGTACTATTTACGTTTTCAAAATAATGATTTTTTAATATTTTTATGTAGCTCACATGTTAATTTATTTTCATCATCAAACTTTACACTTGTAGTATAGATCCACATTACCAAGTAATATTTTTTTGAAACTTAAAAGTGCTCACTGGAACCCTGTCCGAAGAAGGACCTACTACCTAACTTGGAACATGTACCGTCCAGCTATGCTTTTTAAAAGTTGTAAACTCTGTTTAAAAGCATTTTCCTTAGAACATGTTGTTTAAACACGGCATTATTGGAATCCCTGCTATCCTAAAAAGAGTCAGCGACTTTCTGATCGAGGAATTGGATACTGTGCTTTCGGAAAGATATGACATAGACTGGCATAAGTTCACGCCGCTCCTCACCGTCCAATATAAGGTCCCAGTGGCTGAGATCCGGAAGACAAGTACTGTAACAACATTCTCCAAATCATGGCAAAAAATATACTACATTCTCCAATGCTTATTTCTTAAATCGACCACAAGCTGGGGTGCACGTTCATACCACAACCCTAAATTGTGTGCTGCAATCATGTGTGGCCATAGGATGGGGCCCACCGAGAGACAACCCAACCGTCCACAATCGCCACCACACGAATTGCAATCCTCTCGCTCCTTTTCCCACCGTGCCATCTTCCCAAATCTTTCCTCCAAATCATTTCTGGGCATCTTCAATAACATTACCCATATATCAGAGGTGAAGGGATTTTCATAAAAAGTGGCGCCCTTGTTACGCATCTCCTCTGCATATGGAACCGTCTTTCCGTTTTAACGCCTTCACCATGTTCTTTCTCTTTCTATGAGACGCTCTATTTTAAAAATATTGTGTGTTCTGACCCCCGCACACAGCCAATCCACTATTGATCTTTGTCTATACATGATTTCCTCCCTCGCGTATATTTCCCTTAGCTGCTCCTCTAACTCCCGGACCTCCAGTGAGGATCCAGTCGCAAGGGCTCTAGTTTTTGCATCAAGCAGCTGCGCTTTGAGCTTCGCTATTTGTCTCCGGATTGAGCCGAAAACTTCCCCAGCCCATCGTTTCATTGAACCCGTCATGGAGCCCAGCCTGTTCCATACATCATCGAGCCCTTGTTCACATGTACCGGCAGCCTCCCAGGCTTGTGCAATCATCTCGTCGCACTTTTCATGCCGGGCCCATGCATCCTCATACCGAAACGGTCTATCGCGCCCCCGATCGCGGTGTGGTGCAATCTCCACCGCACCCTAGTGGTGGTGCCAGGAATAAAACCATGTGTAGTCACTTCAAAGTTGTGTAGTCAAATATACATATTTTTATGTTTTTCTGCATGATTTATACTTGATGAATCACCTTTTTGCCAAAGAGCTGTGTAGTCAAGTGACTAGACAACCTATACGTGGCTTCGCCACTGCCGCACGCACTAGGAGAGCTTGGTGATCCGACTCCTTAGTCAGAATATGTTCGACTGTCGTCTCCGAATACATGGATAAGAAACCATCATTACATGTAGCCCGACCAAGTCAAACCTAGATATTCTCTTGTCCATCCCGTTTATCATCCCAAGTGTAGGGGTAGCCCGAGAAGCCCAGATCTGCCAAGCCGTAGTCGGCAAGACAGTCCCGGAAGTCTTCCATTTGCGCAGAACTCCTTAGGTTACCACCTCGCTGGTCCGTCTGGAACAGAGCCTCATTGAAATCACCTAAACAAATCCATGGGAGATCATCTTTCGTCAGATAACGGATCGCATCCCACGATTTCTTCTGGAGTTCCGTCTGTGGTTCTCCATAGAATCCAGTGATTCTACAGAGCTTCCCATCACATGCAACCTCTGCATCAATAAAATATTGGCACCACGGCCTCACCTTAACTTGGACATGATCTCGCCACCAGATTGCCAGACCACCACTCCGTCGCTCGCAGTTCACCGCCACTCCGTTTGTGAATCCCAAACTCCATTTGAGCCTATCCATAGCCCTCGCCTTCTTTTTTGTTTTAAATAAGAATACCACGCTAGGTTGTGGGACCGTATTAGGTCTTGTAATTTGCCCATTGTCGAGTCCAACCCCAATCCTCGACAGTTCCAGGCAAAAATATTCATTGTGACCGACGGCCCTGCCTCGCAGGGTCCGCCGATGTGTCATGATGCTCTGAGATACAATCAAACACGGTAGATGTTTTCTGCCTCATGTCGCGAATGAAAGTATCACCCCAACCTGCCTGTCAGGATCCCCCTTTGCCAACCAGTGCTGCCTTGGCCTTCTCTCCCTCTCCTCTATAATAACATGTCTTGGACTCCTTGAAGAGCGGTGTTCATCGTAGCCCGGCCTCGGCTTCCTCACATAGTAACCCCTCTTGTGCTCCCTTTTTGTAGCCTGGCTCGAGCTACCCCCTCCCTCATAATCTCTGGAAATATGTTGTTTGTGCTTTGACCGTAGCTCAGCTTGTTTATGCAATTGTTGTTGCCTCAGTTCATAGCGCATGTCCCGTTCCCTTTTATGTTCCGGTGCATCCCTAAGGTCCTTGTCCCGTGGCTCAGCCAGCACATGCCGCTCTTTATTGGCGCTAGAAACTTCCCCCTGGTCACCATTGACACCCCCGCTAGTGCAGGAGTCATCTGGCGTATTAAATTCCCTCTTAAGGTTTCATTTTGTTGGAAGATTACGAACTGATTCCGACCTCCTTCTGCTCACGTCCCCGTTAGTTGATCTACCACTCCCAAAGTTGTTTGCGCTGCTAGATGCTCCTCGGTAAGACCCTTCTTTCATCGCCGCAGAACAGCCCGGTGAGGCCCAGAGCCATTCACCCCACTGTTGGTCAGAATCCACCGGAGGGACACACCCTCCTTCGCCATGCACCAGCCGACCACACTCAAAACAGAAGTGTGGGATCTTTTCATAAGTGATGTCAAACCAAGTTTGTTCCAGATCGTCCTCATCCTTTTTTAGATAAAAACCTCTTACCAGCAGATCAAAAACTGAAAGTTTGACTCTGAAACGCAGATTCAAGCCCTTTGCAAAGCCATCTTTCTGAACATCCACCCGAACCAATTCTCCCAACCAATCCCCAAGCGCTTCACCGAACGCCTACGAGCGTTTATCCAGTGGCAAATCTGCTACCCTAGCCCAAACATCCACTTTGTCAAACGTCGTCTCTGATGGCCTAGTTGCACCATCATATTCTTTGAGCACCAGGATATTGAAATCAAATTGCCATGGGCCATTGTTTAAAGCGTGTATCCAGTCACCTTCACTACAAAAATTCACCACAAACATGTTCCTCACAATAATATTGAATTTGGCTTCTCGATGAAGACCCTAAGCCCTAGGCATCGACTTCTCCAACGCACGGGTGTTCATTAGTCTTGGAGTAAATGCTTTCCCAATCTTAGACCACTTCGCCACCCTAGGCTGCTCTTGTCCTGATTCCTTAAACACAAAACATGTGACCTCCTTCTCCGTTAGACCTGCCGCCTCCGCCGACACCTTGCCATCTGCAGGGGACTGCGACGAGTTCCTGCTCTATGTGCTCACTGGCATCTTCTTTGTTATAGCCTCGGTCGTCGGTTGTGTCGTTGATCTCGGCGTCGCCGCTGCCTTAGGGGTAGCCGCCGAGCTCTACGACGCCATTGCTCCATTCTTCATTCTCTCTACCATGGCCCTCCCCAAGAGAAGGAGATGCACGTTGATCTACATGCTAGGGGGGCGCCGTCGCCCCTTCATGCACCACCTAAGCCTCACCACCACCGTGCGAAAACTCTAACCCTAGCTCTCGAGAACAATCGCCACGCGGTCGCCTCAATCGCCTCTCCATGTTTTCCTCACGAGGTGGACCCACCGAAAACGCTCCTCTATCTCTAAAAATCGGGTGAGATTGAAAATCTTGTCACAACTGAGATGAACGAGTCCCTTATGGTGCCTATATCATATGACAAGATCGAGAAGGCGCTCTTCCAGATGGGTCCGACGAAGGCGTCGGGCCGAATGGGTTAACGACTCTATTCTATCAACGACACTGGTCGTTGGTTCGCGATGACGTTTGTCGGGCGGTCAGGGATTTTTTGAATGGTGTTGGGGCTCCAGATACTTTCAATGCAACAATTATTGTCATGATCCCAAAGTGCAGATCACCAGAGCTGCTCTCACAGTTCAGGCCTATCAGTCTCTGCAATGTCCTCTACAAGATCGCGACAAAGGTCCTAGCGAATCGACCGAAAGTGTTTCTACCTGTTCTCATCTTTGAGGAGCAGGGGCTTTCGTTCCCGGACGGATGATCACTGACAATGTTCTTGTGGCGTATGAGTGTGTCCATGCTATACGTAAGAGGAAGAGAAAGAAGCCGTTTTGTGCTGTCAAGTTAGACATGATGAAAGCATATGACAGAGTGGAATGGGCCTTCCTACAGCAGATGATGGAACAATTTGGATTTTCTCAGGGGTGGATCTTTATGATTATGAGGTGTGTCAGGTGGACAAATTTTTCTTTAAAACTTAATGGTGGCTTGTCGAGAGATTTTTTTCCATCATGAGGCGTCAGGCAGGGTGACCCCTTATCGCCATACCTATTTCTTTTTTGCGTTGAGGGTTTCTCTGCTTTGCTAAAAAAATGCAAGAAGAAGGAAGTGTGAAAGGTGTGTCATTTGGGAGCTCTAGACATCAAGTTACACATCTTCTGTTTGCGGATGATAGTATTGTCTTCCTTGAGGGGACGCACAATAACATGGTTATGTTGAAGGACATTCTGGTGAAGTATGAGGAAGCCTCTGGCCAACGAGTTAACTTACAAAAATCCTCTATTTTCTTCGAGAAGGTCTATCAGGAGGCAGACAAGGTGGAACTTAAGAACACACTGGGCGTTCAGTCCGAGGCTCTTAGTGAGTGATATTTAGGATTACTAACACTGCTTGGGAAGTTCAAAGAGAGGGTACTTTCAAATATGTGACAGAAAGCTCAAAAGGCAAGGTTAGTTGATGGAAGAGGCAAGGCCTGTCAAAAGCAGCAAGGGAGGTATTGATAAAGTCTGGGCTACAAGCTATACCTAACCACACCATGAGTTGTCTTCAGCTCACGAAGAAGATGTGCCGAAACCTGATCCCAGTCTCTTCGAAATTCTGGTGGGTGACGGCGAATGGTGAACGTAAGGTACATTGGATATCTTGGCAGAAAATGTGTGTAGCAAAACGGGATGGAGGATTGGGTTTTAGGGATCCCGAGGCCTTTAACCAAGCTCTACTTGTGAAGCAAGCATGGCGAATATTGCAGGTCCCAACCTCCCTGTGCGCAAGGGTGCTCAAGGCACGTTACTTCAGAGAGGACTTGATCCTGACTGCAATAGCCCCTCCATCCGCCTCGTACACTTTTTGGAGCATCCTCCATGGGAGGGACCTGCTACGTGAGGGTCTCATATGGCGCATAGCTAACGACAGTAGCGTGAACATACATCATGCTAATTGGATCCCACGAACTCGAAGTATGAGGCCATTGGGGCAGTTTTTTGTGGCGGGACTGACCAAAGGAGATCACTTACTCACACAGGATGGGAGGAACTAGGACATGGACAAGCTGCATGCAATGTTCTCTGATGATGATGCGGATGACATAAAGCAAATAGCCATTGGGAGCCTGGGCATTGAAGATTATCCCGGTTGGAACTATACAAAGAATGGCCACTTTACTATAAGATCCGCGTACCACCTGCGGATGTCCATGAACAAAGTGAGGATTGGACAGCCGGAAACCTCAAGCTCGACGGCGAAGCACAGGGCTATACGACTCTGTGGGATACGAGTGCGCCAACCAAGGCCAAGATTCACTTGTGGAGAATGATTCGTGACGACCTAGCAGTGGGGGCCATGCCTCATTGTCAGAGGATTAAACCCGGTGTTTTTTGCATAGGGTGCGGGCAGGAGGAGACGGTGCTGCACCGGTTTTGGTCTTGCCAACACTCTGCGTGGTTCTGGCAGCTTCTTCACTCGAAAAAATGAGTTTTGGTGGCAATCCCACCAAGTCCGATTAACTCTTAGAGTGCTCTAGCTACCTGGCTTCTCGGGTGGCTCGCAGAGGCGTCTGATGATGAGAAAGCGACCATGATTCAAGCACTGTATGGGCTTTGGTTGGCGCATAATGAAGCAAGAGACATAAAGAAGATATGTCCACCACATGAAATCATAGAAACAGTGGTAATTCACACAATGAGTGGAAGGCTGCACATGCGGGTGAGGCACGCTTGGCGGTACATCAGCCCAAGCAAAAATTGCGACCTTCCGAGGATGGTTGGCCGAAGGTTAACTTCGATGGGGCGGTGTCTAAGGTTGCCGACGAGGGAGAGCTAGAGCTATCATTCGAGACCATGAAGGAGCGTTCAGGGCGGGTCTTTGTCACTTCTTCCGTGGTGTTGTGGACCCTGAATTGGTGGAGATCTTGGCCTGCAAACGAGTTATTCAGGTGGAGCGGGAGATCAACGCCGAGAAGATCCATGCGGAGCTTGACTCTCAAGGAATCATCCGGATGCTAAATGACCCACACAAGGAGTTGTCGAGTGCTGGTCCGTGGATACAAGAAATCAAGTCGATGCTCGCATCTTTTTCTGATTATAGTGTCCTGTGTTCGTCGTTCTGGTAATGTTGCTGGGCATAAGTTAGCTAGAGTCAGTGTCGGTAATGAACTTTGCAAAGTTTGGTTGGGGCTTACCCCAGACTGTGTGCTGGATGTAATCTCGGATGAGATTGCGAACACATATGATTGAATAAAGCGGCAAATTTCTCCTAAAAAAACATTACCCATACATTTTTTTATGATGGAACTTACCCATATCTTTGTTGGAAATATGCCCTGGAGGCCATAATAAATTAGTTATTATCATATTTCCCTTCTCATGGTAATCGTTTATTCACTACAAAAAAAAGACACATCCGTGACATTTGGGGCCGAACGAATTTTTTTCCTGTCATACTTATGACACTTCTATGACGATAATTGTGACAAAACCCGGTATCATCATAGGTGTGGTGGGGTCCTACTTCTATGACAAAAAATCATGACATAAAATGGGATTTTCGTCCTGGGCGGGCCGGAGACGCAGCTGCATGACATTCTTTGGGCCGTCCATGATGGAAAAAACCATGGTAGAAGCGAGGGCGCGGAAAATATCGGGGAGTTCCCGGTTACGGTGGGTGGTCGGGGCCGAGCGATGCGCGTTTCTCTCGTACACGTACGCGCGTGGGTGCGAGGCGTTGGGCTCTAACTGAACCCGAGCGAGGCGTTGGGCTCTAACTAAACCCGAGCGATTGCACTGCAGGCTACGGTTACAATGAACCCGAGCGATCGATCGATCCCTTGCTGTTAACTGAAGCCGAGTGATTCCTTCACTACTGCTGCTAACTGAAGCCGATCGATGCTGCCTCTGGATGAACATTGAGCGTTGTTGGGGGGTTTTGATGAACAGTTCCCGGTGCGGGTTGGATGAACAGGAACCCGTGGTAGTAGAGGCCGTTGCCGCTGGATGAACAGTACCCCGATCGATCGAGCCGGTGGATGAACATGACCCCGTGGAGGGCTGGATGAACATGACCCAGTGGAGGGCTGGTTGAACAGTAGCCGGTGGAGGGCTGGATGAACAGTAGCCTGTGGAGGGGTGGTTGAACAGGACCCCCGTGGAGATGGCTGGTTGAACAGTAGCCGGTGGAGGAGCGCGCGGTGGAGGCTGGATGAATAGGAGCCCGTGGATGAACAGTCGTAGGTGGAGGCTGGAGGAGGTCAACGGTGGATGAACAATAGCCCGTGGAGGCTGGAGGAGGTCGACGGTGGAGATGAACAGTATCCCGTGGAGTCCCATTTTGCGGTACACCACACCCCTCCCGATGAACAGGACCCCCGTTTCGACCGTAGCGCTCCAACATAAATCCGTTTCCTCCGTTTTGCGGTACGCCACACCCCTCCCGGTCAATAGGACCCCGTTTCGACCATAGGAAGTCCAACAAAAGTCCGTTTCGTCCGTTTTGCGGTACGCCAGACCCCTCCCGATGAACAGGATCCCGTTTCGACTGTGGCCGGTCGAACACAAGGCCGTTTCCTCCGTTCTGCGGTACGCCAGGCCTCGTTTCCATCGGCTGTTCCGTCCAAGCCGGTTGGCTCCCGATGAAGACGACGACGCATTCCGTTCCGACCCAGCCGGTTGGCTCCCCATGAACACGACGATGACACAATTTCTCCGCTCCGACCCAGCCATGTACACAAGCCCTGGCCGTACGTATGCGCGAGTAGGCGTTCGAGACCCCGCCTGTATGTACGTACGTGGCCGGATTTACTTTCTTGCACACTGTCCGCTGTACGTACGTGTACATGCTACATGCGCGCCTCTACTACCACATGTGCGCGCCTCTACTACCGCACGTGCCCTTCCTTGCATGG